>NC_072483.1:37900000-38633125 GCF_027574615.1 Eptesicus fuscus
AGTGTCCGAAGCTTCCCTTTTCCCCACATCCTCACCGACACTTGCATTTCTTGTGGGTTTTTTTTATAATAGCCATTCTGACAGGTGTGAGGTGATTGCGTCATTGTGGTTTAGATGGACATTCCCCTGGTGATTCGTGATGCTGAGCACCTTTTCATGTGCCTGTTGGCCATGTGTGTGCAGAGAGCTTTTTCAAACGTAACGCATATTGCATCTCTTCCCTTTTGAAAGGTCTGCAGACTGCCCACCACTGTCGGAATGACATGTGTCTCCTCCCCTCGGCCTGCAGAGCTCGGCACCGCCCGGGTCTGCCCCTTCTCCGCCTGCTTGCCCATCGCTGTCTGCCCCGCCCATGCTGCTCTGGCCGCATGGCCTTTGTGGCTCTTCCTTCGTGAGCCTGGCTCAGGGTGCCTCCGAGCCTGTGCGTTGGCTCCCTCTGCCAGAATATTCCGTGCCCATAGCTTCACCCAACCTCTGTTCTCATTTCGCTCAGGTCTCTACTCAAATGTCACCTTCTAAGAGAGCCCTTACGAACCAGCACTTCACCCTCCCCAACATCACTCTCTACCCTCCTACTCTGCTTTCTTGTTTCCTTTTTAAATAGTTCTCATCATTTCCTAATTTTGTATCCTTTTATAAAATGTGCTTATTTGTTTTCTGTCTCATCAACTAATACGTAAGTTCCAAAAGGGTGGGGATCTGGCCTGTCTTGTCCCTGCAATGGCCCCAGAATATACCACAGTGCCTGGCGCATAGTAGGTGCTCAATAAACACTTGGTGAGTGACGAGAAAGCAGTGAGGTGGGTCCGTGCATTCAGTGTCCTGGTCACATTGTTTGGTTCAGGAGTGGGCAGGTGACTTGGCCTGGTCTGGACAGGGTGACTCTCAGCACTCCACCAGGATGCTGAGCCGCTCTGCTGCCCTGAGTGCTGTAATGGTGTGAGGCTGGGCCAAAGCTGCCAGACACATCCGGGAACAGGGCCAACCTGGGGAAGCAAGACCACGGGGCCAGAACCTGGCTGCATCCTGAGGGCCCTAAATGAAGCCATGGCGGAAGCTGGAACTGTCTATGGCAGGGGTCCTCAAACTTTTTAAACAGGGGGCCAGTTCACTGTCCCTCAGACCGTTGGAGGGCCGGACTATAGTTTAAAAAACAAACAAACTATGAACAAATTCCTATGCACACTGCTAAGTCGGCTGCTAAGCAGGACAGGCAGCGGCGGCAAAAACACCCGGCGGGCCGGATAAATGTCCTCGGCGGGCCGCATGTGGCCCGCAGGCCGTAGTTTGAGGACCCCTGGTCTATGGGCTCTTCAGCCTCTGCCAGCCACATTCCTTTCGCATGGTTAATCCTCACAGAGGCCAGGGTAGCTCTGCTTCCCGCATTGCACGGGTGACAAAATAGGCTGAGGGAGGAAGAGCTGAGTGACTCAGCCCAGGTCATAGAGCCAGATAAGGGCCCAGCTTGAGGTCTCTGACCACAGTGCCACGCTGGGGCCTCTCTGGGGAAGATGGCGGCCTCGCTGACACCAGACAGAGCCCGTTGGGTGGGGTGAGATTAGCCTCCACGCAGAGCGACCTGCTGTCTGTTCACCCTGTACGTACCCGGCTTTTCTTCCAAGCACTTCGCCCGCTTGTGCAGACAACTGTGACTCACCCTTTCTGCAGCAAGTCCAACAGTGGCAACAGGTGTTCTCCAGCCTTAGAAAGCGATGGCTGTCCCTCCTTGTCAACTGATGAGGTTGACAGGGCCTGGGATTAGCAGCACAGGCCTCGGATTTGTCTGGTGAAGGAACCACCCGCTCACAGGTGCTTAATCCTCGATGTCCATTTGCCCCACCAACAGTGCGTGAGGTTATGGCATTCCGTATTCTAACGAGGGACAGACGTGTGGCCCTCAGTCCTCGCAGGCTCCTCTCCCTGAGATCCCCCGAGGAGGGCTGTGCTGGGCTCTGTTCACAGCCGCCTGTGAGCCCCCATAAGAGCTTCGTTCTCGGAGCGGGGCTCCTATTCTGTGAGCCCTGCGCCCACCCACCTCCCGGGCCTGAGGTCTTTCCCGCAGCTGCCTGCTGCCGCCGCCAGCGTGGCTGTTCTCAGGAAGGAGCCTGCAGGGAACACCTCGGCCTGCTGTTCGCACATATGCCCGCGGCTGCGACACAGCATCCAGTGAGCTGTGTGCTGGCGGGTGGCCGGGCTCCTCTGCCAAGCCCTGGGAGCTGGGACCCACGGAGCTGTCTCCACTCATCCATGGCAACATGCTTCCCAGCCCGCCAGGGCCTCTCCTGCTGGGGCTCCAGCTCTGCCTCCAGCCAGGCCAGCGGCTCCTCCCAGCTCCAGCCTGCTCTGCGGGCAGACCAGCGCACACCTTACCCCAGACACTCAAGGACCCCACGTGGGTGGCGGCACCCATCTCAGCACACGGCCCTGCAGAGGGGGCTGGGAAGCTGCGCAGCATGGAGTCCGAATTCAGCCAGTAAAGATGGGAACATGGCTTTGTTGACTTCCTCGGACAGTTCTCAGAAAACTAGAACTGAGACAGAAAATGCCAGCTTTTGTCTGCCTTTGGACAGAACCTGCTAACGTTGCGGGTCCACTTATTCATGGATTTTTTTTCCCGTTGACTCAGTTCAGTTGGCCTTCAGTTTAAGCCCACATTGTTCAAGGGTCAACTGGCAGTTTGGAATCTGCGTATGCAGAGGGCCGACTGAGGTTATACCCTAGTTATTAAAGGGTTCACTATATTAATGACCATCTGGCTGCAGACCCCTAAGGGCCAGGTGATTCCCACAAACTCATGGCCTTCCGGCAGGGAGGGGCCTCAGACTCAGGGAAGGGAACTGGAGTTCTGTGATTCTGGGACAGGATTGTTACCCATGCTTCCCTCCCCCAAACTCCACAGCCTCGAATTTCACAGACCTAAGGAAAGATGGAAGGACACCGAGAGGGGACCTCGGCTGACGAGGGAGGCCATCTCACCTGACAGCAGACCAGGTGCTAGTGGGTTTCAGCTAAAGATCAGCAGATGTACCTGCTGCAGAGCCTCACGAAGCAAGTGACTGGCTCTTCTCCCACCTTCTCCATTCCTCCTTCACTGGAAAGACATCACGGGACCTCAGAGATCACTAGACGGGAATAGCCTCATGATTTGCCTCTAGCACAGCCACGTTCTTGCCACCGGGGAACGAGGGCAACCCCTGGAGTCCATCAGGTGCACGTAGTGGCCAGGGAGCCAGGCACCCAGCCGCCAGCCGGGACCTCAGAGGGAGGCTGGCAAGTGGCAGCCACCCCAAAGCCAGAGGGACTTGACTCTCCTAACGGGAAGCCACTCTCAGTCCTGGTGGGGACGGGGACAGGGACAGGTGAGTGTTTTGGGGAACAGCCGGCCATAGTTCAGCAGGGAGCAGCCCTGTGTTTATTCACGGTGAAGATCACATTTCCCCCTTGGCTTAGCGGCGACCGGCTCTAGAAGGCAGTTTGTGGAGGCTCTCTCCGCAGCTGGCCTAGGACACATGCAGCCATAACGCCCCTTCTCCCATGAACAACGACAGCTGGCACTTTCTGACAACTGTTCGAAACACCGCATGCGATTAACTTATTAATCCCCATCACAGCTTGATCAGGGAGGTAAGAAATCCCACGTGGAAGGGAACAGAGGCACGGAGAGTTTGAGTCACTTGCCTGAGCGCGCGGGGCGAGTGAACGGGGAGCTGAGTGGACCCAGCGGCTCTGCCCCCACAGCGCTCCACAGATGGGATGTGAGGCTGGGGCACCAGGGGTCGGCAGTCCTGTCAGGTCAACGCTCAGGGGCCCATCGGACCCAGAGGGAGGTGGTAACAAAGGCATCATCTCCCAGGAGAATGGTTAGGTTGGTATCGTCGGGGCACTCAGGGTCAAGGTGTCTGGGACTAATATCATAGCTAAGCAACTGGGTGACAAAAGGGCACCATCTGAGTGCCCCAGAGAGGTGAGGCTGGGGGAGCAGAGGAGTTCACCCGCGGGGCCGGGGAACGCCAGCTTCCGCTTTCCCCAGACACAGGTTCCACTATCAGGAAAGAGAAACCAGAACCAAGCTCAATGGGCACGCCCCGTCCACCGGCTTGGGGGTCTATCCAAGGTGACTGCCATGGTCCTAACGATCCGTGGCTCCATCCCCTTTGATTCCTCAGCCAGGTGTCCTCCTGCAGGGGGTCCTTCTCTGTGCCGGACTTTGGAGCCACAGAGGAAAACCAAACACAGCCTGCCTCACACGGCCGTAGCTGGCATTGTCTCTGTGTGCAGGTCATCAGCCATCTAGCCTCTCTTCCCCCGAGATCCCCGCCCTGCAGACCACAGGGAGGAAAATGGGCTGAATGCATTGTTAGGAGTCACTGCTCCTGCCATATTGGGGAGGGGTGAGCAAGAGACAGTGAGTGGGTCTGCTGGAACCTCAGACCAAAGGCGTGTGGGTGGAGCAGACCCCAGCCTGGAGCAGAGAGAATAGGGAGGCAGAGCCAAAAGAGTGGGCTGCAGAGAGTGGGGGCAGAGGCCGAGCAGGTGGGGATCCAGCTGCTCCCTTGGGTGGCTGTGGGGCGGTTGGTAAGAAGGCAACCGGCCTGCTGGCTGCTGCAGAGTGGAGGTGGAAGAATAGGAACTTCTTGGGAACCAGGGCTAGAAGGACCAAGATGGAAATAGGGGTATTCGATTGACTAAGCAAGGAACTGGAGGACAGAACTCTCAGGAAGAGCTGTGTCCTGGGCTGGTTGAAGTCATAGTCCGTTTCACCCTCAGGCTTTAACTGCTCATCTGCATGGGCACTGGACCTCAGAGGCAAACACACCTGAATTGGCATTTACTGAGGAAGGAGGTGAGCGGAAAATGCAAGGCAGAGATTCTAAAGCCCCATCTCAAATGGAGTGAACGGAGAAGCCCTAGTATCAATACAACGTCTATAGCCCTAGTCTACACACAGCCAGCCGAGCACTTTCTTCCTCCTCACACACAGGGTGCCAGGCTCTCCCACCCTTGCATCTGTTCTGGCACTGAGCCAGTCTTATCATGGAACTTTAGAGCTGCTGTGACTAAATCCCTGAGGATAAAGTCCAGTGAGGCCTGGTTCTAAATTCCGTTTTCCAGTGAATGCTGGTGCAGTGAATTTCCAGCTGACCGACAGAACCACACAGCCGGATGGTATCTCAAATGATCATTCAGTTGATCCCACCCAGGTCTCCCCCAGTTATCACTGTCGTCTCTTAGTCATTCTTTCTGGGAGGGACACAGGGCTCAGTCTCAACCCCAGAAGACCAATACATTCTTAAGTAGAAAAGGGGCATGATAACGTGGTTTAGAACCAAACTCATCATCTGCCTTTCATTTATTGATCATTACATAAAGCATCACTTTTTGTTGGAATCTCATCATTTTAGATCCAACACAATTCCTCTTTCAGGTGCTCTCCCTTATACACATCAGAGCCCTAATGGCAGACAAGTGTAACTATGTACCCAGGTTACTTCTCAAGCTAGGAGGTTATTTAAAGCTATCAGTCTTTATACTTCATGCAAAATTTGCATTCTCCATATTTGTTTAATATAAAAATAATGTTTTTAATTATTCACAAGTTAAATAATAAACTTCCTCCATAAGTCTTCAAATGAAGTGGACTCCCTAGGAAAATGCCTGCCCTTCGTTCCTATTCCCTGCAATAGGACTTAACAGTGGATCCTGTCAGTTACTGCTGTACTTGGAATAATAGTAACAACTTTCACTATCATCTATTGACAGTAGAATTTCAGACTGGACACTATGCTGTTTTATATGTATTCCTTCTATTCCACTTTTTTTTTTTTTTTAGATAATTCACATACTTTAAAATTCACCCTTTTGAAGTATGTAATTCAGTGGTTTTTAGTATATTCACAAAGTTAATCAACCATCATCACAATCTAACTCCAGAATATTCTTACTACCCTAAAAAGAAACCTGACACCCCTTAGCAATCATTCCCCATTCCTCCGGCCCCTGGTAACCCCTAATCTACTTTATGTCTCTACTAGAGGCCCGATGCACAAAATTCGTGCAAGGGGCTTGGCCCTCACAGCCCCGGCTTTGTCCAGAGGGACGTCCGGAAGGTCATTTGGCTGTTCGGTCTAATTAGCATATTACGCATTTATTATTATAGATGGTTACCTGCATTCTTTCAGATCACCTAAACAACACCTTTGTAAGGGTGAGGAAACTGAGTCTCTGAAGTTCGGTAACTTGCCCAAGTCACATGTAATACGTGGCTGAGCCAGGTTTTAAACCCAGGTCTGCCCGACTCCAGGGCCTGTGCTTACAGACACTCCCTCCCTTCTTCTGCCTGTCTGCTGCCACTCTCATCCTGTCAGGTGCCTCAGGTCAACCTGAACACATCCAACACCTGGGACCTCGCTCACGCCTCTCTTCCATGGAGCCAACACAGCAGATCTCTACATTGCTGCGAGTTGTAGGGGAGAAAAAAATTTTCCTCTCCCCTTCTAGGTTCTCTTGGCAGTTCTATTCATTAAATTGCCATCAGAGTAATAAGAGAAAAATAAATTTAATTTCTCATGTATGAGAGCCTCATATAGACATGAGAGGTTCAAAGACATCAGGCAGTTGAGGCTTATATGCCACCTTGAGCTACGGAGAAGGGGTTCGGGATCTGGGACTTCAAAGGGAAGGAAGGCAGGTCACAGGAAGATGCAGAGACAGTAAGACAGAGAGGACTTGTGAGTTCTTCCCAGCTTTCCGTATCTGGCCATACTCTTTGTGGTTATTTCTGGTGATAGTGTTTTTCCTGGGCCGGACCCTTCATCTGCCTTTTTAGGCAGCGAAGACGAAGGTAAAGAGCTCTTCCCGAGTCTTTTGGGCCTTGCTTGTCTTTAGCTCAAAATAACCCACATACAAAGGGGGTGCTTTTTGGAGCCACATGTTCTGCTCCCCTCAGGATCAGATGTTCCCTCCTTGCATGTCTTTGGGATGAGGTTTGTCCCCAGCTCAGCCAAGAGACTGGATTCCCCCTGCAAGGCAGGGTTTGTGCTGGAAGTAGGGGCCTTGGCTGAGAGTAAGGATGGGACCAGATGCATAGGGCTAGAGAGCAAGGAGGTGCTGAGAGGGGAAGCAGAGGTCACCAGGCATTCGCCTCACCTCAGGGCATGAGGGACAGGTCATCCTGTCCAGGCCCATCCTAGTGGCCTGTCATGGTTGGTCACCCCTCGTCTTTTATTTGGAGAAAAATCAAACCTGGAGGAGAGTGGGGATGAGAGAGGAAAGCTCCTTGCCGCTCTGGATGTCTCACAGCTCCATGAGGCCTAACCCTCAAAAGAAGCACTTTTTTGGGGGGTTGGTGGCTCTGGATGTGGCCTGCCCCTTCTGCCAGAGCACAGCTGCACGTCTGGGTGGCAGCATTGCTTAAGTCGGTGCCCCTGTTCAGTGCAACAGCAGGCGTGTGCGGGTGCTCGTCCCATGCTTCAGTGCGTGTTTATGAGTGGGCACCTCTGCCTCCCCCGATGCCTCGCCTCCAGAGCCAACTGCCAAGCGGAGCAGGGAAAATGCTGCCTTCCAGCTGTGACCTTTCTGCTAGGAAATCTCTCAGTTGATCCAGTCCCAATATGTGTAATGTGCTATTTACATGGAGGATGACCTTCATTAAATAGTAAGGTCAAGTGCACCATTGGAGGAGGGAGCCAAGAGACACCATAAGAGTAATAAGGAGATGAAAAGGAGGGAATCACAGTAAACCTCTCATCCCCACCACCACAACCCTCGCTCTGCCGCCCCCCCCCCCCCCCCCCCCGCCACACACACACACACCCCACTCTGGGTGTTGAGCGAATCCAGAAAAATTGAGAAAGGTCACTAGGGCAATGACCACAGCTTCCCAACATGGAAGGAGGCTGAGGGCTGAGTCACCTGCTGGTTCACCAGCTGGTTCACCAGCGAGTGCCCCATACACTCATAAACAAAAGCAAAGGGTTAGGTGAGGCCTGGCTGCCTTGGAGCTCACTTTGCCGAGCCTTCAGGAGGAGCCAAGATACTTAATTTAATTCAGCTGCTAAAAAGCATGGACTTCAGCAGTTCTGTCTAGAAGCTTCCCACCCATTCCTAAAAAAGCCAAGATCCCAAAAGAGTTTGTTAGGGGCCCTCCGAAAGAACAATAAATAGAGAGGACCGCCAAGTGCAGCTGCCGGGACGTGGTTAAAGTCTGCATGTGGTTTGGGTGTGCCTACAGAAATCAGGCCGCCAGAGCACGCTCAGGTAATAGCCAGGGTAAAATAGTATTCTTATGGCCCCAAGGATGTCATTTCTTGGTTCTTGTCAGATCCTTTAAAATCCAGACATAGTTCATGTAGAGGAGAAACAGCATGCTGAAAACAAGAAAGCATGTTTTGGGATCAAGAGCATCTGTCTATATATATGTCCCATCTCTGCCTTTTATTAGCTAGGTCAGTGGTCGGCAAACTCATTAGTCAACAGAGCCAAATATCAACAGTACAACGATTGAAATTTCTTTTGAGAGCCAAATTTTTTAAACTTAAACTTCTTCTAACGCCACTTCTTCAAAATAGAGTCGCCCAGGCCGTGGTATTTTGTGGAAGAGCCACACTCAAGGGGCCAAAGAGCCGCATGTGGCTCGCGAGCCGCAGTTTGCCGACCACGGAGCTAGGTGACTGGGCAAGTTACTAAAGTTTTTTAACCCGAGTTTCATGATCTGCATATTGGGATTATCCATCGCGGTTCTTGAACTGTAAGCCGTGGAAAGTCTAACTCTTAATGCTCAAACAATCCAGGGGTTGAGGGGCTGATATTACTGAGGACCAGAGGACCAACAGCAGCTCAGTCTGGGCCGCTCCCTTTCTCTATACCTAGGCCATCTGCTCTGTCACATGCTGAGCAGAGGAGAAATGGTTACAGCAGTTCAGGTCTTACAAGCACACGAGATCAGGAAAAGGAAAGAGACTCTCTCCAGTAACCAGTTCTTACGAGAAAGCTTATTACTGTTCCAGAAGCCCTCAGCTCACTTCCTCTTGTTTCCTGCTGGCCCAAAGGAGTCACCTGCCATTTCTAAACTAATTGCTGTGGCCATGAGAATGCCATACATGCCCTGATTGGCTGAGAGCTGGGCTCCCCAGCCTGTGGATGGCAAACGATTCTTCTTGGATCAACAGGCCCACTGCCGAGCTGGGAGTGGCATCTGCCTCCCGGGAAGGCCAGGGTCTGGAGGAGAGGAGAGAGAGGGATGGATGATGATGCTTAGGTAGGCAGCAATTCCAATAAAAGCACCCATTTCACAGAAAAGTGTGAGGATTAAATGTGGTGTGTGAAGCACTTAGCCCAGCCCCTGGCACAGAGAAAAATCTGAGTTTCTCACGGTGGCAGGTAGGGAAGAAGACCACAGATAAAGAGAAACCGGAAATGAATTCTCTATCTGGGGCTACAGGTTAAAGAGCATGCTTCTAACCTAGTTGACATTCTATGCAAGTAACTAAAACAGCACCCCACCAGCATGCCCCTAACACAATCATTTAGTGTATTAGTGTTAAAGCCATCCTCCAGATGCTTCTAAACTCTGGAGTAGTTCATCGTAAGACTGTTTATTGGCTGAGAGACACAATGTGTCTGAGCCTTTATTTCCTCCCATTAATTTTCTCCCAGTTAACTCCCACCTTTGTCCACACAGGTGTCCAAAATGCCGCTGTACTGTCCAATAGAACTCTTTGCAATGACAGAAATGTTTTTTGTGCTGTTCAATATTGTGGTTACTGGCCCCATGTGACTACTGAGCAATTGAAATGTGGCTAGCATGCCTTAGGAGTTAAATTTTTAATTTTAGTTACTTTGAATTTATTATAAATAGCCACATGTGACTAGAGGCTACCGCAATGGATAACGCAGCCCTTAGACCAGTGGTCGGCAAACTCATTAGTCAACAGAGCGGCAAACCGCGGCTCGCGAGCTGCAGTTTGCCAACCACTGCCCTAGACTATAGCTTCCTGGAGGCTGATACAGAAGTTTCTGCTTTCTCCATATCTTGCCAGAGCCTCGAGTCAGGTGTGGGTGCTTGGAGGGACCTCCATAAATCCATAAGACTGATTGACCAAGGGATTGCAGTTTGCACAAAGTCATGAATGGCCCAGTTCAGCGAAGGTTAAATAACGGACCCCTCACAGCTGCGCGGTATCCTGGAGCAAAATGGAATTTACCCCGGGCACCGAGAATGCGGTGCCGCTCGCTGCATTCTCTGCAGCAAGACCTGGCTTCATTATCCAGGTCATCATCAAGCCTGTCCCCGCCTGGGTGGGCATGTGTGCCTGGTCATTGTTTGTGTAAATAAGGATGGCCCCCTCATCTTCCTGCTCCTGCCCTTGCCTTCCAAGTCCATGGCCTCCATCCTGGTCCCCTGCTCACTTGGGCCCGTGCTGAGATGATACAGGCTTGGAAAGGGGAGGGAAAAGCCCACTCCAGGAGCTGAGCAGACTGAATACGATCTCGCTGGACAGCTGAGAGAATCCTCCCTTCTACCACTGTAGTCAGGAAACCAAACGCCACCGCTGACACTCTCTCAGGAGTAATCGTGGTCTTCTCAGATCTGAGCATCTCCATGGGCACGCGTCACCGCTCTCTCCCGACAGACCCGTGGTCCTCAGGCCGATGACATGTCTCCCCCCCATTGTCATCAAGATGATCAAAGCTCTGCCATCTTTAAATTGGATCCAGCGGGTTGGGATTTGGGGGTCGTATTTCAGCGGAGGTACGGTAGCTTATTGATAAAGGCTCCCCTGCTTCTGAATGAGCCTTGAAGCTCAATTTGCAGAGGACATCGCCTCTTCTCAGGGTATTTATTATGCTGTGTGTGCCACCTGGAGGCCACTGTCTTAAATGCAGCCTCAGGTCCAGCCCCAACCTGTCCTCTCATTCTTTTCCTCCCTCATTTTTTCACGTCAAACAAGAGACTTCAAAAAATCTGCCTGTGCTGAGTAGACTCCATTCTGTTTCTACCTCCTCAAAGTTGGCTCTCTGTGACCCCATACCCTTCTGACACGGAGTCCTCCGCCTGAGGGAGACTCCCCAACCAGGAAGTTGTTTTAACTCTTCCCAGCCCCTCTCAGTCAAAGGGAAAGAATTTCTCAGGTTGTCTTAAGACTGAAGAAAGATGCTTCAAAAAGACAAGGTGGGGCTTCCTGCTTACGTCCCAAACCTACAGGAGCTCTGGGGCCATGGGATATCGGAGCTGCACTCTGGCTGGTTCTCTGTGTGGGCCCAGTGGCCAGGACTGAAGATCCAGTCCACCTCACCCACCTCCTGTGGCCACGTCTGTACCACACACCACGGTGGGTGCCCCAGGTATGGATGCCACCTGAGGGGAACCGGTATCAAATATTCTATTGGGGTCATTGCTGTTTGTTTAGTTTTATTGTGGTAAAATATACATAACAAAATTTGCCACTTTATCCACTTTTAAGTGTATGGTTCAGTGGCATATAGTAGATGCCCAAAGCTGTGTGACCAGCACCACTATCCATTTCCAGAGCTTTTTTGTAATTCTCAACAAAAAACTCCGTGCCTGTTACATAGTAACACCCCATCTCTCCCTCCCCCAGCCCTGGTAACCTCTATTCTATTTTCTGTCTCTCTGAATTTGACTATTCTACGTGGTGGAATCATCCAATTTTTGCCCTTTTGTGTCTGACTTAGCCAAATATTTTTAGTTGTGGCGGATTTACTTAGGATTTAGAGGCCCGGATTCCTTTTCTGTTTACTCTGGAGTGGAGTTGGGAAAGAAGTCGGCAACATGAACCTAAACCTTGCCCTTGAGCCACCGCCAGCCCTGGCTGTGCTCTCTGACTGGGCTGGGCTGGGCCAGGCCGGACTGGGCGAGCCTCTGAACACTGCTGCCGAGTTGAGGAAAGGAGGAGCCCCCACTTAGATCTCTCCAAACAAACAAGGGCGGGCCCATTGTTTTGGGGGCCCAGGCGAATCAAGCCCTTGGCGGGGATTTCCTGGCCCAGGGATCCCGAAAAGGCTGTCACTGTGATCGGACGATTTCAGGGATCTTGCCACTGCAGAGTGTGTGGGTAACTAGAGAATCTGACCGGGGAGACCCTGAGCATCTGGATGTGTTGGTGGGACGGTTTCTTGTGTCTGGGGACAAGCTGAGGATTCGAAGGGGTGGTGTCTGCACCCCTTTCTTTGCCCATCCTACGGAGAGCTGGGTGTGCACTCCACAGTCAGTGTTTACCGACCTAACGAAAGGGAACCTCTTGAAGAAATGACTATCGCTATATGTGTAGTTTCAGTTATTTTCATATTATGAAACTGCAATTCTGAAAATGCCGCTTCCCGGAGAGAACGGGGATCGGAGCACTGGAGTGAGCCAGCCTAATAGTAACAGCTAACATTTATGAGCATTTAATGGTGTAGAAAGCACTCCTCGTAGACACGATCTCGTTTCTCATCCCAGAGAACACAAAGAGGGGAGTTAGTAAGTGGCACCGGGAAGGGCGGCATCACGTAGTTTCCAAAAAGTGGAGATCATCTCAGAGCTGTAAATGGGCTTCAAACCTGAGAAACCTCCTTGGCTGGAGAGAGAGACTCAATAGGAGAAATTGTTTTTTATAAAAGCATATTTGACTGGGAATTACTAGTATAGCAGATGTAACAGGTGCAGGACCTGGGCTCCTAACGCTGACCTCTAGGCCAAGGACTTATCATGAATAAGTGGGAAATATTGAGTTAAATAGTGTTCACATTTCTTTGCGGGACTTCTTAGAGCCATTCTGTGGTGTGCATTATGTTATGCTCACTGTGACTTCCCACAGGGAGGCTAGAGCATATAACGTTTCTCACTCACAGTTGAGTGAAGATAGTGTCCCCAGGCCCAAGGAGAGAGCAGAACCACCAACCGGTAGGAACAGGGAGGTGCAGGGAGTCGGAGATGGAGGCAGAATGGTCTGAAGCCTGGAGCAGAAGAGCAGGAGGGTCCTGGAGTGAGAACAGAACGCGTCTAGAGGCAGATGGTCCAGCGGCAGAGCTTCCCGTGCCGTCTGGCTCTTTTCCAACTACCAGGTCGACAGCACTGGGATGGGGAAACCTGCATACCCTCAGGGGGAGTCCCTCACACTGACCACACTCCTTCCCATGGGAAGGCAGACACTGCCCATCCTCGAGCCCTATGGGTATCTCATTACGAGGAGCCATCAACACAGGCCAGGAGCCCCCTCAGTCACGCTTTTTGTATGACACGTATTTGAATGGGGCTTATCTTATGTAAACACTAGAGGCCCAGTGCACGACATTCGTGCACTCGTGGCGGGGCAGGGGGCCTCAGCCTGGCCTGCACTCTTTAGCAGTCTGGGAGCCCTCGGGGGATGTCCGACTGATGGCTTAGGCCTGCCATCCTTAGCGCTGCCGCAGAGGCGGGAGAGGCTCCCGCCACCACTGCTACACTTGCCAGCCATGAGCCTGGCTTCTGGTTGAGCAGTGCTCCCCCTGTGGGAGCACACTGACCACCCGGGGGCAGCTCCTGCATTGAGCGTCTGCCCCCCGGTGGTCAGTGCGCATCATAGCGATCAGTCCTTCTGCTGTTCGGTTGATTTGCATATTAGCCTTTTATTATATAGGATAAAGGTTGTCCAATGTTGCTTTTGTAGCCTCTTACATTAGAGTCATTGTACCAGATGCCACTTTGGAGAGCTTTCTGTGTGCCAACCGCTGTCCTGAGCAGTCTAGAGCAATGTTTTTCATCTGACTCACACACACAAAAGAAAACCTTTGAGAGAGATTTGATTATTTTCTTCATTTTACAGGCGAGGAAACCATGTCTTAGCAATGTTAGGTGTCTTGTTGATTCTACAGCTAGTAAGGTGATAGAGCCCAGACCCCAGATGTTAACCCAAGTAATATAGAGGTTCCATGCTAAACCATGAGGATTTACTGCCTCATCATATTTGGAAAAGCTTGCTAGTTGCCTTACCTTCCCATTCATTCTCTCTAGCTACCTTCCCAGAAGAATCTTTGATTCCAGGAAGTATCTCCCAGCATCCCTTTCAGCCTGGCACATTCAATGAGACGTAAGTAGACGTTCTTGGCTGTAGCTTCTGGGAATGCTACTTAAAAGTCTACTCTGCTTCAGGACAAACCTCATTGACCTTCTCCTGCTTCCTCCTGGCTAAAACTTAGAGGTGATGGCTGGAGCTTCAGCAGCCATTTTGGACCATGAAGTCCTTGGGGATGGACATCACTTACTAAGGAGGACAAGGCAGGGAGATAGAAGTTCCCACCAATCGTGGAACCAACATACCCACGATGGACTGCATAAACAAATTAGCCTTTATTGTATTCAAACCACTTTCATTTGGGTTTTCCGTTCTATGAAGATGAAGCTAAGCCTAACAGATCTCCAAGCCATATTTCAAATTGTGTTTCCTGGTCTTAATTTCCACTTGCCTGTCCCACCACTGAATAATTTCCTCCATCAAGCCCTGTTTCCCTTCCACACCCCATTCCCCTGGGAAGCATGTTCCCTCCCTGTCTGACTCAAGTCCTCCGTCCCAGTGACCTTGTCCACACCCGCCCAGCCTCTCCCATCCTAAATCCAGCAATTAATACCAGCACCACACATCTGGGCCCTGTGTTCTTCTCAGCACCATTCACAATAGTGTTAGGATGTTTTATACTAAAGACTGCTTGGGGAGAAGCATGGTTTCCTGTAACAGCACTGCCCTGGTAGGAAAGTAGAGGTGACTCTGCCCTTTGCAAGCTGCAGGGCTGTAAGGGGAGAAACTCCACGTGAGCCCGAGACCCCCTGACTCGGCCAGTAATGACTTTTTCATTTTATAGGAAGCAGATGAGATTTTAATGGACTGTGACTGCTGTCTATTTTCTTTAAGCAACATACACTGAGACCCAGATGCCCCTTGCAGGAGCTATGATGCGTAGTCAGAAAGAGGAAGGTAAAGTTTGCATGCCTACTTGAACACTTTCTTTCAGAAACCCTGATTTTTTTGTTTGTTTTTGTGAATTCTCACCTGAGGATATTTGTTCCATTGATTTTGAGGGAGAGAGAGAGAGAGGTATCAATATGAGAGAGACATATCAATTAGTTGCCTCCTGCATGGGATAGAACCTGCAACCCAGGAACGTGCTCTGGACTGGAATCAAATCTGAGACCCTTCCGTACAAGGGCCAACGCTCTAATCACTTAGCAAAATGCGCCAGGGCACTTCTTTGCTTTTTTATTTCCCCCAATTAATAAGAGGAAACCCAGGCCCTTCTGTGTTGGATAGCACACAATGCCAAATTTTTTTCCCTGAAGAAAACAAAAACAAAAAAACAACAACAACAAAAAAAAAGAAAAAAGAAAAGAAAAGGATCATTTCTTGATACAATAAAAATTAGGGTACTCTTAGCAGGGCTGAAGGTAGAGTCTGGACTGGGCAGTGGGGGACTCCTCAGATGGCTGGCAAAATTCTACCTTCCCACAAAAATACTGATTATAAGAGTTTTTACGGTAGTTTCATGGACCTATACATTTGCTTTATGCTATATTTTGTGTTTGTGTTTTATTTAACCTAAGAGGTTAAAAGGGGTGGGGGGAGAGATCACATCTTCCCTCTGGCACTGTCTCCTAGCCATGTTCACTGTGGACAGCTGTGGATGCCCCCCACCCCACCGCCCTGCCCACCGCCAAGGAAGCAACGCTGGCTCTGGGAAATGGAAGAACCCCATTTCTGCAGAGAAAGGTGTGACGATGATAATCCATTTTCTGAGCACCTACTCCAGCGACCGTTGAAGGACTGTTATATATATTTTCTCTTCTAATCCTTACAAAGACCCCACAAGACAGATAGTTTCATTATCCCCATGTGTAGATGAGAAAACTGAGGCACAAAGAGTGGAGTAGCTTGCAGTTACCAGTAGATGCCCAGGCAGAATTCATATGCAGGCAGTCTGGATTTTGCTTACCGCCCATTTGACTGGGAAGAAAAGGAAAACCGTGGTGGCTACTTGCTGTCTCTGGGTGTCTCACCTTCCCATTGCATTGAAATAAGAATAAAACATGGTTTGCCAAAGAGGGAAGACGATCCTAATTTTGAGAGGCCCCTGGAGCAGTTGCTTGAGCCAGTTTGGTTGTGCCCACAACCAGGCACAAGCTCCTGGTCTTATTCGAGGGTGACACGCCTGGTGACCGCCTGTCCCGTGTACCCGGGACTGAGAGGTTTCCTTGGATACAGGACTTTCGGTGCTAAAACTGGGCACGTTCCAGGCAAACTGGGAGAGTTGGTCACCCTAACTGGTCAGGAACAATCTCCCCCAGAACAAAGCCCGGGTGACAGCTGGTTTGTTGTGATGCATCTGTGAGCCACAAGCGCCCCCCCGCTCAGAGCTCATACCAAGAAACAGTGAGATCTGGGTGCTCAGAGCCTGGCAAGGCAGGGGCTGCCTGGGATCGAGTTAACTTCCTAATGCAAAAGCCGGAATTAAACCTGACACCTAAAGGGAAAAATGATGGTGTCTAGGAGTGGTTTGAATGAGAAGTAAATTTCCACTTCTTTATATTGGGCCATAAATCCCTCTTGGACTCCCCATCAGTCTAGACCACATTTAATTCCGCCGGGCACTCTGAGACAGCACTGTGAGCTTGGCAGACAAGGATTTGTGCTCTGCTACTGTCCCTTATGGTAGAGCAGGGCTCAGGGCACCCACAAATGTCACGGGCTCCTCAGCAGCTGACTTGCAGTTGTTAATAGTGTTCGGCTCATTGTCGGGAGGGATAGGATCCAGCAGAGGCCGCGCGCCTTGCCGCCAGCGTTCTTTTTTCTGGTCGAGTGCTGAATAGGAGAGGCAGATAAGGGATTGTGGTGTCGGAGGTGGAAGGGACATGGGAGGAGATGTGTAGCCAGAGGCCAGTGGGAGGGGGCAGGTGCTACAGTGGGTAATGGGGGCAGGCAGGGGAACAAGGACATAAAAAATGACCACCGTGTGACTCACCTTCCTTTATGTTTCTCACTATATTTGCTTCAATATTCATTCAGCTAATACTCACTAAGCACCTGTGGAGTTTGTATTCGAGCATGGAGGGTCAGCAGTGAGTACCATAGATGGAGTCTGTGGAGTAGCATCGGGTGGAGGTAGGGGAGCAAAGCTACTGGAGAAGCCTACATTCGAATACCTGGCTCTCACAGTCTTGCTGCCTTCGATGCCTGTTCATTGTAGACTTTAAACCTAGAATGTCAACATGTTATCTTTAAGGATTTGTAAAAAATATATTTTTGAAGCACATTCTTGGGAAGGGGGACTGGTAGAGCTGCTCCCCCCACCACCTATACTTCTTCCTCAAAGAACATCTCTAAGCCAGTCCTCGGACCACTAAGAGCAGCCGTACAGGTGTTCATAGTGCACCACATAATTACCCCCCTGACCTGCCCACCATTCGGTGATACTCCTGCACCAGTAGCTACCTAACAGCAATCCTATTCTCACACCCTGCCAGGGATGAGGCCTTTGAACTTGTTCATAAAAGAGAGCTTACCCTTCTTGATTTCTACTCCCAAAATCTTGACATGATGCTTTGTTCCTTCTAAAATGCTAATTGATCTTATTACTCTACTAGAGGCCTGGTGTATGAAATTTGTGCACGGTGGGGGGGGGGGCGGGGGGCGGGGGGAGGGGGGGGGAGAGTGTCCCTCAGCCCAGCCTGCACTCTCTCCAATCTGGGAACCCCGAGGGATGTCCAACTGCCCGTTTAGGCCCGATCCCACCGGTGGGCCTAAACGGGCAGTCGGACATCCCTCTCAAATCCAGGACTGCTGGCTCCCAACCACTTGCCTGCCTGCCTGATTGCACCTAACCACTTCTGCCTGCCAGCCTGATCATCCCCTAACCACTCCCCTGCCAGTCTGATCGACACCTAACTGCTCCCCTGCTGGCCCAATTGCCCCTAACTGCCCTCCCCTGCAGGCCTGGTCACCCCTAACTGTCTACACCTGCAGGCCTGGTCCCCCCCAACTGCCCTCCCCTGTAGGCCTGGTCACCCCCCAACTGCCCTCTCCTGCAGGCCTTGTCCCTCCCAACTGCCCTCCCCTGCAGGCCTGGGTCCCCCCAACTGTCCTCCCCTGCAGGCCTGGTTGCCCCCAACTGCCCTCCTCTGCCAGCCTGATCACCCACAATTGTTCTCCGTTGCAGGCCTGGTCCCTCCCAACTCCCCTACCCTGCTGGCCATCTTGTGGCGGCCATCTTGTGTCCACATGGGGGCAGCCATCTTTGACCACATGGAGGCGGCCATCTTGTGTGTTGGAGTGATGGTCAATTTGCATATTACCTCTTTATTATATAGGATTCAAACCCCTTTGAGTAGTGGCTTTCAAAGTTTAGTGAAATACATCTTACATTATGACCCAGCACACAGACACACACCTACATACATACTAGTAAATATCAGTAAAACTATCTCCTTGACTATTTACACACATTCTCTTTTCTATTGAGGAACCTACAGTGGCTGAGAGTATGACAATGTAGCCAGACGCTGAGTTTCAAACTCAGTTCCCCACTTGCTAGCTGTGTGGCTGTATTAGTTTGCTCTGGCTGCTATAACAAAGTACCACAAACTAGATGGCTTAAAACAACAGCAGTTTATTCTGTTACAGTTCTGGAGGCTAGACATCCAAAATCAAGGTGTTGGCACAGTTGGTTCCTCTGAGGGTTGTATGGAAGCATCTGCTCCATGCCCCTCTGCTAGCTTCTGATGACAGCCAGCAGCCTTTGGTGTTCCTTGGCTTGTGGATGCATCGTTCTGATCTCTGCCTCCATCTCATGGTGTTCTCTCTGTGCTCTGTGTTCCTGTCTTCAGGTGGCCATCGTTTCATAGCATAGCAGTCATACTGGATTAGGGGCCCACTCTACTCCAGTAGGACCTTGTCTCAACTAATGGCATCTGCAACAATCCTACTTTCAAATAAAGATACATTCTGAGGTACAGAGGGTTAGTGCCTTAGAGGGTTAGTATCTGTTTTGAGGGGACAGAATTCAACCCAAAACAGTGACCGTGGCTATGGCTTTAGTTTCTTCATCTTCAAAATGAAGATAATAGTATTCCCAGCCTCTGAGGATCAATGTGTTAACAGAGGATGCATAAAACTCTCAGAACAGTGACTTGAATATAGTGAAGAATTTATTATTATTTTCATTGAAGAATTTATTATTTTATTTTTATATGCTGGTTATGAACCACTGGACTGATTTCACATCCACATTTTAGAGAACATTGCTTTGAATATACCTGATGCATTGCTGTCATAATAGAATTTCAACTCCCCCACCTGGTTTCCAAGGCCTTCATGAAGAGTCCCTGCTGACCACTTGCCCTCCTGTATCCCCGTCTCCCTACCTCTGGTGAACTTTTCAGTCACCTGAATATGTCACAATCACTCTTGTTCCCACGGCTTCATGCATGCTCTCCTACTATACAGCCCATCATCTAGAAACTCCCACTTTATTCCTCAGGTCTCAGTCCAAGAGCACCTCCTCCAAGAAGTCTTCCTTGACCACCAATATGGGTGACTGCCCTCCAGTTTTCCCTGCATAACACTCACACACTACATTGTTAATGACAGTTGTTCCCTAGCAATGGCATCTGACTTGTTAAATACTGTGTGCCTATCACCAGCTACAGTGCCTGGAAAACTCTTCATTGCCTACCAATAGCATTTCTTTACCTAACTGAGCCTGATTTTGTTCCAATATCAACAACTCTAGAAGACTAAGGAACATCTAAGGGTGAATCATGGTTGTTCTGTTGTACACATGGACACTGATTCATCCTACCAGGAACTGATCTAGGGATGGACCGTGTGACCAACTTCTGGTCCATAAGACATGAGGGAGGATTTGCTGGGACAATGTCTGGGAAATATTTCCAGGAAAATTCTAAGCACTCATGTGAGAGGAAAGAGTGCAGGCCTGCCTGGAGGTGAGTGGCGTGGCGCCCGTCTCTGCAGCCGTGAGAGGCACCAGGTCCATGTGAACCTGTCGAGGATGGTTAGAGCCAAAGTGTGGGTGGATCAGAGTCCTTGGTAATTCTGCTGATCCTCTACATCAAGCATGTCAAACTCAAAGGCTCACACGGGCCAAATAAACGAGGCATGTGGCCCGCAGGCCACAAGTTTGACATGCTTGCTCTACATTAACCTGCCCTAGAACCGCCCTACCAATGGCCTTCTTATAATGAGATAATACCTTTTCCTTATTGTTTACTGCCATTTAGGTGATATTTCCTGCCGATTATAGCTGAAAGCAACCTGCTGATGCAGGCACTCAGTAAATATTCTTGAATGAATAAGTGTTTATAAGCTAAACAGGCCAAAGGGGAGAAGAGAGCAGAAAACTAGAAAGTTGACCATCTACCAAGAGCCAGGAAGGAGAGGAAACTTTCATGTACATCATTTAATCTTCACAGCAAATGTCACCGCAGCTTTACCCATATTAGGAAACTGCAGCTCAGAGAAATTATGCATCCTGCCCCAAATCACAGAGTTAATAAGTACTAGAGCTGGGAAATATTTCCTGTTTTATGAAGACTTAGTTCATATCTTAGTTGAGACTTTTCACTTACAGTACAGGTTTTTTTAAATTCCTTTCTCCCCCCCTCCTCCCCGCCTACCCCCGCCATTTCCACTTACTATTGTATTTTCACCAGCTAGTGTAGAAGTTAAGCATTCTAATTTTTATCTTATCCCGGTCACTCCTAACTTTTGACCATACTCGTATTGATTGACTCTCATTAACTTCTCAGTCCCATCACTCTCCCCATCCTCCCCTCTGGAGTAGATATGTCACCCCTCCTCGGAGAGCCAGGCCCAAGGGGTTTTCAGGGGACACTCCCAGGCCACTAGGTCTCCCCAGCGCCTCGCCTGCCTCCCAGCCCAGCAATGCTGCAGTTTCTCCGGGGCTGCCAGCAGCCCACACTGGTCTGCTGTGTTGGCAGGAAGCCTGGGTGTGGGAAGTGCATCCCACACATCTAATTCCAAAACACATTATTTTCACTCTACCAGGAGGCTTGCGTAGACACATGTAGCCTACAAGTATATTCTCCTAGCAATCTCAGAAACAACAAGCCTCATTCGTTCAGCTTTCTGCAGCCTTCCTCTCCTCCCCTTGAGGGGAATGAGTGACAGGAACAGAGAGCACAGTCTTTCCTCCACTCGCCAGAAGCCTGCTTCTTGCAGCCAGCATTTCACAGATGAATGCAGTAGAAAATGCCTTAGCCGCATCCAGGGAATTTCAAGTGCTTTCCTCCTGTTTCCAAGGGAAAACAAACAAACAGACAAAAAAGTGGCCTTTCTGCAGCAAAATGCCAGGCATTGACTGAGGAGAGGGCCTTGTGGGCTGGAAACCATATGCCCTCTAGTGGTCATCAGTAGGAAGTCCCAGCCAGATGGTCACTTCTGAGAAAATCAGCCCAGCCATGTGGGAGACAGAAAGACAGGATGCCTCAGAACACTTAAATAATAAACTTTAATGCTGGAAAGCCACTTACTTTAGAATTTTATTTAAAATGCCAAATACAGGTTAAAATGGACATCCAAGCTGTCCACAGATCCTGGCAGGTTTTATTGACGCTCCTGGCATTGGCCCCACGGCTCACATGGACTTGGATGGTTTCCTGGAGCAAGGATGCTGAGCCGGAGGAAATCCACTTGCCAGAATTCCTCCCCAGGAAGGCCGTTTCTGATGGGAAAATATTGCCGGTTCTGGCTGGACCTGGGGGAGAAGTTGTTTTTTACTGCAGCCTGAGAAGGGGGAAAATGAAAGGGGTGAATGAGAAAGTGAGAAAGCCAGATGAGGGAAGCCGCGGTGTGTGAGTTCTCCCAGTGCCTGCCAACCACAGCCCCCAGCAAGCCTTCGGGTGAGTCTCTGCTGCCCACCAATGCGTGAGGGGATCGTCCGAGTTGGTGCACACGTGAGACTAGCACGTGAGCACAGGAGGGGGGTGACCTAGGGAAGTACGGGAAGTAAGCCCCAAGAACTCACAGGTATCCTGGGAAGCGATTGGACCGTAATTATCCAGGTTTAACCAGATCTCTGTGGAGGAGGGGAACCCTCGCTGGTAACGTTAAACAGGCGTAAACTCAGTTAAAGTACATCGTTGGCTTGGGTTTTCAGACACAACAACCCAACTAGCCTGAGTGATGAAATTCACAAAGTGATAACAATAAGATACCTTGATAATGGTCCATGCCAACTCAGAAATGAAGAATGTGACATTCAGGTTCAGGAACAAAGCCTGTAATCTTTAAACCATGTAATAAGCTGCTGAGATTCCTCCGGATTTAGTTAAATTTCCCAGGGGGGGTGGGCTGGGAGAAGACAGACTGGGATGAGCAGGCCAAGGTCCAGGAACATGACAAACGAGTTGCAGATCCAGGACTCGAACCCAGGTCTTTCGTTGCAAACCCCACACTTTTCTCATATCCCACGTGCCTTCTCCTACCGAGAGCCCATTTTTATTGTTGTTTTTTTCTGGTGAAATTATTTCAATTGAGAAAAGCTCATAGTCAGATCCTTTTCTCTGACCTAGCCTGCGGCCTTTCTATTAGTACTAGAAAAATCAGGGTTATAACAGCCCTGATAAAACGGCTGACACATCTGATAAATATCTAGCTCTTTGTCTGAGGATAGGACCCGACTGACCAAATAAAACTGAAATAAAGCGCACATAACTGCTCTTCCAGTATCTTTCGTGTGTGCCTGGAAACAGTTTTCTTACTTCTTTCCATTGAGATGTCTCTCCTCCAAAATATCCAGGAATGTGGCTTGTTGGTGTGCATCACCTTACACATCTGCGTTGAGAACAGGGCCAGGCGTTATTTATCTTTGCCTCCCCAGGGCCTCGCACCCTTGTGGCACCTTTTGGTAATCGGGGAGTGGACAAATGCTCTGCTGCAGGCAGCAGGGGGGAGCATTCACATCTGCTTCACTTTTACAGTGAGGCACAGCAAAGGGAAAACCAAGGGCTAAGTCATATGGGGCACACGTCACCTCATCACTGGTCTAGAGAGCTGCACCCCAGAATCAGTCTCCCCTGAAGTCTTCCATGTTGCCTGGTGATTCATTCAGATGCTTCCAAATGCCATTTCTCTCCTCCCCACTGACCTGTGCAGGCATGAGTGATAAAGCAAGGACGATTTGGAGGCATTTTGCTTTGTTTCTCCAATGAAAGAAAGACTTGGGTTTACACAACCTTTTTTCTCCAAGGAGCTCAGCATGCTTGCCCATCTGGTGTCTCATTTGTCTTCCGTTTCATCCCTGTGAAGTCAATAAAGGGTGTGATGCTGGTATTAGGACCAGGGAAGGTTAACAGAGCATGTAGGCTTATTCCTAGTCACCACAAGAGGGAGCCCATGAGCCCTTCTCACGCATTTGCCCGTTTATGTGGCGCCCAGAGGATCCCTGCCCACAAGCAAGCCCAACCTGCTAAGTCTAACAATGAAGAGAGACAAGCGAATGCAGAATTGCAGTACAGTGTGATAAGAGCAATGCTGCAGGGGGGGATTAGTACGGGTGTGGAGAATCTGGGGTGGACACAAAAGGGAGAGAGTAATTGATGGGTTTAAAAAGTAAAGCTTCAGCATAAAGCGTAGTGAGTGAAATAACTGAAAAGACAGTATTAAAACCTTTTTAATTAGTTCGATTAATTAAATCAGACTTTCCACTTACCAAAAATCACTGTACCTTACATGTTTTCAATGCTTGATTGAGAAATTTGGATGAAAGGACTAAACTATGTTTCTCTTAATAATCACAAAATAAATAGAAAAACTACCACCACCCCTAAAAAGTAAAGCTTTAAATAATGAGTGTTAGCCAGGATATGGAGAAGTTGGAACACTTGTGCAAAGATAGTTTGATTGTAAAATTGTTCAGCTGTTATGGAAAACAGTTTGGCAGTGACTCAAAAAGTTGAGCACAGAATTATCATATGACCCAACAACTACACTCTTCGTTATTTATCTGAGATCACTGAAAACACGTACTCAAATATTTGTACGCACATGCTCATAGCAGCACTATTCACAGTAGCCAAATGGTGGAAACAGCACAACTATCCACCAGCAGGTGAAGAGAAAAGCCAATTGTGGTATATCTATTCAGCCATCAGAGAGACTGAAGTACTGGTACACACTACAACTTCGATGAACCTAGAAAACATTGTGGTTAGTGGAAGAAGCTAGAAACAAACAGTTACATGTTGTATGATTCCATTTCTATGAAATGCCCAGTGTGTGCACATCCTTAGAGACAGAACGCAGATCGGTGGTTCTCAGGGGCTGGGGAGAGGGTTGAATGGCGACTCGGTGCTTAAGGAGTGTGAGGCTTTCTTTTGAAATGACTAGATAGCTACCTAACGTTGTGACGGTCATAGATACCATGAAATTGTTTACTTTATAAGCATTAACTTTATGCTATGTGCATTTCACCTCAATCACTTTTTTAAGTAAAGCTGGAGCCGAGAGGCCGCTGGGCACGGGGACAGCAGCATCTTGACAGATGGGCTGGAGGAGGACTTTTGCGTCAGAGAGAGCAGCGTGTGCAAGAGGAAAGCAGCACAGAGCGCAGTGTGGCGGTGGTCTGGGCTGCTGGGCGTAGTCTCGCGTGCTGGGTGGGGGTCTACAGGAGTTAGGGTTGGAGAGGGCTCTTCCAAGGGGTAGATAAGTAGATGGCAAATGGGTCATAGATGTATTTTTATTAAGTCTGTGTGTCCTGTTGCAGGCAATTCCAGTATTTAGCCAGCTGACCAAGGGGGCAGGAGTGGGCCCAACTAGAGGGAGTTTCCAGCACTACACAGAGCAGACCAGGCCTCTGGGACCAGGACTAAGATTGTCTCAGAAACTGCCAGTCTAGGTCTGTCTCTAACCACCTCTTGGACAGATAACCAGTCATGGATCTAGATTTCTATCCCATTCGGCAGGACTGGAGTCATCTTTGCTGGGAACCTTCTCAAACCTTTAAGTTATACTCCAAGGCTGAGGTTCTCAACTTTATACTGTTAGACACGAGTATATGCCTTAGATCCTGAGTGTTTCTTCATCAACAAACTGTGAAGTAACATGACCTAGTGGTGGTTCTAATAATTGTGCTGTAGTGATAAGTGATATTCTGTGTAAACAATCTTCTGAGATAGCTGCAACAAGCGTAAGGCGATATAAAAATACCCATGACTTCTGCTGAAAAGCCACAGTATGGTGGCTGTTGCCTCTGTTCCTGATAGAAAGAAATGCTGTTTCCAGGGGAAACTCATAAAGATGTATTTCACAGATCCCAGCTCAAGGACCCGCGCATTACAACCAGAAGGGAGGTTGTGGGGCAGTAGCTAACACTTTCATCCCACACAATGATTGTCACTCGTGTCTAACAAAAACAATTGAAAAATTGTGCACTGCCAACTTGGCTCAGGTCTGTTCTCGAGGGCGGAGTCGGGCGAGGGGAGATGTGAGGATCTGAGGAAAGCAGTAGCAGGACGGGTGGACAGGAGGGCTCTGGGAGGGGGTGTCAAAGGGCATGGTCAGCAGGAGGGAGACGTCCAGGAGGCACGTAGGCTTCCCACCTGCTTAGGTGGCTGGGAATGTTGAGGTGTGTGCAGGTTTCTCTCTGTAAAACTGGTTGAGCAAGTTCTGCTCAATGAGGTTTGTGGACAACCAACTGAGCAGGTTTTCTGTAATGACAGCTTTGCTCAAGCAGGTGTGTGTGTGTGTGTGTGTGTGTGTGCGTGCATGTGTGTGTTTATGGGGAGAACGTATGTAGAAAACACTCTCCAGAACCTGCTCTTATCAGGCACATGGTAGAGGAAGGAGAAGGCCCAGCTCAGTTCAGTGTGCCTCTTATTCCACCCTAACGACCATAATGCCAGTCCACCCCCTACTTTAAAGAATCCCATTCCCCGCAGTGACTAAGTGGGCACCTAGAAGGAATGGCTATTACATATGTGCCTTACTCTATGTCCCCTCAATTATCCTCAACTCCCTTTTCTTCCCTGTGATCCTTCTATGCTCTCTGCTTAAACGCCAGCACTACTCAACTTGATCTCCAAGGCCCGATGTGACCTGGCTCTGACGACCTCCCTCCCAGGCTCACCATTAGTCATTCCCCCCACCCTTCCTTGTCCACACGGCAGGACTGGCCCCTGGACTCTGAGCTTCCCAGACCCTCCAGACCCTCCTGTGCTGCTCTGGCCCTTCCGGGGTCTGTCTCCACCACCAGGTGAGGACAAAGACTGTGTCTTATTATTCAAGTTTAGCCTCAGCGCCAGAAGAGCTGAGTGGAGTGAATTAAAATTTGAAGGACAAGTTAATACTGACTAAATACAGTGGAATCCGGCTGTTTCAGTCTTGTGTTAGTCTGCTCAGGCTGCCATAATAAAATACCACAGACTCCGTGGCTGCAGCACACAGGCGTTTATGTTCCCATGGTGAGGCCAAAGGCCAAGGTCAAGGTGCCAGCAGGTTGGCTTCTCCTGAGGTCTCTGGGCCTGCAGACCACGGGCCGCCTTCTCGCTGTGCCCTCACGTTCTTTCCTCTGCAGGTGCATCCTGGGGTCTCTGCCCCTCCTTGTAGAGGCACTGGTCCTATCAGATTAGAGTTCATTCCAACAGCTTCATTTTAACTTAATCACTTTCATCTGAATCTTTTTCTTGTGTGTGGGGGGGAGGGGGGATCTTTCTCCACTTTCTGAAGTACTGTGGGTCAGGGCTTTGACATAGTCACCCACATCAACCACCTGTCTGTGGGGTGGACCCATGATCCAGGCCTAGCCAATCATGCTACCCCATCTGCCTGTCCCCTGTGATCTGTAAAAGCATATGACCAAACAGGTCCAAGCAGGCTCCTTTGAGATTTGATAAATGGATGCTAATAGAGAGAAGGTCTCTCTCTTCATTAACTTATGTAAGAACATAAGTTTACAGCTGCCAGGTTCCAGCTGTAAAAAAAAAAAAAATGAGACTAACCTGCAAGGAAAACCAGAGATGACCAATGAAAAAGAGAGACCTGACAGCATGGTTTGTCTCCGCCCACCCCCCCTCCCCGCCCCCCGTCCCCAATCCAGCTGCACCCTTGGATTTACCAATTCCATAAGCCAATTCGTGCTTGCACTAGTTTGAGATGTGACCAATATTTTCAGGTATTAATATGGTTCTTCTCACAAACCCTGTTTGTTATAAGGCTACTAGTATATTCAGTCCAGAGTTTGATCAGTCTAGTACCTACATATTTTCGTATCATGTACCAGGCATCAAGCTGAGGGCCAGGGACTCTGAAGAAGGCACAGTCCCTGCCTTCAAGTTGCTGACAGCCTGGGAGCTGGGGCTAGTGGAGAGTCAAAGATGTGAGCAAATCACTCAATAAAGATGCTAAATGCTGCCATGGAGCTCTGAGCTCCATGTGAAGAATTGACAAATGAGCTAGCATTTGAGCAGAATCCTAAAAAGTAGGGATTTCCCAGGAGTTTGATATGGGGAATGGTGTTCCAAGCTGGGGGATTAGTATGTGCAAAAACAGATGTATGAAATACAACATCTGTGGCCTGGTGGGTGTGCTGGGACTTGTCTACAGAGGGACTGGATGAGGGGGTGGTGAGAGGAGAGAACAAGAAGATAGAGAGGAACTTATCCAGCCAAGGAGTTGGGTTGGATCTTTAGGCAGCAAGGAGCTAATGTGGGTTTGTGAGCCAAGAAGAATTATGAGCAGATTTGTCATTTAGTGAGATGCCTCTGGAGGCTGAATGGGATCACTGAACTACAACGCCCCGGATGGCAGAAATGTCTCTGGTACATGGTAGTATTTAATAAATATTTATTGACTCGAGAGACAGTGACAGTCTTGATGGAGGGGACTAGAGAAAAAGGGAAAAATTTTGAAAGACATGTTTGAGCCCGAATCAATAGAACTTATCAAACAATGAGAGAGGAAAGAATTAAGAATGATTTAGCGGTTTCTCTCTAAAGTGACCAGATGGGGGGAAATCAGAAATGGGTGCAGGTTTTCAGCTAAAGATATTGGCCTCACGTTGAGCAATCAGATGCGAAGGGCCTGGAACCAGCGTGGACTGTAGGCCCAGCAGACAGCAGAGCTCAAAAAAGAGGTCGAGCAAAAGAAAGGAGGGCCCGGAAGCCACGGCCACAGAGATGCACTTCAGAGAGTGTTAGTGGCGGGAATTCACTTTAGAAATGCCAGAAATTGTTCAAATTATGATTCTTCGAAGGAGCATGTCATACTCCAGTTCCTTCCTAATCATTACATAGAACAAGAGTACGCCCCCTTGCCCCGCACGCCCCCTTGCCCCCAAACCAACTTCCAAAATGCCTCTGCACTACAATTAGACAAAGGCGGGGATAAAACAACCAAGACTCCAGCAGTCTGACCCCAGGCATGCCTGGGCCACACACACTACAGGCTGTGAGGTTTGGCTGGCAGCTGATGTTGGACTCTGCCGAGGGAGAAACAGCATCAGCATCCGCTGAACCAGACAACGTTGGATGTAGGTCCGCCAACCCCAGGGTAAACACGGAGCCAGGAGGCCTTCCAGTCTTTCCTTTTCCTGCCAAACTGGCCACGTGCTCGCTCTCCCTTGCCAGGAGTCCCTGCCTGCTCCTCCACGGGCACCTGGTAAGACGCCACGGTCCTTGTGGTGGGCACACACATGAGCGGAGGGGGCAGGCCGCAGTGGCCAGGGAGCCAACCTCCCAGGGCCAGTTGTACCGCTGAAGCTCAGCCACATGCTCTGGTGCAGCTGAGGTTCGTGAACCTATCAGAAAGCGGACAACTTTTCTTTAAAAATAGAATTATATTTCTACTACAAGTGACAGAAGCATACTGTAAAGCAGTATGATAATATAGGCTATTTGAGGTTTTGTAAAGTATGTGTGCATGTGTGTGTGTGTGTGTGTGTGTGTGTGTGTGTGTGAGAGAGAGAGAGAGAGAGAGAGAGAGAGAGAGAGAGAGAGAGAAACAAAAACCTTTGGAGCCAAAAGTTGTCCTAAAAGAAAGGGTTGATTGAGACATATGCTCGCAGGAAAAGGAGCGGGTCCTGGGATTTGCAGCAGGGCCAGATGAAGAGGGATGTCCGCCCGCCAGGGTGCATGGGGCTCATTAGCACAACGAGTTTGGAGGAGAAAGATGTAAGTTGTGTTGGAAGAATTGGCACTGGCTACAGGTAAGGGGATCGGGAAAAGGTGAAGCAGGGAAAGTTGAGGTGCAGGTGAATAGTTCGTCAGGAAGAAATACTTGATGCTTCTGGATTGGTTGTAGGCAACTGTGAAATGTTCACGCGTGAGCAGGATGCGGTGGCGTCTTGGGGGCAGGCTCGCCTTTCTAGAGAACCAGCTGAGATAGCTGCCGTTGATTCTAAATTTCCGCATTCATTCAGGAATGTGCGCAGTCTCTTGTTGGTTTCTGCCATGGCTGTAACCTGATTAACTTCCCTTCTCTCTCCCACCCTCAGGCCTTCTGTGATTGAATTTAGGACATCTCAGAATTTTTCTCTTGTTAGCATATAACTGAAAGGATCCCGCCCAACACTGGGAAGCTGGGATGAGGAAGGAGGGTGGGGTGGGGAATTTTTACTCTTTGCCCTTTCATATATTTTGGTTTATTTAAAAAAAAACAAAAAACACTTGTCAATTTTCAAATAAAACTTTCTTCAAAAAGCATTGAACATGTTAATCAATCAGAAGGACAGCCCATTATTTAATAGATTTCCAAGGCCTGTGTGTGAACCTGCATCCCCAAACATCGTGGTTTCAAACAGATGCTCTTAATCAAGTCAGTACAAGTTTCTGATGACTGACTACACCAGAAGGCGGCCTTCTGTCTAAGGTCCCTCTCTCTCAGCCTCCCTCCCTGCCTCCTGGCTTCCCTCCCTCCCTCCTCCTGCAATGCCTCCAGGGTCAGGTAAGAACTTGCCCTGAGAAAGTGTGTAGGAGAAGGGAGTTACCGCAGTGGTAAATATGAGAGTCACTGGCTACAAAAACTCTTGTGAAACAAGATCAAGCACTGGATTACTTACAAGTTCATAGGGAACTTGACACTCGCCCAGACTAACCCAGGTTTATCACACCCCATGAAAATTAGTGTGAAATTCATAACCAGGGCAATGGTCACGTCTAAAGCTGGCTTGTTCCTGTGTTGAAGGCAAGGGATGCGTCTTCTGGGCTGTTCTCCCTTAGTGAGAGCTGGATTCCGACTGGTGGAGGTGCCCTGGCTGCCAGCCTGGGGCTAGGCCATCCCAAGCATAAATCCCAAGAGCCTCCTCAGAAAAATCAAACGACTTAGGCCTAACTGGCTCCGAAACCATTTCACAAGGGCAGAGATAATGAAGTCCCATTTGGGGAATTTAATTAAGAAATTAAGTAAAATTGAAAAAACATAAAAGTTAATTTGGAACAGTATACTCTCTATTACATTTTGGATGCTCTTTAAATATCAGGAAACATGGCAGCATCAGTGATAGGCAGCCAGACAGGAAAGGTAGTTCCCTTGCGTCCTGTGCCACTGCCAGCTGCCCCTGCCCAAGGACTCCAAGGCTGTGGGTGGGGCAGACTGTTAGGGAGGGAGCCCGAGAAGCCTCCCATCTCCTCCCTCCTCTACCACCCCCATCAGAGCGCAAGTCCTGCTACCCCCACCACTAACCCTCTATCTACGGTGTCCTCACTCTCCACGTTTTTATTATTTCACTTTTGGGTACATATTTGTTTAACATCAGCAAATTTCTGGGCCAGGTTCTGGTCTCAGAAGGGCTTTGTGGGTGGTTTATGCTGTCTAGATCCAAGGTCAGCTGCAAATATCTTTCTAAAGAGCGGTTAGGAACTCTGACCCCTAAGTGAAGATGCTCCTTTCTCTGGGAGCAGGACTGAGTTATGTCTGGCTGCCATTCACAGATATCACCAAGAGAAGAGGGTACACACCACTCAAAACAAGATCAGCCGTGTTACAGGGGATATCCCAGGTTACGTACAGATATCACAGTTCAAATATCTGCACTCAAAGGGAAAATTACAAAATCTTTGTAAGATAAATTGCAGTCAAAATGGTATCACTGCTGTTGGTAAGCCAGCGGCTACACTAACCCATGTCACATTTTTTAAGATGCATCAATAAAAGACTGTTATAGAGGACATGGAGAAATGGGAACCCTTGTGCATTGCTGGTGGGAATGTAAAATGATGCATTCCCTCATTATGTGATTCCTCGAAAAATTAGTTATAGCATGGCTGGCCAGTGTCAACCTATGAACCAGGCGGTCACGGTGTGATTTTGGGTCAGAGCATATGCCCTGGTTGTGGGCTCAGTCCCCAGTGGGGGATGTGCGGGAGGCAACCTCAGATGTCCTTGCTATGGATTCTGCTGCCCTCCCACCTGCCAGCCTTGCCATCTTCTTCACTTTTTCCTGGAATATTGGTGCCCCACCTGTGCCTGTAATTTAAGAAAGTAAAATCCTTGCACAAATTATTCCCAGATCACTTCAGTCAACAAGCATTTATTAAATATGTAATAGATGCAAAACATTTAGGACCTTGAGCTTGAGCAATCAGTAACCATCAATTACATTTATAATTAACCAAACAGATATTTATGTCTGTGATTTACCCTACATGTAAGTAGAGTAGGTGCCCAGTGGAAACTGCCAAAGGCTTGCCCAAATTATCTTTGTCATATTGCCCAATTTGAAATTTGCAGGGAAATCTGGAAAGCCAGACACACCCAATTGCTGCCACGAAAGAGACTCTTGGCGACTGAGTATTTCTGGAGCCTTTCACAGTATTGCAATATTAGCTAGGGAAGGTCTCAGAGGGACACCGGAAAGGCACATTTTTGTGGGGGCAGAGAAAATTGAACGTCCGAAGCATCAAGCATTGTCCAGTCAAAGCTGACCTAAGGAGTAAACCACTTTGAGTAACCTTGGGCAACCAAAGGTTTAATGAGGACACCTCGCATCAGGGGAGGAGATATCTAAGGCAAAAGAGAATGGAAGGAGAGGCACCAGAGAGGGAGTGGCCGCCCCCAGGTTTGCCCTGGAAGAGCCCTGAGCATAGCTCATGAAGAAAGGGCCACCACCTCGCGGTGCCTCCCCACCTCGCCTCCACCTGAGAGAGAACAGATAGAGTGCAGAGCCGAAATGCGTCAGTATCCGCTCCCACGTCATGTGAATTCCCAGGACTGAAGAGGCCTCTTTGGAGGCTCCCAACCTAACACTCCTCTGAAGCCTCTACTCTGTACAGGGAACGGGGCTGTCCACACCTGGGATGCACAGCCCCTTGGACCCTTCGGCGTGGAGTGGGACCCTGCTCTCGTTTTCCAGTCCATCCAGTTCACTGGCCAAATCACTTTGTACATGACATGAAGTCTGGGACCAGCTTTCCTTTGGTGGTCTGCCATCTTGTTCATGTGCCAGAAAACAGCTGAGAGTAGAGTGTAATGGAGCTGAGGGAAATCATCTGTAATGAGCATTAATAAGCACCAAGGGTGAAGCTCTTAGGGGGATTGGAACTGGGATAAAACTGTCTTTTTAAATGGTGTGGGGGACTTGGGGGTCCACAGAGTACAGCCCGTGTTCTTGATGCTCTGTCAAACCCAGGAAAGCATTCCAACTAATTCTCCTGGACACGTTCCGCTGTAGCTACTGAAAAACAAAACCATACCTATAATGGGAAGGTGAAGGGCAACATTTTACAGTTGTCCCCACACTTGTAAAATGTAAATATTATATGTTGTTTTGTAACTGGCAGATTTTCTGTGACTTTCTCATTTCTGTACTTGTAAATATATGAACCAGATGGACTGGGGACTCATTGCTATTAAACTTATTTAATATCAGAATTTCAAGAATTTTTCTTGAAATGCACAAACTATAATTTACCCTTTTTTGGCTCTTTTGCTGTGGGGATGTGTGCTGTGAGAACTTGGGTTACCTGAAACTATGCTTCCTACAATCCCCTTATGCTTCTGCAATAGAGTTGGCCAAAAAAAAAAAAAAAAAAAAGGAATTTGAATACGATTGGAATAAAGCAGTAGTCACTATTCTCCAAAGGTGACAGGCACCGTGGTGCAGACAAGTCCAGCTTATCCTCGCTCTCTCCTGCCTTGTGTCCAGCCCTTCCCATCTGCCAGCACTGCTGCCCCAGAGCATGCCGGGCCCTCCACCACATGCTTGTCTGCAGACCGTCAGAAGCAAGTTTTGCAGAAATCACATCCTTCACTAGCTCTCCTTCATGATCCTGCTCTGGCAACTGGATAGAGCGGGATTCCCAGATTCCCCGGCAAGTTCCACGCTGCCCACCAGGTCAGCTCTTTGGGGAGCAGATGAATGACTTTTCTCTGATTCCCCCAACTTTTCCTTTCCGGCCTTTACTGCCCTAGCTTCTCCCATAGTTGTACAATGGATTCCTTCCTCCGTCACTTCCAGTAGTCCTGCTTCCCTGCTTAAACCCTGAGTCCCTTGCCTCGCCATGTTGGAAGCAGTAAACCAGCCAATGAGATTTCACAGCAGAGTTCAGAGTTGGCTCCACACGTCTCATTCCTGGAGAAATGTGTACAGAGTAAAACTCAGGACCTATGAACAATTCCCAGAGAAATAAAGATAACCCATAGGAGACAATATTCTATGTAAATCCCCTTTCTTGTGATTTAAAATGAGGACCTGGCCTGGTAAAATGGGTAAGAAGTTATTAGTTTTAAATTGTCCTTTTTGGACTTCAAAGATAGCACCGGGGACATCCTTTTTTAAAAGGCCCCAGCCTTGCCCTGGCCGGTGTGGCTCAGTGGATAGAGCATCGGCCTGCGGACGGAAGGGTCCCGGGTTCGATTCCGGTTAAGGGCATGTGCCTTGGTTGTGGGCACATCCCCAGTGGGGGGCGTGCTGGAGGCAGCTGATCGATGTTTCTCTCTCCTCGATGTTTCTAACTCTCTATCCCTCTCCCTTCCTCTCTGTAAAAAATCAATAAAATATACTTTTTAAAAAAAAAAAAAAAGGCCCCAGCCTTACCTGCGAGTTCACAGTCATGCAAAGGAAAAGGAAATTGGAAGCCATAGTTTTATACGTGGTTTAAATGGTTCCTATCTTTAGTCTTGAGCTGTGTACAGCAACAACATACTCACCATAAATATTTTTTTCACCTTATGGAAGTATATTACACAAGAGATCTCCCAAGCACTGACTTCCTTTATTATTCACATATTTCACCCACTTACATACCCCCCAGTGTCTCGTCTCAGTCTCTGCCAAATGCAGCTTCTCCTGATTATCTCGTGAACTCCTCTATGAGCCGAAAACAATTCTTGTCTGCTTTCTTGCTTTCTCTACACTTTCTTAGGTGCCCAAGAGACCATGCTAAGCCCCAGATGCCTCATCTGTCATGACATGAGAATATTCTGCCATGGGGCATTAGGGTAGCAAGAGGACTCACACACAGCATCGCGTACATTACCAGAATGTCACACACACAAAGGAAAATGGCATTCAAGAAAACCTCATAAGTCACCAGAGAAGCATCTGCCCGCGATAGAAAGATGTATACTGTTCAGTGGACAAGATAAAGAGCTAGAATATAAATGATACCAGACAACAATAACAGGAAACCTGGGAGAACTGAATTCTATCTAGTCATAACTCTGCACTAACTTGCTATGTAGCTATGGGCAAATCACACACATCTGTTGGAGCAGGAAATGTTAATTATCCCAATATACACTCACCCTTCTAGGGTGTCCACAGTTTATCTGAGCATGTGACAGCCAGGAACAAAGACTTCATTTCCCAGCCTTCTTTGCAGCTAGATGTAGCCATGTGACTAAGTTCTGGCGAATGGGACATAAAAGGAACAACAACTATATGGAAGTTTCCAGAAATTTCCTTAAGAGACAACTGAGACTGTGCCCTTTGCTTTTTCTCTTCTACCTTCTGTCACCCTACTTCTAGGGTTGTGAAATGTTAAATGGAATTCTATATTGGACCATGATGTCAAGAGCCACACTGTAGTGCAGGGGTCCTCAAACTGCGGCCCGTGGGCCACATGCGGCCCGCCAAGGACATTTATCCGGCCCGCCGGGTGTTTTTGCTGTCGCTGCCTGTCCTGTTTAGCAGCCGACTCGTCCCGGGCCCGCAGTGCGCATGTGTGGAATGTGCACCGCACTCTCCGACTCCCCTCCAATGGTCTGAGGGACAGTGAACTGGCCCCCTGTTTAAACAGTTTGAGGACCCCTAGTGACTGTGACATCAAAATCTGTGAGGGCCAAGGTTGCCAGTGACTGAGGATCCCCCACACCAGGCTTTTATGTGGTAGAAAAAGAAATTTCTGTATTGTTTAAGCCACTGTTTTTCAGATCTCTGTTACACATAAATCGAATCCTAACAAATATATGTTACTATTTTTAAATTGTATTTAGATGCCATTAAAGTTAATAAGATAAATATATAATTAAAATGTTATTGTGCTGAAGGCTGGGGGCGGAGGGGTTTAGGGGGGGGTCAATGGGGGGAAAAGGGGGACATATGTAATACTTTCAACAATAAAGAATTATTAAAAAGTTATTGTATTAGCAATATTTTTAACAATATTCATTTTTTAATTAGTGGAAACAACTGATATTGCAGTTTTCTGGAGATTTTTGATGTTAAATAATCTTTATTCTCAAAAATACTGGGACACTCTGCTCTGGAGGTTGGACAGAAGTTGAAAGGGAATAGAGGAAGAAGTAGGAATAGAAGACCAGTCACAAGCTTGCCTTTTCCCACTTCCCACATCCACGTGGCTAATCTACTTGGCATGTTGGAGAAAGAAAAACAAAAGCAGATGGAGGAAAATCACCTATGGCCTCACCCAAGCTCAATAGGGTAATCAACAACATCGCCGAGATTTGTGCCCAGGAATTCCAAGTTGTTTGTGTAGCTGGGGCTAGTTTCTCTAGGACTCGTGGTGCGAGCTCTTTGAGTCTTGAGTGATACAGGGATATCTGTTTTACTTGCTCCTTTCTGCACCAGCCTTTGTCACTCCCTGTCTGTACTTGAGCTAGAATCTTGACAGAGCTCCTTGCCCAAATTCCCTCTAGAATTCTGACCCTTTTTATCTTCCCCTTCATTGTTCCTCATTTCATCAGTTTCCATCAGTTTCAGCCCTCGCCTCTCCTGGCTCTCTGCTAAAATGCAAAAGAAGCACATTTTTATTTAAAAAAAAAATGCTCAGCAATCCCTTCATCCAAGTGTATAATTACATCTTGTTCCCATGTCAACTTGGAGGCAGAACACAGAGCTGTCACTGATTATCACAGAAATCCCTTTACTCCAAGCACTTTGATCTCATTTTCCTGATCTTGATTGAAGCTTTGTGGGTCACAGAGAGAGGTCAGATCAGGCAGCACCTTAGACAGTTCTCTTCTCCTAAAGGCTCTCCCTGTTACCCAGGGGCATTGGTATCAGAGCAGTTTCTCTCCAAGGCTTTTCCCTATAGGGCTCTGAGCCCCTCTGGTTCTCCCTCCCTTACTCTCCCTCCCTGCTCCCTACTCCTTTCTCTGCAGAGCATTTGAGCCCTGCTCACACTTGGAACCCATTTTCACATAGAGCATCTCTGCAGACTTACCTTCTCCAAGGAGCTTTCTCAAACAAAGGCCTGTCAGGTGACGGAAACCCTCTCTGGAAGACAGTTTACCCATTCTCTCCGGTTGCCTGACTTTGCCCCTTGGGGCCTCACCTTCGTTCACAGCTAGTGAGTATCTCTTCCAAATACCATGCCCTTCTCAAGGGAAAGTTCACCTGCAGCTGAGAGAATAAAGTACCTCTATACGCTTCTGCCATGTAGATTTCTATGGAACCACTAACCTTGTCTCAGGTGTATCCTCAATTACCAATTTATTTTATAGTTTGTTAATTCTATGGGCTCACTGAAAAGAATCAGTGCTTTCCCTTTTACTTTTTCTTAAAATTACTGTTCATGGTGAGCATGATCTAGATTCTAGAACCGTTTTGCATATGCACTTAAAGTCAGGTCAACATTATTCTTCTAGAAAAATGCTTCCTCTTGGGTTTTAATATTTGCTGATTTAAAAGAAACACTAAATGGACATTTAGCAGAAATGGACTTGATTACTGACTTGACCTTGCGAAATTGAAAATACAATCAAGTGATTCTGATCATAGTTCTTGGTTTTACACTAAACATATAATTTCCAGCATATCCCATTAGCCTTAATAGCATAAGGAAAAAGGCATAATTCCTTAGTAGGACATATAGGTAGATATACAGACCATTTCATTTTCCCAGGACAGTCCTGGCATAATTTTAAATGGAAGTTCTTTTCAGTCTCAAAAATGTTCAGTTTTTTTTGTGTGTGTTTTTTTTTGTAATAACCTATCTGGTGACCCTGGGTGAGGTCCTTACAGTCTGGTTTCTAGCACAACAACTGGCCCTGGTAGAGGCGGTGCCTGGAGTGCTTGAGAGTGTGGGCTCTGTGCTCTCTGGTCCGACAGTCTGGATACAAGTTCTGGCTTCCCCACCAGAGAGCCCAGATCAGTAGGGTTCCTACGCTACAAACAACAGAAACTAACCCCAGCTTATTTAAACAGAAATGGAATTTATTAAAAGAGTTGGGGGTGCTCATCTAACATTGCCAGGAAAGCTGGAGAACCATGCTCAGAGGCTGAGCATTTGGGCTGATACACAAAATCACAGCACAGGAATGGTCTCCTGGTAGAGGCTACTGCCTTGCCCTTGAGCGGTAAGGTGCCTCCCCCTGCTCCCATCTGCAACACGGCCTATGAATCAGGAGGTCATGTTTCATTCCTGATCAGGGCACATGCCCTGGTTGTGGGCTCAATTTCCAGTGTGGGTCATGTAGGAGGCAACCAATCTATGATTCTCTCTCATCATTGATGTTTCTATCTCTCTCTTCCTCTTCCTTCCTCTCTGAAATCAATAAAAATATACATTTTTTTTAAAAAAAGGAAACTGTTCCTTAAAAAAGAAAACCAGCAACAGAAGGTTCTTCAAAAATAAAAATGTGTTTGATATGTCAATTTTACCTCCATAAAATTAAATAAATAAGATACAAAAGTAAAATGTGTATATTAGTGGTCATTATTAGTGGGTCTAGTTTCCTTACTATGTACAGAAACCAACAGAACATTTGAGGCTATTGAAGGATTTTCATCTCTGGCCAGAGAGGGATTCCCCATGTCTTATATCACATCAAGAACTCAATTGGCTCAATCAGGCAACATTTCTGAATGTTTTCTATTTCCTACAGATAAACATCAAGCCATAAATCTCATGTTTGATCCGAGGGAAATACCAAGGCAGTTGCCAGTTCAGAAAAGATAACGCCTGATGACCTAAGTGAATTTACTGAGTCTCATGTTACATTTGCAAAACAACAAGAACTGAACTGAGCCTGCAAGTGAAATGGAAATCAGCGTTTCAGAACAAAAATAGAATAATGCATGAGCTCTATCCACTCCTGATCACAGCTGAGTAGAGGCAAAGGCACCGACTGGGTTTTCGTTTCTGTTTGTCATTCTTGTCTCTCCCACACATAAATGAACCAGATAACTGAGGTATAATCATAGTGTCCCAAATGGATCTATTTTCCTAGACAGTTTCAAACCATCTCAAAACCACACTCCGTTTAAATATGCTTTCCTTGTAACCCATGGAAGGAATGCTACATTCCTCTGCCACACAATATGAACATATCCACATCTCCAGACAAGTAAAAGACTGCCCAGATGTTTGGCATTCTGAATCCTCCAAATCAAAGAAAACCTGGGAATCTTTTTCTTCTAAAGAAAACTGTCTCTGACTTGTAGAAGAAAGGACCATAAATACATTACACACACACACACACACACACACACACACACACACACACACAACCTATAAAATCTTTGGAAATACAAATAATAATGAAAATGCTATTTTCAACTTTGTTTGCCATAGCAGCTGAGATGAATGGGTTTGTATATGGCATTTACCTTATATTGTATGACAGATGAAATGCTTCCATGTGATGCTGAGCAAATAATAACTGAAGCGTGTTCTTTGGAATTTTAATTTGATTGTCTCCTGGAGATCTTAAAGGGAGGAGGTCAAAGGTTATTTGTTAAATTCCATTAGGTATGGTTTTACCAGATTAAAATGAGTTTTGCAAAAAGTGCAATAACTGTATAGGGTCACTGAGTCATCCAGATGGAGGCATTTTAATAAGCCATAAATCAATCTGATCTTGGTAATAAAAAATAATAAAAAATACTTAATTGAGCATTTTTAAATCCATGTCCTACTGTGTGAAGGCACTGAGAGGAAGACACACACACACACACACACACACACACACACACACACACACACACCATACACACAAGCCAGCCAATGAAATGACTGGATTAGAACAAGTTTATCTAATAGGAATTATACTAATGCAGTGGCAACTGTTAATACCCGTTAAGAACCTACTTTGTCCTGGGCTGGGTGCTCGGGCTTTACCTACGCCATTTCCTTTATTCTTACAGCTCTTTGAGGCAGATGCTTTTATCTCCATTTTACAGTTAAGAAAACTGAGGCTTAGGGAAGTACTTGCCCAACATCCCACTGTCAAGAACTATGAAGGGTCTGAGATTTTACCCTGCTTGTTAGCTAATGAGTCAGCTTGGCACTGTGTCCTGCATGCTGGCGGAAAACACAAAATTCCTGGGTCAGAGACAAAGGACTTTATTTTCCTGGCACGGCAGACAACATGACTTCATGTATTCATCAACCACCCAGTTAGAGTGACCAACCATCTCAGTGTGCCAGGGCAGGTTTAGTTTTAGCATTAACTGTCCCAAACAAACCAAGACGGTTGGTTGCTCTAGTTCCCCTTGTCTCCCAAGTTCTACAAAGGCAGTGGGGAGAAGCCCAGATGTGGTGCTCACACAGTAGGTCTGATTCACAGCTGAGAAACCCTAAGCTTAGGAAACCCCCAATCTTATAAGGAAGCTGTTAGTAAACGTGACCAACTTTTGCCCTCAAAAGAGACATAATTTTGTTTTAAATATGTTTTTATTGATTTTAGAGAGAGAGGAAGGGAGAGGAGGGAGGGAGAGAGAGAAATATGGATCAGCTGTCTCCTGCATGCCCCCTACTGGGGATCGAGCCCACAACCTGAGCATGTGCCCTGACCTGGAATCAGACCGGTGACCCCTTGGTTCATGGGACAATGAATGCTCAACCAACTGAGCCACACTGGCCGGGGCAAGATTATATTATCTTAGATAGTAAACAAATCTGCCCAGTGCCCTGGAGGAAGACAGTGTATCTTCTAAGACTGTCCACTGTGCAAACATCCTAGAAAAGATTATCTGATACAAAAGCTTTCACAAATGCAGGAATGAGAGAGACTCATAGCAAACTATCTCCCAACTCCCACAGCTATTAAGTGAAGACAGTATTCAAATCCAGATCCTTCAGATGTCAAAACCATAAGATATCCTCCCTCTTAAATTATGCTTAGATTTATAGAGTTAAAGCCAAAGAGGGTCAACTTTTCTTTTAGCTGATTCTTTGAACTCTTAGTCATATGTTTTTAAAATATGGTATTTTCATTGTTGAAAGAACTTACAGAATAGAATTTTGGAGATATGCAGAAATAATACTGTAATCCAAAAATAAAGTTGAGTTAACTTAGTGGACTTGTAAGTGCTCTTCCTTCCCTGAGAGTCTATGATTCTCCTTCCATATTATTAGTACTTGCTATTTTCTTTCCTCTTGTGATAAATACTTTATATATAATTAATATTACTCTGCCTCATTCTGAATACAGGGAAAATTTCAGCTAACCTGGGGTATATATTTTCAAACCAGAATAATTAGCAAACAAGTTCCATTTTTTAACCCTTTGCACTTGCTCACTTTTTTCTCGATTCCTTTATTCTAATGCTAACCGTGTTGAGTCACACTCAACATCCGAGTGCAAAAGGTTAAAAAGCAATTAAGTATATAGCTTAGGCACTTGCTTTTATCACATTTTTTTTTACTGATTTTCATTCATTGTACCATAGTAACCACAGCACCAAATGGTGTGACATTTTTAGACAAAGTTTAATTTTTTTTCTAATATTCAGATCAAAGGTCCTATTTATTTATTTTAAACTAAGACACTAGCAGGGGAGGGTATCACTGTATGTTGTTAAAAGTTATTTTGATTTCCGTTCTGGGTAGAGCTGGCTCTTTCCTCTATTGCTCTCTAAAGATCAAAGGAAGATGAAAGAAGAACCAAAAAGCAAACAGAGAACAAAAGACCTGTCATAAGAGAGTTTCTATATTGCCTGAGTGATGGTTAGACACGAGGACATTGTGTCCAAATGGGTGCACAAAAGTTAAGCAAAATATGAAAAAGTGGATTAAAACAGCCTATTCTTTAGAGGGGTGATTAAGACGCCCTAGGACATGATCACATCATCCAGAAGCCACCTGGCTTACCTTGTAGGAACAACTGTGGTCCCCATTCTGGGCTCACCACACTGCTCCGGGATGGTGAAGACTGGCACTTGGATCCAGAAGTCTTATCAGTGAGGGGAACAGACATGCTCTCCCTGTAGGGGCCTTCAGGAGCCAGGCCTCCCATTTAAATGCAAAAAAAAACAAAAGTAAAACCATAGGGAATGGCATCGCCCTGGGCAGATTAGAGAGCACTCATCCTGCCTAAAAATATTCAAATTCAATATGAACAAAACTGCCCAAATAGACTGAGTTCATTTGGGCAGTCAGAGGGCCACATTGCAACTCTGCCTCCCAGGCTAGCTCAAACACAGACTAGTTACTGGAATTCTACTATCAGTGAGGAAGTGCCCATACAAAGCTTCGGTCTATACATTTGAGGAAGAAAAGTAGCAATAGAACTTGCTGATCAAATGCAGTGTGGCTGACAAAATCTTTCAGAACATGGAGTCCATTGGATAGAAAACAATGAGAGGGGTGCTTAGAATGGAATTGTTTTTCTCTCCAAATGAATCAGGATGGCGTGCCAGGAAAAGAACTAGAGTGCATTTTAATTGTGCAAGAAAATAAATTTTCTCATTTCTAAAAGGCATAATTTTTTAAGATCTGAGGGCTCTACTTTCTACTCCCCAACATAAAGTATGCTGGTGTCCTGCTTGGAAAGAAAGACACAGCCTTATTGGCATTTCCACTCCTAAACTGACGGGCTTTGGCAAGGTCTGCTACTGCTTTTCTGAAGCATTTCCTGCTGGCATTTAGGTAGGGTCCGATTCTTATATGGCTTTGCTCTTCTTTAAAAATATATACAGCCCTAACTGGTTTGGCTCAGTGGACAGAGCATCAGCCTGCGGACCGAAGGGTCCCCGGGTTCAATTCTGGTCAAGGGCATGTACCTCGGTTGCAGACTCCTCCCTGGTCCAGGCCCTGGTCGGGACTCCTGAAGAAGGCAACCAATTGATGTGCTTCTCTCACATTGATATTTCTCTCTGTCTTTTCCTCTCTCTCCCACTCCCTCTAAAAATCAATGGAAAAATGTCCATGGGTGAGGATTAAAATATATATATATATATTTCAGAGGGAGAAGAAGGGTGAGGGAGAGAGAGATAGAAACATCAATGATGAGAGAAAATCATTGATCGGCTGCCTCTTGGCCATGTGCCTTGACTGGGGATCGAACCCTGACCTCCTTGTTCATAGGTTGACACTCAACCACTGAGTTACTGCTCTTGAAATCAGCTCCCCTACCTGCTTGATACCTGGATTCTATCACTTAACTTTCACTTTATACAAGCTATTCTTTGCATCCTTTTTATTTTTTACTAGAGGCCTGGTGCACAAATTTGTGCACGGGTGGGGTCCAGCTGACCCGCCCTGATCGGGGCTGATCAGGGCCAGGCTGGCAGGGGGAGGGGCCGCAGGCGGTTGGCTGGCCAGCCCCGCCCCCTGGTTGAACACTGAATTGAACTCCCGGTTGAACTCCCAGTCGAGGGGACAATTTGCATATTAGCCTTTTATTATATAGGATGTTTTTCTTTATCCTGCTTAATTTTTGACATTTCCATTCTTTGCCTGACACCATAGCTATTTTCTGACCTTTGCCACAGTTCGCAGGCTGAAGATTCTTTTCTTGTCGCTTCTGTTTTCATGGAATACGCACGGGTTACAGAGGAGAAACTTAAACGACTGTTAGTCATTTTGACTTCCAGGGGGCATCAGTAAGATTGTCTGGTGAGTTGGATTGGTGGCCCTCTGTTTCTGAAGTGGAATTCTAGAAGTTGGAGCAGCCAACTTTCCTGCTGACTGTTATTGGTACCGCGCTGTTAAGAGAGGTACCACACCTCTCCCCACTGTCCTACCCAGGATTCGCAGCATCAATAACATGCGTTCTGTGCCGACCACATGCCATGTGATCTGAATAACAAACAGATTCCACTCTCCTAATCCACCCCCAGCAAGCACAGGCCAAGATTAAAATGCTGATGTTGCAACACTGAAGGGACAAGTCAAGGTTCTTGTCTTAGCTATTCTGCATCTTAATATCCATGGGCTTTCTATTTCCCACACCTACACACAGTTAGGGGGTTTCAAAGAGCACAAAGCAAATAAAAAGAAGGGACTATTTTTTACATCTCTATTTACTAGTAGTTGTGGTCATACAGGAAAGAAGAATTGTTTTAATATTATCTGCCATGAAAATGTTTTTTATTCAGAAACCAGATTCTTGGGTAATGTAATGCACTCAACCTATTAAAAATATACTATTAAAAAGTTCATATATACATCTGTCAATTTTCTAAAAACTTCCAACCAATGCTATTAAAGAGCAGGTTATTTTTGGAAAGTGGGTGTCCTCTCACAACCCCCTTTCAGCAACAACTGAAATCAATTTCTACAAAACCTGTTGGTGTCTTTAGCTTTTCATTAATTTTTCAATTTCTAAAACGCATCACTCAACACGTACACCCACAGCACAATATCCAAGATGGAGCAGAGCACCGGTGCCTCTTTCCCAAGGCCACCCACTCCTCAACCCACACAAGCTCAGACCATTGCTGTTTCTTCCATACCCACAGGAAAGGAAAGGCCCAGAGTAGGGGCATCTGTAGAAACCTTTCAAAGAAAGAGACTTTGCTTATAATTTCATTAGTTTATTACTTTCAGGTTTTATAACAGGATTATCTTATGTTTAGAAAAGTGATTTTTATGGTTAAAATAGGATTAACTAATAGGATTGAGAGAATTTTTAAAAAATTCAAAATAAATAAGATTTTCACTGTTGTATTTCTATTTCTTTTATTTTTTTAATCCTCACCCACAGATATTTTTTCCATTGATTTTTAGAGAGAGTGGAAGGGAAGAAGGAAGGGGAGAGAGAGAGAGAGAGAGAGAGAGAGAGAGAGAGAGAGAGATTGGTTGCGTCCCACATATGCCCTGATCAGGGCCAGGGATCGAACCTGCAACCCAGGTATGTGTCCTTGATCTTGGGGTGCATGGGGCGACACTGTAACCACTGAAAACACTGGCCAGTGCTGTTTTTATTTCTTTATTTGAATAACAGAATTGCCTCTTACCCAAGATGACCAGTCACTTCACCTACACATGTAAGCACTAGCAACATCATGGTTATTGTAGAAAGACTTTGGGAAAAGTCATTTTCCGTTGAGAAACCATGTGGGCTACTTTTCTTTGAAGAAATGCAGTTTTAAAAGCACAAATTAAGAAACTTGGTTTCCTTTAAACATGTACTTCTGAGGACATGTGAGTTGGTTCAGATTTGGGATAGTATGAAATCTCATTCATCAACCCCACAAAGTATTAAGAATGGGGAGAGTAAGATGATTGCAGGAGCATCTCATAGACATGGGGTCCTGGAAGCCTGGGAGTTGACCAGAGCACCGAGTGTAGGAGAAGAGGAAAGTGGTGAGAAGACTTCAGAGGTGGGAAGACAGAGGGAGCAATAGTTACTTAGAGACTGAGAGCCTATGTGAGCACAGCTGAGACTACAGCTATCAAAACCTCCTGGGGAGACATTTTCTAAGCCCCCTAAACTTTCACTAATATTTTATAGGCAGCTGACATAAGCGTTTTTAAAAGTGAGATATAATAAGCAAGGTGAAGTTTTTATTCCAAGTAAATGAAAGGAAAAGAAGGTAGAAAAATGACTGAATTTCAATGTATTTTGACACTGTAAACCAGTATATATGTCCCACAAATACCTGAACGGGGGCTAAAGGGGACTTGAGCAAAAAGATGAGTTTTGATCTGAGCCTTTCACTGTCTTCAATATGAGAGTCAGCCTCCCACACTGCGTATTCTCTCCTCCCAAAGTGAAGTTGTGGGTTTCTGCTTTGGCACTACATGTTCTACAGAGAGACAAGTTTGTTTTCTGTACCTAATAGCATTCTTGATCCGTATCTAAGCTGACAGATCAACCTCACATCACACAGAGAGAGAGACAACAGACTTTATGTGCCTCTTGACATGATTCAATAGAAAGTGCACATTAATACTCCTGAAGTCTACTTGCCAAAGATAAATAAATCCAACCTGAATCAGATAACGCCTCTAGAGCTAAACACCAGTTTGTAAGAAATACAAAGACCAGGAAAAAAAATAGCAATATATCAAATCCAAGGAAATCCAGAATGTGACAAGTTCCACAGGATTACAGACACAGCTTCTTCAGTAAATAATTTCAAGGAAAAAAGAAGGGAAGGAAACCTACAGATTTTTTAAAAATATATTTTTTATTGTTGATAGTATTGCAAATGTCTCCCATTCCCCCACCCCCCCCCCCCAGCCCTACCTCCCTCACCCCCCTCCCTGCCAGGTCTTCACTACCCTATTGCCTATGTCCATGGGCTATGCATATCCTATATAATAAAAGCCTAATATGCTAAGTGTCCCATCAGTTCAACCAATCAAAGCATAATATGCTAAGGCCGCTCAACTGCTTGCTATGACGTCCACTGACCACCAGGGGGCAGATGCTCCAACTGGTAGGTTAGCTTGCTGTTGGGGTCTGGCTGATCAGCACTGAGTGAAACAGGCCAGACACACGCTGGAGCCCTCCCAAGGTCCCTCCCCGGCTGGCCAACCTCCTGTGTCCCTCCCCAGCCCTGATTGTGCACTGGTGGGGTCCCTCAGCATGGCCTGTGCCCTCTTGCAATCCAGGACCCCTCAGGGGATGTCAGAGAGCTGGTTTCGGCCCCATCCCGCAGGCCAGGCCGAGGGAACCCACTGTTGCACAAATTCGTGCACTGGGCCTCTAGTAAGTATATAAGTTCTTTTGTTTATCTCTTCTCATCCCCCACAACCCCACATTGAGGTATATCAGTCTGTTCCATGCCTCTATGGGTCTTATTTTGTTGGCCAATTCATTTTATTCATTAGATTCCACAAATAAGTGAGATTATGTGATATTTGTCTTGGTGTTTAGCTCAGTTTGGCTTATTTCACTTAGCATAATATTTTCCAGGTCCATCCATGCTGTTCCAAAGGGTAAGAATTCCTCTTTTTAACAGCTACATAGTATTTCATAATGTAAATATCCTATAGCTTTTTTATCCATTGATCTACTGATGGGCACTTGGGCTGTTTCCAAATCTTAGCTTACCTACAGACTTAGCAGACATAGTAACCAAATGCACTGTGTACATTGATTTAGATTCTGATGTGAACAAACTATAACAAAAATTTATGAGAAAATTAGGCAAATTTGAATACTGACTAAATATTTAATGATATAAAGAATGACTGTTAATTTTGCCCTAGAAGACATTATAGTAATATTGTAAAGCAATAGCAATAACTATGGTGGAATTATATAATACCACAGACTTTGCATCTAAGTAGTCCAAGGGAGAGGGAAAGCTGTGGGGGTTGGAGCAACAGGAGAAGGTTGTAGATGTAATAAGATTGGCCATGTGTTGAGTGGGTAAGGGGTGCATGGCAGTATATTATACCATTCTCTCTACTTCTGTATGTTTGAAAATATCAATAATAAGTTTTTGTTTAATGAATATGTAACAACATAAAAAATAACAAAATTTCCTCTAGAGAAGACTTTTGACCTACACATCACTAATTTCTTTTCTTTCTTTCTTTCTTTTTTTTAAATTTCTTTATTGATTAAGGTGTCACATATTTGTCCTCATCCCCCCATTCCCATCCCACACCCCTCCCCATGGATGCCCCCACCCCCCTGTTGTCCTTAACCATTGGTTAGGCTCGTATGCATGCACACAAGTCCTTTGGTTGATCTCTCCCCCCTACCCCCCCCCCTTCCCTACCCTCCCTCTGAGGCCCGACAGTCCGATCGATTCCTGCTTGTTTCTGGGCCTGTTCTTGTTCATCAGTCTATGTTGTTCATCATTTCCCCTAGATGAGTGAGATCATGTGTTACTAGAAATATACTTATAAGAACCGAATCTGAGACAAGCAATAATAGTTATGCTGACAGGCAAATGAATCAGTCTGTAGTGAGTTTCTTTCTGGACCAACAGTTCTTTTGAGACCCAATTTCAATGTCCACCAGTTCCTTATGTGTACATGTCGGCACTGACTTTTCAGTTCTGGATGGTGGACAAATGGTGGTAATGCAGGTCCGACTCCCTCTGGTTTGGTCTCGCCCAGACCCAGGGGCGCGGCCTCACCCGGATTCAGGGGCACGCGGCCTCACCCGGACCTGGGACCCAGCATCACCCAGGCCCCGGGGCGCATGGCCTCACCCAGACCCAGGGGCGCGTGGCCTCCCCCGGACCCAGGGGCGCGCGGCCTCACCCGGACCACATCACTAATTTCTATGTATTTTCTAATTTACACAAGAAAATCATTAACATGTTGCTTGTTACACAGATAACAGTGCATAAAAAGATTCTAAAAAGTAATAACAAAAATGACCAAAATACTAATAAACCAATAGAAGAATCAACATAATTTGTGAATAAATAATTTACAGCAAAGGATATATAAATGAATCTTAAGCATTATGTTCAACCTCACTCATACTAAGAGAAATGGAGGTTTGAGGTGATATCTTATTGTGGTTTTGATTTGCATTTCCCTGATGATTAGTGATACTGAACATCTTTTCATGTACCTATTGGCAATCTGTATGTCTTCCTTGGAAAAATGTCTGTTGATATCGTCTGCCCATTTTTAAATCAGGTTGTTTGTTTTTTTGCTTTTGATTTCTGTGAGTTATTTATATATTTTGGATATTAACCACTCACCAGATATATGATTTGCAAATATTTTGTCCCATTTGGTATGTTGCCTTTAATTTTGTTGATGGTTTTTTTTTTTTTTCTGTACAAAAGCTTTTTAGTTTGATGTAGTCTCACTTGTTTATTTTTGCTTTTGTTGCCTTTGCCTTTGGTATCAAATCCAAAAAAATCTCCAAGACTGGTGTCAATGAGAGAGAAAACAAAGCACTAACATAAACGGATATAGGCTAAAGAAAAAATTATAGCAAAAATGTCCACTATGAATTTTCAGTTCTACTTTTTCTTTTAATAGGAAAGGGGAGCGGTGACTTTGGGAAGTAGAAGAGGGAAGCCATCAACAGAGCAAATACAGTCAAACTGGCCCATAAAGTCTGGTAGCTGACAACCTTTCGCATCTTCCGGTGGCTCAGTCTGGCTGCAGTTGGAACTCCTTTTAGAATCTCTGGTACCTGAAACGTTCTAACACATGGAGTGGGCAGTTAACCTTGTTACGTACAACGTAATATTAGCATCTGCTGCTTAGAGAGAACGCGGTTTTCTTATTAGTGTGTTAAACAGATTTCCAGCATGACTTCTCAGATGCTGAAGATTGGTTCAGCATGGATCAATGGCAGCTTCCAATCATTTCTCTGCCATTGTACAATATTTATCAGCTCATTTGCCTCTCTTTATCTCCTTTTATGGCCTTTTCTCATCTGTAAAAATGGGGTAAATAAGCTTTTACTTTATAGGAGGTAGGGCAGTGGTCGGCAAATTCATTAGTCAACAGAGCCAAATATCACAGTACAACGATTGAAATTTCTTTTGAGAGCCAAATTTTTTAAACTTAAACTTCTTCTAACGCCACTTCTTCAAAATAGACTCGCCCAGGCCATGGTATTTTGTGGAAGAGCCACACTCAAGGGGCCAAAGAGCCGCATGTGGCTCGCGAGCCGCAGTTGGCCAACCACTGAGTAGGGGAGACAGGGGTTGTAGAAATTAGTGTTTTCACTAATCGTCTCAATGTACTTCTACAAACAAGTGACTGTTATCTTCTAAGGCAGACAATTTGCCTTTTTGCTCTAGCACCCACCTCCAAAACTTCAAGGCCCCAGGCAAGAGACAGTATACTCTTCACTGTTTACATCGTTTTCAAGGCTGACTAACTTCAACACGATGCCCATGTGCCATCCTGCTCACAGAATCGAGACTTGTTTTGTTGCTGGGGAAATCCCCCATCTGCACAGGTATGTGTCTGTGTGATAACTCAGATATCCCTGCATACCTCTCTGAATTATTAATAGAACCTTTGTTTTGGGTGCAACAGAGAGAGAAGACAGCACAAGTTTGCTGCTAAAGTACACCAGGAATTTCAAATGTCCCTGGAGAAAAGGAAAATGTGAATATTTTGAAGAAAGGGGGGAGAGGAAGGCACAGTCCATCTTATAAACAAACAAAGGAAGCTGGTGAACCCAGGCAGGCACTGGAAGCTCAGAGATCTCTTACAAAACAGGGCAGGGCCCCTTGAAGGGAGTGTCCCCCTCAAGCACCCTACCACATGAAAGCCATTATCCTCCTGTTAGCTTGCTTGCCGATCTAACACAGATTTCTCATACTTTCAGAACTGGGCATTAGATGCAGCATCTAACTAATGTTAAGAGAAAAAACTGAAATATAAAAATGAGACACACAGGCAAAACTATGAGTGCATGAGTAAGGTAATAATGGCCCCCACACACAAACTAAAAGAAGAGAGTACTTTAATGAAAGTGTTGTATGACTTTGAAATGTTATTAATGTCTTTCATGTTATATTGTCCTTTCATTTAAAAAACAAAAGGCCATCTGGCAAGCTCAGTGTTGTGAGAAGCCATTTTACTAGGCTTTTAGCATTACTCAGCACAATTCCACATACTTTGGTCCTAGCACGAACGACTCTCCCACTGCAGTTAACTAGACAAACGACTCTCTTAAAATGAGCTTTATAAGCCCACTTAAAGGGTAATAACATGTTGCCTCCCTTGGTTGAGACTTTCATCCTGATGGAGGCTATCGAACATCCTCAGAATAAATAACCCAGGCTCCACTCACCTCGCAGTGCACACAGCAGGCCAGGGCTTTTAATGACTCACGTGAGGCAGGGTATAGAAGACCCCACCTGCCCCCACTCCCCCCACCCCAGGGGCTGCCTTGTGGTGGAGCTCATGCACCAAAGAAGTCAGGGTGGAGACTTGGTCCTCCTACTCCTGTGGAAGCAGAGTGGGGAAGAGGCCACCAGAAGAAAAACACATAGGCCTCGTGTTCCCTGTTCCCCATCGTCTACTCACATTCCTACAGTTAAGCGGGCTCTTTGTCTCTTTGTAAATTATGCCATTCTTTTATTATATCCCTACGAGAGGCCCGTTGCACCAAGAGATTCGTGCAATAGGCCTTTCTTCCCCTGGCTGCCGGCACCGGTTTTCCTCCAGCACCCAGGACCCAGGCCTTCGATCTGGCTGCCACCTTCAGTCTTTGCTCTGGGCGGAGCGCCACTCCTATAGCTTCCTCTGCCCCCTCCCTCCCCCTCATAGCAGGCGTCCTGCCCCACCAGGCCCCTTCGAACCTGTATGCGTGCTGCCCAGAGGACTGGAGTGGCTGGGGGGCGGGGCCATCACCATCTTTGTCAGGTTAATTTGCATACTCACTCCTGATTGGCTGGTGGGCGTCGAGAAGGTATGGTCAATTAGCATGTTTCTCTTTTATTAGTGTAGATTTACAGTTATGTTATTACCGTGTAGATATTTTCCATTTTGAGATAATTAGAAAAGCAAAAGTGAACATGCTGTGTATGTAAAGCTCATGTTAAATATGTAGGGTTGGGAGGAGTGGAATAGAGAGGGGATGCCCTGTGGATTCTAATGATTTGTACCCTCCATATTTCTCCTAAGGGGTGGTTTGCCCTTGGATGCCCTCCTCGCCTTCTACAATGGCAGATATAGAGGGTAATCAATGAGATCTGGGCAACAAACCATCACATGACTAGGTTTTATGCTACAGACACATGTTGTCAATACAGTAGCCACAGACCAGGTATAGCTATTATATTTAAGTTAATTGCAATTAAAAACTCAGTTCCTTGGTTGCACCAGCCACATTGCAATGCTCAGATCACATGTGGCTTGTGGCTACCAAATTGGTCAGAGCAGACACAAAATGTTTCATCATCACAGAAATCCCTGTGGATCACCATTATTATAAACCTTGTTAATCATAGAAGGTATCCTCTTATCCTTCTCATGTCACCCTCAACATCCCCTATGAGACTGTGAGATTTGCTGAAAGCAGGAATGGTGTTTTGTGTCACCTCTAACCCCAGCTCCTAGTCCAGGGCTATGCAAGACATACAAATAATATGATTATTCTTTCTCTTTGCTCCCATAGTAGCTACTTATCTTGGTCATAGCACTTTAACACATTCCCCCCCCCCCCCAAAAAAAGTTTTTATTGTTTTAATTGAGATATAATTGATATATAACATCACATTCGTTTTAGGTGTACAATGTAATGATTTCATATTTGTATATAGTGTGAAATGATCATCACAGTAAGTCTAGTTAATAGAATTATCACACATAATTTTAAAATATTCTCTGGTGATGAGAGCTTTTAGATCTACTCTTTTAGAAACTTTCAACTAGACCACACAGTATTATTGACTAGAGTCACCATGCTGGGTGTTACATCCCCGTGGCTTATTTTATAACCAGGAGTTTGTACCTTTTGACTACCTTCACCCATTTTGCCCACTCCCCAGCTCCTGCCTCTGGAAACCACCTATCGGTTCTCTGTATATATATGAGGGGTTTTTGTACATTCCATATATAAATGAGATTATATGGTATTTGTCTTTCTCTGCCTGACTTACTTCACTTAGCATAATGTTCTCAAGGTCCATCCATGTTGTCATAAATGGCATGATTTTTTCTTTTTATGGCTATATAATATTCCATTGTGTATATATACCACAATTTCTTTATCCATTCATCCATTAATGGATACTTAAGTTACTTCCATATTTTGGCTATCTATAATAATAAAAGCATAATATGCTAATTAGACAGGAAGTTCTTCCAGACAAAGCCAGGTCTGCAAGGAAAGCCTGGATCCCGGGTGCCTGCCAGCAGCCAGAGGGAAGCCAGCCTGGGTCCTGGGTGCCAGAGGGAAGCTGGTGCCGGCAGCCAGGGGAAGGAAGGCCTATTCCTGCACGAATTTCATGCATTGGGCCTCTAGTTGTAAATAATGCTGCAATGAACATGGGGGCATATATCTTTTTCTGTTAGTGTACATTTCCCCCAACAGTGCACAAAGGTTTCTTTTTCTTCACCTCCTTTTATTTCCAACAACTCTTATTTCTAAGAGAAAGTTTATTTAGAAAGTAACAGAGGTAGAAGAATTGAGCAGTAGAAGAAATGAACTCAGGAAACAAGTTATAGAGGCAAAAGAAGGGGCCTTGGAGCTTAGGAAAGAGAAGGGTATTTCTTGCCTTTTTTATAAAATAGTCATTCTAACAGGTGATATTTCATTGTAGTTTTGATTTTCATTTCCCTGGTTAAAGTGATATTGTACACCTTTTCACGAATGCACCTATTGATCATCTGTATGTCTTCTTTGGATAAACGTCTATTCAGATCTCCTGCCCATTTTAAAATATATATATTTTATTGATTTTTTACAGAGAGGAAGGGAGAGGATAGAGAGTTAGAAACATCGATGACAGAGAAACATTGATCAGCTGCCTCCTGCACACCCGTCACTGGCGATGTGCCTGCAACCAAGATACATCCCCTTGACCGGAATCAAACCTGGGACCCTTCAGTCCGCAGGCTGACGCTCTATCCATTGAGCCAAACCAGTTAAGGCTCAATATTTTTTCTTAAAAGAAGTAACAGACACTGCCTGTTATCCTATACATGCCCTTGACCAGAATCGAACCTGGAACCCTTCAGTCCACAGGCTGACGATCTGTCCACTGAGCCAAACTGGTTAGGGCTCCTGCCCATTTTTTTTTAAATCACTTTGTTTGTTTTGGGCTATTGAGTTATATGAGTTCCTTATATAATTTGGATATTAATAGTTTATCAGATACATGGTTTGCAAATATTTTCTCCCATTCATTAGGCTTCCTTTTCATTTTGTTAATGATTTCTTTTGCTGTATGGAAGCTTTTTAGTTTGATGTAGTCCCACTTGTTTATTTTTGCTTTTGTTGTCTTTGCTTTTGGTGTCTCATTGACTTTTACTGATTTAAAAAGTAATACAGAAAAAAACTGAGAAAAATAATAAAAATCAACAGGTAATACTCCCACATATAAATAGCCACACTTAACATTTTAGAGTATTTTCACCCATTAATTTAACAAATAGATATTTTATTGTATAGTGAGGTATAATATGAGGTATGTACTGAGGTACAATTTGCTACAGTAAAATTCACCATTTTTGTATGATGTATGGTGAATGTAAACACCACCACAATCAAGATACAGAACATGCCGAAACCGGTTTGGCTCAGTGGATAGAGCGTCAGCCTGCGGACTGAAAGGTCCCGGGTTCAATTCCGGTCAAAGGGCATGTACCTTGGTTGCGGGCACATCCCCAGTAGGGGTTGTGCAAGAGGCAGCTAATGGATGTTTCTTTATTATCGATGTTTCTAACTCTCTCTCCCTCTCTCTTCCTCTCTGTAAAAAATCAATAAAATATATTAAAAAAAAAAGATACAGAACATTTCTGTCAGCCCCCAAAAGTCCCCTCCTGCTTCTCTGTGGTCAAACCACTCTCCCCACCCCCTCCTTTGGCAGCCACTGATCTGGTTCTGTTCCTGTAGTGTTGACTTTTCAAGAATGCCATATAAATGGAGTTATGCAGTAAGTAGTGCTTTAGTCTCACTTTCATCCTATCTAATAAAAGGGTAATAAGCAAATTAAGCATCACACCATCACAAAGATGGTGGCGCCCATAGCCACAAGATGGCGGCACCCAGTCCTCTCAGCCCTGTTGGAATCCCCCAGTCCTGGGGGGGCGGCCGCTGAGAGCAGGCAGCGTGAGTAGTCGTGGTGATGAGGCAAGCGTTCCACCCTGGCCGCGGAGGGCCTCTGGGCAGTGGGCATGGAGCAGCCGGGGAGGGGGTCGTCACCCCAGCAACGAGGCAAGTGTTCCGTGCCCGGCGGCAGATGGGCCTCTGGGCCACGGAGAGCTTCTGGGCAGTGGGCACAGAGTGGCCAGGCCCCGCAGAGAGCTACTGGCGCACGTATTCGTGCACAGGGCTACTAGTTTAGTATAATGCTTTTGAGATTCACCATGTTGTTGCATGTATCTGTTCATTCCTTTTTATTGCTGATTACTATTCTATTGTATGGATGTACCACAGTCTGTTTATTCATTCTATACTTGTTTTGGGTTGTTCCTAACTCTTGGCAATTATGAACAGACCTGTTATAAACATGTTTATATAGGTGTTTATGTTTGCATATGTTTTCATTTCTCTTGGGAGAATTCCTAGGAATTAGATTGTTAGTCATATAGCAAGTATATGTTTAATTTGATAAGAAACTGACTTACAAAATGGTTTTTACCAGTTTACATTCCCACCAACATGTTGTAGTTTCCTTTTAGTTGTTGAGCCATTCTAATATATTTCAGTGTGCATTTAATTTGCATTTTCCCATTGATTAATGATGCGGAGAGTCTCTGTATGTGCTTACTTGTTGTCAATATCTCTACTTTGTGGAGGTTTAAAAATATTTTGCTTATTTTTATTGATTTTTTAGAGAGGGGGTGAGGGAGAGACAGAAGGGGCAGAGAGAGAGAGAGAGAGAGAGAGAGAGAGAGAGAGATATTGGCACAGCACACTGGCCAGGGATCAAACCCACAATGTAGGCATGTGACTGGGAGTCGAACCAATGACCTTTTAGTGCATGGGATGATGCTCAACCAAATGAGCCACACCGGCCTGGGCACCATTTTGCTTATTTTTAAATTTGGTTGTTATTATCAGAAATGTGTTTTATAAATATTTTCTCCCAGTTTGCATCTGGTCTTCATTTTTGTAACTTTTTTTTTTTTTGAAGAGCAGAACTTCTTAATTATATTCAAGAACAAAGAGATATCTCTAAGTACCCGCCATTTGCTAAATGTTGAGCAGCACAGGAGATACCATAATGCTTAAGTTCATACTTTATCTTTTTAACAAAATTGGCACCTATTGGTTTCTAGCCTGCTTTTCCACTATCTTATTATAAATATTTTTTCACATCATTACATAGTGTTTTAAAGCATGACTTGTAATTGTGTACTCTCATGGCTGGCTATATTTTATTTAACTATCTCTATTTGGGGATGCTTATGTTGATTCCAATGAAAATTAAAATAAGAAACATATGATTACCATTATTATTTACATCGTTGTTTACATCTCCAATCATTTTCTTAGTATAAATGCTTACAGTTGCAAAGCCTGGGACTAAAGCATAGCACTTTGTTTTATAATTGTGTCTTCAAAGAGATTACAGATGTCTTGAGGCAAAGATGTAGTCTTCCCCTCCTTGTCATGCCAGTATGTGACAAACAGCCTGTCACGCTGTAGCTTCTCCATATCTCCTTGATGGATGGATAGTTAGAGAGAAAAAGTTTTCCATTGAACTTCGTCCTCTCTTCTCCCTTTGGTGAAAGAAAATTAGAGTTCCCTTAGCCATCTACCCTGCCCTCTCAGATGGAGGAAATAAGAAGGAAGTTTCCTTCTAGGAGAAAGCTTGCCAAGGAGATGCAGGTTCCCAGAGAGCTAGGTGACAAGCCCTGTTGCTGCTCAGCAACGCCCTGAAGGGGCCCCGCCCCCAGCCTGTATAAAGCCGGGGTGCAGTGGGGCAGCCACAGCTGGCAGGGCCTCTGGAGCACCGGCACCCACACCGGCACTGGCACTGGCACGCGCTATGGCAAATGAAGTGCAAGTCCTGCCCTCCCCGCTGAAAGGGGGCCATCCTCCCGCAGGTAGGCTGCCCACCTGCCCTCTGTCCTGTAGGTAGCAAGGGCCTCAGTGCTGCTGCCCTGCCATCTATGCCTTCAACCGGGAGGGGGGGGGGGCGCCCAGCAGAGCAGAGGTTCTCGGCCTCCCATGGTTACTCACTTCATGCAGCCTGACTTCCTCCTGTGCCTTTGATCTCTCTAGGCTTGTGTGTAAACCACCTGGGGGTTTGTCAGGCCCCACATCAATTAAAACCTGATTATGTGTGAGGGGACAAGGGATTGGGTGCTTGTGGGAAGAGATAGGTAGCAAGGTTGGCCCTTTCCTCCCTGGAAGGTGATTTACTGCCATGGAAACCTCCTCCCTAGAGGTTCCAGCTCTAAGACTCAGGCTCCGCAAGATACTGTACGTCATCTGACTTCACAGCCCGGCAAACCAGCTTCCTCAGCAAGGACAGCAACCGCCAGTCTCTCTTCCTCCTCAGGCATTTGGGTTGGGCGGGGGTATCGGTGATGTATTTGCCTGTCAACACGCTGAGGAGCACTTTCTAATAAGGACTCAGACACTGGAGGGGGCTGCCTGGAAACCGTGGCGTATCAAGGTGCTTTGCAAAAAGTATCCACAGTTCGTTTTCTCTCTCTCTCTCTCTCTCTCTCTCTCTCTCTCTCTCTCTCTCTGTCTCTTTCTCTCTCCCTCTCTCTTCCTCTTTCCCTCCCTCATTCCCCCCCCTCCCATTTTAAATGTATGCTACTTATATCAACTCTCTGGAATATGGAAATTAGTTTTATTGTACTTAACCGTATGTTCATCTAGATTGACTGAGGCATGTAGGCCTATTTTTAGCCAGTTTTATGTTCTTTCAACTGCCTGCCTTCTCTTTTCCTTTCCCCGTTTGCAAAATGTACTTATTGGTCTAACTTGGCACCTCTAAGCCAAGGTTATTTCAGTCATCTGTGCTGCAGAGGATGGCGGGAATAACCTCTGCCAAGCTGATACACTGACACAGAGGATCAGTGGTTTTCTGGTGAGCAGCCTTGCTGAGAGAGTCGGAATTTTCACTTGTTTCCAGTTCTGGGCTCCATGCCCTGTTCTCCTGTGGCAGATTCCTGACACTTTATATTGAATTGGATTTAGCAGTGTTTAACACTATCTCTATTTAAAGTTAACGTTGCTACCTAATGGTCAGGAACGATAAATGCTAATTATTAGAAGAGAAGTCATCGCACAGATGATGACCAAAAAAAAAAAAAAAGACACCATTCTCTTCTCACCACTTCCACCCCAATCCTTCGTCAAACAGTTAAGCCAAAACCTGATTTACTGAATTGCGTTCATGCACAAAGGACGCAGAGATAAACCTAACCAAATGAGCATTCGAATGAAGCCACCAAGAAGTTCCTGTCCTCACCACTAATGACTGCTAATTACTCTGTGTACATAGCACACCAGGAATCCATCAAGCATGTCACAATGCCTCTAGCATGACAATTAATTATTACGAACTGTGACACTACAGATAAGAGGTTTGGGGTAATTAGAATGGAGATGAAGGCAGACTTTTGCCTCCCCACTGAGAGCAAGGGAACAAGGAAGCCTCCTCCTTCCTCTGCCCTTGCTACCTATTTTAAGTCCAAACCGGTTTGCGATGGTGCACAATTTTATTTACGGAATAACAATAATTCATCACCAGAATTCCATCAAATCTTCACCTGATTTTTAATAAGCAATTTACAGATCCCGCAAAGTGGGAAGCAGGCATGATATGACGGGAAGGATTTGACATGGCCTTCGGAATTGGACAGATGTGGGTTTAAACCCTGCTTTCGTTCCACATCTCTGAGCATCAGTTTTCTCGCCTCTAAACCAGGGAATAATAACTAACGTGGATATTATAAGGTTGTGAGGATGATGAAAGGCGATAACCTCTGTAAGGTACCCAGCACATGAATGTTAATCCCCATCAAATGCAGGCCTCATAAAACACATAGCCATCAGGAGAAATTACCCTCCCCAATCGCAAGTCATCGGATGTCTGAGGGCTGCTGTACTAGATACTATTGCAGTAGGCAGAATAAGGAAAATGCATAGAAAATATACACATGCCCGCCCCATCGCAGTTAAAAATGAAACCACTCGAAAGTCAGCCAGCGGTAACTCTTTCCCACCTTCATGTCGAGTGCTTAGCAGTTTTTCTTTCATGTATATTAATATAATATATTGCAACTCCATTAGCCATGGCTATAAATTTATGCTGTGACACAAGACTACATTAAACATGAGCTGGCCTGGGCCCTAGTAAGCTTAGCTTTGGATTTTTGCTTTTTATATGCCTCACTCTCAGTTTTATAAGAACCTCATCACAGTGAACAGCCAAAAATGTGTGTGTAGAAGGTGATCGAGGAAGCCAAGTACATATGTAATGAACTAGAAAGAGCAGGAGTTCATGAGTTTTTCTGTATATTTCCTGCACTTTTTAATTCAGTTTTAGTCAAATGAATCGGAGCCATCAGAGAGGATACCACAGAACCCCCAGAGAGAATCCGTTTTCTTGCTCATTAAAGAGAGAACGGCCCAGCCAGTGTGGCTCAGTGGTTGAGTGTCGACCTATAAACCAGGAGGTCATGGTTCAATTCCCGATCAGGACACATGCCTGGGTTGTAGGCTCGATCCCCAATGTGGGGCGTGCAAGGAGACAGCCGATCAATGATTCTCTCATCATTGATGTTTCTGTCTCTCTCCCTCTCCCTTCCTCTCTGAAATCAATAAAAATATATTAAGAGAGAGAGAGAGAGAGAGAGAGAGAGAGAGAGAGAAAATGAAATTTGGGGATCAGATCCCCAAGTGTGAAACTAATGCAGAAAGTGGGGGGGAGCCATAGCTGCATAAGGGCCAGCACCATTAACAAAAAAAGCGGGGGGGGGGGGGCAAAGGCTTAATTCTCTCAACTTCAGTCTGCTCAAGTCAACTTACGGGGTTTGATCTGTGAGGTTTGAGAGATACGCTGGGAGACCCACTTTCCCAGGCATCACGGGGATGGGGTTTGATGACCACAAGGACAAGAATAACCGCATTCACCCCACACTGACTGTGCACAGAACCGCTAGACAGGGCAACACCCCTGCAGACGGACTATGAACCATCCTCCTCCTCCACAGAGGAGCAAACTGAGGTCAGCGGGGTTGTGGGACTTGTCTGAGGCTGCACACCTGGAGGGCAGTGGGGCTGAGGTTTGGGAATAAAGTGGAGCCCATGCCATGTGCTCTTGCTCTAAAGCCTTCTCTCCTTGCTCCCCACCTTCTTCGGATGGGGGTCTTCTAGGTGTTGATTGGCAGCTTAAAATTTGCCGAAAAATCAAATGTAAGTGCAAATGAAGAATTTTGCAAGCATTGAACCTTTGAATTAAGATCTTCACATAAAAATTATAAGTCACAAGGCGAAGTTTGCACAAACCTTTGTGGTGGTCAGTTTTTTCACATACATTTTCTACCAGTTAGTGAAGGGGAAAAGCTTAATTTTTCTGGCAGGCTTTTCTTTCTTTATCTTGACTGCCTTCTACAAAAAACTGCAAAATGTCTGGGAGATCTTAACTGCAAAAGTATTATGTAGTATTCTAAATTCAAGGGTCTATTTCTGGCATTGTAAACTACAAAAGAAGCCACAAGAATATAACTCTTTCTCAGAGATGGGCAAAGTTTCATTTTCCCCACATAAATTTTATTTTCTAATGAAACTATCCAAAAGAGTGTCTCTCTCTTTTACATGTTTTCTCTCTAGTTTATTGTGCTTATTGAAAGGACCTAAAGTTTTACCCTATGTATTCATATTCAAAGGCCTGTTAAAATGTTAAATCAGTTCACATTTCACTTCACCCAATTCCAGTTCATCCTTCTACAAAGGTTCAAAAGGCTATAGAGTCCCAAACACATAATTATGTAAATGTTACAAATTTAAATGAACTAATTTAGTTACAGTGAGACTTTGAAGAGGTCCCAGGAGTCAGACCTATCTGCCATAAGCAAAATGAACAAAACTCGACTGGGTTGGGTTGTAGATGTTTCTTTACAACTAGAGGCCCAGTGCAGATATTTCATGCACTTGAGGGGGTCCCTCAGCCTGGCCTGTGCCCTCTCACAGTCTGGGAACCCTCGGGGGATGTCTGACTGACCTGCTTCCCACAGTCGGCATCCTTAGCGCAGCTGCAGAGGCTTCTGGCTGAGTGGCGCTCCCCCTGCATTGAACATCTGCCCCCTGGTGATCAGTGTGTATCATAGCGACCGGTCATTCCACTGTTCAGTCGATTTGCATATTAGCCTTTTATTATATAGGATGGTTTGCTATATCCCAGGAGACCAGGGTAAGCAGTGCTCCTAGCAGCACTTTGAAGATGACCCTCCCACAAACTGGTTCCATCTGGTCCAGTTGCCTCACTGTAGAGAAAGACTTAATCTGTGTATACCTCCATGTATCACTATTGCATGGGAATATTGTCTTCTGCTTCTTTCTGCTGTACATGGCTGACCAAGTGGGATTACCTACCAGAACAAGAACTGTGCTCTGGACATTCAAGCTGTGGTTCACTTCTTGAAATCACTCATTTAAAGCCCACAGCCCTATACCAGAGAGGATTCAAAGACTCCTGCACGGAAGTAGAAATCTTCGGGGGGGGGGGGGGGGGGGTTTAATTTACCCTCAAATGTCTCTAGTTTATTGTTCTTAAGAATGAAGGACTCCCATGTTTGCATTTTTAAAAGTTTCCTTTTGTATTTGTTTTTCCGTTAAGTGCCTTATATTCTTCCAGAAGGGAGGGAAGTGATAAGTTTTCTTTTGTAAATACATGGGAAGCGTTAGAATTATAGTAAGGACTTCATAATAAGGATCATCTAGTTAAACTTCTACCAAATTCACCAAAGTCCTCCTCAGATATTCATGGCAGGTAGACTTCTTTCCTTTAACACACTGAGGGACAAAGGACATACGAGGCACGCTACATGACTCCAAATAACACAAACTGCTATATGCAGCCAGACTCTGCCTTTCTGGAATTTCCATTCTTTGGTCTTCATTCTCTTCTCTGGAAAAACATAAAATAAATACAAATAATAATAACTACACATTATGCTGTCCCTACCATGTACCAGGTGCTTATGTCACTTCTATTCTCTAGGACAACCTGAACAATCGGTACTATTCCCTTTTGAAGGATGCAGAAACTGAGCCCCAGAGGGGTTTAGCATCTTGCTCAAGGTCACAGAGTTCAGGAAGTGTAGAGCTCTTTGACCCCATATAACATTTCCTCACCAAGAAACCTTTCCTCGTCCCACATGACAACCCCTCGGATCTTTGAAGAGGCCCCTGCGCTCCGAGTCGTGGCCCCTTCAGAAGTGATCTCTCCCAGTTCCCTAGTCCTCCTGTGACCTGCTCCCTTCTCCACTCTGGTCACTCTCCTCTGGGCAGTCTCTGGTTTGTCAGTGTCCTTCAAATGAGTGGCACAAAACTCAGCGTTTTGAAGTTCACATTTTTAATTGTTGTTTATTTTACAATAACAATTTGCGCTAGACTGCATCTAACATTACAAAATTCTAGTGAGAAGCTTTTATAATCAATTAAAAAAACCAAGTTGGTGACTCAAAGTGACCAAATAGAGTTTATTCCATGAATACAAGAATGGTTTCACATAAAATATTTATTCATATAATTAATACAATCTATAATAATAAAAGCATAATATGCTAACTAGACTGGATGTCCTTCCGGACAACCCTCTGGACGAAGCCGAGGCTGCAAGGGAAGCCTGGGTCCCGGGTGCCAGAGGGAAGCCGGTGTCAGCAGTCGGGGGAAGGAAGGCCTACTCTTGCACAAATTTCGTGCATCGGGTCTCTAGTTAACAATAAGCAGAAAAATCATGATGTCTGTTTATGCTAAAAAGGCATTTGATAAAATTCAATATGTATTTGTAATTTTTAAATGCAATGAAATGGCACTAGAAGGATATTTCCTTAACATGATGAAATAATATATTTATGAAAATATATGTATTTACTTCTCATGTATATAGCCTTCTAAGTGCACATTATGCTTAATAGGAAAACACTAAAAAACAATTCTTTAAAAATTAGGGTGACAAAGATGTCCACTATCACCACTATTAAACATTATTTTGGAGGAACTAATATAATTCTTTTTATGTTAATCATTTTTAAACCTGGAAAGCCTAAGAATCGATTTAAAACTATAATAAACAATAAGAGAATTTAATAAGATTTAGATATAAAAATCAATAATAGTAATATAAGAACAACAGTCTGTTAGAGTTATAACAGAAGACTAGACCTCATTTATAATAGCAACAGCAATAATGAAGATAAAATTACTTAGGGAATAAATCTAATAATAAATGTGTGAGATTATGTGAACAAATTGCTGAGGGACTCAAAGGAAGATATAAACAATAAAAAAACACACCATATTTTTTAACAGAGAGCTACCAGGAATATAAAGGTACAAAGTTTTTCTTTTTAAAAATCTATAAATTTAAAGCAAGATCTTTAAAAATACCAATAGGATTTTTTATAGGAAATTATTAAGCTGGTTCTAAAGTTCATATGGAAAAATAAATAAGAATAGCTAGTAATATTTTTCAAAGGAAATGTAACAAAGAAGGACTAACTGTCAGATATTAAAGTATACTATAATAATTTAAATAGAGTTATAATGGCATATGAATGGACAGAGAGATTAATGGAACAGAAGTCCAGATATAGCCACTATAATATGTGTGTATGCATGTATACACATGTGTGTACATATGTATACACATGTAATATATACACACATATACATGAGTACTTAGTATATGATAAAGATGGCATTTCAAATTAATAGGTAAAAGATGAATTTTTAAAATATTATTAGGATAATCTAAAAAAAACTATTATGCCTCCACATGCCTTACACAAAATACATTCTAGAAGGGTCAAGGATTTAAATATAGCATCGAAGATTGATTTTGCAAAATGAAACCATAAAAGTTCTAGAAGAAAATATGAAATAATATTTATAAAACATCAGGAATTCCTTAGTGATACAAAACCCATAAGGGGTTGACGAAAATAGAAAATTGCTGACTGCAAAAACATCAACAAAAAAGGCAGTAACTGCCAAAATATTTTATACTTGTGATACATCTCATAGATAAACCGCTCCTATCTTATGTAATAAAAGCCTAATATGCTAAGTGTCCGGTCATCCAGCCATCTGTTCAACCAATCAAAGCATAATATGCTAATGATATGCTAAGGCTGCTCAACTGCTCGCTATGATGTGCACTGGCCACCAGGGGGCAGACGCTCCGACTGGTAGGTTAGCTTGCTGCTGGGGTCTGGCCAATCAGGACTGAGCAAGATGGGCTGGACACATCCTGGAGCCCTCCTGTGGTCCCTCCCCAGCTGGCCAACCTCCTGCGTCTCTCCCTACCCCTGATCATGCACTAGTGGGGTCCCTCGGCCTGGCCTGTGCCCTCTCACAATCTGGAACCCCTCGGAGGGTGTCGGGGAGCCGGTTTTGGCCTGATCCCACAGGCCAGGCCGAGGGACCCCACTGGTGCACGAATTCGTGCACTGGGCCTCTAGTGAATCAATAAAAGCATTAGAAAAAAGAATTTTAACAGCTCATGAAAAGAAAATATAAATGGCTTTTAATCACAGAAACAAACTCAACCTTTAATAAAATATAAGAAATGCAAATAAAACAATGAGAAAAAAATTTTTAAAAAGACTTATTGATTGACAAAATCAAACGTTTTCTAGTTCACATGGTTGCAAGGGACTTGGGAAGACAATTGCTAACATTGTAGCTGGTGAGATTGTACACTGGTGCAAGTTCTGGGAAGGGCAATTTGGCAAGATTTAACCAAATTCCAAATGTATATTCTTGAGAACTAACAAGATCACTTGTAGGAATTTACCCCATGGATATACTTGCATTTTTTAAAATTTTATTTTATTGTTTAAAGTATTACAAGTAGTAGTACATATGTCTCCTTTTTTTCCCCATTGACCTTGCACTTGTGCAAAATTCTGTATATATGAAAGGATATTCATTGCAGCATTGTTTGTAATAGCAATGGATTAGAAACATCTGAAATGCTTTAACATTTGGGAATTGGCTAAGTAAACACAGAATGTTCATATAATGAAATGTTAGAGATGCTAAAAAGGAAGATACATTTCTATATGTGTATTGAAATAGAACTTATTCCAAAACATATAATTGAAGAAATATATAAACAGATAAGGTGCAGACCAATGTTTATCTTATGCTACCATTTAAAAAATAATAACATGTAAGTAGACATATAGAATACTTGTGGATGAATACATGGGAAACTTGTAACATAGCAGCATTTAGGGAGATGAACCGGGGGGCTGGGAAATAATGGTAGGAGGGAGACCGCAGACCTTTTCATGCTCTTTGAATTGTGTGCTTTATGTATATATTAGAATCAAAGCAATAAATTAAGCAATCATTTTAAAAGAGCAAAGACTAAGTCAATTCACAAAGGCATGGAGAAATAATTTTCCTTATTTTTCACTTTATTGGAGCTAGTTTTAGAAAACTGTCCATTTGACATTCCCATAAAAGGAATTAATAGGTTCAAACGAATCAATGTCTGTTTAAGCTTTTTCTCATTTGAGCTTGTCAGATTTCAGATGAGCAAATTTCCTGGGAACAGAAAAAAGTATTTGCTTTGACTTGCATTCTGAAATGGGTCATTCCTTTAAAAAGTTGATTTCATCTGACATTGTTAAACACTTGAACGGCTGTTAGGTCATCTGTAGCCTGATTAACACTAGTTGATCTATTGAATGGCAGGATTACTAATGCATTTTAGTTGCTCACTACAAAATCTGAACTTGGCCAACATCCCAGGTTCGGGGTCTGAGATGAAAGGTGGGTATATGGTGGGATCAGAAGCATCTCTGTTGAATTAAATGCCTGTTATCACTACCGCCCTCACGTTTGACTCATTCTCAGAATCTGGCTTTTGGTTGAAAAAAGAAAAATGCAAGCCTTGCACAAACTTTAATCTTGTGGGAGAACAGGAGGGTCACATTGTAATTGTCATTTGCTATCTTGAAGAGTATAATTGGTTTGATAACAAGAAAAAATGTTTTTCAGTGAAATGCCTAAGGGAGTATGTTGTTATTCATCTCCCCAAATGGAAGATGTACCTGCTGCCTTGGAAAGCTCCCTGAACATAAACAAGCAGACCTCAGCACTTCTTCTCCCCATCTTGTTTGCACGAAACATCTTTTTTTCGTATCTTTATGCAGTTCCAGGGTAACTTTCTTATTGCTCTGCTTTAGATGAAAGTTTAGATCTTTAAAAAATAAGTTCTAGCCTGACTGGTGTGCTCAGTGGTTGAGCATCGACCTATGAACCAAGAGGTCACAGTTTGATTCAGGTCAGGACACATACCCGGGTTTAGTGCTCAGTCCCCAGTAGGGGGCGTGCAGGAGGCAGCCAATCAATGATTCTCTCTCATCATTGATGTTTCTATCCCTCTCCCTTCCTCTGAAATCAATAAAAATATTTTTTAAATAAACTAAAAAATAATTCTAAATTTTTCCCCAAATCTAAATGCATACCTTGAATAACAAAGCATGCCTTCTCTTGCTGTTCTAACCCTGACTCCCATATTGATGTTTATTTGTTTATAGTAAAAGCTGGAGGGAAGCGAATTTCCAAAAAACAAGAAATTGGCATCTTGGAGAGACACACCAAAAAAACAGGACCTGAGAAAACAAGGTAGGGGACTGCTTGATTTCTTTTCCTGTGTCACCTCGAGGAGTTTTCAGTGACTCTTCTTCCAGAAGTCAGAGGCCTCCCAGTCCCCCTAGGCTTTTGCTAAGCAGGGTTACAGACAGCCGCCAAGGTGGGGTGTGGTGGGGGTCAGGATCAGTGGTGATGCAGACTGGAGGTGAAAGGTGGCTACCTTCTGGAGGACTCTTTCTGGGCCCCCATCACTAACCCCACCCATTCATTCTCCCGCTCGCTGAGTCCAGCCCAGCTGTCTTGTACTTAAATGACACCATCCTCAATGCATTCAAACCTGACGCACATCCCTTTATCCTATCTTCACATTAGCCTTTAAAACAGGGTCCCTAGGCTGCCCTATTTTCATAGTATGCTTTCTGCTGAAGCAAATCTACTGAATTAAAAATAAATGCTTTTTAGTTGTTGTTTTGAATTCATCACTCAATTATTTAGAAACTATTCATGGCTTCTATATTTGGCATAGCAGGAGGGCCTATAGATACTGAGGCTGGTTTCTCCCTGCCCGTTCCACCATAACCTTGACACGCTGCACTATTCCCAGAGCTAAGCAGAAAGCTGTGGCTGGAGCCGACACGCACATGGCCCAGTCACTCTATGCCTTAGTTGAGGAAAACATGTGGAACTGGCTTGTCCAAGTAGTGTAATGATGGTGCTTCAGAGACTATTTCAAGGTGGTTTCCATAGGTGAGTTGGTGAGTATTTGAAAGGAGTTGATTAGATGCTCAAGGTACCTCCTTAAGAGGTAAAATGGCAACAGTCTCAGAAGGAGAATACGGAGGGACATAGACGATGGACTGTCTCTACCTCTTTCATATAACACATTTTTTTTTATCACTTTTAAACTTTTCTTTCTGGTTTCTGTGGGGGAGATTGTTTGAGGATCTTTTCTACATTAAAATAAAATACTCACTAGCCCCTTTAGCAGTGTTTGTTTCTCCCGAATCCAGAAAACAGCCATCACATAAGGAAAGCTGTGAGTCCTCTCTGGCGACCCAGCATGGAGGCCAGCTCCTAGAACACAGAGAGCACTCTGTGGATGATAACACATGGTTGTTGAATCACAAGCTGATTGATTTGGAACATGGACTCTTTCTGACTTAAGCATAAGCCCTGTTTATGTAACACACCGGGGTCAGGGGCTCAGCGACTGGAGTCATAGCTTGGAAATTACCTTCTCGTTGGCAGCCAGTGGACAAGTCCTATTTCTCTGCACCTCAGAAAAAAGGGGACTTACTGTTAATTCCAATGCCAGCTGAACAGTGAAGGAAGAGGAGTTGCCTAGAGAGTAATACAGTGGTGACTGGACCCCTCTTTTAAAAATGCAGTTTCTTTGTAATAGTCATTAAAAGATGGGAATTGGACTACTACAGAACGTAAACAGCAAGAAATCAACCTCTCTCCTCATTTGTCAGGGATAGATATGAGTAGGTAGGACCTAAAGCTTATGGAACTTGCGTGCCATTTTTAAAAGATAATAAAAGAAATTACCAGTGTGAAATGGCCAGGGCCCTCCCTGTGCAGTGAGCGGCGGTGCAACCGCAGCTTCACCAGCTGCACCATCAGTTCGCCCCTGCCCTCACCTCTGCTCCAGGAGTGTGTGCACGGGATGGGAGTGCCTCGTCTTCATGGACAAACAGTCCCCTTACATCTTCTTGGAGAATAGCTTTTGAAAAAAATAGACTCTGGCAAATAAGTTTCTAGGCATCATCAATCTATGTCTGTTTCCTAATAACGTGTACCAACCAACACAAACCATCCAGAAAAAGAAACTATGTCGAGCTCAGAGTTTCTGTCAAGAAATTGTACTGCAGGCTCGTCCCTGATTGAAACCCTCCTACAAAATAACCTGACCTCGGAAGAAGCCAGACACAATAGAGCGTATGCTATATCATTCATGTTATGAAGTTCACAAGCCGTCAAAACGAATCTATGGGGCTATAAGTCAGGGTAGTGGTTATCCTTAGGGGCAGCTGGTTAGACTAGTGTTTTAAGTATCTGAATATGTGCTAAGCCACGTACTGATAATAGGTGCACTTTTCTGCGTATGTAATATACTTCAATGAAAAGTTCAAAAGCAAAAGTAATAATAAGTTGGCCTATAAGGCTTGTTGTGGCATGTGGGCACAAGGAGGCAGGATTGTTTGTCTTTCAGATGTAGCCAAGCAGAGTGACGTTTAAAGGCCAAGTAGACCTGCTTCTGTATAAATCATTTAACCTCTTCAGTGGTTAAGTTTTCAGGTCCTATATGAAGTTTCTTTTCATCTTTTCAGTGCTATTATGAATGTTGCCAAAATACAGACGATGGATGCCCTGAATGACACACTGGAGAAGGTGAGCTGTGGGTGAGATGCATCATGGGATACTCCCAGACAGTACTCCCCCAACCATCAGCCTGCGTGGGTGAATGACCACTGAGGTGTTTTCCAGCTCAGAGGATCAATGTCCTTTTGAAAGAATCTGCTCTCAGTCCCAAGAACACAAAGAGGTCTTGGCTAGAAAAATTGTTTCTCCCAAATTCCTAGTGTCCATTCAATAAATCATCTCCAAAATAAGATAGAAAATAAAGCAAGAATCGTGACACCAAATTGGCAGGACTTTACCTTGCCATCCCAAATATTTCTCAAACACATTGGCATGGTTTTATAAAAAGGCAGCCCATGTATTGGGAATTCTACCGTTTTGCCCTTCCTCCCCAGCACTGCATTCCGGTGAGGCAGTATTTGACTGGAGGCGAATGTGGGTGGTGGAGGGTTGCACAGTTTTGGGCTGGAAGAAGGCTGGGCGCTGGCTGGCTTTGTCCAGAAAAGTCTGTTTAAATAAGTGGTTGAGTACTGCTATTGTTATTTCTATATCATGAATTTCTTCTAAGTAGCTCAACAAACTAAGAAAACTTACCAGAAAGACGGTGGTTTGGTTTTGTATTCAAGAGTTTTTTCAACTATGTAGGTGAGCTGAGTGAGAGCCTTATTCTTATTTCTGGAGGACAGATACATTGCATGTAAGGCAAGGAAGAGCCACTCTTTCAGCTGCTCCCACGTTAGCTGAAGGGACAGGACTGAGCATCCTTTATAGAAGGGAGACTTGTCATTACTGCCAACATTAGGGATCTGAAAGAGATGAGAGCAGAAACTGTGCTAGGCCTCTGAGTCCCCATCTGGCACTAGCTCTTCCACTTACCAGCTGTATGACCTTGAGCAGGTTACTTATTCTGTGCCTCAAATTTCTTGTTTGTAAAATGGAGATAAGAAAGAAAATACACTTCACCGTTTCATTGTGTGGAATAAATGAGTTCACACAAGTTAGCTCTTAGAACGGTGCCTGGCACAGTCACCTGTTTGCACTGTGCTCCGGGGAGTAGCATGGTTTCATGGCAGATAAAAAGGTACATCTGAAGTCCTGGGATGTTACGAGGCAGAGAATACAAGACAAGATCTTGATTATAGACGATAGCTACAGAGCCTTCTCATGTGGGGGGCCTGCTTCTCCCATCAAATAGATTTGAGGTGAGGTCGGAAGTGCCTCTTTGCCTTGCTGGGTTTACAGGAAGGGCAGGGGTGGAGGATGCCCTGCCAGGGCAACACCAGCTGCCCGCTCCTGCGTCCCACCTTCTCTTGCACCTGCCCACTAAACGCCTTTTCCTCAGGGGCAAGAGGATGCCACAGTTGTTGGTGAAACCGGATGGCACGTTCCTCGAGAATATATGTTAACCCAAAATGAAATGTTTAAGGACAGTGGTCAATAAAGGTTTACACTGTGTGTAGGTATGATGCCAGGGTTCATATATATATATTTTTATAGACCTACTAGAGGTTCAGTGCATGAAATTCATGCACTCAGGTTGAGGGGAGGTCCCTTAGCCCAGCCTGCGCCCTCTTGCAGTCCAGGAGCCCTGGGGGATGTCCCACTGCCGTGGAGGTGGGAGAGGCTCCTACCACCACCGCTGCACTTGCCATCCTTGAGCCCGACTTCTGGCTGAGCAGCACTCCCCTGGTGGTCAGTGCGTGTCATTGCGACCAGTCATTCCGCTGTTCGGTCAATTTGCATATTAGCCTTTTATTATATAGGATATGCATATGTCTGTGACATAGAAGGGTTCTTCCACTTTCAGTTAAAATACCAATTCTCTATTTCAAAGATAAAAAGGAGAGTCAAGTAACAACAACAATAATAATTGTGTTTGGAAAAACAAGACAATAGTGAGATGGTGTACTGTTAGAAATATGTTTAACAGCAACTATACATGTGAAAAGAAAAACTTTAACATGTAGCTCAGTGTTTACTGGGGTAGGAATGTGGCCAACACCGTATAGATTACTGGCTAAAACAGGCTCTGGCATCAGACATCAGATGCCTGGGTCTTATGCCGGCTCTGTCACTCCCTAGCTGGGTATCCTTGGCCAAGTTTCTTCACTTTCTGTGCCTCTGTTTCCTCATCTGTAAATGGGAATGTGATTAATAGTATCCACGTCAAAGTGATATTGTGAGAATAAAAGGAAGTTATATAACCCCTGCAAAGTACTTAGCACAGAGCCAGACACAACTAGCCCTCAGTAAGTGTGAGCTCCTCGTCCCAGGCAGATATCCTACAGGGCGCCATTTGGATTCCTGGGCAAAGGATAAGAGGCTAGAAAATCAAGTCCCAAGATTGCCATAGTGACTATCTTGAATATGGGAGTTAATGGATCCACATATTTCCTTACAGCTAAGAAAAATCCTCCCTGAATCCATAATTCAACCTGACTTGTAATAGGATTTCATAATAAAGGTCAACTGGGGTAAAAAGACCAATGCCTTTTAAAAGATAGATCTGCTGCAATCAGTGGTTGTCAGGAGCTTCAGTGAGAGGAGGGGTTGACCACAAAGGGATAGGAGGGAGTTTTTCTGAGGTGGGGGAGTGATGGAATGGTTCTGTATTTTGAGTGTGATGATAGTCACAGACTGTATGTACTTATAAAACTGTGCACTGAAAAGGGGTATATTTTACTATAGAAAAATTCTACCTTGATTTTTTTCTTTTTGTTGTTAGTCCTCACATGAGGATATTTTCCCATTGATTTTTAGAGAGAGTGGAAAGGAGAGAGGGAATGAGGGGGGAGAGAGAGAGAAAGAGAGAGAGAAACGTCGATGTGAAAGAGACACATCGATTGCTTGCATCCCACACATGCCCTGACCAGGGCTGTGGATCGAACATGCAACCCAGGTAAGTGCCCTTGACCGGAAATCAAACCCATGACCCTTCAGTGCATGGGCCAACATTCTAACCACTGAGCTACACCGGCCAGGGCTACACCTTAATTTTTCAATAATAAATATGTATGCCCTGGCTGGTTTTGCTCTGTGGTTGGAGCATCAGCCTGAGGACTGAAGGGTTCCCGGTTCGATTCCGGTCAAGGGCACATGCCTAGGTTGCAGGCTCGACCCCCAGTGTGGGGCATGCAGAAGGCAGCCAATCAATGATTCTCTCTTATCATTGATGTTTCTATCTCTCCCTCCCTCTCCCTTCCTCTCTGAAAATCAATAACAAAAATATATTAAATAAAATAAATATGTATAAACTATATGCCTTATACCAAAAAATTAAAAGGCATAAAAATCACGATAAAGATATTGGCATCTGCTGATAAATTTTCACCTGTATTATAATGATCCCTTCCGCAAAATATATTGTCACAAAGACCTAACAATATGCAATTGGTCAGAAGAAACACCTGCACTTATTAACATTCATTCATGCCCTCTGCTACAATTCTGTCTAGTTCCAAGAACCCATGTTAATTCTCAGATCAACTTAAGAACTTAGAGTCTAAGACTGTAAAAGTACAGCCCGACTCATAGGATCTCATCAACCATTCAATCATGGTAGGACATTTCTTTCCATATGCTGTTTATCTCAGGATACCCTACTTCAAAACCAACCGAGGGTTTAAGATTTGGGAGATTGAAAAAAACTGTACAAATCTAAGTGGAATTTCCCCTCCCACTATCTTCCCCACTCCTCCCTGCACACAGACCTCTGTCCCCACTACCTCTCCCCTTCCCTCCCCACCTCTCCAGCCCTAGATAATAACAGAATTCCTGTTGCCCAGTGACAGACCACAGAACATGGTATTCCTGGCAGAAGAAGGAGTTATGTAAGCTTGAAAACTCTAGGCTAAAAAGCAGGGAGACCTGGTCTGAGACCAAATTCCACCTACTCCTTAGAGATTGTTTAACCTCTTAGAAGTCCCATAGCTGCTCTGAGACTTATGTTTGCTCATTTACTTCATTTTTTAAGGGCAGGGATTGAGAGAGAATGGTACTGCCAAGTATAATGCTTCTCCGGATGGTTATGGAAGTTAAATTTGGCATTCGTTGTGAAGCCTCTCAACATGAAAGTATCCAGTTGAAACATCACAACAGGGTTGCGTTACGGTGTGGAGGGGGGTGGAATGTTGAAGCCCAGTTAAAGTTGGGGCCACTTTTCAAGTTGCCAGATGCGTCACCCATGCCCAAGTGAGGGAGATGGATGTGCAGTGGGGTCCTGGGGGAGAGGAGACGATCAAAGGCACCTGCAGATCTGGAAAGACTTCTCTGTTCCATGGATGAACGTGGCCGTAGGAGTAGCCTTGAATTTCATCGACTCAAACCGAATGTCTTGTTTTAAGCACTTTACCTAACGGGGTGTGGAAATCCAAGTGCCACGTTGGAAGCTAACCGCCGGGAAAGATGAATGGAGGCCCTGCCCGTCTGCAATACTACCTAACCTCAGGCTCTAACACGAACCCTGCCGCTGATTTTCCTGCAGCTGGGATTTCTTTCACAGCTCCAGTCCTAAAGACTTGTAACAGACTTCTTTTGCTTTTTCTCTGAAACCAAAAATATAGGTTCTGAGGTCACCGCTACCCAAGGTGAAGGTAAATTCTCAATGTGGGTGTTTCTACGGATCTGCTTTTTAAGTTCCGTGTGTTGGCCCTTATGTGATGGAGCCACGGCAGGACAGAGTCCTCACACCTATGCCAGCCTTGAATTCTCTCTCTTGTGGAGTTACCCTCGGTTCCCTTACCCTCATGAATCAGACAGGAAACAGCCTTTCATTCTACAAACCCGGTCAGTTTACAGAGACGAACGATGAAGAATCCCAGGCTTCCCTCAGTGAAGATGCCAGACTGAAGTCACAGCGGGCTGGAGGCTGCACTCTGTGGAGCTATCCCTACTTATTTCTAGTTCGGACTTGAAAATAAAATCTTTCTCTCTCCACTGATATGGAACCTAAACCTCAGAATTAGGACATTGAAGGGTTGACTGTTTTATTTACAGTTTCCATTCTAGTGGAGGACTCTTTGTAGACGCCCCCAAGTCCTTTCTACATTAGGATGTTCCTGCTGGAGCGGTGGGTATCAGAGACGGCGAACTTGACTCTCTTGCTGTATTTACAGGGTGTGGCAAAAGGAGGTTTACAGTTGTTCGTATGGAAAATAATACAGTAATTAATAAATAACAATACATAAACTGTTTCATGTACTCACAACTGTGAACCTACTTTTGCCCCACCCTGTATAAGTGGTGCTAGAGAAGCCTGTACTGCCCCCCCCCACCCCCCAAACCTGTCCATTTGTAATTTAATAATTATGGGCAGTTTCTCTAAGACGATTATCTTTGCTTGAATTAATTTCCACTTCCTTCTCAATCCTGTTGATTTGATTTTTTTTTTCTCCTAAGCTTTCCCAAACCAGATGTAGATGGCCAATGAGCCCCAGAGGCAGTCTCTCCCTCATTCTGACCTGTGGCAATCCCCTCCAGAGAAGCAGCTGAGCAGAGCTTTTAGAACCTCAGTTAAACGCCTTGGTTAAATGTGACCCCTAACCCTGTGCATTACTGATAAGAATGGAAAATGGTGCCATCCACTATGGACAATAGTGGTTGCCAGCGGCTAGGGAAGGAAGGAATGAGGATTTATTGTTCAAGGGGTACTCGGTTTCAATGTGGTACAATGAAAATTTCTAGAGATGGATGTAGTGACGGTTGCACAACAAGGTAAATGTATTTAATGCTACTAAACTATACACTTAAAAATGGTCAGAATTTTATGTTGGGTGTATTTTACAGAGAAAAATGTAAGCCCTAAATTGTGGAAATAACCCTGGAGATGAATTAATGCCACATTAAGCAATACGCGTGTTCCAGCAAACTCTCTCCTTTCCGCTTTGCTTTCCCATCTCCACCCATCATCACCCTCGCACCTTAAAAACAACAATCAACATCGTGGCTTCCTCTCCTCAGTCTCAACTTGTCATCATGGGCCATCTCACCTTGGCTAATTGCCCAGGTGTCTGTTATATCATAATTACTTGTTCATTTCCTTTCTCACCACCCCCCACCCCTTTACCGTACATTTACATTTGACTTGAAGTAACTTGCCAGGTTGTTCTTCCTACCTGTAATCTCTTGAATGTGATTTAGAGCTAACCTGAAATAATCCATCTGTTTTAGTTGATGCTAAAGACACCCAGTCTGGAAGAAAATCACTGAAGTCGGTGACCTCTTAAGTTTCCTTCTGGTTCTAATGTTTAAAGAAAAACAAAACAAAGCACTCTGCCTTTACCACACTATAAAATGCATGTCATGTGGCCTGATGATAACTGGTCTGACCAAAATAAAGGCTTCAGTGCTTTTGAAAAAGGATTTTTCTTCCTTTCTGCCAGAATGCTAGCATCAACCACCCTTGGGTTTAATTATTGTAAAAGAAAAATTTTAGAAAAATACTGATAGGCAACATAAGGAAAAAAGACTAGGAATTGCCCATAATTCTATCCCCCAGAGATAACCATTGTTAACACTTCAGGTTATATTCCTCCAGTGTGTTTAATTTTTTAAGACCAAGAATAAAGGACTTTCTAGTGTCAAGTTTCACATGAAAGGGAATGCTGTGTGCCTAGAGCTCAGGGACATTTGAGAAGAGATATAAGGCACCTATGTTTTCCTGGCTTAGGAGAGTCCAAACAAACCATAAACAATGTGATGCTTGGGGTCATGATCAGTTTATCTCCCCTTTTAGTTAATTTGAGTGTCAAGGCAAGGGCATCTTCGTCCAATGGTGATTAAGTTAAATTCCTAGTGAGCTGAGGCATTCCTCTTTTGCTTGCTAAGGAAGGTATCTGTAGGTGCCTTTATGTTTGTATCAATGGCTTGAAAAGTAGGAACCAGCGTAGACCCAAAAGGTCACTGGGTCCAAACTCTCCTCCTAGGAAAATTATATCTGAAGTCCTTGCAGCATTGGGCATCCTTTTGATTTTAAGCCATCCTTAATGTAAATTTCATAAGGTCTTTCGGTTCCATATGAAATTTATCTTATTGTCAAATAGTCTCAGTCTGTGTTAACTTAAATCTACTTAAGACTGTTTCCTCATACATGTCTTCTGTGGAGATGACTAATGAGAACTTTTGGTACCTGCAGCTAGTAAGTCATTCCTCAGCTTTCTTTTCATCAGGCTGTTTAGATTGAACCATATGAAACAGCCAATATTACACCATTTTTGACCTCTTAAAATAGAAGTTTTACATGTTTCAATCTAATAAATAACCCTAACTCCTTCTAACTTCTTACAGAGGTTCTCTACTTTTGATCTTTTGACAACTGAGCGGTTCTTTCCCTTCAGGACTTTCTCAAATGTTCCCGTAGCCTTCTTAGAATATAGTGATTCATATATGCATACTGGTGCCAAAATAATTGCTAATATTAGAAGACTGATGCAGAAATAATGAACCATTTCTACTTGTAAAATGTCACTTCAAAACACAGACATAACATATGTATTATGTATATTATTTTAATATAATACATGTTATAGTTTTACAAATTAGAGATAAACCAATGAGTGAAACCCCAAGTTAACATACTATGGACCCAGAGCTGGAAGTGGTATGGGAAAAAAAAGCAATACTATCAAAGTAGTAAACAAAATTGTGAAATTTCCATGACCAACTGTATTGCTTTCTACTACTTTAATACTTCATGGTCAAAAAGATCCAATATGCTTATTTTTTTCTTTCCTTCTCACATTTAGCTCAGCCATAAATTTCCAGCAATAGTGCACATGGCACATCAAAAACCCAGACCTGCTCTGGAGAAGGTCACTCCAATGAGAAGGATCTACATTATTCAACAGCCTCGAAAATGTTAAGCTGGGACGTAAAACACAGCCGTCTGCCCAACTGCCTTCAACATCTGACAGCTTAGCTAAAGGACTAAAACTTTCCTTAGGCTTAGTGCACTTGCTTGGTAAATAAAATAGCCTTTGTATCTTCTCTTTGGATGTTAGATAATAAAGCATCCCAAATTGTGAATGCAATGCATTCTGGGGCCTCATTTTGGTCCAGGACAAGATCCCATTGATAGTTACAGAAGAATTCTGAAGAATAAGTGGAGAATCCAGAAGACTTGACTCCTCCACTTTACCTCCTTGGACAAGCTCTCTTATCCTTGATGCTGACTCTGAGTTGTTCCACCCACAGTGAGTTCCCTAAGGCAAAGGTTAGAGAAGTGTACACTGAGCTTGGCGAAGACCAATATTCTGTGCAAACATCAGGAGTTATTCTTCTCCGTGTGTTTGTCTTCTACTTGAGGAGAAATGTCTTTCCATTTCACACATAAATCCATGGCTTAGTGCGGGGGGTGGGGGGGGGGGATGAAAAAATTAGATTCATTACAAACATATTCTCTTCTGCGAAGCAGTCAAGGATGGGAAGTTGAACTATAGTTTCAATAGGAGATTTGATCAGGGTCTCCCAGAAGGTTCATGCTCTAAAAAGAAATGGATTATGATACTGCAGGGTATTGTGGTTGGGGTATAGAAGTTGATTTTAATTGGAGGTGGGGCTAAGAGGGAAAGTGTTGCCACAGCTAAACCTGCTCTAGCTCTCCTATCTTCCACAACACACACACACACACACACACACACACACACACACACACACACACACACAGAACTTCATATACTCACATCAAATAGCCAAGGGCATCCTCAAGGGTTTCTACAGAGGTTAGCTGCCACTCACAATCCCACCATTCTAAACCTCTAATTAATAACGCTATCCATGATTCAGCACTTCTCTTTACCCAAGGACAGGGTCAGCACTCTAGTCCATTATTTTACAGGTTGACAACCCTTAGAGTATGACCTGGTGCCAAGCCTGTTTCTGATTCCTGGAAATCCAAAGGCACCTGGCTAAGGCCCAATTGTCATAATGATGTATCCCACCTCCTCCCCTGTGTTGTTTGGATCTTTTTCAGGAGTAAGAGAGTTGTTTGAGACAATATCAAGCCTCAGTCAGTGCCAGCATTAATCAATAAGACAGTCCTAACCACCTCCCACTTTTGCTTATCTTAGTTCTCAGTCTTCTGGGACTGTGGTTAGGAATATTCTAGAATGGTAAGTGTTGCAAGGCAAATAAATGCACAGAAGTTCAAAGTCAGCCACCACTTCCCCACAGTAGCAAAGTATAAGCCTGACGGTGGATGCTAGCTGGACCACTGAACTGAGATTAGGAGACGGGGGTTCAGCTTCTGACCCTTCCTAGGTTGTCAACCTTAAGCCACTCAACCTTTCTCATCCTGGTCAAACAAGGATAACAACATCTGACCTCCAGTTTAACCTTCCAGTGGCATACTGAGAAGACAAGAAGAAGACTACTCTTTAAATGGCTTATTGGGATTTGCAATAAGTCATTTAAAGAGTAGTGAGAGCAAGGTGGTACCAGGATGGCTGCTCTACAAGCTGACAGGATTATAGTAGTAGAACTAGAAGAGATAGTATAGGGTGGCTGAGCCTAGAATAAGAAATTCAAGGGAAAGCTAGATTTGGCTAGACAGAAGCAGGAAGGAAACTGGGGAGGAAGATAGGGGAAATGGGAAGCAAAGGTGGCAGCACTGCTTCATTCCACTTTCCTGAGGGTAAGATTAGTCCAACCACCCAAAGGAAGTGAAAAAGAAGAAAGCACCATTCTCTCTGTCAGAGATGGAAGATGCATTGTAGGGGAAGAGAGGCTCCTTGAAGGGAGCCTATGCCGTGAGGACCCCAGCATTAATTGAGGTCTACAATTTTAGTCATTTAAATCACCAAATCATGGAAAGTAATAAGTTGAGTGTGAACATATATGAATGGAAACTGGAATTATCTTGGAGAATTTATCAGGAGAAAAAGGAATAGGCTGATAAGAGAACTTTCTGGTAACATGACCGCATATGTAGAAAGCCAAAGGGGCCATTCCCTCTCTCTCCTGAGGAATAAGCCCTGCATGTGCCATGGTTCCACTCAATGAGAAGCCCCCTACGATGTGTTCACAGGCCCAGAAAAGCTATGGCATCAGGAGAGGAGATGTCAGGAGGGGCATGGCTACAGATTCGCTGGCAGATCCTCTTCTTTAGCTCATTTCATTTCAGTTCGAGAGACTGTGCTAGGCGCTGGGACACAAAGAGGAGGAAGACTCTGTTCCTGCCCACCAGGAGCTCTTAGACCAAAGGGAAGTAGGCATGCCAACAAGTCAATACAGGAGGAAGTTTAGGAATGACTTGGTGGTTGGGTGGGTGGGGAGCATGCTGGGGAAGAGGGTCATGAAACCAACCAAGGTTCATGTAGAGTCCAAAAAAAAAGTGTTGGCTATAGCAATCAATAACCCACATGCAGCTCTTAATAAACATATTTTAATTAAGCTTTTAATGGAAATTTTAAAACATACACAAAAGTTGACTGAAAATTATACTGAACCTTCAGGTGCCCATCACAGAGCTTCAAGAATGTGGACAACCTTGTTATATCTATGGTGTCCAGCCTCCCACTTCCTCTTCCTTGTTCCTCTCCCCTCTGGATTACTTGAGAGCAAATCCCAAACATCATAGAGACACTTCAGTATGTGAACTCAAGAGGTAAGCACTTGTGAGTGCACATTCTATCTCTTTCTCTCTCTCTCTAAACTGAATTTTATAAATATTATGGAGAAAAAGGGAGTATTTATGTAAACCATCCAAGAATCTTTCACCATAAAAGAGAGATGGGCATTGCTATGCTAGCCACAAGAGCCAAAAAAACCCAAAACAAAACAACACAACTCACACACAACACACACACACAGCTGAGCCAGTAACACCACAGAAATGACTGCCGGGAAATTTGAGAAAGCAGGGGAGCTAGAAAATGAAGATGCTTTCAAGTTGAATGAAAGAAAAAGGTAAACAAAGCTATTGGAAGTAAACAAGAGGTACAGGAAGAATACACTAGGGAAAACCAGCTTTTACTAAGAAAACGGATATAGAGAATATTTAAAAATAGTTATTTATGAAACCACTCAGACAAAACGTGGGGTAAGATAGGAACAAAAAGAGATAAATTAATGGCAGGAAAAACTAAAATTGATTTATTCAACAAACATTTATCAGGTTCCTCTTGTGTGATGGGTTTTCTTTAGAAACCCAAAACCAAGGAAGATACGGCTGGCATTTGTTACATATTATGTTTTAATCTGAATGTCTAGATGTCAGCTGGAGTTACCATCCCTTTCAAATAGGTAAGATAAGCTCAAACTACCATCCTTCCCTAGTGGATGTTCAAAGGCCTCCTACAATGTCTGTGAATCTCCAAGAGGGTTACATTGTTATGGTCACCTCTGATTTCCAACAAATTCATTCATTAAATGTTGTCCCTGTGTCCCACCATCCTGATCTGGAGTTAGGATTTAGCCCTTTTCCATGATTTCTCCAAATGTCTACTCCACAGATTTTAGTAGAGAGTTTATATCATAGTAACCAGACAACTTATAATAGGATATTAAATATCCTTGATTTTATATGTATGTCCTTATTCCATTACTTCCCATTCCCCCCCAAACCAGGATTATGAGCATCCCTGGCCATCACTCCCCTATTCCTCACATCATCTTGTTGGATGCTTTCCTCCTCCTACTCCCCCTTTCCTCACTTTTCTCCACTCCTCTTCCTCCTAATACCTGTTCAATTCCAAATCAACAATTAGTATTTCTTGGGTTGTCTTGACTCCCAGAAAACCACATCCTCAGCGAGTCACCTTACCCCAAAATAGTCTCCCTGAATCTAGCAAGTCAAACTTCAGCTGTCAGGATGTCAACATTTTCATCCAAATAGGATAGAATGGATGAATGATTAGTTGATGGATTAATTAAAAGGAGAAAAGTGACAGAGAACCCAAACCAAGAAAAATGAGGAGACAAAGGAAAAGAGAGAACTTTAGCTTAGCCAGCATGGCTCAGTGATTGAGCACTGACCTATGAACCAGGAAGTCACGGTTCATTCCTGGTCAGGGCACATAACCAGGGTGCCAGCTCGATCTCCAGAGTGGGGCTTGCAGAAGGCAGCCAATCAATGATTCTCTCTCATCATTGATGTGTCTATCTCTCTCTCCCTCTTCCTCTCTGAAATCAATAAAGTATTTTTAAAAAAGAGAGCTTTCATAGGAAATGTTGAAGGACTGAAAGAAAAACACAGACACAAAATTAGGGTGAACAGAGCTTCAACTAAAAATACATAAACATATAGAATTGTGAACATGATTTTGCATACAGTATTTCATGAAATCTTCACATGAATCATGCAAGGTGGTAGCTATCATTATGCCATTTTACAGATGAGAAAAATGAACCTCAGAGAAGTTAAGAGGTTCCCAAGGTTTTACAGCTTATTAAAAGGAGAAACTTCTATGGGAATTTTTAAAAATGTTTTTTGTTTGTTTTTTATTGATTTCAGAGAGGGAGAGAGAGATATGATGAGAGAAAATCATCGATAGGCTGTCTCCTGCACATCCCTTACTGGGATCAAGCCCGGAAGTAACTTGGACATGTACCCTGACATGGGGAATCGAACTGTAACCTCCTGGTTCTTGGGTCGATGCCCAACCACTGAGCACCACCGGCTGGACATCCCTAGTAATCTTTTAATCCCAAATCCAGAGCTGTCTCTATTACCCCATGAGAACACAGGCTAAAGCTAGATCTTGGAAATCTCCAAAATGAGAGGACCTGGGTGTAATTTTCACTTAAGAGATAGGGCTAAATTTGAAGAGAGAAACCTGTGTGTGAAAGGACTGGTTTGGGATTAATCCAATTCCTCAATACTGGAAGAATCAGTCAAGTTCAGATTTTCAGATTTTTGTTTAAAAGAGACAATATGGAAGTTTGAAAAATCATGACAGTGAGCCAGGTTGGGGGCAAAGGTACAATTTATAGATATAAATTCTCAAAAGAAAAATGAAAGCTAAAAAAAGGAAAATGCTCAAAGGATGTCTTCCTGTGTACAGCCGGAGGCATGAGGCTAGGGAAGATGTCAAGTGCACCTTGGGAAAGCAGCGAGAGCAGTGGACAAACAAAAGGTGGCCTCTACCGTGAAGTATTATCAGATGTAAGATGTGGTAACAGTGGTGTGGATTTTTCTACACGGGCTTCCCAAACCAGCCTAAATAAATGCAAAGGCATATTTTGAGTGACTTGTATGCCTATCTTACGAGCAGGCATGCCACAGGACCTCAGGCCCAAGTTTGCACTGGTGTTTCTAACCCCACTGGCGTAAATCATAAAATTATCAAATACCTGTGAGAAAAGAGAATAGGAAGACTCAACGCACAAATGTTCTTCATGAAAAAAAAAAGTTGCAGGATAGTTTCAAAGGAATACACAATGTGAGATAATCGAGTCATCATAGGCTTGCTAAAGTCAAGAAATTGCCCAAATTATACAAAGCCATATCTATATTAAAACAACAACTTAACTATGAGTAAAGTAATTTAGGTCAACAGTTTGGGTGCAGAAGAGTCTTTTTATTTTTGTTTCTGCTGTCTATCAATTATTAGTTTAAGAATCATTAGACTGACGATAGGGATTTATTCAGCTGCCGATGCTAGCCATTTGAATATAGTAGGATTAAGAATATCGTTAGCAAAAATGCTAGAGGTCATAAAATGTAAAGTAAAAAGGTCTTATCATTTCTATTTATGCAATGGTAGAGATTGAAATTAATTTCTTAAGACATAGGGAAGTGGGTAAAGAAGTGAAGAACCGAAGTTGTGCTCCCTAAAGATTTTAGCATAATAAAACATGTTTTAAAATGACACGAAGACAGCTTTCCAAAGAAATACAGCCAAAGACTTTCAAAAATAAAATAGATATTGCCACAGAAGCATTTAAGGGAGAGCACAGAGAGAGAAAACCAAGGTGAACACACCGGGGCAGAAATAGCAAAATCAAGAACAGATGAAATAGAAAGAGAGGCAGTGAGAGCAGAAAAAGGTCACGCAAGAATAAAAACACAGCCGTCAGAAATCTAAGGTCTGTGAGAAGAGAGGATTGTTGCAAGATTAAAATGGGCAGAACAGGGCAGGAAAAAAGAGCCTAGAGACAATGGCAGGGTTTAACCAAATGTATCAAGTGCAAGGAAAGATGAAGCAATGAGCGTGGCTGTGGGCTGACGAAGAAACAAGCGATCTGACAGCAGACATCCTGGGTCAAGGGGTTCAAAGCGAGCCGGGCTTTGAAGCGAGGAGGCACTGCAGGTCTGACAGACGTGCCGCTTAGTTCTATCAGGCTTTTAAGAACTGAGCAAACCGCTGTTTTCAACGGCAGGCACTTCAGAAGAAGGTGAAGAGACCTGTGCAATGAGAAAGGAGCTTGTGATAACATTTTTTAAAGGAAAGAGGGTAGATGTCGAGAACTATATAAGCATGGAGTAGGAGACAACAGAATACTCAACAAAGAAAAAAAAAGTTGGAATGTTATGAAATCACAAGACCTACCAGGGGCTTAGCAGGGATAAATGACAATGGGAGCTCCCTCCACTGTAGCCCTGCAACACACCAAAGGGAGACCCTGGGGTAGGAGATATCAGTCTATTTTTATCATGCCCAAATAAAGGCCCAGTATTGGCACAGCATCTGATTTTTTTTTTCAAAAGCAATCTGAATGTAGTTTTCTGTGAAATCTCCTTGGTTTTATATATTGGTTCAACTTTTTTTTTTTTTTTTTTTTTTTTTTTTTTTTTTTTTTTTACTGTGCGCTGTGCAGACCAAACAATTTCAGGCTATGGGTTGGGTTTGACCATGACCACCATTTTATATAAGGTGAGTTTTCACCTTGGGTCTGCACAAGGATGTGAAGATCCTGATGACCTGAGGGGTATAAGAGTAGGGCTTGCAGCATGTGTGTGTGTGGGGTGGGGGATGGGGGGAAGAAGTTAACAACAAGGAGAATCCAGCTGGAAGTGGGAGACAGAGAAGAAAAGGGAATGGCTTACTTCAGGTGGAGCTCAGCTTTGGTTTCTGCAGGTGGTAGCATTCTGGCAGTTACTGATGAAATCCTATCTAATAAAAGAGTAATATGCAAATTAACCATCACTCTGCTACAACCACAAGCCACACCCACCAGCCAATCAGGAGCGAGTATGCAAATTAACCCAACCAAGATGGCTGAGGCCACGGAGAGAGCAGGAGGGAGGCTTGGGTTTCCCCGGCGATGGAGGAAGCCAAGCTTTCCACACACCCTGGCCAGCCCAGGCCTCCACTCCAGGCTACAAAGTTTTAATTATAGAAGATAAATAAATCCCAACAAAAATGGCGGCAGCCATGGAGTTAGACAGAGCAGGAGGCTTGAGTTGCCCCTGGTGATGGAGGAAGCCAAGCTTTCCGCACACCCTGGCCTGCCTTGGCCTCGGCTCAAGGCTACAAAGTTTCAATTATAGAAGATAAATAAATCCCAGATTCCAGGGCCTCCGCTTGGGTCGCCAGGGGGCATGGCTGGCCTGCAAACCACCACAGACCCCTTGCCCAGGCTGCCCCATGCCCCAAGGGAACCCCCACCCTGATCTGGGACACCCTTCAGGGCAAACCAGCTGGCCCCCACCCATGCACTAGGCCTCTATCCTATCTAATAAAAGAGTAATATGCAAATTGACCATCACTCCAACACACAAGATGGCTTCTCCCATGTGGTCAAAGATGGCTGCCTCCATGTGGACACAAGATGGCCACCACAAGATGGCCAGCACGGGAGAGCAGTTGGGAGGGATCAGGCCTGCAGCGGAGGGCAGTTGTGTGTGATCAGGCCAGCAGGGGAGGGCAGTTGGGAAGGACCAGGCCTGCAAGGGAGGGCAGTTGGGGGTGATCAAGCCTGCAGGGAGGGCAGTTAGGTGTGACCAGGCTGGCAGAGGAGGGAATTTGGAGGCTTCAGGGCCTGCGGGAAGGGCAGTTGCGGGGGACCCAGGCCTGCAGGGGGGGCAGTTAGGGGTGACCAGGCCTGCAGGGGAGGGCAGTTAGGGTGACCAGGCCTGCAGGGGAGGGCAGTTAGGGCCAAACAGGCTGGAAGGGGAGCAGTTAGGTCTCAATCAGGTTGGCAGGGGAGTGGTTAGGGGTGATCAGGCTGGCAGGCAGAAGCGGTTAGGGGCAATCAGGAAGGCAGGCAGGCGAGCAGTTGGAAGCCAGCAGTCCTGGATTGTGAGAGGGATGTCCGACTGCCCGTTTAGGCCCAATCCTACCGGGATCGGGCCTAAACGGGCAGTCGGACATCCCTTGAGGAGTCCCAGATTGGAGAGGATGCAGGCTGGGCTGAGGGACACCCCCCCCCCCCCCCAATGCACGAATTTCATGCACCAGGCTTCTAGTAAAATATAAGGTTATTCAAAACAACACAGGAAAATCCAATAATATCAATGTATCTATATATATATATATATAAGGCTAATATGCAAAGTGTCCTCTCGGGAGTTCAACCGGGAGAGTGGGAGTTCAATCGCTCACTATGACATGCGCTGACCACCAGGGGTGAGGCAAGGAAGGAAGGAAGGCCCCGGCCGGCAGCTGGAAGGCCCCAATCGGCCCTGATTGCCAGCCAGGCCTAGGGACCCTAGCTATGCACGAATTTCATGCACCAGGCCTCTAGTAGACAAATAAAGAAGGTAGGCCTGTAGGATTTTTTTTTCTTCAAGGTTAGGAGAGGATAGAATAGTAGCTATCATTTATTGAGAATATACTGTGTATCAGGGGTCTTCCATTATATGACATCTCTAATATCTATAACAACCCATTTTACAGATGCTGAATGGGTTGTCCAAAGGGGTTAAACCCAAAGCACCCCTGTCCCAGGGCCTGCCTTTATGTTTTTCATTTGACATGGCAATCTTTCCCCAGTCATGAATATCTTGAATGCCTAGATATTATTCAGCAAATGAAGTACAGTAGCCCCCATTATCTGCAGTCCCACTTTTCACAGTTTCAGTTACCTACAGTCAACCACAGTCCAAAAATATTAAATGGAAAACTTCAGAAATATATCGTAAGTTTTACATTGCTGTTCTGAGCAACATGATGAAACCTTTCTATCTCACTTCATCCAACCTAGGACGTGAATCATCTCTTTATCCAGTGTATCCACACTGTATGCAGTCCCCTCCTGTTAGCCATATAGTAGGCCTCTCAGTTATCAGATCCACTGTAATAGTATTGTTCAAGTAATCCTTATTTTACTTAATAATGCCATTTTCACATAAGTTTTATCACAGTATATTGTTATAATTGTTCCATTTTATTGTAAGCTATTGTTCTTAATCTCTTACTGTGCCTAACTTATAAGTTAAATTTGATCAGAGCTATGTATTATAGGAGAAAACATTATCTAGAGGGTCTTGGAACATAACTCCCATGGATAAAGGGTGACTGCTTACTGCATGGACGAATCTTGAAAACATTAAGTGAAAGAAGCCAGTCACAAAGGACCATTTATATGAAATGTCCAAAAGAGGCAAATCTGGACACAGAAGATAGATTAGAGGTTGCCTAGGGCTGGGGTGGGAAGGAGAGACTTGGGCGTGGCAGCTAAAGTATATGGGTTTCTTTTCAGAGTAATTAAGGTGTTTCTGGAATGCTTTTGAAATATTTTATTTTAATTACCTAGATCTTGGACTTTAAATTGATATATTCAAGTAGGTTGAGGTAGCTGTGTGAGACTCTAGGTTTTTGACAAAGTCATGCTGAGGAGTGTGGGGTGCAAGGCCAGCCCCCTTTCTTTCCTTAGACCTCTCAGGCTTACCCCACATCCATATTTCTCTTTCTCCAACAGGAGCAGGCCCAGCTTGGAGTCAGGAACAAAAGAGAAAGGTCTGTAACCTGACCACCTTTACCACTGATGCAGATGGAAACAAACAAATAGATTTGAAACCAGGTGCCATTTATATTTTTTAAATTACTTTAGACAAAATGTCATTGAGGAATCTTCCTTTTTCCAAGTCCATTACTGAACTATAATGGGAGCAAGTACAACTGTTTTATTTAGGACTTTGGGGAAGTGGCAGGCATTTAGAAATGAATGGCTTGATTTCTACCAAAGGGAAGAAGAAAAAAAAAATCTTCTGAAACTGACTGATGAGCACTATTTGGAGTGTTTGATGAGCTCCACAGTGACACATTGATTTGCCTTCCTCACCTGTAACAGTAGATTGTCCAATGACCATTTTGCACAATATAAAAGTTAAGATGAGTCTTATGTTTAGGAAACATTTGTTTCCATAAGAAGACTTTCTAGTTCATATCATATCACCATAAAACCACAATGAACTTGATACTGTACTATGGTTATATTCTTAGGAAATATATACTGAAATATTTAGAGGTAGAGGGTCATGAACCTCAGATGGTTCAGAAACAAAATGATAGATAGATAGATAGATAGATAGATAGATAGATAGATAGATAGATAGATATAGATGGATGATAGAGATGGCGAGTTCATATAGAATAAAAGATTAACAATAGATCAATCTGATAAAGGGCACAAATATCTTCTTTGTGCTATTTTTATTTTTATAATTTTTTAAAAGTTTTAAATCATTTCTAAATCAAGGGTTAAAAATAAAAAAGACTCTAGGCCAGAGACTAAGAATACACTGTTGCTTCTCAAATGTTAACACACCCAGAATATAACGGGCCCATATCTGATATTACTTTATTTTTCCATAATTGCTTTAAATTGATTATATATTCATATGATTGAAAAATCCGAGCACTATAAAAAGGCAGATACTGAGAATTGTCACTCTGCCCCACTCCCACCAATTCAGTTATCTCTCACTCCCTGCAGGTAACCACATTTATTAGTTTCTGATTTACCTTTCCAGTGATTGTGCATGCAAATAGGAGTCTATGTTATCCCCTCTTCCTCACACTAAATGGGGTATGCTGTGCACACCAACCTGTGATTTGCTTTGCTCACACAGCAGTGTGTCATGTAGATCTCTCCATTCTGATATCACTGTAGGATGCTCTCTCTATTTGTAAAGAAATGGATATAATAACCACTTCCTTTAATTATACAGAATGTGCGCCCAACATACTGCTTGGCCAGGGGTTAAATTAAATGTACTTTGAATTTACGCTTTACAAATAACTAGAAAAGTCAACTTTTAAGGATGTCATAGGTCAAATTCAAAATGCTTAGACACTTTCTTCCGTATTCTGACCAGTTTTGAATATGAAGGAACAATAAAACCTCAAATATTTTCTTGAAAGGACACTGAGAAGATAGATGGGTTGACCACAGAGTTACTGACATTTTCATGGTTCCCTTTTAAATGCCTCATTCTGGGAGTTTTCAGACTATATTTGTTTTCTGTTCTGTACTCTACATGGCTGCAGCACAGAACTGTGAGGAGGAATTATGTTTGTAAAAAAAAAAAAAAGCTCCGAAATATTTGAAATATTATGACCAAATGAAGTACTTCTTTTCTATCTGCAATGCAATTCAATTCAGTTCAATAGACACTTGGCCTTGTACAAACCACTGAACTTTTAAAGATGGATAAGAAATTGGTCCTGAAAAAATTTTTTAATTAAATTAAATTTTTTAAAAAAATTGGTCCTGGCCTCAAGATGCTTACAAGTACAGCCAGGGGCCACTTAACAACAGGAACATGTTCTCAGAAATGTGTCCTTAGGCAATTCTGTTGTGTGAACATCAGAGAGTGTACCTACACAAACCTAGATGGTATAGCCTACTGCACACCTAGGCTGTATGGGGTAGCCTGTTGCTCCTGGGCTACAAGCTGTACAACATGTTACTGTATTAAATACTATAGGTAATTTTAACACAATGTAAGTATCCGTGTATTTAAACATATCTAATCATTGAAAAGGTACAATAAAAATATGGTATACTAGTAAAAGATAAAAATGGGCCCAGCAGGTGTGGCTCAGTAGTTGAGCATCAACCTATGAACCAGGAGGTCATGGTTCAATTCCTGATCAGGGCACATGCCTGGGTTGCAGGCTGTGCAATGGGCTGGTTCCCCAGTAGGGGGCATGCAGGAGGCAGCCAAATCAATGATTCTCTCTCATCAATGATATTTCAATCTCTCTCTCTCTCTCTCTCTCTCTCTCTCTCTCTCTCTCTCTCTCTCTCTCTCTCCTTTCCTTCTTCTCTGAAATCAGTAAAAAAATATTTTTTTTAAAAATTGGTACACCTGTATAGGGCATTTGCCATGAATGGAACCTACAGGACTAGAAATTGCTCTGAGTGAGTCAGTGTGTGGTGAGTGAATGTGAAGGCCTAGGGCAGCAATTTTCAACTAGTGTGCTGCAAGAATTGTTAAAACATGCAATTCATGACTGTTTAGTCAAGGGCACTGAACGCTTTTTCCCTAGATTATCAAATAAAAAAATGACAACAGCTGAACACAACAATAGCCATCCAGTGTGAATGAATCAAAATTATACCCTTTTTTTGTCAGATGGGAAAAATACATACTTTCTGGTGTGCCCCAGAATTAGTATATGTGTGCCATGAGATGAAAAAGCTTGAATACGGCCTGTGGAATTACTGTACACAACTATAGACTTTATAAACAATGCACACTTAGGCTACAATAAACTTATAAACAATAAAGTCAAGCACAAGAGAAGACCATGCAATCAGGAGACACGGTAAAGAAGAGATGCATGAGGCTGCTGCCAGCATAACATGGGATACTCTTACAGCAAACTTTTTTTTAATAAGTAAAAAGAGCATACTCTAAAATAACGATAAAAAGTATAATGTAGTAAATACATAAACCAGTAACATAGTTGTTTATTATCATTATCAAGTATTATGTATTGAACATAGTTGTGTGTGCTATACTTTTATACAATGGGCAACGCAGGTTTGTTCACACCAGCATCACCACAAACGCGGGAGCAATGCGTTGTGCTGCGAGGTTAGGATGGCCACAATGTCACTAGGCCATAGAACATTTTTAGCTCCATTATAACCTACTAGTAGCCCGTTTGCATGAAGATTCGTGCAATAGACCTTCATTCACCTGGCTGCCTGCACCAGTTTTCTGCCTGCACCAGGGACCCAGGCCTTGGCTGTGGCCACCGCCTTCTACCTTCTTTCAGGGTCCCGGTGCCGGCAGAAAACTGGTGCAGGTGAAAACTACACCCTAGCGTCCCTGTGACCCGATCGCAGGAGCGAGCCAACCCCCCAGGTCGGCTCGCTCCTGCGATCGGAGCACGCACCCGGCTGGCGCCCAAGGCCCGAAGCCCGGGGCTTCCCGGGCCTTGGGCTCCGCCCGCACCCCAGCGTCCCTGCGACCCGATCGCAGGAGCGGGTTCGGCTGGCTCCTGTGATCGGAGCAGGTGCTTCCCTTCAAAGGTTTCCTGGTGGGCGTGGTTGATGGGCGTGGCTTGGTTGGTGGGCGTGGCTTGGGCGTAGCGAAGGTGCGGTCAATTTGCATATTTGTCTATTATAAGGTAAGATGGGACCACCGTCATCTGTGGGGTCCATGATTGACTGGAACATCATTATGCAGTGTACGACTGTAATGTCTCTTTCATGTGCAGATTGCTACACTGTATAGACAGGCACTGTACATACTGCAGGAGCTCAAAAGGACACCTAGCCCTGCCTCATGAGAGAAAATGATCTAAACTGTAGACATGAGTAAAAGCTGATGAGAAATGGGAGGATGGGGCAGCAGAGGGAAAGGCCCTGAAGTTTCATGAGGACGTGAAGTACCCAGTGTAGCGGGGGGAATGGCAAATAGCTCAGTGTCATTAGAGTTCCAGGCGGTAAACAGCAGACGTTGTGGCTGGAAAAGGGTGACCTTTGCATGGCCTGCCAAGGAGCTGGGACTTGACCCTGGGCAGTTGTTAAAGGAAGGAGCTTGGGCAGGTTTGCGTGTGAGAAGGCTTATCTAGGTTTAGATGTGATGGATGGATTTGAGAAAGAGATCATAAGCAGAGAGCCATAAGAATGGAGAGGAGGAGGCACATTTTTAAAAGTTTTTGGAGTACAGGGTTTGATGATGATGGGCTGTGGGTGGGAGAAGATCAGGAAGACCCTGGGTTTCTAACTGGTGTGACTCAGGAATGTGGCTCCACTAAATGAAACAGGGAAACGGAGAAGATGGGAGGCAGTGATGAGTTCTGGCTGGGTCATGTGGAGCTTGAGGCTAGCAGGCAGAGGCAGCTAGGACTCTGATGACCAGAGGAGAGTCCTGGTATTAGAGATGTAGATTTGGACGTTGTGTTTGTTTCCTGAGGCTACTATAATAAATTACCACCACCACCACCCCGCACCCCCGCTGCCCAAAAGTAGCTTAAAAACACACAAATTTATTCTCTTCCAGTTCTGGAGGTCACAGGTCTGAAACCCATCTCACAGAGCTAAAAATCAAGGTGGCAGCAGGCTGTTCCTTCTAGAGGCTTCCAGGAAGAACCCTTTCCTTACCTATTCCTGCTTCTGGAGCCCACCTCTATTCCTTGGCTCTTCCTCCATCTTCAAAGCCAGCATTGTCGACTCCTTCCTCCCTTTTATAAGGACACGTGATTACACGGGATTCACATGGGTAACCCAGAATAATCTCCCCATCTCAAGAGGCTTAACTTAAACACATCTGCCAAGTCAAATAAGGTAGCACTCACAGGTTCCAAAGATTAGGACCTGAATACATATGGGGGCCGTTATTTAGCCCACTACATTTGCTGTTTGCATAATGTTAGAGTAAATGCAATCACAGGGGTGCAGGTCTATGGTGAGGAGAGCATTAGATGAAGAACAGAGGGCCGGGAACACCAACGTTAAGGGAGTGAAGGGAGTGAGCAATGGAAGAAGGAACCCAAAGAAGATGGAGAAGGAAGTCTGACAGGAAGGGGCGTGCCAGGAAAGAGCTGGTGTCCCAGAGGTGGGGAGCAGAGAGTAACAGAGAGGAGGAAGTGGTCAACAGATGAAGTCGGGTATACCATCCAGAGGTCCTGGTCATCGTTTCCATGGCAGCATCAGTGAAGTACCAGAGGTAGAGCCCATATGGCAGTGAGTAGCAGTACTGGGCCATGAGGAAGGGTGGACCCCCTTCCAACAAGTTGGCTAAGAAGAGAAGAAAAGAGATGTGCTGGCAGCTAGAAAAAAATGCAGACAGATGGGAAGTTAGTTTTATTCTGCTTGGTTTCTAAGAAGGTGTGAGTCTGTGGCATACTTGTAGGCAGTCAAGAAAGAGCCCACAGCCCTGGCCCGTGCAGCTCATTTGGTTGGGCGTCGTCCCGTGTACTGAAAGGTTGCCGGTTTGATTCCTAGTTAGAGCACGTGCCCGGGTTGTGGGCTTGATCCCTGATAGGGAGTGTGTAAGAGGCAACTAATCAATGTTTTACTCTCACATCCATGTTTTGCTCTCTCTCCCTCTACCTTCCTCTCTCTCTAAAATTAAAAAAAAAAAAAAATCAATAGACTACTGAAAGAAAGAAAGAGCCCACAGAGGGGAGAAGCTAAAAATTTGTGGAGGAGAGGGAATACCTAATAGAACAAGGTCCCCAAATAGGCTGATGGATGTGAATTTCAGGAGCAAAGATAAACAAAATTTGAAATAGGCCTATCCTTTGATCCAGCTTCTAGGAACTCTTATAAAAAAAAATCTTACCACCCCCCAAAAAATATTTTAAAATGCTCACATAAGAGAAAAAATGTACAAGATTCTTGAAAGATATGTACAAGCATGTTCAAGGTAGTGTTGCTTATAATAGGGTAAATTTGAAACAGCTTACATGTATATCAGCAAAGAATTAATTAAACTTTTTAGTTGAGAAAGCTTTTAAATCTTGGAGTGGAAAGGTTTCCCTATATATATTATTTCCAGACATCATAAAAGAAGGTGTTACAGAATTGATAACAAAGCAGACAGCTTCTGAAGACCCCATAAACAACTAAAGACTAAAAAATACATCTCGAGTCTAATATATAAAGAATTACTTCAAATTTATTTTTAAATGACCAAGCAGAAAAATGGACAAAATCTATAAAACTGAGCCATTCATAGGAGACAAAAATCATATGCCATAGCTAATAAAAATATTTTTAATGATCAATCTCATTAGGGATGAGAGACATGCAATAAGATACCATTATTTTACCTATAAGATCAACAAAAATTAGAAAGAGTGATATCTGTTGGTAAGATCATGAAGAAATAGATACTCTCAAACATGGTTGATAGAATTTAAATATATATAACAGTTTTAGAGAGCAATTTGGAAGTATCTATCAACATTTTAAATGTACCTGTCTTTTGACTCGGCAATTCCACTTCTAAGAATCTTTCTGTACATATAAAAAAATAGGAATAAATGTTTACTTTTACCAGATCATACTGTTATACTTGCCTGGACATGAGTTGAATGTCCATTAAGAGAAGAGCAGTTAGATACCTTATGTAGCAAGTATATAATGGAATGCTGGGGAGCTATTAAAAAGAATTAGATCTAGATATAATAAATTATATAATGCAGGTTTATAATATTTAAGTCAACAAAAAACACATACAGTTAAATTCCAGGTATAGCATAATCCCATTTTGGGAAACAAAAACTATTTCTACGAACTAGACAAAAGAGGGATTCAGTAAAACACACATCAACATGGATGAATCGCAGAGGCATTGTATTAAGTGAAAGGAGCCACACTCAATAGGCTGCATACTGTGTGGTTCCATTTATCTGAGCCCCTGGAAAAAGCGAAGCTATAGGAACAGAGAACAGGTGGCCAGGGCTGGGGTCAGAAAAAGGTCACCATAAAAAAAGCGCAAATGAGGTGTTTCGTGACAATAGAAATGTTACAAATCTCAATTGTGATGTTGGTTCCACACTATATGCATTTGTACATTACAAGGGGTAAGTTTGTGAATTGTATGTGAATTTTACTTCAATATATCAAATTTACCCTATTATTTGAAAAGTTCATAAAGATTCCTAGTTAACTGTTAATAATAGTTACCCTTGGAGAATGGGAGTGAGGGAGTATGGAAAGAGAAGAATGTTTCATTTTTTATACTTCTATGTAATTTGGGTTCTTTTTAGTCAGCATATACTACTTTTGTAATTTTTGAGAAGGTTTGATAAGTATGACATGCTCAAACAATGGAACATGATAGAGTCTTTAGAGGTAGGTTTGCGTCTACTAACACATAAAGGCATTCATAATCTCTATTAAGTAGAAAAAATCAAATTGTACAACAATATACAACCGAGGTTTAGAAAAAATACAATAAAATTATGTGTATTCATATGTATGCTGGGTGTCCCCAAAAATGTATACGCACTTTAACAGCTGATAGCACAACTGATGTTTCTTTCTTTTCAGATTTAACCCTTTGGAATTAATAATGGCAGCCAAAGTGTGTATACATTTTGGGGGACACCCTGTATATGTGAGTGTCTCTGTGTATGAGTGTGTGTGCGCGTGTGCGTGTGTGCAAACTAGAAGGGTATCTGCCAAATACTTAGCAGTAATTTAATAGCATTTACTTTGGGGAAGTGGTATCATTGTGGGTTTGTGGAGGGGATTACTTCTGTTTTTAACTTTGGTTGAGTAGCTTTGAGGATATATCATTTCTATAATTATAAAAAGCATTGTTTGCTTAAATTGCATAACTGAAAGAGGTTGACCAAAAGAAGGACTGTTGATCCTCTGAGAGTGGAGGCAAGGTCTGTACAGATCCAGGAAACTTTGTGGTTGGACAGTAGATAAAAGAGTCAGTAGCTGGGGCCTCAATTTTCTCAATAAAATAGGTCATCTGGTGAGAGTGCAGGGGAATGGGTGTTGGGGAGGCGGGAGTTTAAGGAAGGGGCAGAAGTCTGGAATAACTTCTAAGAGGTATGACGAGGAAGGACACCGAGGTTCACTGAAGAGTGCTGTCAGGGATGGGGGTTACACATGCCCTCAGGAGCTGGGCCATGAGGCGAATGTGGGAGGGGGAGGAGGGGGCTTCAGCAAACGGGGGCAGGCAGGATTATCCATCGTGGGTCTGGTGACTACCACAGCCCAGTGTCACCATGATGCCCGGAGAAGGCAAAAGTACCGCTCTTCAGAAATCATCCCATTGGAAATAGTGAAATAGTGGCAACTAATTAAATGTTTCCAATGCCGTCCAGGCCAAAACAAAACCTAACAGCCAGCCCATTGCTTAGCTGGGGTGCGGGGGTGGGGTGGGGAGGCAGGGTGGATTGTCCATACTTTTTTCTAACATTACCCTAGGTATTTTTTAGTCCCCTGTTTGCAGCCCAACACGTTTCGAAAAAAACATTTTTGTAATGTTGACATTATTCCAGGTGTCCACCTCCCCGCCCCCCTTTGCCTAACTCTGTCCAACCTCACCACCACACTATTGTCCATGTCCATCCGATATGCATATATGTTCTTTAGCTAATCCCTTTAGTTAGCTCAACATCTTTTAACTCACTAAAGCTTGTTGTGCTTAGAGGGAGGTGAGATACATTTCAGAATAACAATCAAAATCATTGCTCAGTTGTAATGTTCAAAACATACCTTTTTAAAACAATAGTTTTGAAATTAACGCTTTCAATGGCCAGAGTCAGGTCCTTGAGAGAGAAGAGAGCTCTTTGTGCTCTAAAAATCTCCTCTGAGGTCTCTAGAACAGGAGCCTGGCTCCCTCCGAGCCCGCAGGGGAAGGAATTCTGCAAGATGTAGGCAAGAGAGTTTGACCACTTGGTGGATGGGGTGAAGAGGTACGGCTTGGGGCACGACCTGCTTTCCTCCCGAATCCTTGGGAGGAGGCTGCCTCTTCCAAGCCCTTTGCCAGCATTCACGTAGCGACCTCAGTAAGACAAATCTAGACAGAAAGAGGGCCCGAGCTAGCCTCTCCTTTGATAAGCCTCTCTGACTCTCAAGAGACCTGGGTGATACCAGAATTTCCCACAGGCCTCAGAGCAGATGGAGAAGATGAGCTGAGAAGGTGGCCTGCAAGCCCACGGGTCACCATGGTGAGCGATGAAACAAGCCCTGGGGCCTCAGAGTGTACTGTCCAGAGCCCAGAAGACCTCAGGGTACCCAATGTAACCTGGTAGCCAACTGTTTCCATAACTGGACGTTCATCTAACGCAGCCCCACAGGCATGTTATATTGAGTGATGTGTTTACACGGAGTACTAACGTAATTACACATTGATTAATAGCATTGGTTATTTTCTCATGTTTGTCAGATTTTAACAAAATTAGGATCCATGCCCAATATTAACTCTGTACTGTACTGCTTACTTTGTTTCCTATTAAATACACATATAAACTTCTTCCCAATTTTTTTAGTTGCTGAAAGGAAACATCTTATCTTTTTAAAAAAAATTGTCTTTAAACAGTTAAAGATGGACCCAAGTTACCAGGGTAACCCATTCTGTGCATTTTTACTTGACATTCAAAATGAGGTCACAGAGAAAGCTGTTTATTCAATATAAACACCTCTTTTCTTTTTTAAGTCTCCAGAGAAAATTACTACCCAGGAATGATTTTTTTTTTAACTTGTTTTCATTTTCCCTGTGCCAGGCTGAGTATTCCTGAGAGAAAGCAGACCTTGTCAGGGAGTCCAGACTCAGTGCTGTAAGATGCAGTTCTGAGTAAATTCACATTTTTCCTATGGAGAGGAGCAGAAAGCAGGCTGCAAGAGAATCCGAGTGGACTCCTAGTTAATCTTTAGTTTTCACAGCACATTAGCCTGCCTTTTCTCTTCAGTGATGTAAGCATATGATACCAAGCTTCCTTGTCAAATAAACTAAAAGTCTGGCTTAATTCTATCTTCAACTTTGTAGCTAATATTTACCTGCGGCCTGGAGAAAGAGGTCACATGGGTCGTAGTGGAATGTATTTCTACACATATCATCTGACACTGTGGGAAATGGTGATATGGTTACTGCCACTTTATTTTTTTAATTTGTTTTATTTCTTTATTAAGGTATCACATATTTGTCCTCATCCCCCCATTCCCATCACACACCCCTCCCCACCCATGCCCCCACTCCCCTGTTGTCTGTGACCACTGGTTAGGCTCATATGGATGCACACAAGTCCTTTGGTTGATCTCTCCCCCTTATCCCCACCCTCCCCTACCTTCCCTCTGAGCTCCAACAGTCTGATCTATGCTTCCTTGTCTCCGGGTCTGTTCTTGTTCATCGGTCTATGTTGTTCATCATTTCCCCTAGATGAGTGAGATCATGTGCTACTAGAAATACACTTATAAGAACTGAAAATGAGACAAGCAATAATGGTTATGCTGAGAGGCAAATGAATCAGTCTGTAGTGAGTTTCTTTCTGGGCCAACAGTTCTTTTGAGTCCCAATTTCAATGTCAAACAGTTCCTTATGTGTACATGTCAGCAATGATATTTCAGTTCTGGATGGTGGACAAATGGTGGTAATGCAGGTCCGACCCTCTCTGGTTTGGTCCTGGGCAACCTGCAGGGACGCACAGCTGCTGACTGCTAGTATGGCAAGGCGTCGTCAGCGTCTTCCATCTTTGGATTGTTTCTCTTCTGTCTTCATGGCTGGAGTAGTCCTGTCAATTACTCTCTGTTGCAGGAATCCACATGGTCTCAGAGTTGTTTTCTGAAAATATACAAACATAGTCTCGACCAAAAGTTAATAAAGGAATCTTTTCTATAAATTTGACTTGTGATCCTTTTTCATTTTTTGCCCAAATGATTTTCCTTTGGCTTGTTTTGACACCATGTATGTTTTACATGGGTGTCTTGCTGTTAGCATTACAAATGAAAGTTAATTTTCTAAAGTAAAAATTTTCTAGATGTAATTTACTTACAGGATACTTTTGGTTACTGCCACTTTAAATGGTCAGGTCTGCCTACCGAAGGAGGTTCTTTTTGTTTCCCCAGCAATGTCCACTTATTTTCTCTAATTTTTCTTGTACTTTGCTATTGGAGACTTCTGTAAGATCTGAGGCTGCGCAGGGTCTAGTCTGGGAATTGGCAGACTGAGGGAAATCCTGTGTAAATGGAAGCAAGCAGTTTGATATCCTTGATGCAGTGGAGGAAATGCTCAGTTGTCCCTGTAGAGAGGGGAGAGATTTAGTGAGGGAAACCACAGACAATATAGAAATCCTTCATATTCTCCTTGGATTCCTGTCATGATGCGCGTACATTAATGTCACGTGTAAATGGAAGCAGGGTGCTGACTGCTGATAGGAGGATTTCCGGGCTTGCTGTCCTAGCTCCTTGGAGTCTTCAAAACTGGGAAGGGTGTGTTGTGGAGCAAAGGATCTTCAGGGAAAATTCTGAGAACCACTAAGTCTCCTGACTAGGCAGGTTTGTATCATACTTCAAACCAGGGATGTTATTTTTGTATTGCTATTGTATCAAATTACCACAAATTTCGTGTCTTTAAAAAATGCAATCAGCTATCTTTTTCCAAAAAAAATTTTATTGCCTTGGTTTGGCTCGGTGGATAGAGCGTCGGCCTGTAGACTGAAGGGTCCAGGGTTTGATTTCAGTCAAGGGCACATGCTCTGACTGGGAATCAAACCGTGACCTCCTGGTTCATAGATCAGTGCTCAACCACTGAGCCACACCGGCCAGGCACAGTTGGCTGTCTTACAGCCTTGGAGATCAGATGTCCAAAAGGGTCTCATGGCCGAAAATCAAGGTGTCGCAGAGCAGTGCTTCTCTCTGGAGGCTCTCGAGGAGAATCCATTGTCTTGCCTCTTCCAGCTTCTAGAGGTCACTTGGATCCTCCATCTTAAAAGTGCATCACTCCAACTTTTCCACTTCGGTCGTCACATCTCCTCTTTCTAACTTTGATCCAGTTGCCTCCCTTTTCTGAGAACCTTGTGAATACATTGGCCCGATAATCCTAATTAATCTTTGCATCACAAACTGTTAAATGAATCGCATCAGCAAGGTCCCCTTTCCCTTGGAAAGTGGCATAGTCACAGGATGTGGGGATGAGAACACGGACGCTGTTCAGCCTATCACACCAGGGCCGGCCATGCTTCCTCAAACCTGGGACTGACCTTGGTCTCCCGTCACTACAGCGGGTCTGCAGCAGCCCCTCAGTGCACCTTCCGCTTGACCCTTGACCCCCTCCACAGCTTGCTCCTGCTCTAATTCGTCCCAGCAGCCAGGACATAGCCGAACAGGCATAGATGAGAGCTGTCAGTCCCAGCGAAGAACCCACAGAATCATTTTAACCCACATGACATGATACGGTGAATGAGCATGAATTATGATACAATCGAAATATACCTTTATGTTTGTTTTCTACTGTCCTGTAAAACCGTGTTCAGGGAAGGGGCGATCCTGTCCTTGCCGCATACCAAAGGGGGCACTTGTTAGCATTTCAAGCAGGACAATTTTTAGGGTATTTAGCATCCCAGGCCCTTGCCCTCTAAAGGCCAGTAGCACCTTCCCCACTGATCATTATGACCATCGAAACCCTCCCACACATTTCCTGATGATCCCTGGGGAGGAAACCTCAGGCAGCCCCCGACTTCTCTGTCCTCTCTCAGGCCCTCGGGGAGTAGTTGTTTTCTGGTTCCTTCGGTTCACACACAGTCTCTGTCAGTAATCGGGATGCCTGATTCGATGCAAGAACCAGAACTCGGATGGATTTTGAGCTGCTGCTGGGAAATTCTGCAACACAGGAGCAGACTGTGGTCAGCTCCCCCGGATCCCACCCCGGGCCCCAGCTTGCTCACTGATTCGGCATATGGTGATGGGGGCCTTCTTTTGGGAGTGACGTCCAGGGCACCGTGACACCTAGTTGAAACTTCCACTTTAACACCTGATTGTGGTCAGGAATTAAGAGGAAAATTTCAAAACAAACAATTTAGAGCTGTATTCTCGATGGTGGAGCACATCTGAGGCTCTGAGTGTTCACAGCATTGTAAAGTACATACAGTTCATTTTTATAATCCAAACCTTTTCCGCTGAATTTTGAAGATAGTACTTTTGTCTGGAAGAATGTTTAGGAAGGTGTGTTTCTTTCCCCCCTCCCATTAAAACTGTTTTCTTGTATTTTCTCCTAATTTTAAACTTTTAACCCTGCTGCTTTATATTCCAGTCCCTGTCAGGTGGAGGTGGAGGAACTCACAGATAACTACCTTCTCATCCATGTTCTTTAAGGAATATCTGGAACACAGAGGAATGACTTTCTCAAATATAATGAAAATATAAAGACCTGTTTCACAATAACAACTACCACAGGCAGCGCTTCCCAGCTTACAAAGCATCTGCTCACAGTTTTCTCCTTTGATCCTTATGAGTTGAGAATAAAGCCAGTCCCATTTCACAGATGAGGCAAGTGAAGCCCACACAGAGAAAGAAGGGGCACTAACATGCAGTGAGTGCAGTTATGTGCTGGGTGGGTTTTTATACATTTATAATTTCATTTAATGTCCCTAGAGAATATACAAGGTAGGTATTATTATCACCCCCAGGAAACCTCAGAAAGGTTAAATAATTAACCCAAAGTCACACAGCCAGTACATATGCCTTTTGGCTGTACCATTCGATTAGTTTCCTCTCTTGAATTAAAACGTGATCAGTTACCCATAAAATGCTTTGATCTTCACCTCATACAAGAAAAAAAAAAGGGGGGGGGAGGTTTAGGCATGTTTTTTTGGATTTTAATGCCAGCAGAAAGCCAGATGGCCAGAAAGAGTAGACTTAAATTGTTCCCAATTTTGGCATTTAAGAGTGAGTGAAAAGGAACATGGATTTGAGGAAATGGTGCAAGGCATCACACATCCTTGTGACGTGATTACTTTGAGACCACAGTCAAGCCAAGATAAACACCGAATCATTTCAAGTGAGGCAAACACAACCCAGTCTCTATCTTGCTCATTAGGAGCCCAGAGCCTACAGCTCAAGGGGCTGGGGGCAGTGGGGGGCAGGAGGGGGAGTTAGGTTAAAGCCCCAGCACTCCTATAAACATTTCCAGGACCTCCTTCACCCTTTGTCAGCTGCACACTAAACAGCGTCCTCAGGGCAAGGGGCGCCTTCTTCTGCAGACCTCCCGCTGGGCAGGGCCTTCTACTCAGATTTCTCTCTTCACCTGTCATTTCAGAAAAGCCCTTGGCTCCCTTCATTGCAGAGTTCTTCTCGGCCCTGAGTACACGGGTTTTCCTGAGCCCCTTGACCCGGAGGTGCTGTAGCTCTTGCCCACTCTTCTATCCGGTGTGACGCTTCACCATGGATGGTATTCCTGGTTATCATTATGCGCATCCAAGCATGCTACAATCAAGCCTTTATAAATAATCGAATTGTGGCAGTGGACTGTGCAATGCACGCTCAGATGACGATATTTTACTAGACACAAGAGATTCTTAGGAGAACAAAAAGCATAGATACTTAGCAGTGGTGATATGGCTACCCTACAACAGCAAGCAAAGTGGGAGAGACTGGTCAGCACTGTGCAGAGGACCCTATCCAATAAGACGATGTGGTTATTATATGTAATTAATGGGAGAGAATTAAGAAAAGGACAAGGCCAGTCTGAAGTCTGAACAGCTCCCCAGAAGGAAACCTCTCTTCGCTGAACCCTGTAACCTCACTTCAAAGCACTTTATGGTGCCGATAAGTCTATACGCACATAGTGAACTTCTCGCCTTCAGTTAACAATGGAATCAAACCCTGAGAGTCATGGTAAGAACTCGTGCCCAGCAGCTGTTTCCCATCAAAGTGGTTAAAGCACTGATCGTAGGTTTATGGAAGCAGCTCTGCACTGCCCAGGCGTGGAGTTCACTGCTGCCCCACATTAGACTCTTTGGGGTTGTCAGGAAAAAGGGCTCAGATGTCCCGCCTTTAGTGGTGGGGGGTTATGATTAACACAGAAAAGTAAAATCCCAAAGTGTAGTATGTAGCTAAAACCTCAGGCTCTGAAGTCAGGCTAACTGATTCAATACTGGCTCTCCCATCCCTATGTTGGTGTGTAAATTATTTAACTTCACTCAGCCTTCATTTTCTCATCTGTAAAATGGGAAGATTAATATCTAACTTATTTAATTTTTGAAATTAAGTGAAATAATGCTAGTAAAGCACTGAAAAAAGTGTCTCATACTCAAAACAATGTTAGTTTTTTCTAAAATTTCACCATTAAGAAAATGAATCAGCAAGCCACAGACCAGGAAAAATATGTACAGCATATTTAGCTGAAAAAGTATCCATATTTAGAATGTATAAAGAACTGTTACACATCAACAACAAACAGATGAACCACCCAATTTTTTTCCAAATGGGCAAAAATCTTGAAAAGATACTTTACAAAAAAATGATATACAAAAGGGGTGTGGGGTGGAGGGGGTCCATGGGGGAAAAGGGAAACATCTGTAATACTTTCAACAATAAAGATAAATTCAAAAGAAAGATATACAAATGAGCTAAATGAGCACTAAAAAGGTGCTCAACATCATTAATCCTCAGAAAAATGCATATTTGAGGTACAATGAGATGCCATTTCACACCCAATAGAATGGCTGACATAAAAACGACTGACCGCTGAATGTTGGCAATGGTGTGGAGCAACTAGAACTCTTGTGCACGGCTGGTAGGAGTGTAAAAAGATAGTCACTGGGAAACAGCCTGCAGTTCCTCAGACATTTAAGCATACAGTACCCCAATGACCCAGAAATTACACTCCTTGGTATTTATCCAAGAAAATCCAAACATATCCCCAGGAAGACTGAACATGGATGTTTTTAGCAGCCTTATTCTTAATAGCCCCAAAGTGGAAACAATTCAAATGCCCATCATCGGGAGAAAAGATAAATTACAGAGGCGAACGCGGGCGGACCCTGCACCGGTCGCGGACCCGCCATGGGCCCGCCCGACCCCGGGCTCCGCGCCGCGCGAGTACCATGCTAAAGCCAGAATTGAAGCTACAAGATGGCTGATCAGGACCGTGGGGGCATCAGCCCCCTCCAGCAGATGGTGGCCTCAGGTGCCGGGGCTGTGGTCACCTCCATCTTCATGACCCCCCTGGACGTGGTGAAGGTCCGCCTGCAGTCTCAACGGCCCTCAGTGACCAGCGAACTGATGCCTCCCTCCAGACCCTGGAGCCTCTCTTACACCAAATTGCCCTCTCTCCGACCCACAGGGAAGTGCCTCCTCTACTGCAATGGTGTCCTGGAAGCCCTGTACCTGTGCCCAAACGGTGCCCGCTGTGCCACCTGGTTTCAGGACCCCACTCGCTTCACTGGCACGATGGATGCCTTTGTGAAGATTGTGAGACACGAGGGCACCAGGACCCTGTGGAGTGGCCTCCCAGCCACCCTGGTGATGACTGTGCCAGCAACCGCCATCTACTTCACGGCCTATGACCAACTCAAGGCCTTCCTGTGTGGTCGAGCCCTGACCTCTGACTTCTATGCACCCATGGTGGCTGGTGCATTGGCCCGCTTGGGCACCGTGACTGTGATAAGCCCCCTGGAACTGGTACGGACAAAGCTGCAGGCTCAGCACGTGTCATACCGGGAGTTGGGCGCCTGTGTCCGAACCTCCGTAGCTCAGGGCGGCTGGCGCTCGCTGTGGCTGGGCTGGGGCCCCACTGCTCTTCGGGATGTGCCCTTTTCAGCCCTGTATTGGTTCAACTATGAGCTGGTAAAGAGCTGGCTGAGTGGGCGCAGGCCAAAGGACCAGACATCAGTGGGCATCACCTTTGTGGCTGGTGGCATCTCAGGAACGGTGGCTGCCATCCTGACTCTACCCTTCGATGTGGTGAAGACCCAACGCCAGGTTGCGCTGGGAGCCGTGGAGGCTGTGAGAGTGTCGCCTGTGCACGCCGACTCCACCTGGCTGCTGCTGCGGAGGATCCCAGCCGAGTCCGGCACCAGGGGACTCTTTGCAGGCTTCCTTCCAAGGATCATCAAGGCCGCCCCCTCCTGTGCCATCATGATCAGCACATATGAGTTGGGCAAAAGCTTCTTTCAGAGGCTCAACCTGGAACAGCCTCTGAGCCAGTGAGAGGAGCGAGGGGATGAGGGCCCCATCTCTTCCTTGGATGGTGTGGGGCAGGAGTCTGAGCCAAGTGCCTTGTCCTCAGGGGAGGGGGCCTCATTTTTTCCCTCTCAGCTCAGCCCCAAGGGTACCAGCCCATCCGTTGGGCCTGCCCAGGCCCCTACCAAACAGTTTTCTTCCTGCTGGTCCTCATCCCAAGCCCCAAGGATAATCAGTTTTCCACCCAACCCCCCAAGTTCAAGACCAAATCTGTTCACTCTTTCCTCCCCCTGCCCTCTCGCCCATTTTCCTGTGTTTGTTGTAGCTGGGCCTGCCCCCAAGGCCCACAGAACCCTGGACCTGGCCGGTCTGAACCCACTGCTATTAATTCATTGAGTGTAAAGATGATGAAAAAAAAAAAAAGATAAATTACAGGATATCCCCCGACAATGGAATGCTACTCAGCCATAGAAAGGAAATAACAACAACATGGATGACTCTAAACCAGTGATGGCGAACCTATGACACGCGTGTCAGCACTGACACGCGTAGCCATTTCTGATGACACGCGGCCGCTGAGGCGGCTGCATGCCGAGGATGAAACATTTGCTGCTCCTGAGAATGAAACATTTGAGAAATAATGTTTTTTCCTCAAAGTGACACACTACCCGAGTTATGCTCAGTTTTTTCGGCGAAGTTTGACACACCAAGCTCAAAAGGTTGCCCATCACTGGTCTAAACTATCATGTTGAGCAAAAGAAGCTAGACCCCAAAGGCACCCTGTACTTGAAGCACCAGAGCAGGCACATTACACTATAGTGCTTACGGTACAAGAAGGATCGGCTAGGAAGGAGCACAGCAGGATTGTCTGGGGTCATGAAAATGTTCTCTCCAGTTTTGGGTGGTGGTTGCATGAGCATATGCATTTTTCAAAATTCACTGACTGCAACATTTAAGATCTGTGGATGTTGTGTTAAATTGTACATCAACAAAAAACAAAGGAATGCTATCTATTTCATCATTGTTACAACAAATCCCCTCCTCGGCAACACCACAGGACTGGTGCGGAACTGGAACACGACTTGCAGATGTACAAAACGCCAGCCTTTGGTGGTCCCATCAGAACCGGGCGTCTGTGATTTCCTAGGGAGTCCGCACTCCTATGACTCCGGTTCTCTCTCTGAGAGACTTCTACTGCTGTCTCTGTCTTTACTTACTCTGGCTCACCCCCAGGGGGAGTAAGATTTGGGGAGTTAGCGCTCTGTTGTATCCACCTTGCTTTGATTTCTCATACCCAGCCACCTCAGAAGCCTCTGCTGTCCTTGCTGGTGACATAAAGTTGCCTTTGTCAGAACTCTATTTCTTTCCAGCTTTATTGCGATATAATTGACAGCAAGTTTAGTTAACATCTGTCATCTCATATAGATACAAAAAAAGGGGGGATGTTTTTCACCTAGTGATGAGCACTCTTAGGATCCACTCTCTTAACACCTTTCAATTATACCATACAGCAATGTTGACTAGAGTCATCTCATTGTACATTACATTCCCAGTACTTATTTATCTGTTAACTAGAAGCTTATACCTTTGACCACCTTCGTCCAATTCCTCCACCCCCGCCATCTGCCTCTAGGCACCACAAATCTGATCTCTTTCCTGATTTTTAGGTAGTTTTTTTATTATTATTATTCATTTTTTTAGAGAGAGAGGAAGGGGAGAAAGAAAGAAACATCGATGAGAGAGAAACATCAACATCAATTGGCTGCTTCCTGTAAGCCCCCCACAGGGGATTGAGTGGCAACCAGGCATGTGCCCTGACCAGGAATTGAAATGGTGACTTCTTGGTGCATGAGTCGACGCTCAATGACTGTGCCACAACAGCTGGGCAGTTTTATTTTGTTTTTAATTCCATGTGTAAGTGAGATCATACAGTATTTGTCGTTTTCTGTTTAACCTATTTCACTTAACATAATGTCCTCAAGTTCGACTCATGTTGTTGCAAATGATAGGATTTCCTTCATTTTGATAACTGAATAATATTCCATAGTATGGGTGTGTGTGTGTGTGCGCGCGCGCGCTTAACTATTTTAAATAATGCAGCTATGAACATGGGGGTGCATATATCCCTTCAACATAGTGTTTTCGTTGGTCAAAACCCTATTTCAGGTCCAGTCTGTATGGCCAGATTGGCAGGGTGTCATGACACACTTCATGGCTACTTGGTCAGAGGCAGGAACTCAAGAGGCTGTGGGTGGGGGGCAATGGGAGGGTCCCTGAGCCAGTCATTGCAATGACCATGGTCTATCACAGGGAAGCAAAGCCCCTGGGCCCCCAGTTTTTACATCTTGGGCTCTAGTTTTGGAACACATGTCACTGCAGCAGGAAGGATCCAAATGACTGTGTTTTACACCCACATGACTGCTCTAAGACCTGGTGGTCTAAACGATAAAGTCACAATGTTACCAGAGCTATGTCACTAACTGTACGCTGCTGTCAACTGTTAACTCCTCAGTGACGACCAGAAAGACCTGTTGTAGGGACAGGATATTTTCAGGTTTTTAGGACCTGAATGGAGTACTTTTTATTTTTTTAATTTATTGTCTAAAGTTTTACATATGTCTCCTTTTTCCCTCGATTGACCCCTCCCCCCGAGCCATTCCCACCCCAGGCAAGCCCCCACCGCCCTAGTGCCTGTGTCCATTGGATATGCTAATATGCATGCATACAAGTCCTTTGGTTGCTCTCTAACCCCCCTCCCCTGCCATTTGTCTCTGGATCTATTCTTGTTCATCAAATTATGTTGATCATTATATCCCACATATGAGTGAGATCATGTGATATTTATCTTTCTCTGACTGGCTTATTTCGCTTAGCATAATGCTCTTCAGTTCCATCCATGGTGTTGCAAATGGTAAAAGTTCCTTCTTTTTTATAGTGGCGTAGTATTCCATTGTGTAGATATACCACAGGTTTTTAATCCACTCATCTGTTGATGGGCACTTAGGCTGTTTCCAATCTTAGCTATGGTAAATTGTGCTGCTATGAACATAGGAGTGCATATATCCTTTCTGATTGGAGTTTCTGGTTTCTTTGGATATATGGACTGAGGTTTTTTTGTTTTTGTTTTTTTAACAGAACTTGCATGGTAAGGAATTGGTTGAAATTAAGCAGAGTTTATGATACAACCCCTTTGCATTTGTGGGCTCAGTGAGATGAGGGAATTGAGGGGCATTTTGATGAGCAAGTTGTTGCTATTGATTGGAGACTGTTTAGTTGGTTTGTATTCATCTCTCAGGAGTAAGACCTTCCTGGAGCAAGCAACTCTATCCCAACATCCATTAACACGGGACAGAGAACTATTGTTCAGTTCTCACTGATTTACCTATAAAATTTTTAAAAACAATTTCTCACTTATTCTACTATAATCTCCTGCCTTCAAATCCAGCAATCGCAAAACAAGGTTTTGGTGTGAGTCTCAGGTAGGGGGAGCCCCCGGACCGTGAGAGCAGGTTGTGATAGGTGTCTATTGTTCCTTAAACCCCTATGAGACAGTCAATGCTTTTGAGATTGTATCTGCTCTTTTCATTGTATTAAGTTTCTGGCCTGGTCACCCCTAACTGCCCTCTCCTGCAGGTTGATCACCTCCAACTGCCCTCCCTTGCAGGCTTGGTCCCTCTCAACTGCCCTCCCTTGCAGGCCAGGTGCCTCCCAACTGCCCTCTCCTTCTGGCCATCTTGTGGTGGCAATCTGTGTCCACATGGGGGCAGCTATATTATGTGTTGCAGTGACGATCAATCTGCATAGTAGGATAGAGGCCTGGTACAGGGGTGGGGGCAGCTGGTTTGCCCTGAAGGGTGTCCCTGATCAGGATGGGGTACCCTTGGGGCGTGGGGCGGTCTGAGCGAGAGGCCTGTGGTGGTTTGCAGGCCAGCCACGCCCCCTGGCAACGCAAGCGGAGGCCCTGGTATCTGGAATTTTTTTCCTTCTACAATTGAAACTAGCCTGGAGCAGAGCCAAGCCTGGGGCTCCTTCCGAGGCCCGAAGCCATTTGTGGTGGGGTTATAATTGAAACTATGATCCAGGGCACTCTTGGATTTCCTCATTTGCAAAATAGGGATAACAAATGCATCTACCTCATGGAATTGTTGTGAGAATTAAATGAGTTGCATAAGTGTGAAGAGCTTGGAGACAGCTATTATTACAGTATCATTATTTCCTCTTTTCTCCAAGCCCGAACTCCAAAGCAATCTGTTAGGCCAGGAGCAAACATGTCTTGACAAGTTTTGCGGTGACACTCACACCTCACTTCTCACCCTCATAACCAGGAACACCAGTATGGCCAGAGTAGTCATTTGAAATATTGAGAAACTCACATCCAGTTGTTCCAAGTTCCTCAAGTGTCTTCCCCCACCACCAGCACCACCACCAGCACCTCTGTTTTCTCTCTCAGGCAACCCCTTTCCTGGGTTTCCAGAAAGAGCTCCAAGGCCCTGCTCAGCTCAGCTCTGGCTCCACTCTCCACCTCCGCTCCTGGTTCCAGCCCCCGGCACCCTTTTTGCTCCTTCCTCTCCTGATACTAACCTGTCCAGATAATAATGGGCAGTGTTTTTTAATGTTGCTGCAAGCCTGGGGCTATATTCAGGTGCACACAGTTATAAGTAAAGAGTCTTCGTAGGTTAATCACCTCAGTTTAATTTCATTTAAGAATTACTTACTGAATTAGGCATTATGTTGAGCTAAGGCAGTGGTTCTCAACCTTTCTAATGCCGCGACCCTTTAATACAGTTCCTCATGTTGTGGTGACCCCCAACCATAAAATTATTTTCGTTGCTACTTCATAACTGTAATTTTGCTACTGTTAATGAATCGTAATGTAAATATCTGTGTTTTCCGATGGTCTTAGGTGACCCTGCTAGCGGTTCTCAACCTGTGGGTTGCAACCCACAGGTTGAGAGCCGCTGCTGTAGAGTAGCGGTTATTACAGTTATGAAGTAGCAACGAAAATAATTTTATGGTTGGGGGTCACCACAACATGAGGAACTGTATTAAAGGGTCGCGGCATTAGAAAGGTTGAGAACCACTGAGGTAAGGGTTATCAAACAAGGGACTCTTCTCAAATCCTCACCTGGAGAGTGTCCTGGGCTGGTAAGACTGTGCTACAGAGCCCACCTCAGCCTCGGGGCTCAGCCAACTCCCTGGCTCCTGCCTGTTCCTGGCGACAGCCGTGGGTCTCAGGTTAACATGCTCTCCTGGTATCCAGCCACTTCCAGATTTAAGCCTTTTCCACCAGCAGCCTTCCCTGCTGCACCCAGATGGCCGGTTTCTCCTGCTTTTGTCAGAATTAGATGCAGTTTATCTCCCCGAAAGGGATAAACATACATTCCTGTTTCCCTACTTACTGCTAGGCACATGTCCTAAATGCGGAAGCCGTAATCACATCATATTATCAGACGCATCCACAAGGTGGGAGTTTGTGGGGGACGGACATTCACCACAGGCCTCCTTTTCTCAGCCTCCCCACGGTCTCAGTGTCAGCAGCAGCAGTCCTGTTGGCTCAGGAGTGGGAGGAGGCACAGCCTGTGTGAAGGAGCAGATGGCTGCAGAGGGGTGGAGGCTGGGCCGCTCCACACCCCCTGCCTGGCTGGTCCTGGCAAGTTCACTGACACAGCACAGCCAGGGCATGGCAGCAGCCGCCTCCCTGGTCTCCCACCTCCCCTCGCGCCCACTGCCATTTGTCTTCCACTGAGCCCGCCTCTCCTTGTCAGCAAGGAGCCCTATCACGCTCTGTGCAGCAGCCTTTGTTGACTCTGTAGCTACAGGAGAAAATGCCAGCTCCTTGGCTTGGCCCAGGCCACTTCCCACACTCCATAGCGTGCTCCTGTCACACGACCCTCCTGTCATTCCTAAAGTCATTCTACCTGCAGCCACTTCTACACTTTGCCCCAGGGCACAGGCTGTACCTTCCACCCAGAATTCCTAGGACCTTCCCTCACATCCTTCCCACCTGCCAAACTCCTATTCGCCCTTCAAGACCCACTCCAATAGCCATTCCTCTGGAAAGCTTTCCCAAAGGCCTTTGTGGGAAGATAGCTGTTCCCTCCTGGAGGTCCCCTTAGCACTGGATTCATACATCTAATAACACACATTTCAGGGTTTCTTATACTTTATCTGTTTACATATTTCTCTCCCCCACTAGATGGTATGATCCTCGGGTACATAATTCTTGCCATAAGTTGATGTTCAATATATTTAGTGGATGTATATATATAAAAGCCTAAACAACTGAACAACCGGCCGCTATGATGTGCACTGACCACCAGGAGCAGACGCAGGAGCTGCCCCGGGGTGGTCAGTGCACTCCCACAGCCAACCTCCCACAGCCGGCCAACCTCCCGTGGTCCCTCCCCCCTGGCCAGCCGGCCCCAATTGGCCCTGATTGGGACTGGGTGAGATGGCCCCTGACCAACCCCGCTCACCGGCCAAGCCAAGGGACCCCACCCATGCACGAATTTGTGCACTGGGCCTCTAGTAAGTTAATAAAAGTCTAATACACACTACTTACAGTTTCTTCTTAAGATTTCATATACTTCTTAGTACTGTCAATATTTCACACTTCCCCTTTTTCTTCCCCATTCACTCTTCCTGGGGCTTAGGGGTTTGAGGAAAAGGGAATTATAATGACTGTGAAGTGAGGCACCCGGGTCTCTAGAATCTTCTACCTGCCCTTTTCCGATGCCCTTTCCCTCCTTTGAAGCCCAGAGGGAGAGCACAGCCAAACCCCACCTGCCAGTGGGTGAACATGGGTGAGCCACTTAACATTCCAGGCTCATCTTTGACCTGAGAGATTGGCACACAGTGGTGTCTTAAGGTTATTTGTAGTTCTTTCACCTAACAGTCATAAAGAAAGCCACTAGAATTCTAGGCAGTCCCGACTCACTGGAAAATCACTTCTTCGCAGAGGCCTCTTCAGTGTCTACCTGTGAGTAAGAGCCACCTGGGGACAGCGCCCTCCTGTCCTGGTACAACCTTCCCCCCTGCTTGCCCGAAGCTGCCTCCTAGCTGCTGGCTCAGCACCTGGAGGACTTCACTTTGACTCACTGTGACGCAGCAGCCTTTCAACCGCTGCAACTGGAATAGTCCAGACTTCTCCATTCACAGATGTCTGTGTGTCCCCATCTCCTGGAGCTTTAAAAGCCACCACTTACACCTGGACTATTTGCAGAGCCACTCAGAAGTGAAGCTCTTTGTCAGGGCCTGGGAACCTCAGGCAGGTAGCACATTACACAACTCTAGGGGCATCCTCCAGGCCGACATCACTGTGGAGTTGTACATGCATGGGAATAATTCCCAGCCGATAGCAGCAAGGTATGCCGGGAAAAGGTGCCTTTTCTCACTCACACAAAGATACATTGAGGTTAGCTGCAGTGGTGCCCTCCCCGTTTTTAAACTATGCTAAAATAAGATTATGCAAATTGTGGTGAATTATTAATGTTTCCACATAAAACATAATATATTTTTAAATTGTGCTAAAATATTCATCACGTAAAATTTACCATCTTAATCATTTTTAAATGTAAAGATCAATAGTCTCGAATACATTAATGTACAACAAATCTCTGGAACTCTTTTCATCTGGCAAAACTGAAATTCCATACCCATGAAATAAATCTCACTTCTCTCTCCCCCTGGCCTCGAGCAACATCCTTCTGCTTTCTGTCTCTGTGGATGTGACTACCCTGGGCTCATCTCAATGGACACAAACACTCATTCCACAACACTGGATAAACAGCTCCTTCTCAAAGCAATCGGTGGCTCAGCTGAGCTTATCAAATAATTGTTTACTTTTTGAAGACTCACTCCAAAGTCCTAACTTCACTGTACTAACCAATCTAAGCTATTATATCATGAAGCTTGTCCAATCCCAATTCCGCCTGACATTGAAAGACCCACCTTAAACTAGACCCCAGAAACCTCAGAAATATCCCACCTCTGGGCACCCATCACAAAATCCCAAGCCCACTTCTTACTCTATGCCAAAATCATCTCCGTTATCCTGAGATGGGGGTGCGTGGATGCTGGAGGCACAGTGGGGCTCTGAGGGGCCTTCGCCTGCCCAGGGCCTCATCTTGGGGAACCTAGCCCTCACTGGCATGCCCAGGTCACCAGCAGTAGCAGTGACACCTGCCTCTGGCCCTGGCCCTGGGTGAGGGGAGAAGTGGGGAGCCCTACACCAAGGCCCCTCACGCTTACTTTGTTGAAGAAACAAAACCCTCGAGATTCATGTACTGTATTATGTAGAGAAAAACGTACCTAATGTTCCCCCCAAAAGACCGTATATTTTGTACTTTGTAAAGTGTTGATTAAAATGGAGACAACAACGGGAAAAAAATAAAAAATCCCACCTCCAACCTCCCTCTTCTGAGATGCTACTAAGACTTCACCAAGGTAGTGATCTCTACACAGATCAGCGGTCATCAACACAATTAAGTCAGTAAAAATTTTAATAAAAATGTAAAATAAATATGTTAGGACACAAAAGGAAACATGTAATGGGTTGGTACTTTTAAAAACGTTAGTTTTCTTGAAAAGAAGCAGAGCCTCATACCTACAGTTAGTGTGTTGCGGTAACGAATGGCAGGCACTGCAGTTTGTGTTTTCAAGCCTTCACTCCTGCACATTTATTTGTCAATGGCTGTCAAAACCAACGTTCTCTACCTGTTTACAGAGAACATAGCTGTCTCCACCCGTATTACACAAGGTACACTTCAAATACTTTAATTTTGAAAATCTTCCAGAAGAAACAATATATACACAAATAGTTAAAAAGGATGGGATTGGCAGCGATTCATAATAATCCCACTTCACAGTAAATCCCAGAGCTTGTAATTATAGCAGTTTTCAAATGCATCTACAGTTAAAAAAAAAAAAATCCCCTAAATTTTCTTCACCAAAACGTCATCATACATTTCCACTGTGTTTGGTTAAAAACTTCCCCAATTTTTCTTTTGCAAAAATCAGAGAATGTAGCTGAATGACAATAAACATTGATTGTATTTGATCCTTTGCCTTAGAATGAGGATTCAGTTCTTGGTGAAAATGATTGAGGCATTCAAAACATTGTCCTTTTGGTTTCTCCTGCAATCTAAGACCAGCATCTTCTGTGGTTTCTCCTGACAGTCTTCTTTAAAACGTCCATTTCCTCATGCTTTGGTGTCACAGGGTTCATGGTATTCTCCACCATTTCTGTGGGCCAGTCTTCAGTGAACAATTCGAAAGCTGAGCGTTTCACGGGGCGTTGTTCTAGGTTGATTCTGGCTATTTGCAAGTGTGTGTGTAGGGTCACAGAGAATGACAGAATTAAAGTTACTGTTTGTTTTCATAATCGCTGTGATTGATAATTTCAGATCTACAGTTTAGACTCAGGAATATATGACTCCGCTGTCCCCAAGTTGAGGCCTAATGGTTCCAGTTTATCATGAACCTCCTCCTGAGACAAATGCTTCCCTCTGAGTCCGCATGTGCCCTAGGCCAGCGGTATACTGGAAGTTCTCCAAATTAACGTCCATGATATTGAACACAATGCTTACAAAAGGATAGGAGATAGCCCTACCTGGTTTGGCTCAATGGATAGAGCATCGGCCTGCGGACTGAAGGGTCCCAGATTCAATTCTGGCCAAGGGCACATGCCTGGGTTGTGGGCTCGATCCCCAGTAGGAAGTTTACAGGAGGCAGCCGATCAATGATTCTCTCTCATCATTGATGTTTCTATCTCTCTCTCCCTTCCTCTCTAAAATTAATAAAATACTTTTTTTAAAAAAAAGGATAAGAAATAAAATAATGTTAAATGGAGACATGCATATTACTGATACTTACCTAAGCAGAAACCAAAGTAGTTGTTCAGAATTTAGTCCAGAAAAAAATTTTCATGAAGAATTATTTTATCACTATCACTGTTTAGACTTGCAGGCTGATGGTGATAATAAAAAGCAGACCCCTTTTTAGATGGCTTTATTGTTGTTTTTAAATTCCCGGTAGACAATGCGCCCCTTACTGCCTGCACAAACGGGGTTGTTCCCATTGCCAGCGATGGAGACTGAGGGACAGGAGAGATGCGGCTGAGACTGCTATGCACAGCAGCGGGACTTCTTCCTTGTAAACAGAATTTTCTTTAGGTCTCTGCGCCTCGGGGAAGAGGGCCCAATTCAGGAGAGTATACTGATTATCTAAGACTTTGTGTTAATTCCATTTCCTTGCCTGTGATTGGTTTAGCTGTGGGTATTTATTGAAGTTCTAGCCAAGGAGCCTAGAAGAAAAATCTGTTGTAAGGGCTTTCAAACCCATCAATGTGCCCCAAGCATTGCTTATAGCTAAGACTTATAAATAAATTACATACACACACACACACACATGTACATATATATTGGAAATAAGATGATACATACATATATAAATTTGTATATTAGAAAAATATAATACATATATACATATATATCATCTTATTTTCAATGCTTTTGTATGCTTTCGAGATTAATAAAAATGCATTCACATAAAAGAGGTACTAAATTCATGGTAGCTCTTTGTCTTTATGTATTTTTTAGTCAAAACATACTAAAAGTATAAATACTACCAATACAGGTTCATGACTTATCTTTATGTTTAAAAGGTTTCCTCTTAAGGGACAGCATTCTCTTGAACAGATAGCCATAGCATCAGAATTTTCTACCAACCACTAGAGGGCAATGTAAACCAGCAAAAGGCCCAACCGCCCAGTTCACTGCCACAGCCCTGAGAACACCTAAGCCTGATAACAACCACTTCATCATAATGGCCCATTTAGGCAAAACAATTCAGGTCCCATTTTTAAAAAAATACCTTTACTAATTCCCAAGAGAAATGTGTATAATCTCAAACTTAGACATTAAGTGCTCAGAGTCTAAGGTCAGAGTGACTGGGTTTAAATCTCACCTCCATCTGTGACAGCAGTGTGACTTTGGGAAAGTGTTTCTACCTCTCCGTTTCTTTATTTGTAAAATGATAGTAATAATGTAGTTAGAACAGTACCCACCTAGCACAGAGTGAGTATGCTCCATTAAGTGTCAGCTCTAATTAAAGGTTAAGCATTCAGGCTCTGGAGTTACACTGCCCAGATTCAAATCCTGTCTCTACCAAGTTACTTTCTTTTAAATATATATATATATATATTTGGTATTGATTTCAGAGAAAAAGGGGAGAGAAAGAATCATTGATTGGCTGCCTCCTGCATGACCCCTACTGGGAATTGAGCCTGCAACCCGGGCATGTGCCCTTACCGGGAATTGAACCATGACCTCCTGGTTCATTGACCTCCTGGTACATTGGTCGATGCTCAACCATAGAGCCACACCGGCTGAGCTTGATACTTTCTTTACCTCAGCGTCCTCACCTATTAAATGAGGCCAATAATATCAACCCTGTGGCAATGGCTTCAAGATTAAATGTTCTTAGCAGAGTCCCTGGCACATAGTAAAATGTAATATATGTTTATTGTTACTATTAATTTTAATATTCTTTTTATAACTACTAATGGTATCATTACACATGTAACAAAAAACTTGGCACTGATATTTGTGCCATTTATTTTTTACCTGGAGGCCACTTGAGAAATAGCAACATGGAGTGTGATTTCTGCTCACCGCTGTTAGATCTGAAGCTTTGCCTCTGCCAGAAACCAAAACGGAAAGCCTGTGCTTACCTGGAGCGTTTCGCCTTTGTCAACAATACATACGATGCGTGCCCTCTGTAGGACCTCCTTTCTCTTCCGAAAGAGATATTTTATTTGGATCCTTCCAGAACTTTGAGTTTCTGCTCTCAGACTGTGCACAGGTGTTTTCCTTTGTTTATTTCTGGATGGTTTATGGATCAACATGTCCGCTTTCTCCCCAAGCTGGTGCCTGCCTGGGTCTTACTTGTCATTGAGCATGCATGGCTAGGCATTGGTCCCCCAGTCTCTCCCCCCAACCCCCATCTCCACAGAGAAGCTCTCTTTAAAATAAACAAAACATACTTCAAAATGAATTTTTAAAAATCATCAGTCATTTTAAGTGTTTTATTATATCTGCCAGAAGAGCTTGATGGGGCTGAGCTGTTGCTTAGCATGTAATCTCTGTTAGGAAACATGCACACCCCCATTTTTTTTTTAATTTTAATGCTGGCAACAAAAAAATAAATTGACTTCATGAATTTACCAATAGTATCAGAGGACACATAGTTTGCCAAAATGGACCGAGAGGGCCACCTGCTTTGGCCGACCTATACATCCCACAGTTGCCAGCCAAACCGGTCCATTCCGGGCAGCGGATTGACTTCCCTGTTAGTTTTGCTCATCTCGCCTCTGAACTCCCTCTTCCACTGGACACCATCGCTGCTCAAATCAACCCCTGAGTGGCCAGAGCTCCAGTGGTGGCGTCAGGGAAAGACAGAGAAAGGGGCTGGGTCGGACGGCCACAAGCCCTGGATTCCTTCCAGGAGACAACGTCCCCGTGCTAGCCAGTGAATCTATTTTTACCAGGTTAGGAGTTCCAAAGACTTGTCCAACACGTCAGAACTTCTGGAGCTGGGCAGTTGGTGTTCCAGTGTGGTCATGTCTGCCCTTTCAATGTGACAACTGAAGCACTTTGTAGAACCTGAAAACAGTGTAAGACATTAAAAAGACACACACATCCCCCCAACAAAGGAGGAATTTTCATGCACTGTAGAAACCATTCAGAGGCAGAACATCACATCCCAGTGAGTATAATAGGGTCTTGCATCCCCCTCTCATTTGAACACAACTCTCATTGACTTAAAAGTGACATTTTCCAAACTGGCTGCAGGAATGATTTGTCCTCTGAACAAAGCCAGCCGCGTTTGTTCTGGTGGAATGGCTTCTCTTCTTTGTCTCCGGATAATTTGATACAGCATTCATTCATTCAAGTGCGACTCTCACTTGGAAAATTTCTCAATGAGACCATTTAAGAAATATTTTTTAATCTGGAGCTTTTATGACTTTCTCTAAGGCTTCTTTCAGCCTTCAGCCTTGCCCCTGGTAGCGTAATAGAATGGGCAAAAATTAATCTTTTGCAATAATTGTTTTTTCACAATAAATTTCAACTGAAAAGTGATCCTTTCCCCCCCTGAAAACTTAGTTTGGTTTATGCATGTGCAGTTTATGTCTACCATACAGAGAGCAGGGACTTTCTAAATGCTTCAAGATCTTTTTTTCCAGATAAAATGATAGGTTATCTGCCTTGAGACTTGGAAAGGAAAGGGGAGTCGCTTAAATGAATTCTGTGTCTTCCACATGCCTTAGGCTATTTCAGGAGGAGTAACAAATCTCTCAAGTATTTAGGAACAGTGCTGTGGAAACCAGAGCTGCAGGTAACATCATTTTCTCTGCTGGGAAATGCGCCCTATCACCCTAACCGGCAAGGGCTGGTCTCCTCGCTCCCCACCTCCTCCGGTTTCCTGTGCTTCTTGGACCCCCGAGGTCAGAATTCCCATAAATTTCAGTCTTTGCCATGTTCTCAGGGCAGAGGTGAGACGGGAAGAGGAGACTCCAAAGTCACATCTTCATTAACTCAAACAAAGTAGTCTTGCAGGGTTTACATTTTAAGCCTGTGCGTCTTCTTGATGGTTCCCATGGCTCTTGAAATAAACAACGTGAGGGGAGAAATATGATGGTCTCTGTAGCATTTCATTCTGAAAAATCACTTGTGCGGGAGAGGTGAGCGAGTGGCGCATGCCCGGGCGAAGCTCGCTGACTTGGCTTTCGCCCTCCCCTCCTCCTAACAAACCACCGGCTCACCAGTTACCACCATACCTGCGAGCACACAGGAAAGCCAAAATTAAAAGGTCTCTTTAACACCAAAGCGAAAATGGGACTAATCAGAAGGCGGTCTGGGTAGCTGTACAGTGTCTTGCCTTCAACTTCTGTTTTTAGCAAATGAACAGGGTTTTAAAAGAATTATCAGTATTTAAAGTCCAAGCAGTTCTTTAACATATAAACGACTGAGACAATCGATGAGATTGTTAAATATCAAAGAGGTCACATTACTACATCCTAACCATCCTAAATTCCCCCTTGAGTGAGAAGTGAACGATCACGTTCAGAAACACCTCATTGGATAAAGCTCGTCGTTGCTAATCTCCTCCCGAGATTTTGCTCTTCCTTTGAGCAAATTAACTGAGGATGAACGATGATCAAAAGAAAAACTCAAGAAGCACAAACTCCATAAATTGCTGGTGAGACTGAAACACAGATCAGAAAAAACAGTCTCCCTTTAGTCAGATCGAGATCAGAAGCAAAAGACAGAGACATAAGCAGGAAATAGCCTCTACAAAATAAATAGAGGAACAGAAGCTGGAAGGTTTGGAGTGGGGGGAGGCTGCCCTCCTCCTACACCTTCCTTGGCAGGTAGAGCCTGGACTAGGAGGAGCTCCCAATGTGTAACCCCCCACGCTGACCCCGTTCACACACACACACACGCACACACACACACACACGCGCGCACGCACACACACACACACACACGCACACACACACACACCAACTTTCTTTTTTATAAATAAGGTTTACACAGGGTCCTTGAGCCGAGTTGAAATGAAGAAAGGAAATATGCATAGAAGTTAAGAAAGGCTGTGCTTTAAAAAAAAAATAGTAATGTGAAAAATCACTTCTGGGATGCATCCTACAGCTGAATACTACCTGCATGTAAGGTTATTCCTTGTAGTATTGTTTGTAAAGAAATAATCGGAAACAACTCGAACATCCTTTACCTAGGGGACTGGTTAAATAAGCCTCCTCCCCACAATGGAATTATATGTAGCTGAAAAATATTCTAAATCTGAGGATACTCTGCAGGATATACTGGTGCTGAGCAATGTACAAAGTATGTCATTTCTGGTGTAAGGATGGAAAGGAGGTGGGAATTTATATTCATATTTACATGAAGTAGCTCTGGAAGCAAACCTAAATTAATGAGCTTGTTCTCTGAGGCAGGGCTTCATAGGGACAGAGATGGGTATGTCTCAACAAATCAACTTATAAAACAACTTTTGTTCAAACATGTAAATGTATTATCTATTCAGAATTTTTTATTTAAAATAATAATACAACTCATTAATAAAACAACCCAATTTTTTAAATGGGTGACAAATTTGGACACATCACCAAAGAAAAGATACGGGTAGTAAATAAGCACATATGCTCAACATCATTCGCATTACAGAAATGCAGATTAAAACCAGAATGGCTCAAATTTAAAAATCTGATAATATCAAGTTCTAAGGAGGATATGGAGCAACTGAAATTCAAAATGATGCAGCCACTTTGGAAGGCAGAGCATCAGTTTCCTACATACATTTACCATATTATCCGGCTATCCCACTCCTACATTTTGAACCAAGAGAAATGGATACATATATTTCCCCCCAGTCCCAAATAAAATTCCAACAAACTCGTACACAAATATTTGTAATAGTTTAATGATAGTCACCAAAAACTAGAAACAAGAAAAATGTCTGCCAACTAGTGGATAGATAAATAGTTATATTGTGGAATAACTACTTTGCAATAAAAGGAACGGACGACTGATACATGCAACAACCTGAATACTTTTCCAGTGCATTCTGTTCAATGAAAGAAACCAGACTCAAAAGGCTGCATAATGTATGATTCCATTTATGTGACCTTGTGGAAAAGGTAATACGATAGAGACAGAAAACAGATCAGTGGCCAGGGGCTGTAGGTGGAGAAAGATTGTCTACAAAGAGACTCAAGTAAATTTTGGGGGGTAGTGAAACTGTTCTATATCTTGATTGGGTGGGGGTTAACACAGTATGTATTTGTTAAAATTCATGGAATCGTATAACTTAAAAGGGTGAATTTCACTATATGTAAATTATATCTCAACAAATCTGTCATTTAAAAAATTATAATAATAAAAAGGAAGGAGATATGTTCAACACTTCCGTTTTGGAAAGACCACTCTGGTTGCTATGTGGTAAGAAGACTGGATTGAGCAAGAGTGAAAACCAGTTTTCAGCTATTACAATGGTCTTGGTCAGACATCTCTCCTGACCTCCAGGACCTGGTGGCAGCAGGAGGATGGAGAGAAGCAGGCCTATCAGAGACATTTTGGAGTGAGAATTGGAAGACTTGCTAATGGACTGGATGTAGGTCAGGAGAGACCTAGAATTATCAAAGCAGATTTTTGTATCCTATGTGTCTTAGTCCATCCAGGCTGCTATAACAAGAAGACTGCTGACTGGGTGGCTTAAGCAATAAACATTTATTCCTCATGGTTCTGGAGGAGAGGAAGTCCAAGATCAAGGCACTGGGAGATTCAGTGCCTGGTGGGGGCCCACTTCCTTGTTCATGGACAGTTATCTTCTTGCTGTGTCCTCACAGGGCAGAAGGGGCGAGGAGGTTTTTGAGGGTCTCTTTTCAAAGGGGACAAATCCAAATCTTGAGGGCTCTACCCTCATGACCTAATCATCTCCCAAAGGTCCCACCTCTAACACCATCACATTGAGGATAAGGTTTCAACATATGAATTGGGGGCAGCCGCGGGGGGGGGGGGGGGCGCGGGGCAGTGGTCCCACAAATATTTAGATTATCCAACAGTTCTGTGGCTAATTCTACCATGAATTACCTGCAGAATCTCCAGCAGAGTCTCTCAATGTATGTTAAGACTGGAATTATAATACACAAACTGGAGAACTGGAGGTCAGGAATCATTTTGTTGCCCTGGCTGGTGTGGCTCCATTGGTTGGGTCAGACATCTCTCCTGACCCAACCAATGGAGTTGTCCCGTGCACCTATAGTTTGCCGGTTTAATTCCAGAGAGGCACCAGCAAAAAGATGAAACTCTGTTACTTGTGTTTTCTGGTCAACAGAAAATTGCCTAACAAAGAAAGATGAGGGAAATGACTGAAAAGGATTCCATTTTTATTAATACTAACCATTATAACTTATTTGTATTATGTTTTTCTCTACAAAGTTGATTTCCAATGCTTGCATGTATATTTACTTTGGCTGATTATGGTGGGGGCTAAAAATATGACTACTTTTCTTCCCACCATCTTAGTTCTTCTAGATTGGCTAATAATGAACAGAGACAGAGTAACAGGAGAAAATCAAGAGTTTAATACATGCGCATGGGGAATTCACATAAACATGATATTCAAAAGACAGTGAGGCCACATTGGGAAATATGACATTTTGAACAAAGGAGAAAAGGCGGCGTACAGGATATTAGATTTCAGAAGTAAGAATGGGCTGTGTACAGGTAGTTGAGAGAGAGTGGAACATACGTGGCAGGAAGAGTGTTGCTAGGTGACTCAGAAACAATGGCACTCAGGATATGTAGCTCACAGGCCCCTGCATGAAGCCCTCTTATTTACCAGACTTAATTCAAATCAGGCTAAGGTGAATCTCCTCGGATCTCCTTCCAGAAGCAGGTTTTTTTTTTGTCTGAATCTTGAGCAGAGAAGGGAGGAGAGTCAAAGATTCTTTCTGAGTCTTTTGTTTCTAAATAAATTGCTTAAAATCAGTATCCCCCAAAGGCAGCTTCAGGGTGGCAAAACTTCGGTTCCCCTCCGGATGGACTGACAAGTGACTGCCTGTCAACCTAGCTTCCCATTAACATGCCGACTCCAGCTGGATCTCACAATCCAGAGCAGAGTGGTTGCCTTTGGGAACCTCAGTTCAGACTCATTTGGACAAAGTGGGTAAACCAGATATTTTTTTATTTTTTTGTAATTGTACAGTTTACATTCAATATTATTTTATACTAGAGGTCCGGTGCATGAATTCATGCACTAGTGGGGTCCCTCAGCCTGGCCTGTGGGATCGGGCTGAAACCGGCTTTCCGACATCCCCCATCGGGGCGGGCTGGCTGGACCCCACCCAGTGCACCCGGATTGCAAGAGGGTGCAGGCCAGGCCGAGGGACCCCACTGGTGCACAATCGGGGCCTGGGAGGGATGTGAGAGGTTGGCTAGCCAGGGAGGGACCGTGGGAGGGCTCCAGGGCGTGTCTGGCCTATCTCATTCAGTCCCAATTGGCCAAACCCCAGAAGCAAGCTAATCTACTGGTTGGAGCATCTGCCCCCTGGTGGTCAGTGCATGTCATAGCGAGTGGTTGAACAGCCTTCGCATATCATCAGCACATTACGCTTTGATTGGTTGAACGGCCAATCGGTCAACCAGACACTTAGCATATTAGGCTTTTATTATGTAGGATTAACTTCAGGTGTACAACATAGTGGTAAGACATTTATATAATTTACAAAGTAATCCCCCTGAGAAGTCCAGTACCCACCTGGCACCATACATACCTATTACAATATTATATACTACTAGAGGCCCGGTGCACAAATTCGTGCACTGGTGGGGTCCAGCTGGCCTGCCCTGATGGGGGCCATTGGGGCGGGCCAGCTGGGGCGGGGGACTGATTAGGGGTGGGGCCAGCCAGGGCAAGGGGCCACAGGCATTCTGGTCATTCTGCCATTCGGTCTATTTGCATATTACCCTTTTATTATATAGGATGCTCCATACTCTGTACTTTACATATCTGTGACTATTTTGTAACTACCAATTTGTACTTCTTAATCCCTTCACCTTTTTCACCCAGCCCCCTACCACCTTCCCATCTGGCAACCATCAGTTTGTTCTCTGTATCAAAGAGTATGTTCCTGTTTTGTTTGTTTATTTTGTTCTTTAGATTCCACATATAAGTGAAGTCATATGGTATCTGTCTTTCTCTAACTTACTTCACTTAGCATAATACCCCCCAAAGACCATGCATGTTGTCACAAATGGTTTCATTCTTTTTTATGCCTGAGTATTATTCCATTGTCTCACTTCTTCTTTATCCAATAGTCTATTGATGAGCACATAGGTTGCTTCCATATCTTGGCTATTGTAAATAATGCTGCAATGAATATAGGAGTGCATATATATTTTTGAATTAGTATTTTGAGTTTTTTCAGATATATTCCCAGAAGTAGAATTGCTGGGTCATACGGTAGTTCCATTTTTATTTTTTTTAAGAACTTCCACATTATTTTCTATAGTGGCTGCACCAGTATGTAATCCCACCTACAATACATGAGGGCTCCCTTTTCTCCACATTCTTGCCAACACTTGTTTGTTGATTTATTAATGATAGTCATTCTGACAGGTGGAAGATGATATCTCATTGTGGTTTTGATTTGCATTTCTCTGATGATTAGTGACATTGAGCATCTTTTCATATGTCTATTGGCCGTCTGCATGTCCTCTTTGGAGAAATGTCTATTCAGGTCCTCTGCCCATTTTTAAATTGGATTGTTTGGTTTTTTTCTGGTGTTGAGTTATATAAGTTCTTCATAAATTTTTAATATTAGTCATTTATTGGGTATATTATTGGCAAATATCTTCTCCCAGTTAGTAAGAAGCTTTTGCATTTTGTTAATGATTTCCTTTGCTGTTCAAAAACTTTTCAGTTTGATGAAGTCTCATTCTTTTGTTTCCCTTTCCCCAGGAGATACATCAGAAAAAAATATTACTAAGAGCAATGTCAGAGAGTTTACTGCCTATGTTTTCTTCTGGGAGTCTTATAGTTTTGTGTCTTACATTTAAGTCTTTAATCAAGTTTGCATTTATTCTTGTATTTGGTGTAAGACGGTGGTCTAATTTCATTTATTTGTATGTATCTTGTCCAACGTTCCCAACACCTTTTATTAAATAGACTATTTTACCCCACTGTATGTTCTTCCCTCCTTTGTCATGTAGATTGATTGACCATGTAGGCCTGGGTTTAATTCTGGGCTCTCTATTCTGTTCTATGATCTATATGTCTGCTGCTTATATGCCAGTACCATTCCATTTTTATTACAATGGCCTTATAGTATAGTATAGTATAGTATAGTTTAATATTAGGTAGTGCAATATCTCCAACTTTGTTCTTCTTTCTCAAATTGCTGTGGCTATTTTAGAATTATTTGTTCTAGTTCTGTGAAAAATGTCATTGGTGTTTTGATAGGCATTGCAAAAAATGTATAGATTGCTTTGGGTTGTGTGGACAACCAGATTTTGAAATGTCATGTGAAGTTCAACAGGAAATCCTTTCAGGTTTGTGCTAGTGAAAAAACGTCACAATGAAGGTGAAGACAATAACAAACGGTAGTAATAGATCTCAAACTTACAATGTAAAACCTCATATGTTATTTTTCATATACTAGTACACACACACACACACACACACACACACACACACACACACATATATATACACAAATACATTCTGATCATAAAAATAATACACAAAGGCTGTAAAACCCTCCCCCAATTCACTTCCCAGATATCCACTGTTACCTTTGGTTAGGTATTTATTCCTCTAGATTGTTTTCTACACGATACGTGTTTGAGAGTATTACTTATGTGAAGATAATTTAAAGTCAAGCCAAGATATAGACACTGATATTAATATTTCTGTGCTGATTAGGAGGAGGAAATTATATAAGGGATATATCTAAATTTCTCTAAGAGATATGTCTAAATAATTTACTGACTTTTGAAGTATTAGAGTTGTTTCCTTTGATGGTTATAGAAAATTCATGTAAAAGGGTAAAATAAAATTACAGAATCATCTGAGTCTATATAAAGATTCTTAGCAACAATATTTCAAAAAAAAGCTAGTACATTTAATTTATGATCATGACAGGGTTCAGAACATGCTACTTCAAATTACGGCCCCTTAGCATACTGCATATTTTAAGCTGAAGGGATTTGAGAAACAGCAGCTGCAGGAAGGACTCTCTGACCTTTCCTTCTCTCTGAAAGGTCATAAGACCCTTAGATAAGAAATGCTCTCCCTACTCCCAGAGAAAAGGAGCGTTCTTGTCTTCAAAGATGGAGAGATACTAAGAGGAATCCGCACAAGCAGGTCTTGCTAAGTCTCCCCCAGTTTACTACTCTTAGCTTATACACTTTTGTCCGATGACATTTTTCCATTACTTTTCACTCTTAATCAAACCTAGTATAAAAACACTCAGGTTTAACCATTTCTTGGGGTGTTCACTTTCTCATGAAGGCTCACATAAAACTTACGTTAAATACACTTGTATATTTTTCTTTTCCTAATATGTCTTTTGTTACTGAGCTCTAACCAAGAATCTAGAAGGGTAGGAGGAAAAGATTTTTTTTTCTTCAATATTAGAAAATATTTTACTTTGATAGACATACTTTCTAAATAATATAATAAATTATATGCCATCATGTATTTCACCATTTGAGTTAAGTATTTGGATTTTAAAAATAGTGATTAATAATTAGAAGGCAAATAACATCAAGATATCTTGTTTGTCTAGACCCAACCTTATTCCAGAAAGATTTTTTAAAAATGTGTAGCCCTGGCTGGTGTGGCTCAATTGGTTGGGTGTCATCTCATACACTGAAAGGTCGCTGGTTCAATTCCCTGCCAGGGCACACGCCCAGGTTGTGGGCTCAATTCCCAGTAGGGGTTGTGCTGGAGGCAGCCAATCACTGTTACCTTCTCACATTGATGTTTCTTTCTCTTTCTCTCTCTTTCTCGTCCTATCCCTCTCTCTCTAAAAATCAATAAGAATCTTTTTTAAAAACCCACAACCTTTAACACAAATGTGTTTTATATCATCTTATGCACAATTTCATTTAGTCATAAAAATTTGGGGCAATAAAAAAATACCCAGATATGGTTTAAAAAGTCAGCTAATATTACAAACTTTATAATTACAAGTAGCATTGAAAACAACCACAAAACAGTCCAGAATTAGATTCTCTAAAAGCAGAAGCAACTTCAATGCGTTAGCTATTTCTTTCCTTATATTTAACTCCTTGTTTTCATTAATAGCCTTATATTGAGTAAACAGTGTTAGTCATCATCTACTCACTTCCTACTATGCAAGATAAGGACTTAATACTCTTTCATCACCCGTGTACACACACACACACACACACACACACACACACACACACACACTAAAATAAAAGGCCAAAGTGAGAAGCAACAAGTGTTTATTTGAGATCCAAAAGAATAGTTATTCTGGAAGCACTGATTCAAACAGAAACCCAAATTGTATGCAGATAAGGAGGTTAAGGCAAGTGGTATTTTTGAAAAAGAGGAGGGAAATAATTAAATGAATGGGAGGAAGGAATTTGTGTGTTAATACCCAAAGAAGGAATGTCTGTAGGTGCAGACAAGCTAACATGGTGATCCTAATTCTAAAGAATGTCTTTAATTTTCAAACTGGTAGTCATAACAAACAGTTGCTTGGAATACAATGCTGTTTCAGGCCCAGTCCAATGGTTATTTTGTCCAATTTTAACATTCCATAGGTTTGAGGAATTAGACGTGCAAGGCAATTCCTCTGGCATGTCAGCTCTGAGTCCATTTTAAAGTGGCTGTGTTTATGGTACTTATGTATTGACTTTAAAAATAAATTTCATTTCTTTAAAAATGAAATCACAAGGTCTTTAGGTAGCCAAAACGAGATTATTTGAGAATAACACAAGAATTGCAACTCGGGAACAGCAACTATTTTGAACCATAGGAAAGTCTGGGGAGACAAAGGGAAGGTCAGCTTTTATGAGGCTTAAGGAGGAAATGGGGAAGGGCTGTGGTGGGGTGTTTTATTGGCTGTAAGCAGTGGGCAGCTTGTTGCTGGGTCAGAAGGAAATCTGCTTTCTTCCCTCTGGGGTCTTCACGCCACAGTGAGTGATCTGTGAGAGCCTCCCTTCCTGGCTACCCATCTCCATTTTTTTTACTTCAGTTTCCTTTGTTCGTTTTCACAATGTATACGTCTCTATTGGTCCATTTCTCTGGAGAACCCAGACTAATACAGCGTATTTGACAATTTCTGCCTCTCTTTTGTTTCCTCTCTGAAATCCCTATCAATCAGATATTGAACCTCTTGAATTGCCCTCATTAATATCTTTTCTCTCTTTTTCCAGCTTTTTGGTTTCACTTTTGAGGGATTCTTCACTTTTACTTTTCAACCCTTCTCTTGAATTCTATTTTTTTACTTAAATCAACATATTTTAATTTCTAAATCTCTTTCTTGTCCTTTGGTTAATCCGCTGCCTCAGCATCCTGTTTTTGTTTGTTTGTTGTTTTTTAAAATATATTTTATTGATTTTTTGCAGGAAGGGAGAGGGAGAGTCAGAAACATCGATGAGAGAGAAACATCAATCAGCTGCCTCTTGCACACCCCCCACTGGGGATGTGCCCGCCACCAAGATACATGCCCTTGACCGGAATCAAACCTGAGACCCTTGAGTCCGCAGGCCGACGCTCCATCCATTGAGCCAAACCGGCCAGGGCTCAGCATCCTGTTTTTATTTCACAGATGCAATATCATCACTTGTCTTTCTGAGGATATTAATAGTTTGTTCAAAGCTTTCTTGTGCTCCGGGCGCTGTCTTTGATTCTTCTGAGTTGCTTTTTTCTTGTGTGTGTTTTCTTGCTATTTTTTCATGTCAGAGGTTTCCTCAAAAGTCTGCCCCATCCTATTAAAAGTAAGGTGCTAAAAGGCTGATTGGAAGCTCTGAATACATGAATAGGGCTTGTTGACTGGTGAGTTTCACTGAGGAGTAATCAATTGGAACATGGACAGTTTGCTGGACAACCCTAAATGTCAATAGGTCTTTTTTCTTGGAACTTCTCCAAGGAATTGTCCAGTCTGCTGAGTGAAGGATACAATACGCCTTCCTGCCAGCATTCGGGGGCCGAGGGTGGGAAAGGCCAGGGCTGCCTTTGGTTCAATCCCACCTTCAGTTGTCCTTGAGCCCAGAGTCTCCTGGGCATACTTTCCCCATGGACCAAACCTCCCATCTCCTGCTGCGTTTGGAGGCATGTAATCACTGGACTTCAGGGAGAGAGGCAGAAGTCCAAGGGGTCTAATTGCTTCTTACACAAACTCTCAACCAACTTTCCTGCGTGTTCCCACATCTTGTCCCTCCTTGGAAGGTACATGTAAAAGGAGTAATCTGAATGTCTAAGGGAAAACTGGATGCTTAAAAAGAATCAAAAGAAAATTCCAAGTGAGGAAACAAAGGAGAAATGAAAAATTAGTTCTAATTGGGTAAAATATTTTTCAAAAAGCAGTTCGACGTGCCTAGTAAAGTGACTACGTGATTACCCACTGTGGGGGGGAGGGGGGGCTGCAGTCCCCGCTGATTTTTGTATACTGTGCTGTGAAGACAGAATGATTATGCCTGGCCCAGCTCTAAAACAGGAAGAATGAAGGTTTTAAATCACTGTTTTATTGAAGGGGAAACGCAGGCTGCACCAGAGGACTCAAAAAACCCAGGAAGTGAAGCGTAGCCAACTGCTGCCTAGGGCTGTGGGGGGCACCAGTCTGTACCTGGATCCAGACCAAGTCTGTTTCAAGTTTATTTGATTGACAACTTCACTTTGAAAAGAGTGTTTCACAGGACCTTTGGGAGCTGTCAAACTCTGCCCCAGGGCAGAAGATTAACTGCTCTGCGGACCAGCGGGGAGAAGCCTAGTAAATCAGAGGCCCCTTGTTTGTGGGGCTGTGGGCTTACAGGTGGCAATGTAGCAGGCTGTGCCTCCCTGCAGGCGCCTCGGGACTTCACAGTTTATGGGTCAGAACTAGTCATGTGGATGGGGAGGAGCATCTTAATTCATTCTCCAAACTGCTGACTGAAAAATGGTCTTGAATGAGCCTACAAAAGAAACATTTTCTTGAATTATCTATCTTCTGGAAGGAGCCCCAAGAAGCTGGTAACAGTGGTGGCTTCTGGGGAGGGAAACAGACCTTTTGTGTCTTTTCACAAGGGGTGGTCAAGTGTATCGGTTAAGAGCATGACCCTGGAAGCTTTGGTCTGTCCTGCAGTGGTTGTGTGGGATTTCAGCCTTCAATGGTCTTAGCTTTGGAACAGGGATTTAATGAGGATTAAATGAGTTAATTATAAGGAAGCAGAACAGTGAATGTAGCCAGTGCTATATAACTATAGGCTTTTATTATTACACCCAGAGGCCCAGTGCACAAATTCGTGCATAGGTGGGGTCTGGCTGGCCCGCCCCAATCGGTGTTGGGGGCGGGGACAGCCAGGGGGAGGGGCCGAAGGCCATTGGCTGGCCAGCCCCGCCCACTGATTGAACTCCCGGTCGAACTCCTGGTCAAGGGGACAATTTGCATTTTATTATATAGGATGTATTTGCGTGCATTACTTACTGAACATTTAATTTTATGTTTTTGTAATTCAGAAATATTTTTATAAAGCAAATAATTATCTCATAATCTTTTTTTGGATTTTATTTTTATAAAAGGTAGAGAAAATAATATAACAAACCCCACATATCCATCACCTAGATTTAATAATATTAACTTATCTATATTTGCTTCTTTTTTCTTAATCATTTTAAACAAAATTACAGAGCGTGACTTTTTTTTTACTCTTTTTAAAAACATCTTTATTGAGGTATAATTCACACACCATACATTCTACCTATTTAAAGCATACAATTCAATGTTTTTTAGTATATTCACAGGTATATGCAACCACCACCACAATCAATTTTAAAACATTTTCATCACCCTCAACAGAACCTTGAACCCTTTAGCTGTTGACCTCACTTCCCCTCACACGCCCAGCCCCAGGCAATCACCAATCTAGTTTATGTCTTTATTATACATTTGTCTATTTTAGACATTTCATATAAGTGGAATCATGCAATATGGCCTTAGTGACTGGTTTCTTTCATTTAGCATAATATTTTCAAGGTTCATCCATGTTGTGGCAAGAGTTAACACTTTATGTTTGAATAATATCTCATTGTTTATATATACCATATTTTTATTTTTCCTTCATCAGTTGATGGATATTTGGGTTGTTTCCAATTTTTAATACTGTGAATAAGGCTGCTATGAACATGATATTTTACCCCTAATTTTTTCTATTCACCTCTAAAAGATAAGGACACTTCCCCACAAATTAGCAATCCATCCAAATTAGCAATCCATCTAATAATCCAATCAAAATACAAATTTCTCCAATTTCCTCAAAATGTCTTTTGTGTTTTATTTTTTCAAATTAGAATCCAATCAATGACTTTTACGTCTCTTGGGTTTCTTTTAGGTAGAAGCGTGCCATTCCCTCCCCCTTTTTTCTGACATCCAATGGCAGCCTATGAGAAAACAGCAGATGGGGCTTACAATAGCCTCAATTCTAGTCAGGTTCATTCATTCTTTTTGTTGTGAGTTTGAATCTCAATCCACAAAATAAGTATAAGTGTCTTTTTCTATACAGAACACTATGAGCCCTGCCCTTATCTACTAAATGGTAGAAACTTCATCATGATCAGTTTCATCTTTCCCCAGGGTGGTGTCCAAGTTCCTGGGTGTTTACAGAGTGTGGACTGGTGTAGAAGGGTGGGTCTCCATGGCATCCACTGAAACATCCTGATTGCCTGCCCTCTATCTACTCAGCCCATACAGATCATGTGCTATTGATCAGTTTCCCTTGAGCCTGGAACAAGAGCTCCTTCGGTCATCTGTATGTTTGGTCTTGTCTGTCATATTCTTGAGCACACAAGAGACATTCTGTGGCTCCAGTTCTCAGCAGTGCGGTTAGGCATTTCATGAGTCTGTTTTAGGTCTGACTGTGTAGACCTGTGCAGGCCTCCAGCCATAGGTGGCTACTGAAAGCTTAATTAAAATATGGCTAATCCAAATTGGGATGTGCTGTACATACCAGGTTTCAAAGACAGTATAAAGAAGGCAAAATAGGAGAGGCCACGCGCCCCCGGGTCCGGGTGAGGCCATGTGTCCCTGGATCCGGGTGAGGCCTCGCGCATCTAGGTCCGGGTGAGGCCACGCGCCCGTGGTTCTGGGAGAGGCCACGCGCCCCTGGGTCCAGGTGAGGCCACGCGCCCCTGGACCCGGGTGAGGCTGTGTCCCTGGGCCCGGGTGAGGCCACGTGCCCCTGGGTCCGGGTGAGACCACGCGCCACTGGACCCGGGTGAGGCCATGTGCCCCTGGGTCTGGGTGAGGCCTTGCGCCCCTGGGTACAGGTGAAGCCGGATCCTGGGTCCGGGTGAGGCCATGTGCCCCTGGATCCATCCGGGTGAGGCTGGGTCCCGGACCCGGGTGAGGCCACGCGCCCCTTGGGTCTGGGTGAGGCCACGCGCCCCTGAGTCCGGGTGAAGCCGCGCCCCTGCGTCCGGGCGAGACCAAACCAGAGGGAGTCGGACCTGCATTACCACCACTTGTCCACCATCCAGAGCTGAGGGGTCAGTGCTGACATGTACACATAAGGAACTGGTGGACATTGAAATTGGGTCTCAAAAGAACTGTTGGTCCAGAAAGAAACTCACTACAGACTGATTCATTTGCCTGTCAGCATAACTATTATTGATCGTCTCACATTCAGTTCTCATAAGTATATATCTAGTGACATATGATCTCGCTCATCTAGGGGAAATGATGAACAACATAGACTGAGGAACAAGAACAGAACCAGAAACAAGGAGGCATCGATCGGACTATCGGGCCTCAGAGGGAGGATAGGGGAGGGGGGGGAGGGAGGGGGGAGAGATCAACCAAAGGACTTGTGTGCATGCATATGAGCCTATCTAACGGTTAAGTTCAACAGGGGGTTGGGGCATCCGTGGGGAGGTTTGTGGGATGGGAATGGGGGGATGAGGACAAATATGTGACACCTTAATCAATTAAGAAATTAAAAAAATTAAATTAAATTAAATTTTAAAAAAAGAAGGCAAAATATCTCATTAATAATGTTTATACGGATTACTTTGATTACTTGTTGAAATGCTAATATTTGGATATATTGGGTTAAATAAAATATTTTCATAAAATTTATCTCACCTGTTTCTTTTTATTTTCTTTAATGTGGCTACTTACTAGAACATGGAAAATTACACATGTGGCTCAAATTCTATTTCTGTTGGACAGTGTGCTGGTCTAGATTTTCCACAGGGCCATTTCTTCCCTGCTCTTCTATGCCACATTGACACGGGGGGAATTCTGGTGTTGCTTCAACTTCACAAGCTCTGCTCTGGAATGGGGTTCAGCAGGGTGGGAGGTACCACCTAGGCGCCTGTCTCAGGAACACACAACTGTGTCTCACTGGTTTTCTTTTCCTCAGTTACCCTTTCTCCTCCTAATTAGACCATATTTAGTCAGGATATGGATAAAATAGCTTTTCAGCGATCTTCTCTATCTGTTGTTCATATCCAACCTGAGCTTTTGAAAGTCAAAAACTAAGAATTGCCCTAGTCGGTTTGGCTCAGTGGATAGAGCATTGGCCTGTGGACTGAAGGGTCCTGGGTTCAATTCCGGTCAAGGGCCCATGCCCAGGTTGTGAGCTATATTCTCAGTAGGGGGCATGCAGGAGGCAGCCAATCAATGATTCTCTCATCATTGATGTTCCTCTCTCTCCCTCTCCCTTCCTCTCTGAAATCAATAAAAAATACATATTTTTTTTAAAAAAGCTAAGAATTTGACTCTGGTTCTATTGTGTTAATCTTATCGTAAGGCAGTTTGTGCATAGAACCCCCTACCTGCTTCTGGAATGAAGATATGATGAAAAAGTGGGAAATACTGAAAATGAATACTGCATCAGTTACTGTACCAAAACATCACCCATCATTCCAGAAACAGGTGCTGTGCAATGATTCTGTGACAAATGCTGTGTTAGAACCTGGGAATGCCATAGTGAATGGGACCCATGTCCTACCATCAAAGAGTACAGGTCTAATGGGTGGTTTACGTATGTAAATCCATAGGTGCAATGAAAGGTCAGAGCTGCTGCAGGTGAAATCTGTTCAGGACACAATGGAGCACAAGGAAAGGGCTAGACTGCTGTGGGCAGAGCAACCAGGAAATGCAAGTCAAAGTGCTTCAGAAACTGCAAAGAACTATGGAAACCAAACACTTCATTATGGACTGTCTTAGTGCCTCAGGGAAGTCACTCACTGAGCCTTAATTTCCTCAGCTGAGAATAATATGGATGGCTTTGACTGGTTCTCTCTACTGTTGTGAAGAAGCAATTCATTCAACAAATATACCAGACTGTTAGCTGGTGTGGCATTGACTGGTGGGATGATGAGTGACTACTATTTTGTTCTCTATTGCCCAATTTTTATATAATGAACAAGTATTACTTTATAATCCGTTAAAATGAGAGAACAATTTTATTTTAAATTTTGCCTTTGCTGCCAAACTCCTTGAACTAGTGGTCTATCCTGGCTCCCTCCACTTCCTCCCCATGCACTGAATCCAACCATTGTAATTTGGCTTCCACCCCCTCATCCGAAGGTCTCCCGTGGCCTCCCACTTTCCAAGCCAATGACCTCTTTCAACCCTCATCCAACTTGACTTCTCCATAGCATTGACACAGCTCCTTAAACTTTCTGAAAAGCACTGTTTAAGTTAATGTACCTATACTACAAAAATAAAAAACCATCAGCTAAAAGTCACGATCATAATACAACCAAGGCCATTTTGGACTATTTCCTGCTAGATTTTGTTTGTTTGTTTGTTTGTGGGGGTTTTGGTTTTTTGTTTTTTTGGTTTTTTTTTTGGTAACTTAAGCATATTTTTACATTATCACAGTTTGAATGTATACCCAATTTTGAATTCACACCTCCTTCTTGAAACTCTCCTTATTTCCACAAAACAATCCTTTTCTGGCTTTTCCACAATTCACCCATCTCTCAAACTTGCACACAAATGTGCAAGTGGTTGAGGGTCGACTTATGAACCAAGAGGTTATAGATCAATTCCTGGTCAGGGCACATGCCTGGGCTGCGGGCTCAGTCCGCAGTGTTGGGCATGCAGAAGGCAGCCCATCAATGATTCTCTCTCATCATTGATGTTTCTATCTCTCTCTCTCTCTCTCTCCTTTCCTCTCTGAAATCAATAGAAATATATATATTTTAAAAATTCAGATGCCTGGACCCCATTCTGCCCCTTCACAAAGATCCTATTGCATTAGGGTTGGTTTCCACTTAAGAGCCTACATTTCCTGATTTCTGTAGCATGTAGTCCAAAGACACTCCTGAGAAACACTATTGTAGACATATCCCTCCATTGCAACCAGCTAACTAACCAACTAAAAGCCAAAAGCAACCTAGAAAACCTATACTAACATTTCCTAATCATCAGATTCTCTAGGAATGAGGTCTGAGTATCTGTATTTAGATATTTTTAATCTCTCCCAATGATCTGATGAATCACTGTCTCAGTGATGAACACACTTTTTTATCTACATTCCCCGAACACATGGCTCACTTTCAAGTCTCAGAGCCTTTGTGCTGTCCATTGGCCTGGATTTTCATTCCTCCTCACGTTCCTTCTTGAAGCCCAGCACAAAAGTGGCCTCCTCTATTAAACTTCACAGACATTTCTCTTCTAGCTCCTCCATCTTCCTTTCTAACTCACAAATTAGAATTAGTCGATTAAATGTTTTTGTCTTTAGGCTGGGCAATGAGCTACTAGAGAGCAAGTGTAGTGGATGTATTAGTTATCTATTCCTGAGTAATAAATTATCCCAAAATGTATTGGCTTAAAAAAAATAAACTTATTTATTTCATAGCTTCTTTAGTGCAGGAATTTAGAAGCAGCCTAGCTGGGTAGTTTAGGCTCAAGTCTCTCATGAAGTTGCAGTCAAGGTATAGGTCAGGGCTGCAGTCAACTGAATGAAGGCTTGACCGGGGCTGGAACATTCACTTTAAACATGGCACACTCAAGTGGCTAGCAAGCAGGCGGCAGCTGTTGGCAGAAGGCATTAGTTCCTTTTCAGGTGGACATCTCATAGGGCTGCTTGAGCATCCTCACTGTGTGGTGGCTGGCTTCCTTCAGCACAGGTAACTCAAGAGAGAGCAAGAGGAAGGCTGCAGTGTCTTTTATGACTTAGCCTTGCAGCTTTCACATCATCACTTCTGCAGGATTCTATTGGTCATACAGGCCAGCCATGATACAGTGTAAGAGCAGATTATGCAAAGATGTAAATACCAGAAGCAGGGTTCATTTGGGGTCATCTTTGAGGCTGGCAACCACAGTGAATATCTGCTTTGCTTTTTGTCTGTTCACGGACCCTTTCTTTGTGTGGAGAACACCTTCTTCATCTGAGGTGCGTAACCTAGGCCTGGCCAATTGGAACACTCCACACCCATGGCTAGAGTGGTCAAAGGGATATGAGATCAACTAGGGCCAATTAGAATCTTCCTTGATTTTTGATATATGGATTCCAAGGAGGAGAGGGTCTCTATTCCTTGCTATTTCAAGCTCTGAGAATGAGCTAAGTGCAGCTTCTTACAGCCATTTTTCAGGTCATATTGGAGGAAGCTATCTTTAGTAAGAGAAAATGAGGCCGGCATACAAAGAGAGGCAGCGAAGAGCAGAAATGGAAAAAGAGAAGGGGATCTTGATGAAATACTTTGAGCACATGATCCAGCCATGCCTGAAATCTGCATCAGACTTTTCAGTTACATGAGTCAATAACTTTCCTTTTCTGTTTGAGTTGCATTCCTATCACTTGCAACCAAAACAGCTCCAGCAAATCAACAGAATCTTATTCTTCTTGAATTTCCAACACTGGGTTCAATTCCTAGTCCTAGTACTCAATTCAGGTCTGATGAATACATTAATTAATCTTTATGTTTTTACATAAAAGCATCTGATATATGCACACATTGGAGTTTTGTTGTGTTTTTTTTTTTGTGTGTGTTTTTTTTTTAAAGAATTGGCGATTTGCCAAGTAGGTAACAGTTACAAGAACAATCCTAGAACCTTGTAAAGTTTGGTGATCCCCATAGAGTCATTGTATTAGTCTGCTGCGCTCAAGGTCAGTTTCCAGCAGTTCTGTGTGATGTGGTTGCGTGAACGGTTCGCCAGAATCCTGAATACACACAGAGCTACGTGGAGAAAGGAGGACTGCTGGAGATGTGCGCCACGTTGCCTGGGTGACAGGGAAACGGAAAGGGCCCTGAGTGGACCTCTAAGCACTTGCTTATACAATATGTGGGTAAAATTATGTTTCAGGGAGGAAAGTGAGGAAATGGGTAAAGGACATCCATAGAATGTTGGCTGTGGGTTGGTGGTTTCTCGCCCCCCTAAGAACCATGCCCACAGAGGAACATGCCAAAGAAAGACATAAGATCAGATGTATAGCAACAGTTCACCAAATCGCTGTGCTAGTAATCAGATTCTCCCACTCTTGCCCCAGCTGAGGAATTAAAGGAACAGAGGGAAATATGGTTTCATGAAGGAATGTTTTGCTGTGGCTTAGATCAGTCAGTCGCCTCACACATGTGAACAATTGTTCTCACATAGGAAGATAGAGGGAGATATAAGAGGAAGGAAGTCAAGTATGGAAACGAGAGAAGCAGCTTGGCTGCTGCTTGCGTTTCTCTTTAAAGTCTTCTGATGCCCGGCAGCTTTGTTGCGTCTAGGAAAACTGCTATACACGCCATCAACCAAGTGACAGGTCTTTATATTTTTAATTCATCACAGAAGCCCTGGTGCCCAAATGATGCCTGACAGAAAAAAATCTCTGGTTGGTTAGGGCCTTTTCTCAAGCCAAGGAAAACCTCAGAAGTCCTTAGTTTTCCCCTGGGCTCTTATAGCACATTCAGTTTTCTTTAACTCGATAAACTCCCGTGGCTCCTGTCACTTACCGGCTTTAGAGAGAGGAGACACTGGTGTCTGTGACAGTCAGAACCTGGATTCTGGAGTCAGACTGTCTGGGTTCACGTCACTGCTTCCTCATTTACTCGATCCGATGATCTAGGCCAGTGGTCGGCAAACTCATTAGTCAACAGAGCCAAATATCAACAGTACAATAATTGAAATTTCTTTTGAGAGCCGAAAACCGACTTCTGCGCATTGGGCCACGAAGTTTCAATCACATTGTACGTGCGCGCCCACACGTGGTATTTTGTGGAAGAGCCACACTCAAGGGGCCAAAGAGCTGCATGTGGCTCGCGAGCCGCAGTTTGCTGACCACTGATCTAGGACAAGTCACACTTTGTGCCTGGTTTCCTCATCAGTAAATATGCAATAGCATCTCTTTATACAGTTGTGGCAAGTATTAAATGAAGAGAGAGAGAGAGAGAGAGAGAGAGAGAGAGAGAGAGAGAGAGAGCAAGCGAGCTTAGAGCAGTGCCTGACACACAGTAAGCCCTATTTAATTTGGATAATGTCATTACATAGACAAAACCCCATTTCGCTATGAATCTCCCTTGACTCTTTGTCATTGTATGTAGATGTGTGTGTTTTTTCTATTTCCATGCGGCCCTCAATTATTTTTTTCATTTAATACTTCTCATCGTAACTATTTGTGGGCCAAATGTTGTTAATAGGCTTAACCCAGTTTAATAGTACATGACTGTCAGTGTCTTGGGGCCTCTGCCAATTTGTGTCCTTAGAGCCTGGGCCTTTTCAAGTGCAAACACAGATTAGCAAATTAGCATGAGTCAGGCAAGTCACCCATGAATTCCAGACTCCCAACTAGAACCTTCGTGAAATGTTCACGTGAGCTGGACGCCATGCGTCCCAGCCAAGCGCCCCACTGAACCAGGTTACAGAATCCTGCAGTAAGAGGAGGGCACAGGGCTAAACCAACACCCAGGCCTAGAGCACTGTCCTGGGCTCCCCCAAAACATATGCCCCATTTGTTTAAGGGTGAGGTGCCTATGTGGTACCCATTCCCCAAAAAACACGTGTTTCACCAATGAGAAGTTATTTCTAACACCAAAAAATAAACCCTCTCGTGGCGCTGCAGAAACAAGTAGTTGATGAAGCTGTAGGAGGCACAGATTCCAAGTCCAAGGTCCCGTTTAGGCCCCTTCAGTTCTCATCAACCAGCCCCTGGAGTGCGTACTTCCCATTAGAGCTTCAGAGTTGATTAACAACGCCTCGGGTGAATGTTAAAGCTAACTTCTAAAGCACACACGTATATCTTGCTCTCTAAGCGGAACTATTTAAGTTGCGACAATATTCACCCAAGGTGGGTGGAATCCTCAGCCCGTAACTTGATGTTTCGGTGGCAGCGTACCTATTGACTGCAGTTTGTGGAGATACTCATAGGTTTCTCATCAAAAATGAATAATTAAAATAGCATCGACTGATAAAATGCTTCCTCTGCAAGGAAGCTCTTGATTTTACAGCCGCCGTAAAAGGTGATTTCAGACGTGGGTGGGTTGGAAGTGCTTCTGCAAGCGACGCGGCACATCAGAGCGCTTTAACACCAGGGCTATCCGGGGGAGACAGTCCTCAGAGAAATAGATTTTTGATGGAGCAAGTGGAAATTCAGAACGTAAATATCAGTGGATGTACACAGATCTTTTTCACTTGCGCTGTCTGTAGAGAACAACGTTGGTTTATGGTATAACAGCCGTGCAGCAGACACGGTAGGACAGAGTTCACTGGTGTGTTTATTTAGAACACACGTCATCCCCTTGTTTTTGAAATTAAACTAAAAGTAGGTCACAGTAGGCAAAACATTAAAAGGAAATATAGACATTTATTTTTAGTGTCCTTGATGGTACATAAGTGTGGCTCCAGTTAATTGCACAGAGGGCAGCAGGATAAAGGAGAGGAGGCAGAAGGAAAGAAAGATGAAGACAGGCAATTGCCAAAGACGGGCTTTGTCTAGTTTGAAACCTGAACTGAAGTTTGTTTTGTGCTGTTAGGGGAAATGAAGGAACCCTATGATTATTGAGGTGTAACAGTTCACTGGGGTGTAAGCATGGAACTATTTAACTGCTCCCAGCCTCTGGGGGGTGAGGGGGGTGGATCCCTGGGCATTGGGCTCCTTTAATATCTTTTTAAAAAATATTTTTTTATTAATTTTAGAGATGAAGGGAGAAGGAGAGATAGAAACATCAATGATGAGAGAGAATCATTGATCCACTGCCTCTTGCACGCCCTACATAGTGGGTCAAGCCCGCAACCTGGGCAACCTGATGGGGAATCGAACCATGACCTCCTGGTTCATAGGTCAACGCTCAACCACTGAGCCACATGGGCTCCCTTCATATCTTAATGATGTCTCCATCCAGTTCCATAACTTTCCAATCTATATGCTCAGTCCTATTTTTAAATTTCAATCTCAAAAACAAAACAACACTGAACTTGGATGTCTATCTGGTGGGAGTGTGAGATGTGTCTGCTCTCACATGCCCATCTTCTCCCTGTTTCCCAGGTTTGGAGGATGGAATGAGAAAGAGCATCTCCTTACTTGACTCCCGTAGACAGGGGAGCAGTGGGTGCTGCCACCAAGGTTGCTGCTGCCTCTCTAACACCATGTCTCTGGGTCATGTGTCCTGAGGCACACAGTCTCTTGCCTTCTGGCTCAGGCTCAGCCTCTTCTCTCTCTCAGCCCAGGCCTCCCCCTACTCAAGTGATCCTCTTGTCCAACACCCTGCTGGGTGTGGTATCAGCAAGATCTAGCTCAGCCACTGCTCCCTGCCACTGACAGGAAATTCTGTCCTTGCAGTGGGAATGCAGTCTGGAGCCTCATTAAGAGTGAGTCAGAGCACTTTGTAGGAGACAAGGGGAACAACAGAAAACAATCCATCATTAACTCAAAAGGAATTCACCATTCCTGGAAGTAAAGCTGTTGCAGGCTGAGGCAGGGAGTAGATAGAGCCAGCTTCTGATTCATCTCCTAATTCCAAACATTAATTTAATGCCCAGTGCACAAATGGAGAATACAACAGATGCTTTCACTGGTAAGGAGATACCCCATTTGATTTTAGCCAATAGGCAGAGAAGGGATCATGATCCCACTTACGACACACAGCTTCGCTTTCACACTTGATGTGGAGACTGACACCTCCATGCTCCCTACACCCACCTCTCCAGTGCCCACAATCTCTCCCTGATACTGCCCTGGCCTGAGGTCATATTCCTGAGGAAACATCTTTCTCACTGGAAGTAATCAGTTTTGATGCATTCTTTTTTGTTAATCCTCATTAGAGGATATTTTTCCATTGATTTTTAAGGAGCGTGGAAGAGAGAGGGAAAGACAGAGAGAAACATCAATGTGAGAGAAATACATAGATTTGTTGCCTCCTGTATGAGCCCTGACCAGGGCCCAAGCTGGGGAGGAGCCTCCAACCAAGGTACACAGCCTTGACCGGAATCAAACCCAGGACCCTTTGGTCCGCAGGCCGACGCTCTATCTACTGAGCCAAACAGGCTAGAGCTTGATGCATTCTTTTTGAGGCCTGATCCAAACACCTCTTTTGTGTACTCATAGTTACTAAACTTAATCTGTCAGGTGCTTTCTCCCAGCTCCCATATTTTCTGTACCCCTTTGGGAGTCAGAAACAACTCTAGGACTCAGGTCAACATACTATTTTAAAAAATATTTTCAAACCTAAACAAAAGTGGAAAGAATAGTATGATAAACTGGCATATATTCATCACCCAACTCAATAATTAGCAGCTCATGACCAATTTTTATCCTCACCTAGTCTCCCCCCTGGACTATGTATCTAAAATATTTGAACTCTTTTTGTTGTTTTAAACATAACTGCGATATCATTAACACACCTAAAAATAAAGAACACTTCTTAATTATTATTAAATATCCAGTCTGTATTCAGATTTCTGCTATGGCTTCATAAATTGGGACCCTAACAAGATTTATTTGTTGTATTTGATTGGAACATTTCTTGCATGAATCAGATTACACTAGGACCTAGTGACTAGGTTATACTGTAGCAGCAGACAACTCGAAAATCACAGTGGCTTACAACAGCTGGCGTTTAATTTCTGCTCATGTGAATTTCCATTGTGAGTCAGCCCCACAGACTCTTCACTCCTGGCCATGGACTGAAGCAGCAGTCCCTGTATGGGATGCACCCACTTCCTGGCAGATGGTATAAGGAATGGTTGAAACATACAATGACTTTTAAAACTTCTGCTCAGAAGTAGCAACCATCACATATGCTCACATTTCATTGGTCAAAACAAATCACATGGCTAAAGCTGATGTCAGTGGGGAAAAAGGAAGTATAATTTTCCCACAGGAGAGGGCAGCAAATATTGGGAATCTATCATACCTCTTAATCTGTAGGTTCCTCACCTCATCTTCACCCATCTTCCCCAATTTAGTTGAAGAAATTGGGTAATTTGAGCTGTAGAATTGTCTGTATTCTGAATTTTGCTCATTGCATCCTTGTGGTGCACTTATTTAACATGTTCCTCCATCACCTCTACTTCTTCTAAACCTGTAGTTAAATATAGAGGCATTATCAGATTCAGGTTCAAATTTTTGGCAAGGATACTTCCTAGGTGGTCATATTATATAATTTTAGTTATCTTCTGCTCTATAACAAATCATCCCAAACCTTGGTGACTTAAAACAATAGTAATCATGTATTATCTTATGGTGTCTCTGGGCCAGGAATTCAGACAGGGCACAGAGGATTGGTTTGTCTGAACTTTATGATTTCTGGGGTCTTAGAAGGAAAGCCTAGAGGCTGGAGAACTGAAATCATCTGATGGCTTGACTGAAGCTGAAGGTTCCTTGGTTAGCAAGTTGGTGTTGCTTCTTTTCAAAGTAGGCCTGTCCACAGGGCTGCTTGAGCATCCTCACAACATGGTGGCTGACTTCCCCCAGAGTGATTGATCCAAAAGACCAGTGCTGGAGCAGCAATGTCTGCTATGACCTAGCTTGTGAACTCAGACATTGACACTTCTATTGGTCACAAAATCAGCCTTTATTCAGTGTGGGAAGTCTCCACAAACGCCTAAATGCCAAGAGAGGAGTTTCATTGAGGGCCATCTTGGAGGCTGGATACCATATTATCAAGTAAGTAGCTTTTGAAGTTAAAAAAGGCAAGTAGAGATTATCTATACCAAGTAGTGTGGGATAATAATTGTCAGCATTTGAGATGTCATGGTCCAGTAAAATTTCAGGAAAAATAAGAACTAACTGGAACTACTAGATCTTTATTTTGTCATGCAAAGTCATTAAAAAAAAAAAAAGTCACCTGTTGCCCTAGCCAGTTTGGCTCACTGGATAGAGTGTTAGCCTGCGGACTGAAGGGTCCTGGTCAAGGGCACATACCCAGGTTGCGGGCTCAATCCCCAGTAGGGAGCGTGCAGAAGGCAGCTGATCAATGATTCTCTCTCATCATTGATGTTTCTATCTCTCTCTCCCTCTCCCTTCCTCTCTGAAATCAATATATATTTTTTAAAACCCACCTGTTAATTCTACTACTATTATTATTTCACTTTTTTATTTTTTGAGAAACATCAATTGGCTGCCTCTCGTATGCTCCTCAACCAGGGATCAAACCCAAAACCTAGATATGTGCCCTGACTGGGAATTGAACCACCAACCTTTTGATACATGGAACAACACTCCAACCAAATGAAGAACAACCTGTTAATTCTACTATCATTATTTTTTCACTTTTTTTGAAAGATCTGTTTCATTCAGAATACATGATCTCCAAATAAAGACATCATTCTAGATGAGGAGCAATGAGAACTCTCCTAAACTGCTGGTGGGGCTGTACATTGGGAATCCACTTGGAAAACATTCTGTAGTCAAGTTGAGGAGTCACGTGTTCTATCACCCAACAATTCCACTTCTAGGTATGCACCCTAAAGAAATGTGTACACACACACCAGGAATCATGTACATAGCAGCATGTTAGTAGTAAGTAGCCCTGAACTGGAAACAAACCAAATGCCCATTAATAGTAGAATAGACAGACAAACTGATACCTGTTCACACTGTATGATTCCATATAGATAAAGTCCTCATACAAACAATACTAGCGTATAGTGCTTGGGATGTATGCTTGGATGAAAAACTTACTTTAAAAAAGAGCAAGACTGTGATTATTATAAAGGTCTGGTGTGCTTACCTTTGGTGGGAGGGAGGGTTTTCTGACTGTAAAGAGACACAAGGTGGAGATGGTTGGGATGATGGCAATGTTTCATTTATTGACCTTAATGGTAGTTACACAGATATTGCTTAAAAACTCATTAAGCTTCACATTTTATGTATTTTTTCTACCTATTTGCTATGTTTCACCATAAAAAAGAATTTTTAAAAGGGAAAAAATTAGGCTTTTTAATAAAAAATTTTAGCTTTAGTGAAACTTAAAAAAAAAAAAAAAAAGGCCATCTGTTGTTTTTCAGCTCCGTCATCCCTCTCCCACCCCTTTCTCTATACCAGGATCTCTGGTAGTCCCAGCACTGGCAGCTTTACACTTGTGGACTCTCCCATGTCCCTGACTCAGTGGAGCAGGAGGGGATGTGGCACACGCAAATGCTCATCCCCCTTACACACACACACCCACACACACACACACCCACACACACACACACATCCACACACACACACACATTTACTCTCATGGGGCTCCCCTCTTTGTGCTTCAGGAGGAAGAACCTTTGTTCCTCTGCCCAGGTTGGTCAGAAGATGGAATAGCCTCCCCCTGACAAAAGGTCCCCCCACTTCTTGCTCCCAGGCAAGAATGACAGTAAAGTTGATGGCGCTTCTGAAAGGCACCGTCAGGAGGCCCTGCTGGCAGCCCCAGCTCCTGGCAGTGCCCGGGACTGAGCCTGTGGTGCTTAGTGGGGCAGCTCTCAGTACTGGGCCTGGATTTTGACACTGAGCACTTTACCCATTCTGTTTTACCACTGTTGATGGCACAGCTATTGTATGCCAGGAAGTATGCTATTGTTTTACATTGTGGAATGCTTTATAATTTACAATGTTTTATTTCATTTCCCTAACAAGCTTATGAAATTGAAGATATCTAATTATTGCCACTTTTTATAGAGGCCAATGAAGCTCCTAAGGTTTGAGTGTCTAAAGTCACGGTAAAGGGCTACCTATACCTCTGAAAACTTGCCATACCACAGCCTTTTGGCAGAAAAGTACCTCCTGGTGTTTCCTCAGACAGGTTTGCTGGATGGTGTCTCCTGACCCACCACCCATAGCTGGTTTGTCAGAGTGGTCATCTGACTCCAGGGCAGCCAAGTGACAGAGCAAAGATATATATGGGGTGGCTTGGGGAACATATCCGCCTAAACAGGAATACAGTGATTGGGTAGATGATTAAATTATCGTGGGAACATTGTGTGAAAAATACCAGGAAACTGTCGTTATAACAGGAAAAGCTAAAAGACACCAGAGATGAGAAAGTTGTACAAAGATACCCTAAGGCAGTCCGGGTCATCAATAAACAGGGAGTAAGAGTAAGGTAACTGTGAACAGAAGACACATCTCTGATGTAAATAGAAGGTGAGTTATCTAAATGGCATTGGCAGGAGCACTGAAAGCAAAGACCCATAATGACAGCGAAGCGACACTCCTGGCTTAGTCCAGCCTCTGCAGTTCAGTTCTCTCTCTCCCTCCCCCTCCCCCCCTCTCTCTCCTAAGTTTAAGTAGATGACAAGGTTATAAAGATATTGATCAAGGAAGACTGAGCCTACAGACAATGAATATTATATCTAATCTGATGACAAGCACTGACAGACAAGTGGTAGAGAGAAAATAAGGAAGTGAGATAATCAATCTAGGAAGTTTGTCATCTGATTAACAGGACTGAGAGATTAAAAAAAAAAAAAAGGAAGGAAGAAATTATCAGAGAAATCATAGAAGAAAAGTCCTAACAACTAGATGATGTGACTCTTCATAGGGTCAGGTCCCACTGAGTGCTCAGTGAAACAAATGACACAAACATACAAAAAGCCATGGCATATTTCACATAATCTCAGAACACTGGGGAGAAAGAGAAGAGTCCATAAGCTTCAAGAAAGAGAAAGGTGATACCTAGAGAAGTGGGTAGAAGAATGACCCCTGACTTCTTCACAGCAACACTGGATGCCAGAAGACAGTTTGGGGGGGAAGGGAGCTTATTGATTAATACCCAGCTAAATTGTCAATCAAGCTTGAAGGAAGAATAAAAATATCTTTAGTCATGCAAGACCTCAAAATATTTACCTTCCAGGCACCCTTTCTCAGAAAGCCACTAAAGGTTGGGCTCCAGCAAAATGATTGAGTAAACCAAGAAATAAGATAAGAACAACAATAATAACAACAAAAAATAGGAAAACACTCAGGCTGGTGCAGTTCAGTTGGATGAGCTTCATCCTGTGCACTGAAAGATCACTAGTTGATCAGGACATGTACCCAGGTTGTGGGTTCAATCCCCAGTTGAGGTGAATGGGGAGGTAACTGATCAATGTTTCTCTTACATCAATGTTTCTCTCTCTCTCTCTCTCTCTCTCTCTCTCTCTCTCTCTCTCTCTCTCCCTCTCTCTCTCTTCCTCACCCTCCCTCTCTCTCTAAAATCAATAAAAACATATATTTTTAAAAAATAGGAAAGCCACAAAGGGAAACCTTAGGCAGTACAGGACGCCTAGAGAACAACCACTCCCTATTGAAACAGGACGATGATGAGCTAGGAGAGGGTGGTCTCCAAGAAAAAATGATGGTTAATACATTTGAGAGTCTGGCAGAATTCCTGTTTTCATGATAATGTCTCATTGATTTATTCCTTTTGAAAAGAAATCATTATCTTTCTTTTCAAAATTTGATCTTTAGAATAAGTTAAAAACAACTTAAATTGCAAAACAAAAATCTATTTTTAGTCCATGAAAAATATTATTGGGATTTTGATTTAAAATTTTTCATACAAGTATAGTAGGATTAGTTGGGATAGCCTTAGCCAGTTTGGCTCAGTGGGTAGAGTGTTAGCCTGTGGACCAAAGGGTCCCGGGTTCGATTCCAGTCAAGGGAACGTACCTTGGCCCAGACCCTGGTCAGGGCTCATGCAGGAGGTAACCAATGGATGTGTTTCTTTAACATCTATGTTTCTCTCTGTCTTTCCCTCTCTCTTCTACTCTCCCTAAAAATCAATAGAAAAATACCCTTGGGTAAAGATTAACAAAAAACAAACAAACAAAAAATCATTTAGTATATATTGCTTGGTTCTTCCAGTTGTTTGCAATTAGCATCTATTTTGATTGCTTGATATCCATGATGTAGCAATTTTAAATATTCTTAAATCCCTGTGGCCAAAAAAGCTAGCTAGGCATATAGTTACTCAACTTTATCATGTTTCCCAGCATCCTTTGCAATTCTATCAATGAAATGTGAGTGGAGCAATGAATAACACTTCCAGGCCTAGACCAATAAAAATTCCCAGGCTTGTCCCTTCATGTCCTTTTCTCCTTCTCCATTGCTTAGAATGGTGAAGGTGACAACCAGAGTCATAAAGATGGCATGAAGATGGCAGAGACACTACAATCCAGGATTTCTGAAGGGCTGTGTAGATAAGAGCTGCGTGTACAAACACCTCCCATACTCCAGGCCCACTGCTACTGTTGGGGAAATTTGCTTTGAACTTTACAGAAGAGAGAAATAAACTTATCTTTAAGCCATGGAAAAAATTTATCTTTCTTTATTACTGTAGCTTAACCTACTCTAACCAATACAATGGCTAAATGAATATTGTTACACTTTTGGAGGGAAACTTGATAGTAACTACCAAACCAGCAAAAGCAGAAATGTTTTGATATAGCAATTCCATTTATAAGAATGTATAAAATACAGAAATACCTAGACAAGCAGGTAAGGCTTTATGTACCAGGCTGTCCACTGCAATATCATTCATAGTTAACAAAAGACTGTAGACAACCAAAATGTCTATCTTTAGGGAAATTATTAAATAAATGATAAGTTCTAATGAAATGCTATGCAGCTATTAAAAAGAACAAGACATGTATTATGAGGAGAAATTATGTCCTTAAATTATCTATTGAATAAAAATTTGCATGTTTCTAAGTTTTATAAAACAACCATATATGTATATAAAGCATGTAGCAATATATAAATACATATGAACATAAATATATTTGTATGTGCATAGAAAAATGTCTAGAAAGTTATGTACCACCTAGGGGCCCAGTGCATGAAATTCGTGTATGGGGAAAGAGGGTTGTCCCTCAGCCCAGCCTGAACCCTCTCCAATCTGGGACCCCTCGGGGGATGTCTGACTGCCGAAGGGATCAGGCCTAAACCAACAGTCGGACAACCCTCTCACAATCCAGGACTGCTGGCTCCTAACCACTCGCCTGCCTGCCTGTCTGATTGTCCCTAACCACTCTGCCTGCCAGCCTGATAGCCCCCTAACTGCTTCCCTGCCAGCTTGATTGATGCCTAACTGCTCCCCTGCCGGCATGATCGTCCCCAACTGCTTTCTCCTGCGGGGCTGAGGGGACTGCAGGACTCTGACTGGATGAGGCAGGGGACTGGGGGACTGAGGCTGGATGAGGCTAGATGCTACGGGGACTGGGTGAGGCGGGGCTGAGGGAACTGGGGGACTCTGGCTGGATGAGGTGGGGCTCAAGGGACTGGGGGACTCTGGCTGATGAGGCAGGGCTGAGGGGACTGGGTGCTGCCATCTTGTGGCCATGGGCATTGCCATTTTGTGAGGGCGTGGCAGTCATTTAGCATATTCCCTCTTTATTGGCTGTGGGTGCTGCCATCTTGTGAGGGTGTGATGGTCAATTAGCATATTCCCTCTTTATTGGAAAGGATATATTAATAATAGTAACTGCTGCAGAATAGGAGCACTGTTGTGACTTTAAATATGTTCATAGTCATGCTCCTCTCTCCAAAGGTAGGGTCCATTTTCCCTTCTATTGAGTGTGGGCTAGAGTGTGTGTGTGTGTGTGTGTGTGTGTGTGTGTGTGTGTGTGATTCCCAAGATTAGGTTATAAAAGACATTTGACCTTGCTCTGTATGTTGCACCATGCACCCTGGGCACAGCCAGCTTCCATCTTGTGAAAACAGTGTTATGGTGAGGTCCATCAGGCAAAGAACTGAGACCTGCTGCCAACAACTAGCACTGGCTTGCCAGGTGTGTGAGCGAATCTTCTTGGTTGTGGATCCTTCAGTCCCAGCCAAGCCTTCCTGTGGGAGACTCTGAGCCGAGAACCACCGCTAAGCCACTTTGGATTTCTGACCCACAGAAAGCGTATGCACAATAACACTGGGGGTGAAATTAACAGCGCCCCCCTCCCCTTTTTGGTTAATCCTCACCTGAAGATACCTTTTCCATTGGTTTTTAGAGAGAGTGGAAGGGAAGAAGAGAGAAAGAGAGAGGAAGAGAAACATCGATGTGAGAGAGACATGTCAATTGGTTGCCTCCTGCACATGCCTCTACTGTGGCCAGGTATGAAACCTGAAACCCAGGTACCTGCCCTTGACCAGGAATAGAACTTGTGACCCTTCAGTGCACAGGCTGACTCTCTAACCACTGAGCATACCGGCTAGGGAAACAGTCCCCTTTAAAGAAAAATAAAGAAAAGAAAAAGAAACCGGGTGAGATCATATATTGTTTTAAGCCAGTAAGTTTGGGGGTAATTTGTTCTGCAGCAATAGGTAATTAAAATGAGAATGAATAGAAGAGTCGGAGAGAACATTTTACTTTAAAAACTTTTAATATTCCTTTTCATTGTTTATCCTATATAATAAAAGGGTAATATGCAAATAGACTAAATGGCAGAACAACTGAATAGCCAATCAAAGCATAATATGCTAATGATATGCTAAGGCTGCTCAACCACTCACTATGATATGCACTGACCACCGGGAGTAGGGGGGGGGGGAGGGGAGGAGGGGAGATGCTCCGACCAGTAGGTTAGCTTGCTGCTGGGGTCCGGCCGATCGAGACTGAGCGAGATGGACCGGACATGCCCTGGACCCCTCCCGCGATCCTTCCCAACTCAATCGTGCATTGGTGGGGTCCCTCAGCCTGGCCTGCATCCTCTCGCAATCTGGGACCCCTCGGGGGATGTCGGAGAGCAGGTTTCAGCCCAATCCCACAAGCCACTCCCCTTGGGAGGGCGCCAGATGCAGGCCTCAAGCCTCTCCTGATTGGGACTGATTGGGCACGAGCCGATGGCAGGCACAGTGGGGCAGGGATGAGCGGGAGCGGCAGGTAGGAGCTGCAGGTGTCATTGGACTGCAGGATTTGGCCCGATTCCTGCAGGCCACCCAGAGGGACCCCACCCATGCACGAATTTGTGCACTGGGCCTCTAGTATTTTTATAATTAGCATTCACAAATTTTAACAAAAACATTTTAAATTAAAATGAAAAGGGAATCTTAAAGAAAAGTACTAGTTCATCATTTGCTGGACCTAGAAAGAACAATACGTATTTCAAAAACCATGTAAGAAACTCTTTCAATGACTGGTAGTGGTGACTGCATAGTCTCTAGACCAAAAACATATAAAATATCTCCTCCTAGTGACATAAAACACAAGACATAGCCAGTCATCAATCATTATTGTTTTTCTCAATGGATATTACCCAGCCATCCCTGCCTTGCAAAGGAGAAAAACCCCAGAGGGCCTTTCTTTCTGTTGTACAAATGTTTATGTTTGTGTTAACAAAGGACAAAGAACCCTTTTCTGATTTTTTCCCTTAGAGAACCAGCACTTAAACGTGCGGTATTGATGAATGGTAGTGCCATCAGTCAAGACACAGTTAAGAAGTGAAGCTTTAACATCTGCATCTTTCCCTTCACCTCCATAGCCTTCCTCTGAGATGCACCCATTAAAACTTCAGCATCTGTCTCTTGCTCACATCATTTCTTCTCTTCTACCCAACAAATCAGTCCAGCAGTTTGCAGAGTAAGGACTTCTAAAAAAAAACACCACTGACTTCATGACCTCCCCTGTTCATAGTCACATTTAATTCCTGTTGAGCTCATGGCACCAGGGGACTGACGTCTGCATCCTGTAGCAAATATTCCCATTATTTCTTGCTCTCCACTTAAAAACATTCTTCAGCTCTTACTAAAGCTAAGGGCCCCAGAGTTCTTTGTGTGAGTATTGAATGTGCTGGTATATGGGTTTTACCCATGTCCTAGATTTTTTTTAAAAAAGTGAATATTAATCTTGCCTGTTATATAAACTAAACATCTGCAATTTCCCATATGAATGATACCATCAAGGGAGGAAAGAGTGTAAGAGAAGAAGGGGGAAAGCCATTAAAAAGAGAGTGTTAGGCTAAGACAAAGGAATCTAGACCTAGACCGACTGTCTGAAAAGTTAAAGTAACCCGTTCGACTTGAATTACATCATCAACCCAAGTTGGGGGTGTTCGGGGCATTCCAGTCATGGCCATTCCAGCTCACCACCCAAGCCGTATAAAGTCTGCTCTCGACCTGCGCCTGTGCATTTTCAGTGTCCAGGCTTAACTGTGTTCAGACAGGAATGTCACACTTCTTTGACACCTGGATGTCAGGAAAACAACTGCCCCCAGTCCCCTCTGCTCAGATGTTAAAGCATCTACGATAACAGTCCCCAAAGAGAGTCGGGGTCTATACTGTTTGACTATGGAAAGCAGGTCTGACTGCTTTATGTCTCATTTGGATTGTGGTGGGCAAATAAGAGCGAGATAAAGTCTAAATAAACTGGCTCTGAAATTCCCATGCTTGTGTGGATTTATTTGGTCCTTTGATGTCTCCCCCCTCCACCTCCTCCGCCCCCCCCCCCCCACCATTGGAATGTTTCAAATGTGCACTTAAGTCACCCATAGAAAGGCTGCTAACGTAAATGAACGTGTGTTTAGAATGGGCTGTCATCTTAGCCCTCCCGGAGATGCAGAGCCCGTGAGACACACAGGGTCAATTGGTGTTACCTCTTCTGTTTCTTCTTTTAGACACGAGGGGCTGCAGAGTTCAGGCTGCCCTGTTCTTCTCGTCTCTCTATTTATTCAGGTGACTTACATTTGGGCTGTTATAAGGAGGGGTGACCCTCAAGTCTAGGACATTCCTCTTAAAATTGAGTTTTGACTTCCATGCCTGACTGATTATTTTAAGAGGACCATTTGAGTCTCTGATACTCTATCTTCACTGTGATTTCCATTTTTTTAAAAAAATATCTGTGGAAATATAGGAGTGTGTAATGTGAAGCACTTGACCTCATATTGTAAATGCTCTTCAAGTTTAAAAGCGATTTTTATCATAAAAGCAATGCTAAAGAAAAATTGAGAAGCAGGGAAGAAAATCCTCTGTGATCTATAACTCAAATATAAGTAGTGCTGAAATAGACCCAATCAGGGGAGAGGTGGGGCATCGACCCTTCCAAGCATATCCAGGTTGGTATGTACATATATATTCTATACATTTTTATTGATGTCAGAGAGGAAGGGAGAGAGAGAGAGAGAGAGAGAGAGAGAGAAGAGAGAGAGAGGGAGAAACATCAATGATGAGAGAGAATCATTGATCGGCTGCCTCCTGTACGCCCCACACTGAGGACTGAGCCCGTAACCCCGGGCATGTGCCCTGACCGGGAATCAAGTAGGTTCGTAGGTTGACGCTCAACCACTGAGCCATGCCTGTTGGGCCAGGTTGTATATTAAGGCCAGTGAGTACTGCTGCCTAGCAGCTCCAGAACTGAGGGTGCTGTAAAAGCATGCAGACTGCCTTTTACATGTAACATTGTATGACAAGCATTTTTAGGCAGCCTTCGTAAGAGAAGGAATTCTATTTCTCCAGATTTCTATATTTTTTTAGGAGTGTACTTAGAGAAATCAAAACCTAGCGGTATTAATCAACATCTTCAACTGTGGTTGGATACCTAAGGTCATACCTTTACCTTTGTAGTAGAAATGAGACACGATGTAAACGCAATCTTAAAAGCTTCAAGGACCAGCCTTTCCCTGCGGAACACTGCGTCCCCGGTGGAAGCAGGTCCCGGGTTCGCTGCCACGCTCGGCCCGCGGCGTCCAGGTAGAAGCAGGCTCTCCGGCATTCTTGAGTGTGCACTTCACTTCAAAATGTAAACCCCGCTCAGAATTAGTATATTCAGAGCAGTAATAGAAAAATATCGGCATCATGCTTTTAGGGAACTTTTCAAAATCTCAAACACTCTTTAGGGATTAAAGGGGAGAATTACATAATAGCAGGAGAGCTCCTTAAAGCCACTAGCTAGGATCACCCTGGGTGATGGGAGACCTTCTGAAGTAGTGACCACTTGAAGGTTTTGAGGAACAGAAACAGCACATTGCTGCCTCTCAGTTTGATGGCCCTGCCTGTCTGACCCACTTGGCATCCCCAGGGCCTCCTTCTCCACATCACGTTTCAATCACTTTTGTTTCTGGTCTTACAGGGTTCAGTTTCAGCTCCTTGGTTAGGTTAGTTCAGTTGGTCACCTCATTATACTAATGAGGCCGAGGAAGTATGGGCCATTTGGCCTTCTGGAGAGAAGTAACAATAAGCCCTTTTCTCCCCTTTTTACCCCCCACCCCTGTCCCCTGGGCCCCCCAAGGTTGTGAGCAGCTAAGCATGTTATACTAGGACCGTGGTCGGCAAACTGCGGCTCGCGAGCCACATGCGGCTCTTTGGCCCCTTGAGTGTGGCTCTTCCACAAAATGCCACAGCCTGGGCGAGTCTATTTTGAAGAATTGGCGTTAGAAGAAGTTTAAGTTTAAAAAATTTGGCTCTCAAAAGAAATTTCAATCGTTATACTGTTGATATTTGGCTCTGTTGACTAATGAGTTTGCCGACCACTGTACTAGGAGGCTTGGGGAAAGAATGGATAAAGCATGGACTTGGGAATCAGATAAAATTAAAATAAAATCTATATATTAGCCCTGGCCGGTTTGGCTCAGTGGCTAGAGCACCGGCCTGTGGACCAAAGGGTCCCAGGTTCGATTCCAGTCAAGGGCATGTACCTCGGTTGCAGGCTCCTCCCAGCCCAGGCCCTGGTCAGGGCTCCTGGAGGAGGCAACCAATCAATGTGTTTCTCTCATATTGATGTTTCTCTCTGTCTTTCCCTCTCGCTTCTACTCTCACCCGGTGCCCACAGCCACCGTTTCTGGGCTGGGCTGGGCTGGGCTGGGCTGGGCTGTGGGCTGCATTTTGCGCCATGGAGTCTTGGCAGCATCGGCTATGATTTGGTTGGCTATCACTCCGGGGTGGTGGCAGGGCCTGTGTCCCACTTGAGGGAAGCCAAGTGTTGGTTTGTCGGCACTAGGTCTGCGGTGCTGTTTCTTTTTCAATGGCCAGTGCACGACATGGAAGCTCCTCTGTTGAGTGTCTGCCCCCTGGTGGTCAGTGCATGTTATAGCTACTCGTCAGAAGATCGGACAGACACTTAGCCTTTTATATATGGAGATTACTGCAGCCTAACCCAACCTATATTGTTGATTCCCTCTCCTTCAACAACACAGTATAAAGACTGAGAGAAGAGGAACACTTTAATTCATGGACTGGAAGGCATCAGGTAGGTTTTCTGATAATCTGGTCCCATAGTGAAGTTATATTTCCAGAATGAAGCTTTTCTGGTGTTGGGGATGGATCCATGTTTCAATACAAGAAGAGGAACTTGGAGAAACAGAGAGGTGAGGGCAGGCTATTCATGGTGTCATATACTAACCCTTGGGGAAATCTTGAGACATCTCCTAGGGTCTTTTAAGTATTTCAGATTTACTCTTATGTGAATCAACAACATTCTAGTTTCCCTACTTCCCCATCCTCCTTCTTACTTAGACAGCATTACAATATTCGTGAGTTCCAATGAAACGAATCTATTATGTTTATAATTAAAAATAAAGAAAGCATTTCTTGGAAATGAACATTCTGTTCAAATGAAATTTGATTTTGGGGAAAAAAAAACTTAACATATTTAAATGCCTTATTCCTTTCCCTCTAAAAAATGTACTAGATTTAGCAATAAAATCATCTCCTTTGATAGAGAGCTAGCTGAATATAACCTAGCAGCAGCAACAAAATTACAATAGAATATAAAATTCTATTTTTAAAAGCGTTATTACAGCCAGGTCTCTGAATAATGAGAATGCTTACCAGCCCTAGTTGGTAATGGAGAACTGTATGCATTATTTTCCATAACCAAATTTCAGAACAATAATTGTGAACCTCTCTTAATGCTCAGTGCAGTGACATCTGACTTATCATCATGATACTTTGTAGAAACATAAAAGGTAACCTTATTAAGGTATGACTATAGGCAGGCAGTATGCTGAGTGCTTAAGTCAGGATTGTATTCAGCTGCATATAACAAAACCCTGACCACAGCGGCCGAACCAAATGGAGTTAATTTTTCTCATGCCACAACAAGTCTGGGGGTACGTAGTCCTCTCCTGGCACAGCGGCTTGAGAGCAACATCGAGCACCCAGGTTATTCCGAGTCCTGACCCACCATCCTTAGCATGGAGCTTTTGTTCTTAGTTGCAAGATGGCTGTTTTTCTTCCAGGTATCCCCATTCTATTCAGAATGAAAAAGGGCAAAGGGCAAGATACACATCCAGAAGCTGTCTCTTTCCTGGAAGCCCCTCCGTATAGAACAAAATTATATGGCCACCATAGCTGTGGGGGGAGTACTTTAGCTGAGCACATTGCCACTCCAAACAAAATCGCGTTCCTGTCCATCACAAAGAAACATAGACTAGATCTTGGGTAGACAACTAACGATAGTCTCAGGCTTTCGGAGCATTATCCCAGAACTTTGCAGCACAACTATGAAGCAGTTACTGCTATTTCCCCATTTTATACTTCAGGAAACCAAGGCATTCTATTTTATGTATTTTAGACATTTCATACCTTAGGAAACCCAAGGTTACACAGATGGTAGGTGGTTTATCTGGACTATGAAGCTAGGCACCCTTTGGAAGATGATTCTCAAGTAATCACAAAAGGCAAACATAGAAGGTTGGTCAAGTTGGGAACTCGCTTCCATAAGTCCTCTAACTGCTTCGTCAGTCACACGGAGAGCCAGCCCAGGGCATGGCCGAGGTCTCTCGGGCAATCTGCCAGCAGGTCCCTGGGGGAGGCAGTTATGCTGTCATACTTTCCCTGCTGTGACCACATACGAATAGTCCCGAGGCAGCTGTGACAAGCATCTGCATGAGCCTGCTAATGAGGCAGAGTTCATGAGTCCAAAAAACTTGGCAGGTCATGATTTGGGGAAGCACCATGGATTGGGGGTGGGGGGTGGGGCGTGAATCAAAGGCGTGGCCTTTCTGCCCCCCCTGGGTTTAGGGAGTTTTGTTTCAGGCAAGGTGTAAGGCACTTCCAGCCCAGGGAAAGAAGAAACTGTTTGGAAACAACAAATATTTACAAAAATTCAAACACTCATTAAAATACTGTAGGGTTTTGATTTTTGTGTTGTTTTTTGTTTGTTTGTTTGTTTTTTGTATTCACCCTGTTATCTTCATTCATTGCTGTAGTTAACTTTAACAGCCCCTGGCCTAGAGTAAGATACATGAAGTATAGCAACAAGAAGAAAGGCTGAGCTTACCAGCAGTGCAGGAGAGCAGAGGCTCTGGGAGCCAGCCAGTGTTCTCAGGTTGTAAAATAAAATCTCTAGGCCAATGGGACACTGGCCTCGGGCCATGGCAGTGATTAATGCCAGAGCTGTAAAAAGTGCTATGGTGGGAATGGTTAGAGGGTTGTCCTGTGTGAGCATGTGTGTGTGTGTGTGTGTGTGTGTGTGTGTGTGTGTGTGTTTGTGGTTTTTTTCTTTAAAGCAGCTTAACATGAAACACATACTTTTTAGTTGGTTTGGAATCTAAAAATAAAATTAAAGACTCCTTTACTTTTCTTTTCTAATTAAGAACTTAGGCAAATGTATAGACGAAAAGAAGCCTAAAAAGCTTTAAGTTCTAAACTAGTTACATCACTCCAAGTCTCCCTGATCTTTGTTCATATACTTTCATGCATTTTTACACAATTGAACTTATTGTAATAGACATTCTGGGTTCTACATGTTTCACGTAAACTTATTTCACGTGAACATTTTCATACTTATTTGAAATATGTATTTCTTTTTTTTTAAGCTTTTGAGTATTTTATTACATTAATTTGCCATAACTTGCTTAATCATCTCCCAATTGTGGAGCAAAGGGGATGTTTTCATGGTTTTGCTATTATACATGATGCCCCTTCCAACATCTTTATATAAGTTATTTATTTCTTTGTTGCCTTTAGGTCATTTCTTTCACTATGTTCCCCAAAGTGACATTATTTAGTCAATGGGTACGAAGAGTTACTTATCTTGGTGTTCCAACTTACAGTCTCATCCTATATAATGGAAGGCTAATATGCAAATGGACCGAACGGCAGAACGACTGGTCGCTATGATGAGCACTGACCACCAGGGGGCAGATGCTCAAGCAGGAGCTGCCCCCTGGTAGTCAGTGCGCTCCCACAGGGGAACGCCGCTCAGCCACAAGCCAGGCTCACAGCTGGCAAGCGCAGTGGCAGTGGCGGGAGCCTCTCCTACTTCCGCGGCAGCACTAAGGGAGTGGGCCTAAACTATCAGTTGGGCATCCCCCAAGGGCTCCTGGACTGCGAGAGGGCACAGGCTGGGCTGAGAGACACCCTCCCCAAGTGCATGAATTTCGTGCACTGGGCCTCTAGTCAACAATATAAAAATACATCTGCTTTTCTATCTACATCACAGGACAGTATGTGCTGATTATTTACCTGTTGTCTCTTAGCTCCACATCAACCTCCTATAATCCACTTAGAAATGCTGACTGGGGCTAGGAGCCTGCACAGCACCGTTCCCAGGCTTCATCCTAGCTGCTTCCTGTTAGATTCTGCCAACAGAAGGTGCCAGCAGGAAATGTGAAGGCATTTGAAGGAAAGATGGGAGAAGTCATAGTTTGCTTTCTTTCTGTTTCCTGGCAGTATCTCTAGGAATGACTTCATTTCCGGATGCCCTCTTCCCCGAGTTCCCAGCATCCTGCTTAGCACTCCCAGCGACACAGTAAGAAGTACAGGTCTGTCCTAGTCCAGGGTTTCCTCCTCCTTTGTCTCCCTCAGCTGCTTTCTGTCTTTCTATCTACTAACCTCGGGGCACCTACCTTTCCCTTTTTGACCTTTCAGCTCTCCCAACAACATAGTTTCCTGTAGTGAAGACTCTCTCTTTGAAATACCTAGTTTGGTTTCTATTTTCTTGACGAGACTCTGACTTATAAGCTGGGTCTTATCATTCTAATATAATACTTTATTAGGACAATATGTGTATAATTTCTCCCCCAAGTCCAATTTTGCATTTTTAAAAATTACTAGTGGAAACAGATTTTCTTAAACTGTAAACACTTCGTCCACTTCTCACTTAATTGCATGTGTTTTAAGGGTAACGATTAAAAAATCTCTAGAGGACTATGTTTATGTACATTATTTCAGTACATCAAATTACTTGTATTAAACAGAAAAAAATAAAAATAGAACTGTGAAGGTTTCATTAGCAAATATAATTGAATTGTAAACTTAGATTTAGACTTAAGATCTTTGTTCAGTTTTGTTAACTTATTTTTCTGTTTCAACAAATATTTTAGTAGTTGAGTGGTGGCCCCACAAAAAAATATGCCCATGTCTAAATACTTGGAATTGTGAATGTTACGTTATTTAGAAAAAGGGTCTCTGTAGATGTAATTAAACTAAGAGTGTTGGCATTAAGACTATCTTAAATGATCTGGATAGGGGCCCTAAACCCAACATTGAGTGTCCTTATAAGCAACAGGCAGAGAGAGATTGGAGACAGAAGAGTGAAAGATGCAGACACCGGGGCAGAGAAAACCGAGTGAAGATGGAGCCGGAATCAGGAAGTCTGCAGCCAGGAACCCAGAAGTGCTTAGAGCCATCTGAAGCCGGAAGAGGTGAGGAAGGGTTTTCGCTCTGAGCCTTCAGAGGGAGCAGAGAGCACCACCCTGCCTCCAAAATTGTGAGAAAATAAATGTCTGTGGCTGTAAGCCAGCAAGTTTGTGGCAATTTGTGGCAGCAGACATGGAAAACGAACGCAAACACAGTATCATTTCAATATGTACTTGTAAACACTATTTTTTTTATTTCAATTGTAATAATCAAAGCATTTATACATTAAAAGGGAAACGAATTGCCGAAACCGGTTTGGCTCCGTGGATAGAGCGTCGGCCTGCGGACTCAAGGGTCCCAGGTTCGATTCCGGTCAAAGGCATGTACCTTGGTGGTGGGCACATCCCCAGTAGGGGGTGTGCAGGAGGCAGCTGATCAATGTCTCTCTCTCATCGATGTTTCTAGCTCTCTATCCCTCTCTCTTCCTCTCTGTAAAAAACTCAGTAAAATATATTTTTAAAAAAATACATTTAAAAAAAGGGAAAAGAATCACATAAATATTGCCACGGATAGTTGGGTTTGAGCTACTTCTTCGTTTGTATCCATCTCTTATTTAGGATTTGTTTCCACCTTTTTTTAGGTGAGATTTATTACAAGTTGTTTTTGTTCTGTTCTTTTCCATTTTGCTGATGTTTCTAATAAGCCTTATAATTAGGCTTTTGTGTCATTTTATGTTCAAGGGGGGGGAAAAAAAACCATTAGTTTCTTATTGAGCCAGAACTCTTGCAATTAATTTATCTTTTCCTATCATTGTTTTTTTTTTCCTTCCAGTCCTCCTTATTTCATTTTCAACCTATTATCCTGTCCTCTTCCCTTTATTTTGCTTCTTATTATATCTGTGATTTCCAACCTGTTTTTTTTCTAATTGTGGTAAAAATCACCAAAGATGCCCTTGATTATTTTTATAATACTTGTTACCATTTATTATCTGCTATGCTATTCTATTGAAAAGTTGTTACAGCCTTGGCTGGTGTGGCTCAGTTGGTTGGGCATTGTCTCGTGCACTGAAAGGTTGCTGATTTGATTTCCACTCAGGGCACATACCCAGGTTTCCACTTGATCCTTGGTAGGGGGCATGCAGGAGGCAGCCAATCAATGTTTCACTCTCACATTGATATCTCTCCCTCTCTTTCTCTCCCTTCTTCTCTCTCTAAAAAACCAATTTAAAAAAAAGTAGTTACAATCATCTATATATATAAAAGCCAAGCGACTGGTATGACGGAATGCCTGGAACGACTGGACCAACCAGAACGACTAGCTGCTATGACGCGCACTGCTGCAGCCAACCGGCCCAATCAGGGCCCTGATCAGCCCCTCCCAACCTCCCACAGCCCCTCCCCCTGACCGGCCCCGCCCCCGATTGCCCCCCCAACCCCAATTAGGGGAAGGGTCGGCCAGCCAACCACCCGAAGCCCCTCCTCTCGGCCCTCCCAGCCCAAACAGCTCCCACTGGGCCAGGCTGGCCAGACCCCACCTGTGCATGAATTTGTGTACTTGGCCTCTAGTTTTCACTGAAAGTATAATTCATGTCAATTACAGAGGGAGGGAGAATGGCACAGAACCACACACAGAATCAACACATTACTTACAAACAACTTTAAATTTAATAAAAGGCACACTCCCTCGTTCTTAAAATGTCTTTTAGCCACCGATTGCAGGGAATTTCTGGGGTTGGGACGGTCCCTCATAAGCACTGCTCTGTGATTTTTGCTATCTTACAGTTTCCTCCTACCCCCTCCTCAGAAGCAAACACAAATTCCTCTCCTGTCACACTCAGAGCCATCTGGCACTTGTCTGTCATGCCTTGACCCCTAACTCACACTCAGGACCAAGGTCTCACCTCTGACCCAATGGATGGTTTCCCAGTAAAGACCTTCTAAAGGGAAATTCTGATGCCAGTTATTAACATAACAGTTTCACCTTGGGTTGCCAAGAGGTTAGATCACTTTGCTCAGGGCTCATAGCTAAGAAGGGGAGAACTGGGTTATGGATGCAGGTCTGCCTGCCTCTAAATCCCAAGGTCTTTTTGTTACAAACTCTCAACAAGCGCATTAAAGGTGGCTGTGTGACTTCTGAGTCTATGTTAGACAAGGCTGCACAGCTTCTGCCGTTGCTCTTGGAAACTCACTTTGGGAACCCTCAGCTGCCGTGTGAGAGGTATTGGCTATGCTGGGGCTGCCATGGGGAGAAACCACCTGGAGACAGAGAGATAGATGCCTAAGGAGCCCCAGGCTTTCTGTGTCTCCCCAGTCCGGGTGCCAGTCCCCACCAGAGCCGCATTCTGATTGCACCTGCATGAGGATTCCTGAGTGAGATTTGCCCAGCTGAGCCCAGTCAAACCCTAGCTCATTTTTCTATAAAGACATTGAGTGTGGGTGGTTTGGTGCACAGCAATAGATAACTGGGGGAAACAGCACAATTTGTGTTCATGCGGTATGTTCCTTGTCCTTATGGAGCACACATTCTAGCAGAAAAACCTGTCAGACTCACTCCGACCAGCTTTTAAGCCGCTCTGCCATTTGGTATCAGCATTACTTATTGAACAGAGCACTCATCTCAAGGGCCTCTGGATGTTATGTTTTAATATCTGGGGACGGTTTTCTGCTTTTGATTCATTTGTCATTCATTGGAAGGGATGATACACAGGGCCTTTTTTTTTTTTTAATGGCAGTTTTATCTATTATTATTTTGGTTTTCAGGTTCCTGATTTTTAAATATTAAACTTTTTGTTTTGAGACCATTGTTAATAACACATGCGGTTGTAAAAAATAATACAGAGCTCTCTTATGCTCTTCACCTAGTGAACGGCAAATGGCAATATCTTTAAAACTTGAGTACACCACAAGGTGTGTACATTGACACAGGAAAGACAAAACATTTCCATCATGACAAGGACCTCTTCTGTTGTCCTTTTATAGCAACATTACCCTCCCTCCAACACACACACCATCCTGACCCCGGGCAACCACTAATCTGTCCTCCATTTCTATAGTTTTGTCATTTTAAGAATCTATACATATAAAAGCCTAAGTGACAGTTGCAACCGGACAACTGGACGACCGGCCAGTAGCTATGATGCGCACTGACTACCAGGGGGCAGACTCTCAATGCAGGAGCTGCCCCCTGGTGGTCAGTGCGCTTCAACAGCCAACTGTTGGCCAGGCCAAGGGACCCTACCCATGCACAAATTTGTGCACCAGGCCTCTAGTAGTATATAAATATGTTATTGAGTGTGTAACCTTTCAGAACTGGCTTTTTTTCATTCTGCATAATTCCCTGGAGAGTCTACCAAGTCCTCTGCAACAACAGTTCATTCCCCTTTTTTTTTGCTGACTAGTATTCCATGACATGGATGAACTCTGGTTTGTGTGACCATCCATCTATTGAAGGACCATCTGGGTTGCTTTCTCTTTTTGGCCATTACCAATGAAGCTGCTATAAATATTTGTGTATAGGTTTCTGTGTGAACACAAGTCTTCCTCCCTCTGGGATAAATGTCCAGGAGTGCAATTGTTGGGACCTATGGGAGTTGTGTATTTTGTTGTTGTTTTTCAAACTGCCCAGCCATTTTCCAGAATGGCTGTATCATTTTATATTTCCACCAGAAATGTGTGAGTGATCCAGTTTCTCTGACTGCCATCTGATTCTGAATAAGATAATGTAGCTTCTCAGATAAATATTAGGACTTTCTCCCTCCCCCCCCCCCTCCCGATTGCATATACCAATTCTTTGTCCAGATTTAGACCTCTAACATTCTAGTTGGCTCCTAGGGACAGGATGAGGGCCTGGGGAATTAGAACCCAAGAGGACACCATCTAATTTTAACCCTCAGTGATTGCTGTCTTATTTTGGGTTCCTGACACCTTGTTTTAACCTGTTTCTATTGTTATTGTATCCGTAATCTCTTTCCCTTCAGGTGGTCTTTTCAAAGGCACTGAAAACCTTGAAGAGTGAGAGGCAATAGATTAGCTGTAAAAGCAAAAGGAGGCTTAGGAAGAGCTTTGCATTCACTGAAAGGTAACAGGGCTTTCACTACAGCTCACTAGGTAGTCAAATCAATCTTGACTAAGTAGCTGGTTTTTAGAGCAAATGCTCTAGATAAGGAGTGACTTCTCTAATGAAGCCAGTAGTTTAATTTCTCCTGATGATTACATAGTGCCCTATTTTCTCTTAGGCAGACATGACTCCTGTTAAAACCATTGAAACATTTAGACATGACAAACACGAAAGAAAGAGAGAGCAGAAGTTTGTATTTAAACATTTCTGCCCCAAATCTAAAATGTTCAGATCTTTAATAGACTTAGATAAGACTTCTACTTATTGTATTAAAATCCCCAAACTAGTTTTAAAATGTAGTCTTCTAGATGCAGGAATCTTGCTTTATACACATTTTGGCTTGAAAGTTGATTCTATCTATTCTCCATTGTTCTTTAGTGGGGAAACCTCTCTCCCTTCTAGAAAATTGATTATTATCATCAGCATCAATGGTATCAGTATTCCTCAGACTTTTCTGGATTAGGTGGATCATTAAAGGGGGAACAGCAAACTGATTTTTAAATGAAACCAGTTTCCGTTTGGCTAGACTCTCCATATTTATGCCTCCCCCGCCCCGCCCCCCCCTCTTAAACCAAAACACTTGGTAGGAGCTATTCTCCGACCTATAGTTATTCAAATAAGTATGCAGCTGCAAAAGTTTTGACTAGTACTTGTTCTTACAGAAAATATTTGTATGAATTCAAGCTCGTTCATGTTTATCAGTACTATTTCACAGAATTGAAAGGATGGTTAGTAATTAAACATGTGAATAAGTTGTAGTGGCAATTGCAAAGAATCTCATCTAGAATTTTTAAAAGATTTCCTTTAAATCAGTATGTTGTATAATTGTTTTTGTATGTCTATTTGCATAAAATGAGATATACCTGCATTGTTTATATACTACCAAGTTGCCTCTTTATAACACTAACACAGGAGAAAAATATAACTCTGTAAATGACTCCTGACTGCTATTGTTTGAATAAGAATTGCCAATTTACCCCCACATGAGCCTCTGAGAGCTTAAATGGAGTTATTATCTACTACTAAGTCATCTCTAAGGCTCTCCTCCTTTCACATTTGGCAAACGTGGCATTCTGGACTGCTCCAACCAAGCTTTTAGGCTGTTATTGCAAAGTGCTCCCAGGTAACAGGGAAGGAAAACATAGCTTATTATCTATTAAGTAAAAGTTAGCCCCTGTATTTTCTAATTTATTAACTGCTTTCCACCTTACTGTATTTAATCTTCCCCACAACCTTGCAATTTGACATTCTATGCTATCCTCCTTATTTCATAGATGAGGGACCGGAGGCTCAAGAAGTCTAAATGAATTGCCAGGAATTGCAATTTGCAAACAACTGCCAAGTCAGAACTGGAGTCTAGATATTATGACTCCTATGTCAGTGCCTTGTTATACAATTTGCTGGGAATAGGGAAAGAACCACTCCCAGGAGGAGATATGAAAACGCAATTGTAATACTCAAAGTTAAACAGCATATTTCTTTAAAAAAGTCACATATTTTTATTGATTTCAGAGATGAAGGGAGAGGGAGAGATAGAAACATCAATGATGAGAGAGAATCATTGACTGGCTGCCTCCTGCATGCCCCACACTGGGGATGGAGCCTGCATCCTGGGCATATGCCCTGATGGTTCATAGGTCGATGCTCAACCATTGAGCCACACCAGCCGGGCAAATGGCACATTTCTTTGTAAGCCATCTTAGCCAGACTCAACATTTATTGGAGGGAATAGCACCTGATTGCATTTCTTCACCCTTCCTGAACATGAGAAATTTCTATTTCCCCTTATTAAACCATTTCACCATCAGAAGATTGGATTAAATCTATATTTAAATTGCTAGTCAGATAGTATGCCATCTTCGATGAGGATCGAGGTATGTGCCCTTGACCGGGATCAAACCCGGGACCCTTTAGACCACGGGCCAACGCTCTATCCACTGAGCCAAACCAGCTAGAGCTACTCTTCCATTCTTATAAGGAAATGTGAACTCCTGAATCTATCTCCCTGCTTGCTTCCCTCAGTGGAGTCCTTATCGGTTTAAATAATTCACTACCCAACCCCTATTGGGTGAGTTCTACAATATTGGCAGGCCATATGCTAGGCCTGCAGAGGGGTTTAGATGTCTCATTAGATGACTCTTTTAATTTAACTTCCTGGCTAACTGTGCACAACTGTGGCTTTCAATATTTCTGGAGGGAGGTCTGCCATTAGTCCACTTTTGACCATGGCATTGGTATACATGTGTGACCACGGATCATTACACATGCAGGAACTGTGTAGCAGTATGTAATTTCATTGCTTTTCCCAACTGTTTTCTGACTATAACCCATTTTATTATCCCCCGTGTCTTTAAAACTTCTTTTCCTCTCCAAAATGTTAAAAGGGAAAGGGAGATTGAATAGACCAAAGCAGAATGAATTCTGTAAACATTAAAAGATGCTCTGAAGTAGGTGGGAAGTATTTGTGGGCTGGATCATTTTGAGTCTGGATTTCCTACCTTGCCTTGATTTTTTTTTTAAGTCCTATCTCAGGTTTTGTATTTAGTTACTACACTGTTTAAAACATTTCACTTCTCACTATGTATTCTATACTATATATTCCATAATAAACACTGGCTCTGATCCTAACTTAGGCTTGATTTAAAATAGAAGTACTTTGGAATCTGAGCAAGGGAAAAAGCATTTTAACACTCACAAGTCACATTCATTTCTCACGCCTTCCTCAGCCTATTGCCCTGGGCAGTAAATTGTAAGGTAAAATAATAGTTTATTATTTGTAGTTTTCTTTCACTGTGCTGAGAAATGGTACATTGTTGGCAAACTGACAGAAAATTAAAAATGGAATCCAGTATATTGTATGTATGTTTGGTGAATGTGTTCAACATGTAATGTTATGTGCTCTCTAGTGCTCTTTCAATTTTTTTTTTCAGATGGAATCAACAGCAATGTAATGAGTGAACTTTTTAAACTGAATGGCATGAGCAGAAATACCCTAAGAAAAGCGGTAACTCTTGCTTTTCCCTCTCCCTAAAAATACAAACAAACATCACCTAATAACTAACTAAAAGCATCTTATATTTTTAAAGGGAAAAGCATTAAGATTCTTATAAAAATATTTTGATTGACTTCAGAGAGGAAGGGAGAGGGAAAGGGAGAGATAGAAACATCTATGATGAGAGATAATCATTGATGGCTGCCTCCTGCACGCCTCCTACTGGGGATAGAGCCTGCAACCTGGGCATGTGCCCTTGACCGGAATCAAACCTGGGACCCTTCAGACTGCAGGCCGATGCTCTATCCACTGAGCCAAACCAGCTAGGGCTAAAATTCATTTTTTGAACCTGTGCTCAGCTAATACTTTCACACACAGGGTGGGGCAAAAGTAGGTTTACAGTTGTGAGGACTCAAAACAAAGTTTATTCTTGTATTATTATTTTGTAATCATTGTATTATTTCCCATATGAACAACTGTAAGCCTACTTTTGCCCCACCCTGTGTGTAGATGCTTAGAAAATATTCAAATATTTTTTACAGACTTGATCTTAATGTATCCCCCTTTTTCCCTTACCCATGAATTTTTATTCCTCGTTTTTGGCCTTGTTTTCTATTAAAATGTACCATTTTCACTTACAGCTTCAGACAGCTTTGATGTTCTTAGCATGACATACTGTATGTAATGTTAGCCGCTTAAAGCTGGGAATCAGATTGTGCATACCAACATATGTAGTTTGGATTATATAAGCACTACAGGAAGAAAGGGAGACAGAACCCTTGTGTACAAATTTCAGATTGCTAGTTGCATGCCTGTTTTGAATGTTAAACACTCCTAACTACGCAGTGATGAAGTTACTTCTTTAGTGACTGTGACTTCTGAAACTATAAAGACAACATTTTTTTTTTCAACTAATCTAAAGATGATGTCAGTAATTATGTGTTTTTCTACTTGCTACTTAGGGACTTCTGAGGATGGGGGGGGGGGGATGGATTTCATTGTCTTCAAAGCCCAATTTAACGAAGCAATTTCATTAAAAAAAAAAAAAAAACTTAGAGAATATAGCTTAGAAGAGCCAAGACAGAACATGATACAAATTATAAATTTCATCCACTATACATTTCACCCATTATAACGAATGCTGAGGTAGGGAATTGTAGCAGTTTATTTCTCTAGGATTGTTTCTTTTATATCTTAATATTTCAGATTAAACAAAGTGGAGTTTGTTTGTTGTTGTTTGTGTCATTCTTTTACCATGAAGGTTGCTCTCTAGCGTTTTCATCTGTTGTTGAAAGATTGGTAACTTTTATGCATTTCATCTCAGGAGAAATTAGATAAAACCTATTACCATGTTTTTCAGCAGCGAGACATTTCAGAGTGAAGGAATAAGTCAATAGCTGTTCTGGTTTAATAAGTTTACATTTTATTTTAAATATTCATATTCTGCTCTGCTGCAGGAAGAGTTTGAGGCTGCTGATAATGCTTACTGCTCAAATATCAGCCTAGCAATCCTCAGGCCTTTGAAACTACGGGTGAAAAATCCAGCAAATTTCAGTCATCTTTTATTTATGCAGAGCAATTGTGTGGCATTTTGCTTTCTTTCCCTTTGCATAAGAATTTTAAATTTGGGCACTCCCCTCCCCAGATATCTTTATACTGGAAAGTTCTGCGTGAGGTTGAAGTTTTTATGGGCGAACTTGTTTAAAACAGTTGTCTTTAAAGGCAGGTTTGCCACAGCAAGGTTAGAGGTTGCCAATAAATCCATTTACAGCAACTTCTGTATTCCTCGCTCCAGACACACCATTGGGTGACCCGTGCACAATGCCCGCAGGCCACACCAGGCAGCAGGAGTCCCGGTTGATCCTTCCTGGCCAAGGCCCCTCTAAAGGGTTAGGGGTATGGTCTAAAGTGTTAGGGGTACAGAGTGGGCTGAGCATCGCCCCCCCCCCCCCTCCGGGCCTGAAATGGCTGCTTGGGATTCCTGGGTGAAGCCGGTGAACCCAGGACTTCTGAATCCGTAGGCTCTATCCCAGCTCTCGCTGTGCTGGGGAATAACAAAACATTTTGGGAACTCATGAATTTAATTTACTGCTACCAACTGAAACAATAATAGCATCTTTGTGTTGCTCCTGCTGCATACCTCCTCCTCCCGCCCATTGAAGCCCTCCGGCGATGGAGCCCAGACAGCACAGGGCCAGCCCGGAGCGGTCCGAGGAGGCTGCAGGCCCCGGGACCCCTGGACGCCGAGGCAATCTCCGCTCCCTGCACATCACTAATGCGCTTTCAGGAAAGAAAAAGACACAGCAGGAGAGATGCCCCCTTTCACCGTCCACCTCCAGTGGCTCTATCTTGCCCCAGAAAGTGTGGGGAGGGAGGGAGAGGGAGAGGGGGGGGGGCGGGCGGGAGGAGAGAGAGAGAGAGAGAATGAATGAATTCAGGACAGCCACACAAGTCACCTAAAGCATTCAAGAAAACTTCAGCTTGGCTAATTGCTCCCATATGTCCTCCTCGGTTGTTTTTAAAAAGCAGCAAGGAGGGGAGGCCATGTCACTTCTCTGATTTTAAAGAAATGGGGGGGGGGGGGGGAGAGGAGGGAGAAAAAGACTATCCCTCATCGTCATCCAGTCCCGGAGGGGTCCAGGCTCAGCCCCTAGGGACTAGCCCCCAGTCCCCTGGGGAAAGCTAGGGACTCGACCCGGAGCCGTGGGGCGGGGAGCGCTGCGCCCGCGTCCGGCGGAAAGTTCTCGCTCCGCGTCCCGGCGGGTCCCGGGAGCCGCCGCAGCGCCGGGCGGGGCGGGGCGCGGGAGGCGCGGCCGGGCGGGCGGGCGCGCGAGAGGAAGGTGCCTTCGGGAACACGCGCGGGGGCGGGGACTCGGGCTGCCAATGAGGCCCCGGAGTGGGCCGTGCGGGGCGGGGGGACGGGCGGGATCGCAGCCTTCGCAGTGGCAGCTGCGGGAGCAGCGGTAGCCTCGGAAGCCAGAGGAGAGGCACCCGCCGAGCGCCGAGCCGACCGCGCCCCGAGGCCCGGCCCTGGGGGTGGGGAGTCGCGCCGAAGGCTGGAAACTTTCCCGGCAGGTAACTCCGCCGCCCGGCCGCCGCCGCCGCGGGCCTCCGGGCGCCCCGGGCTGGGCCAGACGCCGCGGTGCAGACGGGAGGGAGAGGGTCCCGGGAGGAAGAGAGGGTGATGGGGAGAGTGAAAAGGCGTGTGGGAAAGTTTCTGGAGCCTGCCCGCCTCCCCCTTCCCCGGGCGCACCCGGGAGCTTTCCGGGGACGGGCACGGACATGTTGTGCACCCCCGGCCTCGGCGCTGGCGGCTCTGGAGAGTCTGCGCCTCCCCTTCGCCATCCCCTCCGCGCCGGACAGAAGTGCCTCCGGCGGAGCTGGGGTTTGGGGGGGCTCCGGAAACGCGAGGCGGCACGCTCGGGTTTCGGGACCACCCCTCCCCGGCCTCCCCGACCCCTTTCTCGCCTTCTCCGTAGCCCTCGGGCTTGGCCAAGGCCTGGGCGCTGCGCCTGGTACCTGGGGCGGAGGCGGCGGCGGCGGCGGCGGCGGTGGAGAGGCGCGCCGGGCACCGCGGGGTCCAGGGCGCCCCCAGCGTGTAGGGGAGCGCGGGTCGCGAAGTTGCCGGGTGAACTTAAACCGGAGGGGAGGGTCGTAACGCCCGAGACTGGGCTGAAAGTCTATTGCTCAGCTTCCAAGAACACTGCGATGAGCATATCCACGGTGTTGGGGGTGCGGGGGGGTAGGTAGGTAGGATTAAACATTGAGGAGCTGAGGAAGACGAGAATTCTGTCAAGATTGCGAGTACCCCTGTTCTTGGGAGAGTTGGAAAGTGGTCGCTTTGGGGGTAACCTGTGTCAGGGCGCACCTTCTTCCTGAAGGACTTTGGGGTGCAGGCGCACAATGCTGGGGGTGTGCGGGGCTGCGGGCTTCGGCGCGGCAGCTTTCCGGGAACGGCGGGCTGGGAAGGAAGCCCTCGGCATTGTGTGTGGTGGTGGCGGATGGAGCGTCTCTAACATTGACGAGACTTAACTGTGCGGGGCTCCGGGAGGAAATGCGGCGGCGGCCAGGTAGGAACGCGGCGCCGCGGCCGGGGCGTCTGAAGATGCGGGCTTCAGACACGGTCTCCCCCTCCAGCTCACTCCGGGCAGCCCAGGTCCCCGTGCCCGGAGCGATGGGAGTCTTTTTCGGGAGAGCTGCGCCCCGTGAGAGTCAGGAAGGTTAGGAGGGCACCTTCATCTTGAACTTGACCCGAGTTGCCGCGCTGTCTGGGCGGATTACAAGGAAAAGAGAAGCCGACTCTTCCCCGTGGGATGGGCCTCGAACTCGGCCACAGAACGGAAGTGCCTGGCTCAGAACCTTTGAGGACAGGGCTCAGGACAGCTGGGGGGGTTTTGGGGGGGGGGGGTCGCTAACTCTGGAAATACCAGCCCACCAGGCTGCAGAAGTTACTCATGTGTTTGCAGGAAGGGCACAGAGAGTTGGTGTTTTCTCTGTAGAGGAAAGGAAGGGAGTCTGCATCTCTGCTTTCACCAGATCGACTGCTCTCTCTCTCTCTCTCTCTCTCTCTCTCTCTCTCTCTCTCTCTCTCTCTCTCTCTCTCTCTCTCTCCTTCCTGGGTCATCTTTATTCCTGCCAGGCTGGCACTCCCGTGATGGGGGTGGGGGAGGGGGGTAGCAGAAGAAAGAAGTTGTGACGCCTCTCTGGCCAGCGTGGAGGCATTTCAGATCTGCTCCTAGGAAGATTCCTGGATTTTAACAGCTGCTTCTTGATTGCTGGGAATGAAAGAATTTACGAGCCACTGAGACACGCTCATTATAGTAGTCGTCTGAAATGTTTTACTCATCTAAGCTACTTAAGGGATCTCACAGGGACCTCCCCTAGAGTCAGCCAGTTTCTGCAAAGTTTGTGTCAGTCAGAGCGCTTGGTTGGTGGTGTCAGTCGGAACACATGGTAGATATATCCTGGCGGTATGGAGATGAAAAGGGTGCAGGAGAAAAGGAAGTATGGTATCTGACATCCTTCAGGACTTCCTCCTAGGCTTGCTCCTGTTACCTGCCAAGTGAACTCCCGTCCAGGCTTCCGGACTGTTGTGATTTGACAATAAGGGATGGGAAATAGTGTCATCGATGTTAGTGGCGTCAGGAAGGTCCAGAAATAAGTTTAAGGTCACTTTCCATGGCCCTGCCTTTCAGTTGAGTTGCCACAAACTTAACTTTTGCAGGGGCTTGGAAACGATGGTTTTCCTGCTTTTTTTGGTTTAACCGCCAGAATGTCCAAATTATCATAATTTATGTCCACCGTGGAACTAAAACATAACTGATTCATAGTCAGCCTTTTTCTGCTTCCCATAACAGCTTGTAGAAAAAAAGAACATTTTGCCTCTTAACCACATGTAATTTCTTTGGTGCCATACTGGGTTTTTGATACTGGGTGATTGAGGGCACAATTTTAAAAACAATGGAATTGTCTCCATTAAATTTTCCACTTTTAGGCAACATCCCCTTCTAAGTTGCTGATTAATTCTTGATCTCCCCAGGGAACATTAAAACCAGTATCCCTGGGCTGATAGCGCTGTAATCCATATTATAATGATGCCTGCCAATGTAGCTGGAGGTTAATGATATGTTGATATTTCCATTAGGCATTTCTAACCCAATTGTTAAGGTTTTGTCTGGGTTGGATTGAAAATAGACTGCGAATCTCATAGCCTGAGAACTGGCTTTACTTTTATCTTTCTGATGAAAAGTTTAGTTTAACTTTTAAGTTATAGGAGTAAAGTTTACAAAAGCAAAATAAAGCAGAGGATTTATACAGATAAATAGATGCTCCTCGACTTAGGATAGGTTATATCCTGATAAATCCATCATAAGCTGAAAATATCAAAAGTCTAAAATGTATTTAATACTCCTAACCTACTGAACCATGAGTATCATAGCTTAGCCTGGCCTACCTTAAACACACTCAGAACACTTACACTGGCCCACAGTTGGGTAAAATCATCTAACATAAAGCCTAATTATATAATAAAGTGCTGAATAACTCATGTTATTTATTATGTGTATCACTTTCATACCATCGTAAAGAAAAATGTAAGTCGGGGATTGTGTGTGTGTGTGTGTGTGCGTGTGTGTGTGTATGTATGTCTGTGTACATGCATGCTATATCGGGGGGGGGGGCTTTAGTCCTCAGATAGTTTTGTCTTGAGCTGTCTAAATTTGTATTTTAGTGGTGTAAAACTAGACCCTGATCAAGGCTGTATAAGACTTAAACTTCTGGGCTGATAGTTCAATGACCTTTCAGCCATAAAGTTCTGTGACTCTCCAAAAGTTTGAGAAATGCAGGCATTCTGGAATTAGTGCTGTAATATTAGAACATTACTTTTGGGTTTATCAAGGGGTTAATTTACATGTTTTATCCCTGAACCCTGTTAAGTAAACTGAGACGGGCAAGTTAGATCAGTTTGTTCAATCCTCCTATATAATAAAAGGCTAATATGCAAATCAACCCAACAGCAGAACAACTGGTCGCTATAACACGCACTGACCACCAGGGGCAGATGCTCACTGCAGGAGCTGCCCCCTGGTGGTCAGTGTGCTCCCACAGGAGGAATGTCGCTCAGCCAGAAGCTGGGCTCATGGCTGGCGAGCACAGTGGCAGTGGTGGGAGCCTCTTCCGCCTCTGTGGCAGCGCTAAGGACCCCCAGGTGGACATCCCCTGGGGGGCTCGGGGTTATGAGAGGGTGCAGGCTGGGCTGAGGGTACACCCCCCCCCCAAGTGCACGAATGTCATGCACTGGGCCTCTAGTATTATCTATAAGTGGTGAAATTGAACTTGAACCTTGGTCTTCTTAGTCTCCCCTTTTCCTCTCCCATACCTCTGTTTATTCATGGAGTCACCTGTGAATTGGCTAAAAACTGACAAACAGACTAAAGTTAATCTGTGGCAGTTTCTCACAGTATTTTATTTATGGGTTATTCTGGTTTCAGAACCCCAGGGTTAACATCTATGCTTTGATGTCAGAGATTAAAAACAGTTCCCTAATAATGGTAATAAAACTTTCTCCCTTAAGAGAGTTCAGAAATTCACATGCCTCAAACTAATCATTTGTTTATTCTTAACTTCTTTTTTATTAAGTAGGCTTCAGGGTATAGTGTGATTTATTATCTGGACTAGTAACCCAGACAGCATTCTTAAGGAAATCACTTCTCAAATCTGTACGTCTTTTTAAAAATAAGAAATGAACATGTCATTTGCTTTTTATCTCGGTATCTCTCAGCTTAATTTACAAAGCCTGGATGAATGTCCCTTTTTAAAAATTAAAATTTTTTTTAAATTGATTTCAGAGAAGGAAAAGGGAGAGAGTGATAGAAACATCAATGATTAGAGAGAATCATTGATTGGCTGCCCCCTGCACGCCCCCCCATTGAGGATCGAGCTCACAACTGGGGCATATGTCCCTGACTGGAATTGAACCCGGGACCCTTCAGCTCGCAGGCTGATGCTCTCTCCACTGAGCCAAACCTGCTAGGGCTGAATGTCCCTTTTTTGGTGCCATCCTTCTTGGGCTCTTTTACTGATGTCTGGGTAAATCTAGTTTTGCAGTACTTTCTGTTCTAAATAAATCCTTCCCTTATCGTGCTATTGATTTAATGGTAAAGAAGTAGTAGGTTGCAGGTGACCCATTTCACTGTGACTCCAAATGTTTGTCCTGTCTACTTAAGGGCACCGAGTGCAAGTTGACACTCATCTGGAAGCTGGTATGGACTTTCTTTAGAAGGTTCTAAAATAAAATTATGCGCTGAACTATAGGCTCTTTTATGTCTGAGCAGACCATCTTCAGCTTTTTAAACTTATTCTAAGAAGAATATCTCTTCAAGATATTAAGCAGTGGTGTTTCAACCACAAAAAAGAGGATGTATCCATCAGTACCGACTGACTGGCTGTAAGGCTGCCATTTATTTCCTTGTGTGTGAGGAAAGAGAGTATTATGAAGCAGGGTTTGCTAATGAAGTTGGGAGACTTTGTAAACTGTGTACTGGAAGGGGTGAGAGCAGCAAAGCCAAAGATAGGCTTCTGGTTGTTATTATCAGGAGAATGGATTTTGAATGACGGGAGGACTATTGATAAAGAAGGTTATCGAGGAAACATGATGTTAGGGAGAATGAAAGAGATTCTGGTTGGTTTGTCTGGGTCGCTGCTGAGGGTTGCCCTTCTGGGGTAGATGCCGTATTTAGGGGCTCCTGCAGGTGTGTGTGACCAAGGAGCATGTCCTGGATGAAGAGTCCATAGGCAAGAATGTCAAAGACAAGTAAAGTCTTGCAGGGAGATGGCAAGTCCCTAGATTTCAGCACAGATTTTGCCCCTACCATGGGGGAATTATAGTAAAAGTCTCCCAGCCACAGTTATATATACTGGTAGATGTGAACCCAAGATACTCAGCCATATAGCCCAGAGCCACAGTGACTCACCACCGTCCCTGCCCCACCCCAGCATACCTAGGGTTACTTGTCTCTCACGAACAGTCCATTATTACCTCTGAGAGTCGGGGTGTGGTGGGGCAGTCTCTAAGAAACATTTGGCTGTGACCTTTTCATGCATATATAATCTTGCAAAAACAGGATCCTATATTTTGTGTGCTTCTGAAGAAATATGAAAAAGATTCAATACACAAGGGTCCATATAATGACTTGCATAGTTTAGACACAAGTATATAACCGTGTCTTGTGTAATGTGCTTTTCCCCCCTGTCATATCAGTACATTCTTCTTTAGCACTGTTTTAATGGCTTGTGTAGTAAATCTATTACATACCATAATTTATGTAATCAGTCCTTTTTTAAAAAAAAAAAGTTTTTATTGATTTTCGTGAGAGGCAAGGAGAGGGAGATAGAAGCACCAATGATGAGAGAGAATCATTGGTCGCTGCCTCCTGCACACCCCCTACTGGGGAATGAGCCCGCAACCCAAGCATGTGCCCTGACCTGGAATTGGACTGTGGTTCATAGGTTGACGCTCTGAGCCACAAGGGCCAGGCTTACCCAGTCCTTTTTGACAGTTAGGTATGTTAGAAAGAAATATCTCCTAGGCCATCAGAACCCTTTGGCTCAGATGTGATTCACTCATTAGATCTCAGGGCCTAACCCAGTGCCCAGCACATAGAGGCTGTTGGTAGCTTCATAACCTCACAGCATCAAGAAACTGTTTGCTCTTAGTTTCAATTTGGGAAAACCCTGAAGAGAACCCGATTGGCCTGATGCCAGCCAAAGGAGAGCTATGGTTGGCAGTCCCCATTCGACCCACAAGATGGGACTGTGGGGAGACAAAGTGTCCCACAAAGAAGGGGGTTATTGTTCATGGAAGAGGGAGGGAGCTGGGTAAACAAAAAGAGCTAGCTGTCTAATTCCGGATGTGATTCCACAAGTGGTATTGCTGGTCATAACAACATACCGGTATGCCAAAGGGTGCTCCTGTGATGTATACCCTATGGTCTTGAGAGTAGTGGACTTTTCCACGTTCTGTGGGGGTTTAAATCGCTGCATATCTTGGAACTTGTGTATTGAATTACTGCAAAAAAAATCTTGGGAGTTCATCATTATTCTCATGTAACCCATTATACGCCTCTCTCTCTCTGCCATGCTTTATTCTGAATCACTTGGGATTAGTAACATGAATTATTAATGTTTTTTGAGTGCTTGCTGACTCTGGACTGAATTTAAAAACAAACATCTGAGGAAATTAAATGTTAGAGTTGTTGTTTTTTTCTTCCCCCATTGTCCTACATACATAGAGTGCTATGGCAGGGTGGTTTGTTGCTCATACCACAGTGTTCCTTCATGTGGCTTAAAGCAACAGCCGTTTATTTGTGTGAGATCAGAAATTGGAGCGGGGCTCAGCTGGATGGTTCTTCTACCTGTGCTTAGGCTCACTCACGCTCTGGTGGTTACATGATTCATTGCAGGGGCCATTGCTGTAATAATTTACCACATTGCTTGACAACATAACCCTGCTTTTGATTAGTTTTCTGTTGGCCATGTACTTCAGGGTAAATTGTGTGTGTCCCCTACCCCAGGCAGTGTATCTTGATTAATCTAAGTCAACTTGAGTAATACCACACTTGTTGCCAGTGACAGGTTAGTGAATGGGGATGTGGCACCATATTGGGAACCTAAGGTTGTCCGAAAAATAGAAGAGGTTGTCATTCTGAGGCTCACAGAGTCCAAAGATGGAAGGTGCCTAAGACCACAGTGACTTTTCTAGCTGCTGAATTAACCGACCCTAGAACCACTGTGACTCAGAACTTCTTTTGTGAGAAAAATGTTTTATATTTTTAAAATATATTTTTATTGATTTCAGAGAGAAGGGAGAGGGAGAGAGAGCTAGAAACATCAATGATGAGAGAATCATTGATCGGCTGCCTCCTGCACGCCCCCTACAGGGGATCGAGCCCGCAACACAGGCATGTGCCCTTGACCCGGGATCTTTCAGTTCACAGGCCAACGCTCTGTCCACTGAGTCAAACCGGCTAGGGCTGTTTTATTTTTTGAGACAGCAATCTCCAAAGTGGAGTGTGCTAGGTAATTTAGTAGAGAAGGAAAGGTTAAAGTCTTATCTAGGAAAAAAAATTAAGTTTTTTAAATATTTAACAGGTGGTTGACACCAGTTGGTATATATGAAAGTCTCCTGTCACTTAGGTGATCTGAGGTCGCCCGAGGGAAGAGTGGGCATTGTACAACCTGGTGAAATTGATGATAGTACCCTCATTCTTATTCTTGGTCTTTGGTGAATTCTATCCATATAATGCTATCCAAGTAATTCTATCTATATAATGGATTTATGAATTATATTACCTAGTAATACACAAAATGGGCAAGTGGCTTAGAGTCTTGCAAAGAAAGTGTAATGATAATAAGTATACAGGAACAAGAAAATGTCTAATTAGGAGATTAGGAAATGGCTTAAGTTAAATTTAATATGCAGCTGGCCCAAAATTATGTATGGATTTGTATTAATAAATAAAAAAACCCATAAGACTACCGTTTGAGTGATTCTCATCCTTTAAAAAGTGTTTAATGTATGTTTTATGTACATACTACATTGGCATATACATGTAATTCATAACTCTAGTGCTTTAATTATGTGTAAATTGTAGAATATACAACTTAAAACATATTGGGTGTACATGTTTAATTTTTTTGCTGTTAGGGCTGAATGACCAAAAAATTTGAGACCACAGTTTACATGTCTGATAATCACTCATTTTTTGTTGCTTGCAGCTGAAAGTAGCAGAGCTGATGCAAGGACAAGTAAGAGCTGTGGCTGTTCCCTTTACAGTTGTAGCTTCCAAGACTCTCTGTGATCTGGGTCATAGCCTTCTTTTCCAGACCCCTCTCGGTGTCTCTGCAGATGCACTGAGCTCCCGCCCATTCTATGCCTGTCTCATACTGGGTCCATTTTGCCGTTGAGGAGGCTGCTCTCCCCTCCCCCACCAATGAAATTTTCATTGTCCGTCAAGGCCTTGCTCAAATAAATACTGCTTTCTCGTTAACATTTTTCTGTGATTTCCCCCTTGTGCATTTAAATGGTTCTTGCTATTTAAACCCCCTAGCACATTGCTGGTACATTCTTTATGATATTTTTCCTGTTTTGCCTTTTATTATTAAGCTGTTCCCCTGTGTGCTTTGCCTATGGGTTGTAGGCTTCTTGATGGTAGGGGCCTGTCTTGCCTGAGTCGTATTTTTTTAATTGCTTGTTTTCCCGTCTTGGAGAAATGGAGGCAGACTGGAAAGCCACAGTTGTTAATTACACACAGCTCATGCCAGTTGCTGTGGGGAGGTGCTCTGGCCTTCATCTCTCAACAACCTTAGGAGGGGGAGCACTTCATGTGCATGTAAGGGATGTGAGGGCAGGGAGTGCATGTGGCCAGGACAGGAGGATTCAGGAAGCAAACCTGGGTCATGTCTTGTCTGCCTTCACACCTGTTGCCTGTAGTTGCACATTGTCCTTCTCTCACGATGGATCACCGACACGGGTGAAAATGGGAAACGCCCTGGGATGATGGTGCAAAAACATCACTGGACAATCCAGGCAGATGCAGGAAGTTCAGAGCAGAGACTTCTCTCCTTGTGGAGTGACAGGAGAGTTCTGGCGGATGAGATGTATGAAGATCTAAATGCCTGTGGACAGCCGTCTGCAAGGACCACCAAGCGGAATCCTGGGAGCGGGGCCCTGTGGTGGGGTCGCCTGGAGCGTCCCTGTCCGGAGGCGGGAGTCTTGGACTCTACACCACTCAGCTGAATCAAATTATTTATGCCGATATTCTCTCCATAGTAAGGATAATTGAGGGTTGACAAGTTGTCGGCTTTCAAGTTGAGCCATGTTAAATATATGTTATCATGATGGAAAACAGACATCTCTCCAGGGTTTTGAGGGTCAAATGACAGAATGTATATGAAAGGGTTTTGAACGTTGTAAATTGCTTCCCAGATGCAAGGGAGACATCAAATTTGATAGTTTCCTTGTAGCAGTGACTTCTAGCTCAGATTTCTTTGTTAGCCATTTTTGTTTTCTTTTAAGAGTGTTTCCAAAGTTTTAAAGTGTTGAGGCTCTTAAATGGAATAGGATGCAGTTTTTCGCAAAAGAAAAAAAAACACACACACAAAAACCAAAAGACAAAAAAAAACCCACAAAAAAATCTCCAACCAGATATTAGTGGAAATCTTGCTATAAAACTTTTAACCGTGAAGCTCTGGCAGTTTTGAAAGCTCAGTGGTTAGAGCATTGGCCTGTGAACCTAAGGGTTGTGGGTTTGATTCCTGGTCAAGGCATGTACCTATGTTGCAGGTTTGATTCCAGCCCTGTGGCAGGTGCTGGAGGCAACCAATTGACGTGTCTCTTTCACATCCATGTTTCTCTCTCTCTCTCTCCCTCCTCCCTCCCTCCCTCCCAGTCTCTCTAAAAATCAATGGGAAAAATATCCTTGGGTGAGGATAAAAAAAAAAAAAAGTAAATAAAAAACTATAAAAAACAAACAAAACTTTTAGCCAGGAAGTAAGTAGGATTTGTGGTAAGATGAATCTGTCTTGGGATCTAGTTGTTCAACTAGCCAAAGGATGTGTTTATAACAATGGGACCACTTCTCGTGCATAAAGATGGAAATCTGGCAGACTTTGAGGTAAATTACTGGAAACCCTTAAGTACCACCCGAAAGACCGTCTTAAGAGTTTTGATTTTAGGTGTGTTTTTTTTGTTGTTGCTTTTTTAAATTTTTTATTAAGGTATTATATGTGTACATATCTTACCATTGTCCTCCCCTGATTTTAGGTTTGTGATATGTTTTATTACTGTGAAGCCAGTAACTTATTTCCAGGCGTCATTGGAGAGAGTTGGGGAAACCTGTGAAAAATCGTAAGGTAGTTTTGAAAGTGAAAACTAGATGTGGTTTGACAGCTTGGGTAAACTTGAAATCTATTCCGTTACAGATTTCCAAGTAAAATTTAACTGCATTTGAGGGAAATTTTACAGTGGTAATTTCATATTATAGAGCAAGCATGTCAAACTCTAAGGCTAACATGGGCCAAATAAACAAGGTCTAAGTTTATGTGGGCTGCAAAAAACAAAAGCTTCAGTTTTCATAGAAACGTAGGTTTATTCTAATAGAGACGTGCTGAATACAAAGGGCTTAAGTAAATGAGTAATCGTAACATAAAATAATAGAACATTTGAATAAAAATTAATATTTTTTCTTGAACATTAACTTACCAGACACAGAATAACTGCATAAATTAATAAGCATCATGCAAATAAACCTATTTTTCTTGTTCTCCAAAAGCAAAATATTTCCTGTTGTGGACACCAAACAAGTCAGTCCAAGACTAATGACACGGCAATCGGCTGCTAAAATATTTGCTGCTGGTATTAGTGGAGAGAAATGGTGCGTTTGCGCGCAAGGTGTGTAAGGGAAATGAATGCAACACGATTATAGTAATCAGTCATTATCAAACATTGTAGTTCGTTATTAATAATTATGTTCAACAGGATCTTGTAAAAATTAAGTTACGAAATTTTTATTAAAACATTTCTTACACACGGTTATACTGGCTGGGCCGCAAAAATATTCGTTGTGGGCCTCATGCGGCCCGCGGGCTGCGCGTTTGACATGCTTGTTATAGAGCGAGTCTGAATTAAAATGAAAACATGTTAACTTACAGAGTAAACATCTACTTATCTATAGATGCAAAAGATAGAAAAAGTGAGTAGCCCCTAAGTTGCAAATAGATGCACTAGTGAATTTTTTATTATTCAGAGTCCTTGAAACGTGTGTGTGATTTAGAGAGCTTACCTTTGGGAATTCCCAAAGTGGGTTCCATAGGAAACTTGGGTGATGGCTTGGGTGTTAAACATTTTTGGTGGTTAAATTTGATTCAGAATGACAGGGTATCTGAATTGCAATGTTAAAACACTATTCCATAAAGATTTATTTCTAAGCCCATTGATTTAGGAATATGCATGAATTCTTCTATTCTCAAGAAATTCTCAAGAAATGAATAGATGGTATGTAGGGAAAAACGTTTCTGTGTTCAAATAACTGGGACTATCTGGGCTACCGAAGTAAAACAGATATTTTTGTTTTTAACTGCAGGAATTTTGAGCACCCTTACAAATAATGTTCATTCTGAAGCTCCTTGAAAGGGAACAGAGTGTTTAGTACTTCCCAAATGCGTTGAGCTGTAGAAACTTTGGTGCAAAGCATCTTTTTGGCTAGAGAACAGTGTTGGGCTGCTTATTTTGCTGAAATATCTTAAAGGTAATTTCAGACATTACATAATTTCACCTAACAAACTTTCATATGCATTTGTAAAAAATATCACCACCCATTATCACTTTTAATAAAATTCACAGTAATTTCTTCATGTCATTTCGTTGTCCCCCATATGTCACCCTTTGGTTTTCTGAAACCAGGATTCAGCCAAAGTTCACATATTGCACTGTGTGTGTCATTGTTTTTGTCCCTTCAGTCTTTTTAAATGTAGACGAATGCTACCTCACCCCTTCTCCCTCTCCCTGACTTTTAGGAGAGACTGGTGGGCTGTCTCCTCTTCTGCAGTTGTTTCCTGTGGTGGTGTTTGCCTTGTCCCTTTGTCTCCTGTATTTTTTATAAAGTAGAGGTTAGATCTAAAGGCATATTTAGATTCAGGTTAAATTTTTTGACAAGAATAGTCCCTAGACTCTGCTTTTTTCTCCTGTGACTTGTGAATAGACATTAATTTAGCAATACATAAGTAGTCTTTTTTTAAAAAAGTATAAAGAAGTAAAGGCTGCCAGCCAATTTGGCTCAGTGGATAGAATATTGGCCTGCAGACGAAAGGGTCCCGGGTTCGATTCCAGTCAAGGGCACGTACCTTGGTTTCAGGCTCTTCCTCGGCCAGGATCCTGGTCGGGCTTGTGCAGGAGGCAACCAATTGATGTGTTTCTCTCTGTCTTTCCCTCTCTCTTCCACTCTCCCTAAAAATCAATGGAAAAATATCCTCGGGTGAGGATTAACAACAACAACAACAACAAAAAGTAAAGGCTTAGAGTATGTTGGAAATTAATTTTATTAGTATATCAAAGAGGTGCTAGTTTAATTTATTCCAGTTGTGGTTGGAACATGATGGTATTCTGAACAGTTGGCCTGGTTAAATGGGTATAAGTTTTCAGTATATTTTAAGACTAGAAACCATGTGCCTCTTGGGTAAAATGGCTTGGGTGTTAAACATTTTTGGTGGTTAAATTTGATTCAGAATGACAGGGTATCTGAATTGCAGTGTTAAACACTATTCCATAAAGATTTATTTCTAAGCCCATTGATTTAGGAATATGCATGAATTCTTCTATTTGATAAATTTTAACACAATGTTTTTTTGATAAATGCTTTTGCAATTTGAAATACAGCCATAAATCTAAGTATGCCCTCAGGGTGATAATTTTTCTTTTTAAAAACAATTTCTTTATTTTTCAATTATATCTGACATATGGACGATGTTTATATTAGTTTCAGGTGTGCAGCATAGCGATCGGACCTTTTTGTAACGAAGTGACTCAGAGCGATAGTTTCATGGGTACATTGTCTTGGAAACACAAGACATGTAAATAAAAGTTCTTATCGTTGCTGACTTTGCTAACTTAATTTGCTGTTTAAGGGTTTTTTTTCCCCCTTGATATCCTTCCAAGTGCTTGTTGTATGTCTGGGAAAAATTAAACATAAAGGAATTTTGTGAGTCTTAATGAAGAATAGCGTACTATACATAAAGTTGCTTTGTGTGATAAATGGTAGCTATCACAGGCAGTTCCCAGCACATTCTTATGTTTAATCCCTTAGCAAGCAAGAATACTGTTTTATGCATTAAAATTTGCCTCTTTTGAATAATAAGGTGCCTTGGATAGAACAGGTACTTTGTAACTAGAACAATACATTAATCTCTCTCTCTCTCTCTCTCTCTCTCTCTCTCTCTCTTCTCTCTCTTCCTCCCCCCTCCCCCTCCCCCTCTCTCTCCTTCCCTTCCCCTCCCCCTTCCCCGCCCTCCCTCCCTTCTTCTCTCCCTCCCTCCGTCCCTCATTTTCTTTCTTCCCCTTTTAAAAATACAAATATATAGGCTATAGTGGAAATTTGTGATCTTTGAAGCCAGATGCACCGTGGTTTTGTGTGTAGCTCCAGGCAGCTTACTTGACCTCTGTTTCTTTGTCTGTAAAATGGGGTAGTAATTCCTGTTTCATAGGGTTCCTGCCAAGACTAAAGGTGAAAACCTACATAAAACACTTAGCATGAGGCTTGGCTCATAGGTGCCCAAAACAGGTCCTTTTCTTTCTTTTCCTTCTCTTCACTATATTTTAAAATTCAGCTTTCTGGATCAGTAGTTTAATGGAAGTTTTTGTCCTGAGTGTTGTTGAAACTGCTAATTTTAAGGTGCTCGTTACGGAAGTCCAGATAAGACCTTGATTTCAAGATGATTTGTTTAGTTAGTTGGTTGCTTATATTAAAAGTTAGATGTTTAGCCGAAACCGGTTTGGCTCAGTGGATAGAGGGTCGGCCTGCGGACTCAGGGGTCCCAGGTTTGATTCCGGTCAGGGGCATGTACCTTGGTTGCGGGCACATCCCCAGTGGGGGGTGTGCAGGAGGCAGCTGATCGATGTTTCTCTCTCATCGATGTTTCTAACTCTCTATCCCTCTCTCTTACCCTCTGTAAAAAATCAATAAAATATATATATTTTTAAAAAGCTAGATGTTTATATGAAATGTTTTAAACAAACAAGTGGGGCAGTTTCAGATGGTAATTTATAGAAAGAGGAACCAAAGAAAAAAAAGGGTATTTTATTATTGGCATAAGGATACTGTTAACCAGCTGTCTGGTTTTAATGAAAATCAGTATTTTCAAAACCCATTTATTTAATAAGACCGAGAGAACATGAGCCGCTCCTCGACTTCAGTAGAGTTTTGTTGGTAGTCTTTGTTTTATTTCCGTGGCGTCTGTAGCACCACCCGCAAGTCCTAGGTGTGTGTTTCTGAAGAGGGCAGTCGCCAACCAGGAGAGCAGGCTTCCCTAGAGGAGAGGGTCAGCGTGTCCCTAAAGGGCCAGGTCCTCACCGTGGGGGACGGAGGCGGGGAGAACGCGCCTCACGGTCCTTGTGCCCTATTAAAGACTCACGTAAAGGGAGAAGTAAGTTTTGAACAGAAGTCAAGGAACACTTTGGAGGCTGCTTCAATAGACATTTATGGGCCTGGCCTTCTTGGCATTTATGGGTAAACCAAGGAGTGTTCCCTCTGGCGGCTGCCTTCATGGGTCGGCCGGGGCATTTGGTCTGGCTGTGGCTTACGCAAGAAAAGGTCTCAGGGACGGGGCTCCCAGGCTCCCCGCGCATGCAGGGCCAGTTCTCTGAGAATGGACTTGGTGCCCTAAGGACATGCAAGTCCAGCTGCTCGCGAGCTTCTTGCACCTTTCCCATACCGCTAAGCAACCGTTTCATTTATCCCTTCCTTTTGGAAACGGTTTGCTTAAGGACTCTTTAAGCTGTCCAGCTCCACATACCGAAAGCCAAGCTAGGAGGAGCCGAAGAGCGTGATTGCCCTCTCCCATCACGGAAAAAGTGAGGAGATGCCATATCTAGAGGGGTAGTGATGGCCTTCTAAGCCGAGGGAATTTTGAAAGACATTTCACCTTCACAGGATTCTTTTTTTTTTTTTTTTGCTTCCTTCATAAAGAGCAGCCTTAGCTTGCTCAACAAATATAATATCCTTATGAGTTTTAGAAGTAAAAAGTTACCATGAAGGTGTTAACTGTTTGACAAATTAGAAACTGTTTTCATTTGCGGAAGGGTGGTGGACGTCTCGCATTCATTTTCCCAACAAATATTTCCTGAGGGCTGTCACTGTGCCCTTCTGAGTGTGAGGCCCAGCTCTGTGTCAGAGGACACGAGTGCATGCATAGTACACATGCGAGATGTGTGCAGCGGGAGAGTACAGAGGAGGGGGAAGGAGGAAGAGGAGGAGGAAGGGGAGGAAGAAGAGGAGGTAGGGAGGAGAAGAGGAGGAGGAAGAAGGGAAGAGGAGGAGGAAGTGGAGGAAGAGTGGGTGACTGGAGGTGAAGGGTGCTAGGTGGGGAGAGGTGAGGGGCTCTGCATGAAGGAAGCTCCATGAGCAGAGGCCCAGAGGCATGACAATACAAGTCATGTTTGGGGTGTTGTTACTAGAGCAGATGGCGCTCGGCATTTGGGTACAGTGGCAGGGAGGAGGGAGCCAGATTGCACAAGGCGGCCCTGCCTGCCAGCCTGAGAAGTACGGACTTGATCGTGTAAAGTAAGCCTGAGCTGTCGAAGGTTCGGAAGCGGAGAGGTGATGTAATCAGAGCTGGGTTGGAGGAAAGCTTTGGCAGCGGTGGTGTGGAGGAGACCGGCGTGGGGACAGATGGGCGGCAGCGCTCTCCGTGATGAGGCTTTTGAAGGAGGTCAGGTGAGAGATGATGTTTGAGCCAGAGTTGATGGGAGGAAGAGAGCTCCTGTCCGTTGAATTCCTTTTATTGTGCATTTAGGGAGCATTAGCCCATGTCATCTAAGCAAGAAAACTTTTCACAGAGTGCTGTCGTCATCCTCCTCGTTTTGCAGAGAAGGAAACGGGCTCTAGGTCACCTGGCTCAGCCGAGATTTGACCTCAGGTGGACAGTCCTGAGCTTGTACAACAGAGGGAATGAGAACACAGAGAAGGCCGGCCGTGCATGGGCGGTGGTTTTCGGGGTGGAATGGAAGCTTCTTCCAGAACAGAAAAGGAATGCAGCAGGCCCTTGAATAACATTGTGCGGTTCAAGGTAATTTCTTTTGTCACGCCGCTGTGATGCAATGAGATGCGGTAGGAACTTAACCTGTCGTGTATAGCAGTCTAGGGCCAAACTGATTTCCTGACTCACCGCCGTTTCGCTTAAAGTCACAGAACCTGTGGATGATAAGTGAGGACTTACACTACTTGGCAGCTGACTGAAGGCAGAGAGGAAAGCTGTTGCCAGGCAGGGCAGCAAGGTTGGACAGTGAACGAACAAGTTACTGAGAACTCTCTCAGGAGGGGAGAGGCAGGGTTTGGGCCCCCCTGGGATACCCACTTGGAAATGCCAGGAGGCAGCTGGGAATTTGGTTCTTGGAGTGGCATCCCAGCCTCCCTGTAGACACCCCTGGAAGTCCTCTGGGTAGAGTTGGGATAGAACAACTCTAGGAGGGTTGGGTAAGTAGCCCCTAGTCCTAACCAGCATTGCACATGGGGAGCCCCTGGGGCACTTACTCTGCGCACACATTTCCTGGCCCTGCCCACGGGGGTTGGTTCCGTGGGTCTGGAGTGGGGTTTAGCGATCTGCATTTATATCAAGACCCTGGGTTGAGGGAGGCAGGTTGTGACGGGATCATGCTTTTAAGAATGGTTCATTTCCCTTCTTTCAGGGAGCTTTTGATGGCTCCTTCAACAGTATGATGTTGCTCTCTGGTAAAAAGCCACATGTAAGGAAATTTCTTGTTTTTAGGAATTTAGGTACATTGATATTTAATTCTGCCAAGGATGCTTTTTAGTTATTTGGATTAATACTCAAAAGTACCAAGCCCTAAGAATTAGGTTTGTGTTTTTGCCTTTTATTAAGTGGACCTTTGGCAAGAGATCTCTAGTGAAATTAGATTCTGAGTGTTTTTCTTGCTTCTGGAAAAGAGGTTGGAGGAGGGAACCTGGCACGTGGAGGGTGAGGAGCCTGGGGTTCTTGGTTTGCCTGGGACTGGCCTATGTTGTCACAGGTTAAAGGTCACTGAACGGGGATCTAATGTACAGCATGGTGACTGTATTTAGCAAAACTGTATTATATATTTGTAAGTTGCTAAGACAATAGATCTTAACTGTTGTCAACACACACACACACACACACACACACACACACAAACGGTAATTATGTGATGGGGTGGTGGTAAGTAATCTAATTGTGGTAATCCTTTTGTGAAATATGTATTAAATCATCACATAGACCTTAAACTTACATATGTTCTATGTCAATAATCTATATATATAAAAGGCTAATATGCAAAGTGTCCCCTTGGGAGTTCGACTGGGAGACCGGGAGTTCGATCGCTCGCTATGACATGCACTTACCACCAGGAGGTGGCATGGAATGAAGGAAGGCCCCAGCCAGCAGCCAGAAGGCCCTGATCGGACCTGATCGCCAGCCAGGCCTAGGGACTCTACCTGTGCATGAATTTCATGCACCAGGCTCTAGTATCTCAATAAAACTGGAAAGGAAGTCACTGAAAAATACTCAACTGTTTGAAATCTAGGTTTCAAACCCATCAACCAACTGGTTATTTGACCATCTACTTGTTATTAGTCATAACCACAGTCTGAGGTCCTTCTCCCTTTCCTCTCTGTCAATTGTGTCTTTTTAAAAAAATGAGATATAGTTGACATGTAACATCAGACTCCTTTTAGTTTCAGGTGTACAACATAATGATTCTATATTTGTATATATATTGCTAAATGATCACCATAATGGCCTAGCTAACATCCATCACCACCTATAATTATAAATGCTTTTTCCTTGTGATGAGAACTGCTAAGATTTACTCTCTTAGCAACTCTCAAGTATGCAGTACAGTATTGTTAACATCAGTCACATGCTGTACATGGTATCCTTAGGACTTACCTATAATAATAAAAGCATAATATGCTAATTAGACCGATGTCCTTCCGGACAACCTTCCTGACAAAGCCGGGGCTGCGAGGGAAGCCCAGGTCCCGGGTGCCTGCTGGTGGCCAGAGGGAAGCCCTGGTCCCCCGTGCCAGAGGGAAGCAGGTGCCAGCATCCAGGGGAAGGAAGGTCTACTCTTGCATGAATTTTGTGCGTCAGGCCTCTATTTTATAACTGTAAATTTTTACCATTTGACCCCCTTCACCCATTTTGTCACAGGTGGTGCTTTTGGATGAGTGGAGGCTTTGAAGCCAGGCAAACTGGGTTCAGGTCCCAATTTAGCCCCTTAGTCTCAGCGTGACCTGGGCAGGTAACCCAGTCTCCCTGAGCTTGTTTTCTCTGACTTTGGAAGGTGGTGGGTATTTTTGAAGGTTGTTTTGGGAATTGAGTGACATAAAGTCAAACCATGTAGACCTGAACCCAGCCATACTCCCTTCATCTTGGGAGGGGGCGCTGCCTCCCTCAGCCACCTGAGTGCCTGCTTACGCCAGTTGGCAGTGCATTTCTTTATAAGCATGACCTGCCTTGTTCTACCTTCCTTCTAGAATTAAGAGGCATTCTTATTTGGCTGAAAATAGGAAAGAAAGTTTTGTTGTTGTTCTGTTTTAGTGTTCAGCCTATTGGTCTTTTTTGTTGGTACGTGGTTACCCTTGGAATAATTTTCGCTTCTTTGTCTCCCCTTGTGAACAAGTTTGGGTTCATTAACTGCTTGCTGCTGATTAGTTCATTTTTTCTCATGTGTGGGAGGGAGAATCAGCTTCCTCTTGTTTTCCCACCTTTGCTAAATGTCAATCATAGGGCTTCCCAGCGCCCTGCCCTGGTGGAGGGGACAGGAGGCGGTCGGCTTGCTCTCTGGTTGATTTGTTCAGTTACTGAAGAAAAGCCAACTGAGCCCTCAACTTCGTGCCTGACTCTGTGCTAGTTCTTTTCCTTAAATCACCTAATTTCTTTCTCTTAAAGGCTATAAGAGAAAGCAGGCATTCTTACTGCACCCAGTTTTCAGATGAGGGCCCATGCCCGGCCCCAGCTCTCACAGCCGGGTAACAGGACCCTGGCACCTGCTCCTGCAGTGCGGCCGTTTTGTCCAACCCCTTGCCCATTGTGGGCATTCTGGGTGGTTGTCTGTGCAGAATTGGTCAAATTTGAAATCTTTTAAGGGTGTTTTCTGCCATTTTAGTCCTATATTGTAAATTATTTCTGTCTGGATATTTTGGGGGACTACAGTGCTCTTAGATCATCCAAAATAATTTTGAAGATATTCTGTCTTTCAGGACTGTGTATGTGATGTGACCTCTTCACTTGACTTTTAGCATCAAAACATGTAAGTGAGCCCTGGCCGGTGTGGCTCCCTATGTCCTTGGACAAGTTTCTTAATTTCAGGGCCTCGGTTTCTTCATCTGTAATATGGGTATCCATTGTACTCAGTGGTTAGAGCATCAGCCTGCATACCAAAAGGTCTTGGGTTTGATTCCCAGTCAAGGACATGTACCTGTGTACCTAAGGGTTACAGGTTCGATCCCCAGCCCAGTTCGGTTGCATATGGGAGGCAACTGATCAATGTGTCTCACATTGATGTTTCTCTCTCTTCCCTCTCTCTCTCCCCCTTCCTCTCTCCCTCCCTTTCACTCTCTTTAAAAAAAAAAAAATCAATGGAAAAAATATCTTTAGGTGAGGATTAACAACAACAACATGTAAGCAAGACCCTGGCCAGGTACCTCAATTGGTTAGTGTTGTCCCAATATGCCAAGATTGTGGGTTCGATCCCCAGGCAGGGCACATGCAAGAATCAACCAATGAATGCATAAATAGGCAGAACAGCAATTAAATATTTCTCTGTCTTTCTCTCTCAAATCAATAAATACAATTTTAAAAAGAAACACATAAACAGCAAAATGGAAAGAGCAATGAATGATTTTGGAGCACACTTGGTTTCTGGACAAGTTTCTTAACTTCAGGCCCTTGGTTTCTTCATCTGTAAAATGGGGATCATTGTACTCATGGGGATCATTGTACTCAGTGAGAAATAATGTTTGTACAGTACATCTAGAATAGGGCTTAGCACCTACTAGGTGTTTAGAAGTTTCCTTATTCATTTCACCTTGACTCAAGTTAAATATAATTAGTGTGCCCGACTTAGTACCAAACTCTGGCCCTCCAAAAGGTACGTAAGATAAGGTTTCTGTCTCGGAGGAACTTGAAATTTGGTGGTCAGGGCTGACATACACATTCACGATGAGGAGGTTAGGTGCCGAGACCTAGGGTGTAACTGGAGCTGATCCTGCAGCAGTTCCTGTGCCCCGAGGGTTGGGAGATCCTCACCTTCCAGGAGGGGTTATACCTGAACCCTTTCTGGAAATATTGAGTAAGAATTAACCAAGCAAAGGAAGGTGGGGTGGGTTTCAGCCAAAGCAACAGCATGAGCAATGGATGGAGTATTTCGGAGAACTATACTCAGCTTGGGTTTGGCTGGGAGCAAGGGAGTACTGGGAAGTGAGCCCAGAGAGCCTGGTGTCTGTGAAGGTTCTGGTGCCTGGCTAGGTTGGAAAATCAAAATGTAAGGAAAAATAATTATATAGATAGTGTTTAATGGCACTGTCAGACATTTTTGTAGTGCGGAGTCTGATTAAATAAATGGTGCGTCCATACAATAAAGTCATCTGCAGATGTTAAAAGAAGGGTTTATATGTGACCTTAAGGAGAAACTTCCAAGAGTATTATTATATTCTTGCCTTTGGGAGGGAGATGACAGTCTGGGACAGACGACGGCCTTGGATTTCACTGCAGACCCTTTTGTACTGTTTGGCCGTTTTTCGCATGCATGTATTTCTTTTAAAAAGGAAAATACTGTAAAGAAATGACTAATGTTGTGCATTATCAGGTGAGCCAGAAACCAAGCAGCCGGGAGTAAAAATAACTCGTGCGGCTGCACTGCAATGCTATTATGCAGAATGCTGGATTAGTTCATGCTCTGACGATAATACCATTCATGGGGGGTTTTAGAGTTTCCCACTTTCACATACATTATTTCAGTCAGAATTAATCACTTCCATCTGTGCTCTCACAGCAATTAAAATACTTTAGGAATTATAAATGCTAAAGGATGCCCTGTACAGTTTGGAAAAGGAAAAGGATGTTATTTGTTTGATACAACATCCATGTTCTTATTCCCTCCCATTCCTTGCATATGCCTTTGTAAAAAATGTGACTGTGATTAAAATACACATTCACTTATATAGACTTTTCTGTTTAATGTGATTTCATGCGTTTCCCCCAGGGTTGTGCCGTGGTTCCCCCTACCTTTTTGAATAGCTGCTGTTTTGTGGAACACGGTGGTTCCTGTACCATTGGCCCCGGAAGCTCTCTACCTCAGAACTCTCCATCACAGCTGTCTGCTTTTCTGGGATGAGGTTTATTTCTTCCTAGACCCTTGGGGCAGGGTAGCCTCTTTGTCACCACAGTGCAGGGCACAGGAAAACGGCTCAGCAAGTAATTTTTGAAGGAGTGGATGTTCCTTTTGGACTTTACAAGAGCACTTTATGGTAAAGATGGTAGATATGGTTGTTTTTGAGCCAAGGAAAGAAATTTAGGTTAAGCAGTCTTCCCAAAGTCACACGCAGCTACCTGTAAGGGGCTGAACTCAACCACAAGTTCAGTTCTCCTAAGTCCCTGTTCCTCTTTTCTTTTTTTCAACCCTCACCTGAGGATATGTTTTTATTGATTTTTAGAGAGAGAGAGAGAGAGAGAGAGAGAGAGAGAGAGAGAGAGAGAGAGGAAGGAGAAGGGTGTGTGTGTGTAGGGGGGAAGATGGAGAAGGGGAGGAGAGAGAGAAAGAGAGATTCGAAACAAACCGATCTGTTCCCTCCCATACTCGCCCCAACAGGGGATAGAACCTGCAACCTAGTTATGTGCCCTGACCAGGAATCGGAACCTGTAACCTTTTGGTGTGCATGACAACACTCCGGCCAACTAAGCTACCCATCAGCCAGGGCTTCCCCTGTTCTTAAAATCAGAATTTTCAGTTGGTTTTGCTGGGAGAAGAGATGGCTAGGTTTCATTTAGAATGAGTGAACAGGACTTTTGACCTTTTCATGAAATTTAATTGCTCTGGTATGTAGAATCTGAAGGTAAATGAACTGGGGTCAAACCAAAAGCAACATCTTTAGCAAGTTGTATGACCTCGGGCAAATCACTTAACATATCTGGGTATTGGTTTCCCATCAGTTGAACAGGTCTAAAGTGCATGTGGACACCTGCTGACCTCCACGGGGCTGTCATAATACATACGAGGTTTTAAGATGGCACTGTAGTAGGTGTTCACTGAATATAACTTTGTTTTCCTGATGGTTTGATGAAAAAGAATAATGCCAGTGTGGGTAAGGATGATGGGTGGATTAGTACTGTCACATAGTGTTGGGATAATAAATGGGGACAACTGTTATGGAGGGCAACCGTCAATGTGCTAATTTAAAACATGCCAGCCAACTCATTGACCCAGAAATTCCAGCTCTAGAAATGTATGCTAAGGTAATAATTATACAAACACATAAAGTTATATACATGGGTATTCACTGAAGGATTGCTTCATAACAACCAAAAGTGGGGAAATCAAATGTTTACCTCAAAAGGAGCTTAGGGGAAAACCTTGCCACCCATACAATGGAAAAGTAAGGAACTTCGTACAAGGCAAGAGGGAGCTGAGGGAAGTGATATGGAAAGATGTCTTCTAATTACTGTTGTTGAAAATAATAGCAGGTTACAAAATAGTATGCATGCTGTAATCACATTTATGCCTTTCTCCCCCTTCAAAGTATGTATTAAGTAATTATTTGACACATTTAAGGTTCTACCATATGCAGGTTCTAGGCTAGGCCCCTTTAAATGTATTTGTGTACATAGAAAAAAACTGCAAGCTATTTGGGTGGTAGGATTGGACAATTTTTCCTATTTAAAAGTTGTATACTGTTTTTTTCATTATTTACATACTTTGTTAATGTAAGAAGACATTCAAACCTGTGAAGAATTTTTGTGGGTTTGAGTCAAACTGTAAGCAGAATCTCAATGTATTGGGATAATGCTCCAGAGAATGGTGGTTTTTCACCTTGTTTTATACATGACAATCAAAGGAGGAGACGTTAAGTGGGTTACGTGAAATTCATTGGTGATAGATTAGGGAGGCAGGAAAAAGCAAAATGGGGAAACCTCTGGGATTGGATGAAAAGTAAAATGATAGACACATACTTCTTTTACACAGGTGGGTACGTGATAGCTGACAGTCAACAACTAACAAGATAACTAACAGTGAGGGAATTTGTGGTCTGCACCCAATTGTTGTCCCCGAGGGGTCCAGAAAAGGGGAAGTTACAAGTTACCCTGACATCCCACAGATATGTTATCTTAGATGCAAAAATACGATAGGCTTAGTAAAGATCCAAGTTGATCTTTTTCCCGGAAGATACTGGCCTAGGACATGACTACCCATTATAAACTGCTTTTTAATTAAAAGGTTTTAATTTCAGACCATCCTTTGTGGTTGCTTTAGGTCTTGTAAGTTTGCAAGGCCGCCACACAGGCCTTCCCTGAGTTAGTCAGGTTAGCATGTGGCCCTTTTTTGTCCACACTTTTATAGTCCATATTAAAAAAAAAAACACACACAAACATTTTCCTCTCCTCTTCAAAATATAGGTATTTCCTTTCTCCCCACCTCCAAATTTCAACCCTCAAACTTACTGCTTAAAATTTTAAAAGGTTAATTACTAAAGTTCTCTAGTGTTTTTTCCCCCCTCTAACTATAACATACTAGAGGCCTGGCATATGAAATTCGTGCACGGGTCCCTAGGCCTGGCCTGTGATCAGGGCCATCTCCCCCCACTGCCCACAGCCGGCCCCGCCCCCCGCCCCCACCCACCCCCAGTTCCTCGTTCACCATCGCGTGATCGGTGCCTGATGGCCGGGGAAGGGACCGAGAGGTCAGCTGTTCCTGCCTGCTCGCTGGCCCCGCCCCTGCTGCAGTTCACCTTCTGTGTGGGGGGGCGACCGGCAGGGCAGGGGCCTTGGCCTGACACTGCCCGAGTCCCCCACCACCCACCACCCACCCCCGGTTCCCCGTTCACCATCAGGCGATCAGAGCCTGCTGGCCAGGGAAAGGGACTGAGAGGTGGTCAGTTTGCCTCATAGTGACTGGTCCAGCAGTCTTTCTGGTTCTTCCACCGTTAGGGTTAATTTGCATATTACCCTTTTATTATATAGGATTGTCTTTTATCCTGAGTTGCTTTTACTCCTTAGCAAGTAGCATTTGAGTGCCTCCTGTGTGAATGAATATGCTGAGGTGTTTGGCATTAATTCTGCAAACATCTGTGGAGTGGATTTGACAGTATCACTCTAAATCACCTAAAGAGTGCTAAAGAAGTTAACGCATTTTAATATGAGAAACTCTTCAGGTGGTTTACAAAGAGTAACTGGTGTACTTGACATACCTAGTTTTAACTTTCCAGGGGGATTTCTATCTCAGGACAATGTAGATTAAACTGTCAGTGAGTCCTAACCTTTTTTTCTTCCATGGTTTATACATCACAAAATAGAACTGTTGTGTTGTTCTGCAATTAATGGTAGAAGGAGAACCGCTTTTGGGGGAACGGTGGAGTGAGTGGAAGAGGAGGAGAAAAATAGAGAGAGGAAGAGGGTAATACAGTTTAGAATACAAACTAAATTAGTCCTCATTGAGAATGAAAAAAATCAATCTCGATGTTTATGTCTCAATTTGAGATCTTCATATAGCCCAAAAGTTTTTATTATTTTACATTTGCAATCTTTTTTTTAACTTACAAATTATAATTAAGTTGATTTATTTGTGGGCTTTATAATATTATTTTACTAAATTGAAAGTCGTTAAACTATTGCATTGGGGCTTGAATATGCTTTTAGATTTTTAACTTGAATTCTTGGCATCATATCAATTATATTGTAAAAGAACTATTTTGAGAAAACTGATTAGATTTTTTAGAAGTGATACTAAAGGTATGTTTAAGTCTGCCTTTGAGTTTGTTGACACATACGGCACCACTCTAAGTGGAAAAAATACATGCTTGGAGCTCGACAGAGCTGAGGACGTATAAATTTTGCTAGTTTGGAATTGAGTGACCATTTATAGGGCTAATCCTCCCTTCTCTTGCTGGCTGTGAAGACTAAGAGAGAATGTGCATAAATCACCTGCTGCCCTGTATAGTTAAATGTTCAGCAAATACTAGTTCCTCCTAAACTTTCACTCTTTGTATGGAGATTCCCAGGGTGTGTTGCCAATGTGTTTGCCACTGTCCTGTAGCTCTCTTTGGGTTTGCACCTGTGTGGGATCTGTTCTCTAGGTGGCTGGCTGGTGGGCACAGGGCTGTGCATGAGAAGCTGGGAGTTGGTCATTATTGCCGTTGTACTTTTTCAGTGTAATGGATGGTTACCATGTGTTCATTTGTGCTACTCTCTTTTATAAAGCACTTTTTACAAATAGGGATGGGAGTGTAAATTCCAATGTAAAATGTTAAACTTTGAAAGCCCAGAGTTAGGCTCCTGTTATCAGCCACTTGAGTGTTTTCAAATCTGCTAGAGGCTAACCAGATCCTATTAGGTAATGCTCCCCATACTTACCCCCTGAGCGCCTTGCCAGAGGGCGGATTGCCAGAGGGCAGGGCACTTTCAATTGAAGCTGACTTGTGGCTGTCATTGCTTAAGGTCTTCCTTGGATTTTTATAGAAAGGGATAATGAGAAGACTTCTAAGTGAATGGGGGTAGGAGCGGGGGGTGGGGGGGGGTGGGGGGGGGCTTTAATGCCAGCTCCATTGACACTGCTTCCCGCCCCGAATTTAAATCTTTCCTGCCCTTTATCCATCCATGCCCTACATTTCTCAGGATGCTTCCTAGACACTCTCTGTTCCACTGTTACACTTCTGTCTGTATAGTAAGCATATTAGCACAGGAACCACTGTCTTTGCCTTTTATATGTTAGTTTCAGGTTATAGCTGACCCAAGGCATTCACCAGCCATGCAATTTTTGATCACATTTCTTTGCATCTTCTACCTGGATGTGATGTGGAACTTGGTACACAGCCCCTGATGTTGTTTCTTCCTGATTGTCTGGTCAAACACATGTCTTAGGAGAATCCTCTGTGAAGTTGCCCAAACAACAGTCAGTCATTCACTCAGTCTTCTTTCCTTTAATTTTGATTACAAATTAAGGCAAAAAGGAACACAAAAAATAATTTTTGGGCATGTGTCCTTTCAATGCTTTCTTTTCATAGACATACACATATATTACTTATGTTCAATGATACACTGTACTTTTTATTGTATAGTTTGCTATTTTTACATACACACACCTATGGTGCATATTAACTCATACTGTACGTATTTTATAAATGATTTCTAATGATTGCATGTATTTCATATTCCAGCCTATAGGTTGTAACATAGTTTTTTTTTAACTACTTACTTATTATTGAATATTATTTTTTAAAAATGATATTGATTTTATTGATTTCAGAGAGGAAGGGAGAGGGAGAGAGATATGATGAGAGAGATGAGAGAGAATCATTGATTTTGTTGATTTCAGAGAATCATTGATTGGCTGCCTCCTGCATGCCCCCGACTGGGGATGGAGCCTGCAACCTAGGCATGTGCCCTGACCCAGAATCAAACCATGACCTCTTGGTTCATAGGTCCATGCTCAACCACTGAGCCACGCTGGCCAGGGGGCTAAATTTTAAATAACACGGGAATGAGCATTCACTTTCCACAGTTATATTGAAAGAACTCCAGCAATTAGACTGTGTTAAAATCAACTTACCATAGTAATTTAAAAAATAAGTTTGAAGCCCTAGCTGGTTTGGCTCAGTGGACAGAGCGTCAGCCTGCAGGCTGAAGGGTCCTGGGTTCGATTTCAGTCAAAAGAGCACATGCCTGGGTTACGGGCTTGGTCCCCAGTAGGAGGCCTGCAGGAGGCAGCCGATCAATGATTCTCTCTCATCATTGATGTTTCTCTCTCTCTCTCTCCCTCTCCCTTCTTCTCTGAAATCAATAAAAATATATTTTAAAAATTAAATAAATAAATAAATTTGGAGAATCTGTCCATTTTATTAGTATCTGAGTTATCACGTTGTGAGGTACACTTAGAAATAAGTGTTAAAGTACGAAGGATAAAATAAAACATGTAGACCATTAGAAAGCAATGCCAGGTATTTAAATAGACTGCTTCTTTAGATAAAACAGGCACTAGAGAACTTAAGCAGACAAGCTATGCATCCATCAGCCCATGAATGAGTAAAGAAAATGTGGTATACTAGTATATAAACAATGGAATAACATTTAGCCTTAATAAAGAAGGACATCCTGTCATTTGTGACAACATGGATGGAACTAGAGGGCATTATGCTAATTGAAATGAGTCAGACAAAGACGAACACTGCATGTTATTTATATGTGGAATCATTAAAAAAAAAGTCGAATTCATAGGGACAGTGGAAAAGTGGTTGCCAGGGGCTGGGGGAAGAGGAAATAGAGAGTTTGGTAGAAGGTTACAATTGTAAGATGAATAAGGTCTGAGGACCTAATGTATAACATGGTGACTATAGTTCATAACACTGTATTGTATAATTTAAATGTGCTAAGAGAGTAAAATTTAAATGTTCTCACCAAAAAAGTAAATATATGAGCTGGATTTGTTCATTAACTCGGGAGGAATCCTTTCATAATGTCTATGTATTATCAAAACATCACATTGTACACTGTAAATATCTTCCAATTTTATTTCTCATTTATATCCCAATAAAGCTAGAAAAGAACTTTATGCAGGAACTGTATACAAATTAAAAAAAAAAAAAAGCCAGAGAGGGGTGTGTGCCCAGGGTGAATGCAGACTGTGACAGAAGAGTCTACCTGATTTACAAGTATGACATAACCTCAGCGCAGGGGGTGAGGACAAAAGGCATGAACCTAAGTAACGGGAAAATGGTGTTTTGACCAGACACTGGCAGGCTAAAGACAACAGGAACTGTACTTTTACACTGTACCCTAGTTGGTAAGGGTGTTTCTCATGGACGTACAGGTTAACGATTCTGAAACTACTTTACATGTATTCAGGAGTCGAACAAATAAGTACATGGATGGTGGATGGTGAGCTGGATTTCCCACTGTTGGAGAGGGACGTTACAGATAAGCAAGGAAGGCTGCAGTGAGTCAGGTAGTGCTAGGTTAGCACGGAGACATCAGTATGCGGTTATGTTTAGCTTAGGATAGATACAGAAGTCATTATAGATGTGTGATGCATTCATGGGTTAGTATGCATCTGTGCATTTCCTGGATCTGTCCACTGCGAGGGCTTGGAAGCAATGACACCCAGAAGCAACAACATACCCAGATCTTGGTTTCTAAATACCATTCTCCAATAAGAGTAACCAGGGCTCCTTGGAGAAATGGGTAATTATAGGTACAGAGCGTCTTGTATTGCCAGAATATAAGGAAGTGCTCAAAAACACACACCAAAGGATGTGGGCATGTCAAGAGGACTAGGAGCCAACAACCCTCAGAGAGCTCCCAATAGCCAAAGCGAGAGTGATTTAAACGACAAAATACACAGTGTAGTCCTGCATTATGACCCAAAGGAGTGAAATAAATATATATAAATTTATGTAGAGAGCAGAGCCATCTTCCTTGTGGAAGAATCCCCTTCCCCTAAAAAACAAAAAGACAAAAGCCTGTTTCAAATGGAGCTTCTGCCCCGGCTGCCGTCCAGCGCCTGCCAGGGACTCAGAGTTGACACTGCCCGTCCTGCCCTGCTGATCACAGAGGAGGAAGAAAAGTTGGAGAGGATGTAGGCTATGCAGGCACTTGCAGAGGTGATCACGGATGTGTGTGATTAGGGGACCATGCTTGACTGAAATGGATCTGTGCTTGGGGGCATGGGGCCATTGTGGGGTCCCAGGAAATAGCGGCCACATATTTCCAATACCTGCCTTGGCATTAACCAAGGTGGGCAGCTTTCAAGACAGCGGGAAGGGATGGCGCGTCTGGACAGGGACGGTGCTGAGCGTTCACGCTGTCAGGTATAACGCCCAAGCCTCCCTCCCCACAGCATTCTTCCCTCACCCCTGGTCCTCTGGGAAGATAAATAGAGCCGGAAGGGAGAGGCTTTAGCTCCTGATGGGGGGGTAGGAGGACTGATCAGCTCATCAATCAGGAGAGTGTAATTATACGGAAAGGACAGAAATCACTCCCCGAAGGCCACAGACTTGGGGATCTGCCCAGAAGAGGACTTTACAGCTGCTAACAGTAGCCCTATTCAGCTTGGGCGCATAATGATTTTAAAACTAATCAGGAACCAAAGCCGGAGGCCGGGGACAAACACAAATATCTTGTTGACAGAGCACACATCTAGATTTTGTCGGATAGGAAGTTGCTGAGGAAGGTCAGAGTGATGTCATGGTGTACGCCAAGCTTTCATCCTTAAACCGATGGGCCCCCGGGGCGCCATCTGCAGTTCCCCGGGGCCCTTCGAAATGGCTTCCTATAAAATAAATCGTAAGTTAGTTTCCAGAAATCAGTATGGAAGCCATACATGAAGTAAAACTAAACAAAGCAAGGAAATTTCCACCGGAGTTACTCGCTTCCTCTTCCTCCCTGGCCTTATAAATAGACCTGAGACTTATAATGATGGTCAGTTTTCTTATTTAGGACTTGAGTATCGTTGCCTCCCTAAGTAGCCGTCCAAAGTAAACTTCCCTTTCTGCTCTTCAGCCTGGACAACAGCGCTTATTCCTACCTAAGCCAGTGTCAGCTGGATATTTTTCATAAACTGCTATTTTAGGTTTTCTGTTTTGGTTGAGGAGGAAGTAGTGTTTTGTTTTGTTTTTTTTTTTCTTTCATCAAAGGAATACTTGTTCTGGGAAGGCAGAGGGAGGGATGTTTCTCAATCTAGATCAGAGGAAGAAAATGTATGGCATCATGTGCAAGTGGCTGGTTATGAATCTTAATCGGTCCTGTTTTTAATAAAACATTTTAATAAAACACTGCAGGGCTGCTGTGCTCACCCTTTGATTTATTCAATAGTTATTACCCCGACTGGGCGGGGCCCTGAGGATTCACAGCGGACCCTGAAGCCTCTGTTCTCAGGGAGAGACACAGTCAGAGGAAGTGGCACAGTGAGGTTTGCAGAAGTTAAAGGAATCTGAGGAGTGAGGGGAGACTTCCTGGAGGAGGTGGTTCTTGAGCTTCATCTCAAGGGCGTAGCTAGGTGAGGCCGTGTGGGTGGGGCCGAGAGGACAGCTGAGGCGTGGAGGGTAAACAGTGAGAGAGGTGTGTGTGTGTGTGTGTGTGTGTGTGTGTGTGTGTGTGTATGAGATGGGTGAGTGTGGAGGCAGCGTGGAGGCAGGAGGGAGCTGCAGGAGGGGCCCATGGGATGGTTGACGGGAAGAGCAGTGAAGGGGAGAATCCGGGCTGTGCATGTATCTCCATGGTGGGTCAGGAACAGGGGCAGGAAGTTAGTGCTGGCGTGTCACGCTGGCTGGGCTGGTTTTCTGGTTAAAGGGAGGAGAGGGCCTTTGTAGAGCAGGGTTGAGGGGAATGGTGGTGGCAGTTTGAGATGGTTGCTGAGGGGGATGGAAGGGGCCTTTTTTAGGATACTGAGGGCCTTTCTGGGTCAGAGACATTCAAATGTAGTGAGTGGTGTGACTTCCCTTTGGGAACGTTGGGTCCAGGGGTTCAGTGTGGGGACGCTGAGGTGTGGCATTGATTCCCACGGGTGAGACAGAAGAAGAGGGTTGCAGAGAATGGAGGGTGTGGCAAGGGCCTGAGTCAGATGATCAGCGATGGGGTCCACACTGCTAGGGAATGAAGACGGGGACACACTCCAGGGACCACTACAGGGACAGGAGGTTAAGAGTGTTGAGTTGTGCCCTCTAACTCTAAGGAGTGGCCCTGGGAATGGCAGACTAGAATCAGGAGCAAGGGGTAGAGGGTCACGTGCAGTGAGGGTGCCAGGAACTGGAGTCCCTCGGTGCTGTGTGCTGCGCTCTGCTCTCAGTGCTTCGAATTGCTCATTCAACAGCAGCTCTGTGAATAGGTGCAGTTATCACCCCCATTTCTATGTGAGGAAACTTAACCTCCCCAGGGCTTAAGTAATTGCCCAGGTCACATAGTTAATAAGTAACGGGATTCTAATCCGGGTGTCCAGGCCCCTCTGACCACCCCCTTCTTCACCCCTGCGCTCTTGTTGTTTTAGGAGCTGACCTCTGGCTGAAGAGAAAATTGAGAACGAAGTCTCTCTCCCATTTCTTTCCCAGTGAACAGAAGTTATCAAAAATAGGTAGGTGCCAGTGAGAACTCTGAGAGCCTCCAAGGAGGCTGAATTTTTACATGAGGTTGGAAGAGAGATGGGCTCAGCCAGCACCTCCCAGTGGAGAGAGGCCCTGTCAAAGGGTTGAGAGCGGGGATGGCAATTTAGTATTTAAAGGGTACAGTTTCCGTTTAGGAAGCTGAGAAAGTGCTAGAGGTAGATGGTGGTGATGGCTGCACAACATTGTGAATGTTCTTAATGCCACTGGAGTGTGCACTTGCTAAAGTGGATACATTTAACGTTGTGTGGATTTTACCACCATAAAAAATTAAAAGGTGATGGAGGGAGAAAATGATAATTGCTACCATTTATGAAACCTTTTTCTGGTACAAAATGGGAACTTATTAAATATATGAATGTATGTTGGGGGTTTTGCTAAATGCTTTATGCGTATTTTTCATTTAAACCCTGCTGGATAGGTGTGGGTGGCATCTCAGGTTTGAAGAGATTAGTCAACTGTCCCAAGGTCATGCATCCAGAAAATGGTAGAGACTGGTGCTGCCAGATCCCTCTGACTCCAAAGCCTTTAGTAGTAGCCCCTAGGAATTTAACAATAAAAAGAAGGTTCCAGAGTCTGTAGTGGAGAAGGGAGAGGGAGGGGTTGTTGGCATAGGGCTGGATGAGGAGGGGAAGGGGAGGGGGAAGGGGAGGGAGCAGCAGGACCACAGGATTGAGAGGTCGGATGCAAGGACAATCCTCTGGTGTCCAGGCTGTGCGTGGGCTGTGAGGGGGCTGGTGGGAAGTCCAGGTAACACTGACCTGGTCTTAGAAGGAGGTTGGGGCTCCAGAGAAGCATCGGACCCGGTATTGGGGGGGATATGTTTGCTGTCTTCAGACAGTCTTGTTGGTAGAAGATTCTTCCCAGATTGGGACCCGTAGTGGGAGGTGTGGACAGCGCAGAGATAGGGCTAGCCTCTACCTACTTTCCCCTCCCTCCCTCCCTCCCTCCCTCCCTCCCTCCCTCCCTCTCTCCTTCCCTCCTTCCCTCCTTCCCTCCTTTCCTCCTTCCCTCCTTTCCTCCTTCCCTCCTTCCCTCCTTCCCTCCTTCCCTCCTTCCCTCCTTCCCTCCTTCCCTCCTTCCTTCCTTCCCTCCTTCCCTCCTTCCCTCCTTCCTTCCTTCCTTCCTTCCTTCCTTCCTTCCTTCCTTCCTTCCTTCCACCCATACATCTGAAATCAACAACGTGAAGTTGAATTTAGGGGCATGACTATGGGGAGGAGGCAGTGGTGCGGAGGACTGACTGTTTTTCTAACGCGGACAGCAGATTCCAAGGGCGAGGTCAGACCATGGCCAACTCCCTGGCTTCGTAGCCGATCATCGAACGGCCGCAGATTTTCTTTCCTTTTAGCAGACTGGTATAAAACACATATATTAGGAAATAGACTTGACCTGGCTCCTCCCGAAGTTTTTGAGGTCGTAACCTAAGACTCCTAAGGTGTATCCTGTCCTCAGGGGTGGCCAGGGGCACTTGTGACCCCTGGCCGGGGATGCGGGCCTGTTCAGATATTTGAGTTTGGTGAGGTGTTTGTGAAGTGATCTTAGCTGTTTATGAGGGAAGTGCTCCTTTGAGAGTTCCTGTTATCATTTTACTTCTCGTGTTTACTTTGGATCCAGCAGACTCCTTTCAGTCTCCTGCTGGTGGTTTTAGATTCTGCACTGAAAGAAAGGCAGGCTTCTTGAGCAATGCTTGCTTCGTCAGTGGTGGCCATGGAGAGCGAGGCCTGTGTTCGTGATTACATAATAACGCTGAATAAATAAAGAGGTGCTCTCCTGGCAGGTCCTGGAAGGGCAGCCTGGGAGCCAGCATCACTAGGGATTCGGTTGCTCTGCAGTTAAATTTTGCAGCTGTCAGATGCGCAGCAGCAGCAGCTGAGCGGTAACCTCCAGGTGTAAATGGACCTTCATCAGCATCATCAGAAAGTGAGTCCTGGGAGGATCCAGTGCAGCAGGATGCTGCTATCTACCAAAAGTCGTTTGCAGAGCCTTGTTCCTGGATGTAATATGTTTTACCCCAGTAGCTGGCTGGATCTACCGAGCTTTGCAACAGTTCTTTTCAAGAAAAGGTAGAGGGTCAATAAGCTTGCTGGCACCAATTCTGATGAATCATTTAACTGTCCCCTTCTCTGCCCTTTTTCTCCGGCTGAGAAACATTTGGGGCTTAGGTAGAATAAGGCAAATTGGATTTCCCTTAAAATGAAACTAGGCCTAAGATAATGATGACTAAGGTAGCCCTTAGTTTAGTGAAATAATAATGGCTAACATCATAATGAGTGGTCATCTTCTGGGCCAGTGCCTTCCTGGTGTTACCTCAGGCTCCTGGAGAACAGGATCTTGTCTTTTGTTCACTGCTGTATCCCCCAGCCCAACGAACTGGGTAGGGACCCAATGGATGGCCTGAATGCAGATAAGCGTTCTGAGGCACAGAGAGGTTAAACGGCACGCCCAAAGCCACACATTAATGACAGATTCCTAGACAGTAGGTAGAAGAAGAACGTGGAAGGCACAGAGCATTATGTCCTCAGAAACCTCTTCCTGAAAACATCACTCACTATGATTTTAAAGTTGGCTTAAGTTTCGCAAAGTTAAATGTCTCCATTGATTAAAAACATGAATTTTTGAAAACTTTATTGTTGAAAGTATTACAAATGTCCCCCATTTTTTTCCCCTTTGACCCTCTCTACCCTGCTCCCGCCCCCTCCCCAGGCCTTCCACACACTAATGTTTGTCCATGGGCTATGTGTATATACATATAATCTCTTCCTGTTTAATCTCTTCCTGAACTTTTAAAATTCACTTTATTAAAATGAATATTATATGATATAGTTTTATAATTATAATGTTATGAGGACTAAATGAGAAACAACTTAGCATAGTGCCTATACTTTGTAAGTGCTATATTTGTTTGAAAATTTTCCTTGAGTGTCATTTATTTTTAAAAGGATGTTTGTTTACTTGGTTTTCTTTTTGAAGTAAAGACTAAAACTTATTTAAACTATGAAGACTATCTGTAAGAACAGACTTGAATGAGAAAATATCAGTCAAAGATATAATGGGAAAGCTAAGAGTGAGGTCTGATTTTAGTAATAAGAATATTATGTTACCATCTGAACACGGCATGAATACAAAATATTTTATTAGCCAAACAACTAGAATAAACATTTTAGAAAAAGTTGTCCATAGAGCACCAAAATTACATATTATAAGAGGGTGTTAGTGTTTGGCCCAGTAGCCTAAACATTTTTGACACAGCAATCCTATCAATAAAATACTGTTTGCTTATACCTGCAACATTTATGAATTATAATCACAAATTGTTTATAATTAAGCTATTTGCATTATAAAATACACAAAAATAAAAATAAAAGAATTAAGTGAACACGATTAGACATTCTAATATTTCTTTCTTATCCAGGAGATCACCTGTACCTTCCTCTTTTTATCTGTTTTAGAAGGACTGAAAGTAATCTAGAGAAGAAAGCACGCGGCACTTTTTGAGGAAGGGTTTGCTAGTTTTTTGGACTGATATGTGGATGAGAAGTTGACAGAGAGGTAGACCATCAGGCAGACTGAGTGTAGGATGTTTTGGGGTGTAAACTAGAAGGCTCTCCCTAGCCATCTGCTTGAAAACGTTGGTGAGGTGGTCACACTCCTACAGATTAACGTGTCCCTGTTAGAATGGTCTAAACCAGTGATGGCGAACCTATGACACGTGTGTCAGCACTGACACGTGTAGCCATTTCTGATGACACGTGGCCGCTGAGGCGGCCGCATGCCAAGGATGAAACATTTGCTGCTCCTGAGGATGAAACATTTGCGAAATAATGTTTTTTCCTCAAAGTGACACACTACCCGAGTTATGCTCAGTTTTTTGGCAAAGTTTGACACACCAAGCTCAAAAGGTTGCCCATCACTGGTCTAAACGCTTCCTCCTAACTAATTATGCCGGACATGCTGGAGAAAAAAAATATATAGTTCATATGCGAAGTATGCAAAATTGCTTTTAAGTTTGAAAGGTATTCCAGCTATTTGAAAGGAATAGACCTGAATGGAGTGGCAGGGAAGTCAGGTTAATCATTTGGAAGCGAGAAAATGGAAATAAGGTGAAGTCACTGGACTTGACTTTGGCAGGAGCTGTGGGCGGGTAGAGGGGCAGGGAGGCGGCCACTCTGATTGCAGCCCCAGGAGAGATTAGGGTAAAGGCTCCGGAAGAACAGGAGCAGAGGGCCTGGAGTGGGGCACTGACTGTCGTTATTGTGGGATATTTGGCAGTAAACTAGTCTTCGTTTCCCTACAAATTAACATTTTCTGAGACTGTCAGATAGTTCACCTGCTTTTGGATTAAAAGCTCACAAATGAAGGGATCAAGTTAACAAACCACTGTTTGGGTACCTGGGAGAGTCCTGTGGCAGCACGCACAGTCGACGCCATCAGCCTGGCGGCATCGGTGCCCATCTCAGGCCAGTGGGTGGTAATGACTTTGAATGGATTTGGGAGGATGGTTGGGGTAGACCATCATCTCCAGTTTTCTGTTATTCTCTGGGACTGGGTTAAACTGCTATGAAAAGTTGGGAATTCCAGACAGATTTAGAATCGAAGTGATTGTTTCTGAAGGAACTAAGAGCAGACTGGAGAAAGAAATGGTAGATTGGGCAAAGTTTCATTTGAAATTGTGCAAAACTATGTACTTAGTACTGAACAAAAGTGGAATCTGAGAGCATCTCAACAGTGATGGCATTTTATTGATTATCCATAGATTAAATACTTAAGTGCTATTGGAGTATATTCTGCAGAGCATTTCACAACAAGAGAGGAAAAAAAACCTTTCCTGAAAATAGGTGGGCCGGATAGTAAAGGAGTAGAAATAGCAAATAGGGACGTTTTTGGGTACCTTTCATTCCCTTAGCAACTTCCTTAAAAGATGGGATAAGTTTTCGTAAATGACATAATATCATTCAGAGAGCACCAGTAGTAAATATTTCTGTCCTCAGTTCTCTGTAAAAGAGGCTTAATCACGCTCGCTATCAACTGGTTGATGAGTTTGTGGCTTTGATGGTCGACCTGAGACACTGGGATAGCGGGCAAATACTTAGAAGTGACTGGGATCGAATTAGAAACTGATAAAAATAAGCATGTGGGGTTGCCGGGAGTCCTTGAGAAAAGTGACCTCACTAAGAGTGACTCAAGGAAAAGTTATACTGACTTCAGAAACATGACTCATCAGGGGAATGCGGCTGCCCTTCCTCACCCTTTGAATGAGAAGCCGTGGGAGCGAGAGCCGAGGGCCCGGCCTACGGCGGGCATGCCTGCAAACCCTGTGAGTCCTCCTCCCCACTGTCGGTCCACGTGGCTCCAGTGCACAGATTATAACCTGTCAGTTCTATTTCAAGGATGTGGGGAGGAAACAACATTCAGAAGTATGTGTTAGTAGAAGTGAATGAAAGCTTTGAAATTTTTTTTCTTCGGTGTGACCTTTGGCAGGTCACTGACTCACATTGGGTCTCAATTTCCTTGTCTCAAGATAAAAGAAAGGTTTATTGGAATAATCTCCTAGAGCCCCTTTGGGTTCTAAATGAGAATGTCCACTTGGAATAGATGAAGGTGGGAGGTGGCATTAGATAGCGCTACCTATGTGTGTGTTCCAGGTACATGATGTGCAATAGTTAGTCCACATTATTTCATTCACTGTAAGCCATACATACGAGGTAGGGATATCACTATTTCCATTTTATAAACGAGGATGAAGAACATGGACAGGCTCACTCAGCGGCCACTACATGAGTGGCTGAGCTGGAATACCCGGAGAAATGGTCCTAATAGCTGTAGCAGTGATCATCTGTGCTTTGAATGAAATGAAAAAAAAAAAAAGTCAGTGTTTTGGGTATTAGAATTGTTCTATTTTCCCAGAGTTTACTTAGAAGTAAAACTTATAAAGATACCAAGATATCAAATTCTGCTCCTCAAAGAGGAAAAACTCATTTTTTGGGGGGGATTATTGGGACTTGAAGGGGGCCAATAAATGACACCCCAGGTTTTCCTGCCAGTCTGAGTTCTGAACTGGTTCTGATAGAGACAGAAAAAAGAAGACATCAGGAATTCAAGTTGTATTTTTTTTTAAAAATGACAGAACTAATGTTGGAGAATATGACTTTAAATGCGTGTCAACAGTGGGCTTCCTAATACTGAATTCCACGATCGTCGGGCTTGCCGGGCTGCCCACAGGTAGTGCTGGGCATGGAGGCCTGTGTCCATGCAGCCGGACTGTAGAAGACTGAAATGTGTGCATCCAGGCTAGCCTGGCACCGGAAAGGGAGAGTGGCTGGGCCCCTGTCCTCAGCTTCAGTTCCCAAGCAGCAAGGGCTTCTAGGAAAGGGTGAGCGAGGGACCCGGAGAGAGACCCAGAGGTAAACCAGAGGCCTGCCCTCCACACGAAAGGAAACAGGAGCCAGGCAGACCCCGCTCCGTCCCCTTTGCCTCCCCACCAGGAATAAATGCTGTTTTGCTCCCCAAAGCCAACCACCTTTTGGATGCATTGATTTTCTTCTGTTTGAGATCCTGGTTTTGTAAGAGTGAGGTTGGATTTAAAGACAAAAACAAAACCAAAAAAAGCCATTAACCATATTGTTGCTGAGGCTGGTGTGGCTGTTGTGTCCATTTTAGTGGAAACAAATGTCCCAGGATAGATTCCTCACACCATGTTCTAAGAAAGTCACTGTAATTGAGTGTGCTGATAGCAGTGTCTTTCAGAAACTGAATTCAAACACGTTTGGAACTTTAAAATACCTTGGTATGTCTAGGTTTTTTTGAATCCTCCCTCGAGGATATTTTTTTCCTTTGATTTTTAGAGAGAGTGGAAGGGAGAGGGAGAGACAGAGAGAAACACCGATGTGAGAGAGGCACATCGATTGGTTGCCTCCCGCATGCCCCAGACCAGGGCTGGGAGACTGCAACCGAAGTACATGCCCTTGATCGGAGTCAAACCCAGGACCCTCTGTCCGCAGGCCAGTGAATGCTCTATCCACTGAGCCAAATCGGTTGGGGCTAGGTTTTCATTGTTGAGAGATGGTGAATAGATGGGAAATTTCAGGTAAACAACACGGCCCCTTCCCATCTGGCTGTTGAACCTCTGCCCTGCAGGAGACCCAGTTTTTAAAGATGTTCTCGCCCCTCATGCGCCATTTCCCCCTAAGACTAATGGAAGCTATTCAGACTGAACATTATTCTGGGCAACTGGCTTGTCATTTTCTAAAGGAACATTTTTATTCAACAAGTAAAACAGATTTGCCCAACTAAATTATTCATAGGAATTGCAAAACCTGTCATTTAGAGTGGATGTTGGGATATTCAGGTCATTTAGAAGGCTGTGGTTAAAAATAAAATGACCTAAATATATAGCTCTACTTTTTTTTTTTTTTAAGGGAAATTTAAGCTTTTAATTTTTGTTTGACATTGGTCCTAATTCTGTTTCTACTGGGAGTGCGAGTAACTATGCTTTCAGGGTTCTGAAGAAAGACAGTTCCTTCTTGTCTGTGGTCACTTCTCATCCTGTACGTGGCACTGTTCCCTATATGTGTCGCGACCCACAGGTTGAGAACCGCTAACAGGGTCGCCTAAGACCATCGGAAAACACAGATATTTACATTACGATTCATAACAGTAGCAAAATTACAGTTATGAAGTAGCAACGAAAATAATTTTATGGTTGGGGGTCACCACAACATGAGGAACTGTATTAAAGGGCCGCGCCATTAGAAAGGTTGAGAACCACTGCTTTAGAGGAAGGAGCATTTGAAATGTGAACTTGTCCCAATCTGCTTTGGGGCAGTAACTGGAGCATAAAATGTTGAAAATCAATTATGTATTTAGGGAGATGAAACAGGCTGACATATTGAAGGCGTACGTACTGTGTTCTCTTTGGTGGACAAAGCGGGGCAGTTATGTCCTATCGCTGCAGTAAAATTGTGTCCCAAGGGGGTGAGACACAGAGGATAACACATTCCGATGTACCCAAACTTCACCGAACACGAGACCATTTATGACGTACTTGCCATTAGTCCTGGGAAAAAGTCCTATCTTAAAAGTGGGCTCTGCTCTTTTGCTGGTTGGATGACAAAGAATCTGATTTAAAATAAAATACATTCTTGGCCCTGGCTTATAGCCGTGTGGCCAGTCTGCAGTGCATCATACAGTCTCTGTGCCAGCTAGGTGGGAAGATCCTGCGGGAGAGGTTAGAGAGGGTTTTAGATTTCTCCTGTAACCCGCTGTGCCTGACGCCGTGCTGACAGGCTACGCAGCCTTTATCGATTGGGGTGTTGCCTTGTATCCACCAGATTGGAGAGGCCCTTGAGGACTGGGTTGTGTGGAGTCTGAGGCCTCAGGGCTGGTGAATAGCTGTATTAGTCTGCAAAGGCGGCCATAGCAAAGTACCACAGACTGGGGGGCCTGGGCCACCGAAGCGTGCTGTCTCCCAGTTCCAGAGGCTGGAAGTCCCAGCCCAAGAGTTGAGGGAAGGACGTGTTCTCAGCCTCCCTCCTTGGCTTATAGATGACTGTCTTCTCCCTTGTCACATCACCTTTCCTCTGTCCACATCTGTCCCTGTGTTCAAATTTCCCTTTTTAAAAAATTATTTTTTTATTGATTTCAGAGAAGAAGGGAGAGGGAGAGAGGGATAGAAACATCAATGATGAGAGAGAGTCATTGATCGGCTGCCTCCTGCTCCCCCCGAACTGGGGATTGAGCCCACAGCCCGGGCATGTGCCCTCCTGGTTCATAGGTCAATGCTCAACCACTGAGCTACATTGGCCGGGCAAATTTTCCCTTTTTATAAGGACACCAGCCATACTGTGTTAGGGCCCACCCTGATGACCTCATTTTAACATGATTACTCTGTTTAAAGACCCTATTCTCCCAATAAAATCGCATCCTGAGGTACTGGGAGATAGGATTTCAACGTGAATTGGGGGGTGGGGGGTAGGGGGAGAGTGCGCACAATTCAGCCCTTAACAGCAGCAGATCCTGGGGTTACCCTCTCTTCTCAGTCTCCTAATTAAAGTGACTGTCCCGGCCCTGTTGAATATTTGCTGTTTGGTTTGTATGCAGCTTGGACAGGGAGGCCACGTTTCCTACTCACAACAGAAGCAGCCATGCTCCGCAGGCCTGCCATGCTGGTTGGTGGACTGAAGCCATTTCTCAGATGGCGAGAGTTTTGCTCCAGGCTGTTTTTCCAGGTTTAAAAACATTTATCTTCTCCCGCTTTGATGCCTGGAGTATAAAAATACTTGCCGTTTGATGTACACATTGGTTTTAAAGAGATGTAAACTGTGCACTTTGCCTATGATCTTTTCCCTGTTAGTCTTTTTGGAATCTTTTTTTTTTTTTCCTAGCAGGGGAAAATGATCCCCAGAGTTTGAGGGTTTAAATATAGGACTCACAGGAGCTGGTCTCTTAATTATCTGGCAGCGGTGGAAATCAGGGTACCAGGTAGTTCTCCCACTCAGCAACTGTGGGTTGGTACTCAGAAGGTAATTATTTAAAGGATAAAACATATTGCTATATGTTGAATTTTGAATTTTCAGTAATATTTAAAGGGATCTTTCCTGCCCCCAAATCATCAGTTTATTTAAGAAACTTCCAAGTGTAGTGCAGTTTCCTCTGAGAGAGAACCAGGTGCAGTTTGTCCGACTCAGTTTGTCCGACCCTCATTACAGGGAGGGTCCTGTAAATGTTCGGAAAGAAATACTTAGAGTGGTTCTGGGTTGGAAGACTGCAAACATATACTGGTCATACCTTTGGGTTGTGTGTGTTTCTCAGGTTAAATGCCGTTTTCAAAATTGCTTTAAAATTGCTTGTATAGAAATATATAATTTAATGAAGGACAGGTACCATAGAAAGTAGCTGTATGTAGAAATTTAAAAACAAGACCCTGGTTGAAATGGTTTGGGGCACGCTCTTGTGCGTGTTCATTTATAGCCTGGCAGGACTCGGGCGTGTGTGCATTTTGAATGCTATTCTAGGACAGGCGTGGAGATCAACATCTCTTGTCATGGTTGCCCAGCATCCCACAGCTCACAGGTAGCCATTTTTACAGTGCTTGGCGGGAAGCCTCCCATTCTGTATATTTGTTGAGAGAAAAGAGAGAACGAGGTGTGTGTGTGGAGCATTTCATAGTGAAGGAAGGGCAGCCCGACTGCTGGAGGCAGGTATAAAAGTCCATCCCACCGGCCTCACACTGTATTTGCTACAGATGCATTCCCACGAGGCCCCAGGTTGAGAAGAAAGCCCACTGCACAGCTGTTAAGATAATTAATATTGTTTTTTCCTAAACTATTATGGGAAATGCAGTACATAGTTGGCTTTTGAATACATGAACTTATAGTGCATTTGGGGTCTTTGTGATCATTAACGACTTAATTCTAGCAAATAGCAGCAGGCCGAATTATGTTGGCACTAGTACTTCATTTAAAAAAAAATTGTGCTAAAAGATACATAGCAAATAAAAATGTTTATTATTATAAAAATGTACCTGAAACTTATATGTTATTAACCAATTCACCCCAATACATTAATTAAAAAAGAGAAACAACAGGCATGTTATGCACTCAAACATTAAAAAAATAAAATATATATAACTAAATTTACATTTTAACCATTTTTTTAAATCCTTACCTGAGGATATAGTTCTGTTGATTTTTAGAGGGAGAGGAAGGAGGGAGAGGGGGAGAAAGAGAAACATTGATGTGAGAGAGAAACATTGATCGGTTACCTCCCCCTGTAGGCACCCCCACTGGGTATTGAACCCACAATCCTGGCATGTGCCCTGACTGGGAATTGAACCAGCAGCCTTTCGGTGTGTGGGATGACACACACCAGCCAGGGCCATTTTAAACATTTTTAAGTGACTAATTCAATGGCATTAAGTACATTTAGATTATTGCACAGTCATCACCATCATCCATCCATCTGCACACCTTCTTCATCATCCCCAAGAGAGACTCTGTACTATTAAACACTGACTCCTCTTCCCCCACTTCCCCCGCCCTTCTTACCTCTGTTCTACATTCTGTCTCTGTGACTTTGCCTCCTCTAGGTACCTCATGTAAGTGAAATCTGTAATATTTGTCATTTGTGTCCAGTGGGTTTAGTAATTCTCAAGTTGTATTTGAATAGCTTTTGCCATATGCCATTTTCTTTTGGATCATAACAAATTTAGTACATCATGTTAGAGTGCTGAAGTTCTAGGACAGAAGCTCCAAATGCATGTGCCTTTAGGGACCAGAAAGTCGTAACATCTAATATTTATAGAGCAGTTGCTGTGTATCAGGCACAGCTCTAAGCACAATTCCCCTCCCACCAGCCCTATGAGGTAAATGCTATTACTACCCCAGTTTTGCAGATGGGAAACTGAGAGGTGAATTACTTGCCGAAGACAGTAGCATGACTAGTATGTGGCAGAGCAGAGATGCTAGTAGCCCAGTAATCTCTGCTCCAGAGCCTGAGCCTGAGCCGCTCCTTGATTATGTGCAGGAGGAGTGGGCAAAGGAACATGGTCAGAGCAGCCCACCCAGCCCCAGGGTCAGGGCTAAATAAGGGAGCACTGGAGGTAAAGGTGCCACTTGGCTACTGTAGGTTGCTGCTGAGTGGGAATGCGGGCTCAATACCGCTGGCACTTCCACATTTCCAAGAGAAGTTAGAGCTCCTTGTTCATGTGCGACCTGTCAGTTTCTAAGTGCTGGCAACCTCACTCAATCACAAACACCCAGCCTGTGAGCAGCTAGTTGGAGACCTTTGCTCCTGAGGTTGCAAGATAACCTTTCCCAAATCCAGGGCGCTCTGCAGTTTGTGCCCTGGGGACACTCTTCACTTGCATTGTTTGGACCCAGAGGCAGGGCCTTGCAGATCTTTGCTTCCCCAGCTGCAACTTCCATCTAGCAGTTTTCTGATCGTGCTGGGCAGGCGAGTCTTTCCAGCACTCCTGCTTTCTTCCCACCTGTTGCCAAGAGTTCACTGAGAGCCCAATTTGAAACAAAACAAAGCCAGTCGCTTTTGAGAGGCTTATATCCTTTCATGGAGAGCTTCATAATTTATTGTTTCATTTTGGGCTCCGTTGATTTAACAACGCTGATTAAAATGGGACTTTAAAGTGTGTGTGTGTGTGTGTTTTTTTCCTTTCGAAAATCCCACAAAGAAAGGCAAATCTATGCTCTGTAGAACACACGCAGACCTGAATCTCCGTGTTTTAATAATGGCTGCTGGCATTTATGTCGTGCTTACGGCACACTGGCCACTGTGCTAAGGATTTTACACACCTTACTTCTTTTAATTCATACTCAATTAAGAATATGTGGATTTAGTTTGAATTTCAGAATTGGAAGAGCTTGAACACATCTCATCCAATTTGCTGCCTTTGCATATGAAGCTAGTCAGGGACAATGAGTTTAAGAGACTAGTCCAAGGTCATACATCTGTTTTACGGTACAGCCAGAGCCCTTTGGACACACTCATCTGTTGAGCGGTATAGACAAAACCCTCTTGCATACACACATCTGTTGTGTGGTGTAGCCATTGTCTCCATTTTTTCTGGCTTCCTGTCTAAGAGTCTTTTTCCAGACACCATAGTGCTTCTGCTTTTATCTTTCTGTTATCTGTGGGAAAACAGGGCTTGTTAAGTTAACGTGTAGTAATGTGTTATCACTCATATGTACCGCGTCTGACTGGTGGATCATTTCCAGGTACTGGAAATGGTTTGGTAGTACTGATGTGGTTTTGGACCGTTTCCTGTGCTTTGTGAGATGCCTGGAGTCTGGAGTGACCAGAGGCTAAGGAAAGAGACTCAAGTTCTTACTCATTGGCACAGGACCCTAAACTAAACGATGACCTGATCATCTTACAGATACTGCTGTCCATGAGAATGTTAGGAGAAAGTTTGACAGGTCGTTTATATATTGAGTATTGTGGTGGTCATCACATTTATTTCGTATTTGACCCCTTGCCCACACACTTCTGTAGGTGTCAGTGGTTCAAATCCATGTTTGAAGCTGGAAGGCAGGGTTTGGACCCTTTTCTCATTCAACTGAAAATTACTAAGGCTTTCCTTTTTAAAAGTTATTTTCTCAAGGACAAAAAAGTAACCTGTGCTTCTGGTTCAAAAATGTTTCAAAATACACAGAAATGTAGTTTTGTCATTCAGAAATTTACTGCAGATGTTTAAAATAAAATAGTAGGTTTAATTTTATTTAAATTGAACAGAGTACAACTGAACTTAAAACAGAAGAATTACCAAACTTAAGATATGTGGCTTTTTTTTTCTTTCTAAATTTAATGTCTCCCACAGACACTCAAAAAATTGCTCTAAAGTTTAAAAAAAAAGTATATGAAAAATACTGACAAGCCAGCCCAAGAATCCAGCTTATTGTGACTTCAGAGTTCCCATCTTTTCTACTTTATCATATTGTCCACATGCAAGAGAAGGATAAACAATAGATGGGATATAATTAAAAGCCAGAGTGTGATTCAGGCCATCAAGTCAAATTTGGAAGACTGGTGAGGAGACTTGTAAACTCTCATTAAAAAAATTTAAAACTGAAGATAGCTGAAAATTTTCCCTAGGGAAATTAATAGAGAGATCAACTTCTTTTCATCACTTCAAAATTGTACAAGAAAAGAATTCCACTTAAAAATAGGTTTGAAAACTCTGAATATACATTATTTTACTTGTTTTACAACAGCCTTTGGAGGTACTCCTACTCTGATCATTGAGGACTTGAAGGCCAATCCATGTTTCTCCCATCGATTCCCTCCCACCCACCCTCCCTCCCTTCCGTCTCTCCTTCCTTCCTCCCTCCCTAGAAGAAGAAGAAAAGAAAAAAGACTTGAAGGCAGTGGAGGGGAAGTGTTGTCACGCCCTGGAGGTGGCACTACTTGTCAGGGGAGTGGCCGGAATGCCACTCTTTCTCCATTGGTGCTCTCAGTGGTCTGTTATCAGGAAGGAGATGGAGATAATGCACAGGCACAGCTGTCACCCAGCAATCTTGTCCTCCCCAGCACAGTCGCGGTTTGGGAATTACGCAGAAGTGCCCTGTGTCCAGAATAGCTCGTTCATGTGTCTTACATGCACCTTTCTCCTTCGTGTGTGCCCGGGGTCTCTTCTTTTACCTGGAGGCCACTGGAACTGTGAACAGGGATGCGTGTCGGGGTTCTGCCCGTACGAAATGACAGCCTGGAAATGGGAAGTGGAGGCAGGCTGCACAGTCCGTAGGCTTGACTGGGCCAGGACACAGGCTGTGCAGCCTGACAGGCCTTCCTAAGACCCCGGGGCGGCACGGTGACTGGGTTTTTGTGATCACCCCAGACGAGGTCTTACTTTTAATTTCCAAATATTTATCTGGTGCATACCATGTCCTGGGCCTCAGGCATATTTCTTACAGAATAGGGGGAGCACATGGATTCATATGCAGATAAACGGTCATGTAATATGGGGTACATCATAGAGAAGAATGGGGTATAGTGGGAGCCCAGGGGAAATTGAGAGATCTGCTCTGGAGTGAATGGAGGGAGCTGGCAGGGACTTGGGGAGTGAATAGGAGTTGTCTGGGTGGAAAAAAGGACAGTCCAGGTAGAGAGATATCTTTGTATGCTAATAAGATAGCTGGAATCGGGGTCGTAAATGTTAGGGACAGTTTTACTGCAAATGGCTCTTAAAAGTCATCATAGAAATCGTCAAAAACATTCAAGATGTGGGGCACATAATGATCTACCAGCGTCACAAATACTAACAGTTTGACAATCTTGTTTTCTGACCGTGCGTTGTGTTTTCACTTCTAAAGAGTTCGGTATGCATCTCTTAACTGGTAAGGAAAGATGCCCACCCTCCGTGCCATTATCACACAATAAAATGAGGATAATTCCCTAATACCCATCGATATGAGTCTGTATGCAGGTATCCCCTGTTAACACAGGTTTTGCTTAAAGGGAACAGTTTCATTATCTAAAAGATTCATTTATTTAGCATTCCCAATGTTTCAGGAATGTTAGGTAAGTGAGGCATCACTCTAATATTTTTATTCCTTCCTTTAGAAATGGTTTATAGTTTCTCTGGTCTTATTTCTGACCATTTAGGTCAGACTCGCCCTGATGGAGGGCTGTGCCTTAGGACTTTTTATATTACTTATTTGTCCTACAGCAAGGCCATTTCTGGGGTTTGGAAAACACTCACCTCTGAAGACTAGGTTATAAATGGCGTAGGGTACTCGGAGCAGTTCCTTTGGTTTTGCTTCAGTTTTCAGCTGTCAGTGTTTTACCTGACACTACCCCGGTGGCCTTTGAAAGCTCTTTTCCTCGCAGGCCTTCTTGGCTTGTGTCTGCACTCAGTCAGGTGCCAGGCTCGTTGCCATCTCCACAGGCTCAGCTTGATCCTGCAGGGATCAGACTTCCTTCTGGAGCTTCCTCAACCACTCCATCCTTCTTTGGTTTCCTGTCCCCTCTCCATTCCCCCCCACCCCCCTGCACTCTAGACCTTAATCATATTCTAATCTGTACTGATTGTATTTCCTTTGCACAGAGGCAGTGTGAAGCGGTAGAAGGGATGGGAGCTTGGAAACTAGCATAATCTCAAATCCTGAGCCTGTTTCCTCCTCTTAAAAATAATTGTGGTAAAAGAAACACATGACATGAGATCTGCCCTCTTCCCAAAATTTCAAGAGTACAGTATATATATTTTTAATTTCTTTATTGATTAAGGTGTTACATATGTGTCCTTCTTCCCCCAATACCCCCGCCCCCCCTCATCCTCCCCAAGGAGTACAGTGTTATTAACTGTAAGCATAATGTTGTCTTGCAGATCTCTGAAACTTTTGCATTTTTGCATCACGTTATAGCCATTGAACAACCTTTCCCACTTCCCCCCTCCCCTCAGCCCCTGGCAGCTGCCATTCTACTCTCTGCTTCTATGAGTTTGACTGCCTTCGATATCGCATCTGAGTTGGGGTCATCTAGTATTTGACCTTCAAGAATCATCTGTGTTGTAGCATGGGATAGGGTTTCCTTCCTTTTAAAGGAATAATATCCCATTGAGTTTGTATGCGACATATTCTTTACCCATTCACCTGCCAATGGACATTTAGGTTGTGTCTACCTCTTGGCTACTGTGAATGGTGCTGCCCTGAGTATGGGAGTGCTAATATCTCTCTGGGATCCTGATTTCAGTGCTTTTGGGTAAATACCCAGAAGTGGGATTGATGACTCATATGCCTAATTTTTCTTTTCTTTTTTTAGGTTTGTAATAGGCAGCAGTGTGTCCCATGTAACGCGTGGCATACAGACTGGGTCTCCTTCTGTCTGGAGTCACAGGGCAGCCCCTCTTGTTCATGTGCATTTGCTCTGTTTGGTCATAGGTAGTTAGTCCTTCCTTCTTCACGAAGGCCTTACTGTTGTTGACCATGTTCAGTAACTTGGAGAATTATTTTAAAGAGATGCCATCATTTTCCAAGAAAAGAAAAACAAACTTTTATTCACTGGTCACTCAGAGCAGCTGTGTCACTGAGGAAGTGTTGACACTGCTTTTGGTTTTTAAATGACTGGTGTTATTCCTTCCCAGGACTGAAAAGAATGGCAAGGTTGGGGTTTTCGGGATTGTTCAGATCAAAAAGCAAAGATACAAAGCCAAGGCGGAAAAGCCTTTCTGTGAAATAGTGGTAGAAAGTAGAAAAAGGCTAGAATTCTGTAGAAAATGATGGGTTTGACCAGAAAATGAAGGTTTCTGTTTTGCATGTTATTTTGAAGTGGCAGACAGTTTAGCCAGCTAGTTTTTAATGTCTGATTTTTAAGGATCTTGATAAAAATGTACATATAAATCTAGCTTCCTTAATAGGGTTTTAGAAGATGACTTGATTTCCTTGGGGAGGAGTATTTATATGCTTATTTTCGTATTTGTGATTTTAGGAGTCATAGGTGTTAGCTTGGGAACGGTTTATAAGAATCCCTCTGATCCCCTTCCACACAGGGAAGACACAGTTGTAGCCATTTCTCTGATAGTCCTCAGGTTTTACCTTAGAGCAGTGGTTCTCAACCTTCCTAATGCCGCGACCCTTTAATAACAGTTCCTCATGTTGTGGTGACCCCCAACCATAAAATTATTTTCGTTGCTACTTCATAACTGTAATTTTGCTACTGTTATGAATCGTAATGTAAATATCTGTGTTTTCCGATGGTCTTAGGCAACCCACAGGTTGAGAACCGCTAGCAGGGTCGCCGAAGACCATCAGAAAACACAGATATTTACAGTATGATTCATAACAGTAGCAAAATTACAGTTATGAAGTAGCAACGAAAATAATTTTATGGTTGGGGGTCACCACGAGGAACTGTATTGAAGGGTCGCGGCATTAGGAAGGTTGAGAACCACTGCCTTAGAGCCTGTGAATGAGGGTGCCATGGCTTCAGCGTACCCTGTCAATATGGGGGTGTTGTCCTCAGGGAGAAGATAAATCCTATTTTCTCTTGCTTTGTCGATGTTTTCTTGCTGGAGTTTAGATTTTCGATAGGGTAGGATCCAGATCTTGTGACTTACTTGTTCTGGCCAGGGGACCCCCGGCTTCTTGTGATCTGAGTCATTCCCTAGTGAGGCCCAATTTGGGCCTGGAACTCCCTGCCCAGGGGTGGGGGACATGTGGTAGGGGCAGCAGACCTGGTGTTTGTGGCTGGGAGGAAGTACAGTGTGCCAGGAGGAAAGAGCGGGGGTTTTCAGTGCTAGTGCACTGGCACATGGGGCTCTGGGGTGACCCAGGGCATCGGAGTGGTCTGACACGGGCACCCATGTGCCCTGACCTTTGGTGGCCATGTGGAGGCGGGGTAGACCGCCAGTCCCCTGGAGGATTGCCAAGAGAAGGCAGCATCTCAGCCCACAGGGACTTGCAGGTTATCAAGAGAGAGGGACTCAGGCACAGTTATCATAACTGAGTAAGAGGGTGAGTGAGCCTGTGGAATGCAGGAGAAAGAAATCAAGTTATTAGACAGAAGGTCAGGGCCTGTTAAGCAACACGAGCAACTTGGCCCGAGTTGTTAAATCTCTCTTCTAGAATTTCTTGCTGGCTCGAGCCAGTGAGGGGAAGGTGGGGGCAAGGGTCAGGAAGCTTCAGCAGTAGGGGAGGAAGGGCCACAGAAGCTGAACACAGCAGGCCAGGCAGTCCTGGACAGCCTGCTCCGAACTGCAGAGACGTTTCCAGCGCCCGAGTGGGTCACTGCACCCTGTTTGTAAAAGATCGGATCTTAGAGTGTAAGTGGCATAGTCACCAATGAGCTTAAAACAAGACAGAATTACTTTTGGGAATCTGGAAATAGATTTAGTTTTTAGTTCAGTTTAGATTTAAAAAATCCACTGTAAATCATAACCTCATATTATAGAACTATGAATTAAATTCATTAAAGTACAGTCTTTACTGAACCTAAAGCAAATCAATATTTTTGCATGCTGTTACTTATCAAGACATAAATATGAAGTTACCCAGTATCATTTCTGAATGATTGAAATTATTTGAGGTTAGGTTGCTTTAGATCAAGGAAAAACTCACCCTAAACTTTGAGGTTCAGATAGGCACACCTAGAATTTATTCCTTGGTTCTATAACCCATGGAGATTAGATTTTAAGATAAACTGAAGCTTGCCCCATTAATCACAGTATCTAACATTTAAACCATTTTTTTTAGAAGTCGGTCTCTCATTTTTAAATTTTATTGGTTGATTGATTTTTAGAAAGAGAGAGAGAAAGAAACATCGATTTGTTGTTCCACTGAGTTATGCATTTGTTAATGATTCTTGTATGTGCCCTGCCCGGGGATCAAACCTCTGCAACCTTGGTGTATCAGGATGATGCTCTAACCATCTGAGTACTGGGCCTAGGCTAAACCTATTTAAAAATAATTTTTAATTGAGTTTATTGGGATGACATCCTATATAATAAAAGGGTAATATACAAATCAACCGAATGGCGGAATGACTGGTCGCTATGACGCACACTGAACACCACGGGGCAGACGCTCAATGCAGGAGTTGCCCCCTGGTGGTCAGTGCACTCCCACAGGGGGAGCGCTGCTCAGCCACAAGCCGGCCTGACGGCTGGCAAGCGCGGTGGCCCACCTCCGCAGCAGCGCTAAGGATGCAGGGAGCGGGCCTAAGCAGCAGTCGGACATCCCCCGAGGGCTCCCCGACTTCGAAAGGGCGCAGGCTGGGCTGAGGGACACCCCCCACTCAGTGCACGAATGTCGTGCACCAGGCCTCTAGTTGGTTAATAAAATGATATAGTTTTTAGGGGTATAGTTCTATAATATATCATCTGTGCATTGTATTGTGTGTTTACCGCCCCAAGTCAAGTCTCCTTCCATCACCATTTATCCCCCTTTACTCTCCACTTACTTCCTCCACCCCCCTTTTCCTCTGGTAATCACCATTTTGTTGTCTGTCTATGAGGTTTTTTTTCACACAGCTCCCTTATCTTCTCCCCTCTGACAGCTCTCAGTCTTTGTATCTATTCGTCTGTTTCTGTTTTGTTTGTTAGCTTATTTTGTTCATTAGATTCCACATATAAGTGAAATTATATGGTACTTATCTTTCTCTGACTGGCTTATTTCACTTAGCATTGTTGCAAAGGGTAAGATTCCCCACCCCCACCCCCCTCTTTTTTTTTTGCGGCCAAGTTGTATTCCCTTGTGTAAACGTACCACACCTTTTTTATCCACTCATCTACTGATGGGCACTTGGCTGCTTCCATATCTTGGCTATTGTAAATAACGCTGCAAGAACACAGGGATCCGTATATTCTTTTGAATCAGTGTTTCAGGTTTCTGTGGTTATATTCTCAGAAGTGGAATTGCTGGGTCATACGGCAGTTCCATTTTTAATGTTTTGAGGTAATTCTATGCTGCTTTCCACAGTGGCTGCACCAATCTGCATTCCTACCAACAGTGCACAACGAGGGTTCTCCACATTCTCGCCAACACTTGTTGTTTGTTTAAACCTTTTTTTTTTTTTTTTTAACTCCATAAGAAAGCAGGAAAACCAATACCTCTGGGGATTACAGAAATGCTTGGACTATTTTAAAGCACACTCATTTAAATGCCTCCCTCCCTAAGATCATCTGGCCTTAGGGCTTCTGGACAGATTGACCTGGCCAAGGAACAAGCCCATCAGCTGTGAGGGGCGATGATGGGGGCATGGTGTCCATGCAAAGTGGCAGTCTCTCTGCTCAAGGAAGTGTCTAATCTGGTGAGGAGCTTTACTCACAGATACAAGAGAAGGTGGATGAGAAGTGAGGAGTGTGTGCTGAGGTTGGGAGTAGCTAGATGGTAGGTTCCAGATCACAATGGCAATGTTGAGGGTTCTGTGCCTCCTTTTGAAAGTCTGTCCCTGTGCTCAGGGCTATTTGAGACCACACAGAGACAGTGCATTGCAGTTGGATACAGTGCCCGCCCCCCCCCCCCCCCCCCCCCTTTTAGAACACTTGGGTCTCAGGGACTGAGGTTGGCCTTGTGGGCATAGTCTCCCCCTGGATATAGTGGCTGGGGACCCACTGAAAGTGAAATAACCTTTCTTCGTGCCTGGGGTAAGCTCAGAGCCACTAAGTGTACTGTTTCGAAATGCTTTGTTTTTGGTGTCCTTTGGACACTTTTGGGGACTGGAAGGCTATTTAAACTCTAACAGCCTCTAATCTTTGGTTTCGGATTTATAAGTTGTCTCCTGTCAGTCATAGCTTCTCAGGGCTGTCATTGTGCCTTGATCTAGCACTCGCTCTCCACCCTCTTCATTTACGGTGACCTGGGAAACCAAATATTTCCCTCCTGCTAGAATTGTACCTAAAGGCGGAGTGAAATAGCTCTGGGGAGAGCCGGGGAAAGAGCTGTTGGATGGAGCTTGCAAGAGGTTGGGAAGTTCTCTTCTGAATGGTGCATGCATGTTGCCGCAGATTTTGGCAGCTGGGAAGACTAAATCTTGGTTCCCAGCTGTTTTCTGGATAGTTGAGGTTGCTAGCTTATGACTGCTTCTCTCTTTCCTCCACTGATATGCAGATCTTCTCTCCCACCCTTGCCAATTTTGGGAGGGAAAGGAGAGAATGAAAGTTTTCTCAGGGAAAGTGAGAAGAAGGTGAATGAGAGAAAAAGCTGGGACTGAGGCAGGGACTTCGATGATCTGTCAACCACTGTTCTTGAAACCTAAGATGTACTGGGCCCTGCGGAAGATACGGGGGGATGATGGCGATCCTGGCTTCACGAAGCTTCATGTTCTGTTGGGAGAGAGAACTAACAGACTGCAAACCCTCAGTTGAGAGTGGCAGAGACGTTTTGCGTTGAGCGTGAGTTCAGAGAAAGTGATTTGAGTCAGGAACGTGGAGCCAGCAGTGTGGGGCTCCAAGTGGTATTTGAGTAAGTGGCCGTGCAGTCCAGTATACATGGGTGAGAGCAGATACATTGGGAGGCCAAGGAGGAGGGTGAGTTGATGAAACCCCAGTTAGGAAGTGGCAGTGGCTATGGAGAGATTTAGCAGGACATCTGGTAAGTCCATTTCAAAGGCAGAATTGATGAGGATCTCAGACTGTGTATCGTGTCTGTGTGCTTGGCTGAAGTGCAGACTCTTGGGCTTTTCTTTAGTTTGGGGTGGTGCCCAGGAATAGTCCAGGTCTTTCTGGTACAGGTGGCAAAGGATGAGTAAGGCAAAGCTGATTAATTCCCTCATGAGGGACAGAAATTGGAAGGAGGCATCCAAGGTGGACAGCCTGGTTTTTGTCACTGGATTACAGAGCAAATAGAGAGCAGGTAACTAAGAATTATGTAACATGGAAGCGAGAGCGAACTTAGCTCCTCAGCTGGAGATAGTGTTCCCGCAGTCCTGACCCTTCACCCAGGGGCGCAGGCTCTCTTTTTTACCCGGTCACTGTCACATCGGAGAACATCATGATGCTAATTGAAATCAAGTTTGGGTTCAGCCCTCTTATGAGCCAGCGGTTTTATACCTAGGAAAGCTCTGTGCTTTGGGCATTGTAACCCCAGGCAGAAATCCTATAATGAGTGTGTGCTTTGTCACATTTGGTGAACAAGAAAATAGGGATTGCCAGTAAAAAAACACACAGAAGCTGCTAGTGCTGTTACTAGAAGAACCAAGAGAAATCATAGTGGTAAATAGCTTAGTAGTTTCTTCGCACGTGAAAGCCATCACGTTACATCACTTCTCACGTAGCAAACACTTGACAAAGGAATGTTCTTTACAGGTGAGTTTTGATACCTCTTGCCGACTCAATGATAGGAGCCAGCCAGCGCTCACTTAGGTAACGAACAGGCCAGTCTGTCCCCACCCCTGTCTTTTCCCTCAGCGGGGTGGCGGGTGGGGTGCACCTCCAGGCCGCACTTTGCCCCAGCGATCCCACCGGCAGGTTGTTACTTCAATTTCTTCCAGCTCTTCTCTCAATCCATTTGTATTTCTCCCATCCTCCCAAGAGGAAACACCCTAGGAATAGGTCAGGGGCTATGCATCAGAATCAGCGGGCCAGCCTTAAAGAGTACCAGCATTTGGGCCCCATGCCCAGAGATTCTGTTTCAGCTCTTCTGGGCATTAGGGTTTTTGAAGCTCCTCAGGAGATTCTGATAGGTGGTGAGGACCGAGGAAATACCTCCGGTAGTTGACAGATGTAACAGTACCGGGTACTAGCTGTACACCCGTCTCAAGGAAAATGAAAGCCTCACGATTTGAAATGCACATTGATATTTTGAAATAATGCCTTTTGCCACTCATGTCTCAAGTGTGAGCCGGATCCCCACAGAGTTCTCCTTCGCGCTACCTTCCTTCTTTATTGGAGCCTGCTTTCCACAAGCACCCAGCATTCCAATGAAACAAAAAACAAAAACGAGAGCTTTCTTTTAGGTTCTCTCTAGGATTTCTGGGGTATTGTTTTCCACTCTGTCCGCACAGTGAGGGTGACGGGAGCCTCCTGACGAACTCGGAGACGCCGCAGGTTGTGGCGGAGTGCCTTCTTCACGCCGTCTCACCTCTCCAGGCCTCGCTTTCTGGTGCAGCAGCATCAGTGCTGGGGAGCCCTGTCCCCCCGGAGGGCTTAGACTGTCACAGGGACTCGATGGTCACATGCCTCGGACCATGAATGCCTCGTCTTTGTTTTGTGGTCTGAGGAGACTCAGTGTTACATTTTTAGGAGGATACTTGAGAAAAAAATGTTACTTCTTTTGGATAAACAACTTTGAAGTCTCTGTTCATCCTTGAAAGAGAGGGATGACTAGGAGGTAAACTCTAATAATTCTTCTCAAAAACATTTTAAGGTTGTTGTGTGTTTTTTCTTGAGCCAATTGGAAATTAGATCTGAAAACAAAAAGTCCCTGAAGGTCTTCATTCAGTTAGTCTCTAAACTATTGTGTTTCGGTTCCATAAAAATTCCCCTTCAGCAAGTGTATTTTGTCATCTTTTGCATTTTCCCTGAGACTACTTTGTGGCCTAATGCTTCTTTTCCAATACTTTCTTGGGCCCACGTTTTGGATTGTGCACGGAAAAGGCCTTTGAACAGAGAAATGTCAAAACCAAACAAGTAAAAAGTTCCATCTTTTTGCCTATTTAAAATAGATTCTGAAGGACAAAAAAAATAAAGGAAAACGCAAGGCAGTTTCTGCCCTGCGTCCGGCCAGTGAGTGACCTAACTGTAGTTATAAGTAACTCCTCCAACACCACCCAAAGTTCCTCTGGTCTCGTTGACCTCCCTTTCTCCTTTCTGTAATTACCGAATACAGCCCTTAAAACCCACGTAGGGCCAAGCACAGAATCTGAGCTCTGTGATCTCCTCCCCACAAAAACAGGCTGCAGGGACCGTCCTTCTTGCAGGAAGCCACCTCGCCTTGGGACCTCTGCAAGCCTGTAATTTATCGTGGTGCCTTTGCGGTCTTAAAATCAGAAAGCACGCATCCCCTGCCCTACATGCGCTGCTGTAGGTGGAGAAGGGGCCAGAGAGAAAGGATGTGTGAACGGGACCTGTGACATCTGCTGTGAAGGGCACACTTCTCCGTGGGTCCTCTGGGCAGAGGGTCTGTCTGGCAGCGGGCACGCTGCGGCTGCGACGGATACCCTTTCCTACCGGTCTGTCCGTCGTGCTGGGACAAATGAGGAGCCCGCCTTTTCCGCGGAGGTGTGCTTTGTGGAAGGAGCTGGGCTGAGTGCTGGCGGCAGCTGGGAGATGGATGATTCCCTCCCTGGCCGCCAGGGCCCTCAGCAAAGCGGCAGGTGATCCTTTTTGTCAGCCAAGAATAGGAGGACGCCTCAGATACTTGAGCTGCTCTTCAGCAGGTGGTGCTGTCCTGCAGTGAATGCTTCCACGCTGCCCCCGCGAGGTCAGCAAGCTGGCGAGGAAGGAGCCCCGGGGGCTGGAAGCCTGGGCAGCCTGCAGGAGATGAGGCCTCTCGGAGGAAACTTCACACATTGGACTCGGGGGACCACCTGGTTCGTGGCGGAGTCTCCTCTGCATCCTGCTTGAATGAGAGCTCCGCGAATCTGAGCTGGGGGGCGATGGAACCCGCCCCAGGGGTCACCTGGTCTCCTCCCAGAGCAAAGCACCCTGCGCTCCTTCTCATCTTTGTTTGAAACCCTGGTGGGTAAGGGGGCGTGGCGTCGGGAGTTCCTCATTAAACAGACTTAAAAGGGAGGAAAGGCCTCAGCCAGCCTTGGTGTGCACAAACCTATTAGTGCTCCGGAGCCCCGCCAAGGGGGTTTGGTTGGCCCAAACCTGACTGCCCACGTTTTTGTCCTTTTTGGCAATGGAGCCCAGCCGCGGACTTGGGTGAGGGCTGGGTTGTCTGTGTGTCTGAGCATGGACAGCTCCCTTGGAAAGGAACTTTTCCCAGGATTGGTGTGACAGGATGTTTCCCAGGGAAAGACTGAGTCAGTCATGGGAAACCTCTCGTTGGAATCCTTTAGTCAACACACACGGTGGAGCATCCGCCCCTACCTGGGATCAGAGCAGGAGGAAGGTGTAGGGGACGGCAGGTGAGACCTGCGCTGGAGAAATGGGTAGGAGGGGAGGTCAAGGCAGAAGGAAGCAAACGCTGGAACACAGGTCCCAGCCAGGTGCTCTGAGTGCAGGGGAAGGACAGGTGACACCTGAGCTGAGTGTGGGGGAGGATCATTTCCGGAGTGGGAGGGAGGTGTTCAGGATGAGGGGTCAGGGAGAGCTAAGGCGTGACATTGGGGGGGCGGTGTTCGGAAGTGGTGAGCGTGGAGAGCTGGACCTGTGAGGAGGGAGGCAGGAGATATGGGAAGGAGGCATTCTGGTGGAGAACCTCAGAAACCCGAGTGTCAGAGGGCTCCTTGGCTTCTTATCTTAAACCTGAAACATTTCATTGTGTGCTGGGCTTTAAACCCACGAGCACCCCTTAAGGAGAAAATTCTGAGTGGTGGCGGAGGTCAGGGGGACCCTTCAGTGCCTTGCTCCAGGCAAGGGGCTTTCAGTGAAGGCCCCGGTCACCTTGAACAGAAGGTTTCAGAAGTTTTCTCAGGTTTGCCGGCCCGTCGCCCTGCCGTTCCCTTGGTGAACAGTCCGTGGATAAGCTGCTATCTCTTTCCTCTCCACCGTGGCGTCGAGGGGACTTGCAGGAGGTTGTAACTGGTGTTACACACTCTGTGCTGCGTGTCTCCCAGGGTGAGTGTGCTGACAGGTTTTCTTTTTCCCAGTTCCCCAGCTTTCTGTGGCCGGCTTGTCCGGAGGAACTTGGCCGGCGCCCCAAGGAGACAGCGCCTCTCTGTTGCGAGCCAGCGGAGCCCGGGGTGAGGCGAGGCGAGTGCGGCCTGCACCGACAGACCAGCCTTTCCAAGGTAAACTGGGAGCGTTTTGAAGGTAAATCTGGTTTTTATTCATACGAATTTAAGGGTAATTTAAACACAGCGTCTGAGGTACTATGTTAAAGTCCTTTTGATGATAGGGATGCTTCAGTTCATTCTTTTAAGACCTTTCTAATTTTACTTGGTTGTGCCCATTTCAGGGCTTTTTGGTCTCTTTATAGCAGGGGTCCTCAAACTATTTAAACAGGGGGCCAGTTCACTGTCCCTCAGACCGTTGGAGGGCCGGACTATAGTTTAAAAAAAAAACTATGAACAAATTCCTATGCACACTGCACATATCTTATTTTGAAGTAAAAAAACAAAACGGCAAAAAACACCCGCATGTGGCCCGCGGGCTGTAGTTTGAGGATGCCTGCTTTATAGTGTCTAGCACAGTCCTTTCCCACCGAAAACATGTAATGTGTGTTGAGTGAATGATTAGTATCTTTGGCTTACAGTTGGCATTCAGAGAAGCACAACTGATCAATGCTGTTCAGATTTTTAATACTGTCAGACTGGCTGTCTGTTTTTTATCATTCTCATTCTCCCGTTCCCCGTTCCCCACGAGGAACTCTGTGAAGTTTAATTACAAGCCCCTCCTTAGCTCCCGGGACACAAACGGGGGGACATTTACAACCCTCCTTACCTTCCTGCTCTCCCCCGGTTGGCTTTTCAGGGCCTCACCAGTTACAGCGGGCGCAGGCTCTGTCTCCCACCTGTTCTGCAGGCCGTCTTGTAACTCATTCCGAGCTGTGGGGTCCCCTTCCCCCAGGTTTCAGGGAGGATTTTCGGTTTGTGTGGCGTTAGGACGTCAGGGCCGGTGCTGGCCTTCTGCCTGTGGTTTTCCTGTACCGCAGCCCTACCTCTATGTTGCGAAAAAGAAGTACCTATTTCAGGGGGTCTAGTCAGACTGGAGGTTCCTGGTGGGTCATTTTTGTTGTGTTCGTCTTTTATTTGCATTCCCTATCTCCAGTGTGTAGCATGTAGTGGGGCTCAACTATTTCCTCCTTCCCCTACGAAGAGAGAGAATTGGCTGAGCGCAGTCTCCAGCCCCATCTTAAGTGAGCACAGCTTGGAGGACCGTCCTCCTGTATGCTCAGCTGCTTGCAGTCCAGGCAGTGGGGTGGGAATCCGAGGACAGAATGGTTGACGGGGCGGCTGAAAACCTCACTGGTCCTTTCTCTGTGCGTGTTGGAAATGCTCCTCCGCAGGAGGTGGGGGTCAAGGTTAAAGCTGCTTCCAAACCTCTGAATTCTTGAGACGCCCATGTGATACGCAGGTGCACTCTGCCATCTGTCTGGTGTGGCTTGCTAGCAGGATTTCCTATTCTGCACTCACCCCTCCTGCCATGCCCTGTTCATCCATGAAGAACAGAGCAGCCACACTGCTCCCCAAAACTTTGGGGGTGGTCCTTCTAAAGGCAAAGCTTCTCAACAGGAGCCTGGCAGGGGCGTACATATCGGAATATCCCCTGAAGCTTTAGAACGGGGGATACTGAGACGCGCCCAGGTGTGCCAGGTTGGAGTTTCAGGCGTGGAGAGGGAGTCCTTGCTGGGTAGGTTTGTTTCTTTTTAAAGCTCCTCAAAAGATGATGTGTGTAACTACTTGAAAAATATTTGTATGTGGAATAGATTAAAAAAAAAACACCACAAAACAAAAACCTCTTTCTTAGCCTGAGCAGATGTTTGAGGGGGAATTATTTTTGAACTCTCCTAACTAGTTTCACCAGTTTATACTGCCAACCCAAACATTCCCTTGTTGTGCCATAATTTGCATCGCAGAACCATTTTATAACTTTAATTTAAAATTGCCTGTGACAACACTTTCTACGGTTGTAAGTATACAAGGACATTGAAGAACAATTTACTATATTTAACAAGAGCTTAGGTTTATTTAGAAATCCAGGTGGGACTCTGCTCGCATGGAATTTTACTAAAGCATGCATAGATTTGCATACTGAAGCCAAAGCCTTTTGACCTGTGGTAATACAGTTCTGAAAGTAACATTGAAATAGCAATTTAAGTGTATTGCCCTTAGAGATTTTTTTAGACAGCACATTTATTTAGTAAGTTATACTTTTTTTTTTTTCTTCTCCAGGTTTTTTTGGGTGGCAGAGAATTAGCTAATTTTTATTTTCTCCTTCCCTGGGACCAACTTTAAGTAGGTAGGAGCTTACTAGGAAAGATAATTTTAAATGGTTTTTGTGGTTTTTAACTAGGTCCCTTTCTATGAAAGAAAATCTTACAACCCATTCTTGGGTGAGGTTTTAATAATATGATGGGTTTAATGGAAAATGGGGAGTTTCTATTTTGAAATCACAGAATTTTGCCGTTGGGGAGGGACCTTACAGAAGACCCATCATCTGGTTTCCATGGCCGCAACGTCATGGAAACTGCTCTTGTGAAGGTCGCAGTTGGCCTCTGATAGGACTCTTAACATGACTTTTCTGTAGCACTCCTCATTTGCAACTTTCTCCTCTGGGTTCCTGTGCACCATTCTTGACTGCTTTTCTTTTCCTTTCATTTCTTCCGAGGTCCTGCTGTGTCTGCCTTTAAATATTCCCGTTTCCTGGGCTTTCATCCTTGGTGGTTTTCTTTAGTCTGCTCAGCCTCTTTGGGGGACCTCAGGGCTCCCATGACTTCAACTACCACCCACAGGTTAATGGCCCTCAAGTCTCTCTCTGGTTCACCCTCATCTCAAGCAGTCTTTTAGGCATTTCTACTTGGATGACTCATATGTTCTCTTAACTTGTGATATCCAAACTGAACTAATTTATCTTCTAATTATTGCCTGCCTCCTGACCCTCTAACCCCCGGCCCCCCCTCCAAGTCCCTCACCCCCTTGCTTCTGTCTGCTTTCCCACTTTGGTCACTGGCACTATATTCAAGCCAGAAGTGTGACTCATCCTTCACCCTCCCCCAGACAGCCCCATATTTTAATTGGCCATTCAGGCCTATCATTTTAATGTTCTAAACAAGAGGGGGAAAGGCCATTCCACTGACATTTTATTATCATGGGCTTTAGAGGTTGTACTTGGGCCTATATCAGCAGCTCTAGTAACATGAGACAATTTTGACTATGTAGTATATATTTCATGCTAAGCATAGTCCCAGGTACTTCTCACGAGTTTATCTCTAATTTTCACAATGATTCTGTGGTATATCATCTCTGTTATAAATGAGGAATCTAAGTTTCACAGAGATTAAGTTATAGCCCAGGGCATGTAACGTTACATGGGCATGTAAAGCACAGTGGAGTTAGGATTTTGGGATTTTAAACCTATGGGCTGGTCTGCCTGACTCCAAAGCCTTCTCCATCAGGAACTGTGTTGTTTTAGACAGGTGAGTAGGTTGACTCTGTTGAGGGCAGGAACTGAGATTTATTCATATTGGTAGTGTGTCACACTATATTTTTCTTCTCACATAGGAGGTGCTAACAATAAGACTCTTAATGGCAAAGCCATGATCCGTGTCTTCATCTGGGTTCCATCCCTGGTTCTGTTAGCTGAGTGTTAGCTGTGCTGTTTGAGATTAGGATGGTGGGATCATGCTGCCGTGTCCTCAGAGGGATTTTTTACGAGAATCAGAAGGGATGGCACAAGGGAAAGCGCCTTAAAATTCGGGGATATCTTTGAGAAGTTCTTTTTCATTGTGGAAGTCAGTAATTGGCCCATTCAGGTGCGCCTCTCAGAAAGGTGGCCCCGAGCATTCTGTGTTTTGTTTCCTCAGAGGTCGCTCCTTGTGTCCATCCTGAGAAGAAAACGCTGTTGGCTTTCCTTCCTAGTTCTCCCCTTCCATCCTATTGTGGTAACAAAGTTTGTCTGAGGAGAGGGTCCCCTTTAATGAATACACAAAACCAAATTGTCATGGTGGGATTTAGAAATCACTTAACCATTCTGCGTCTTGATTTTTATTTTTATTTTTTTTTACAGAATTACCCTATAAGATTTGGGGTAATGTGTATTTCATAGGGTTGTTTTAACTGCAAAGTGACAGAGATAATGTACCTGATGATGGCAGGTCCTTGGTGAGGAGTAGCTTTTACTGCCCACATTTAGTTATCGCAGGCCTACACTCTCAGATGTTAAAAGGCATAAGCCAGCCTCTAAAGACAGGATTCCGGAAGAACTCCCTGCGATGCGAAGGGAGGGAGGAGGGTCTGAAGCAGGAGCGGGGACCCTGAGGGGCGGCATCATCATCATCAGCTGGGACTTGTGAGAAATATAAAGTCTCCACCTGAAACTCAGAGACACTTAACAAGCCCTACAGATGACTCGGATGCACCGTATCTGGGCTGAAGTTAGAGAAACCAGGCTGCAGGCTTTGGAGCGGTCCCGTGGGGTAGTGAGGGCCTCCCCAGGATGGTGGGAGGGGGTGGAGAGGAGATGGATTTGGTGATGGATTTAGTAACTCGATTGACGTTTATCAGACAAGGACGGAGGCCGTGAGGATATAGAGGCCTTGGGTCTGGTGGGACACAGGCTGGTGAGTGGGTTTTGGAGGTTGGGGGAAGAGGAAGATGAGCTTAGTTTTGGACATGTTGAGTTTGTGTTGCTGGGATTGATGCCAGCCAGCTGGGAATAAGTGCTGTCAAGGTAGCACAGGTAAAACCATGGGGAAGCAGATCTTTGAGCTGCCTCATAGAGCTGGCAGTTGAAAACATGGTTTTAAGATTTTTTTTTCAAGGAAAGCGGTAGAGAGAAAAGAGAGCCAAGATCAGTTGGTTTGGAATTGGGTATTTGAGCTTATGGCACCCAGTTTCTCTGTCAGAAGGCTAGGAATAAATGTTAGGAATACATGGTGATACAGTTTTAAGTAAAACCAAATGATCACAATAATGTTGGAGTTTTGTCATGATGCTGTCCTTAGGCCCCATGCTTGCGCAGCAGAAGCTGGTCTTACACATCATTTCATCTTGGGAGCCAAGGTCAGTGTGCCCAGGGGGCAGTTCTAGTGTCTTTCTCCAAGAGAGGAAGTGGAGTGCAGTGGTCAGGGCAGGCTGCTGCTGGGTTTCTCCGAGTCTCAATTTCTTGGCCTCTGTCAGTGAGGACAACTATAGTTCCTACCCGCTTCTTGTTGTGAGGACTAAACAAGCTGCCTCATAGGGGAAAACTTGGCAGTGCCTGCCGCAGGGTCGTCTATTGGTACTTTCATGGTGGTTTGTTGGACTGGTGGAGTAAATTTAGGCCTTCGATTTGTAGCAGATTTACAGTGTTAAGAGGAGTTAATTTTCAGAAGTCATAATATAACTCTGAGTTGGAAATGAAATGTCTTTGAGGTTTTCAATGAATTATTAGTCCATTGCAATACGGGCTTCTTAGGTTTGTGAGAAGGCAGAAAGGAGTTGGCTTGGGAAGTTTGAGTGCAAAAAAACAAGGACCAGATCTTTAAAAAATTGTATTTTATATCCAGCTTTGATGCAGACTAACTTAATCCTGTTGTACTAGAAAGATGTTACACTGAGACCACGAAAACAGTACATCTGTGCGACATCTTCATTAGATCTCGAACAACTTCACATCCTTTGTTTCTGATTCAAAGGCATTCAAGAAACATGTGTTCCTATTTTCCACTGGGTTTTAATTGGGTTTCCCCCCCCCTTAAACAGAGGCATTTGGACCACACACTCATATTTAGGAAGTAACTTGGTAGCTGTGCTGCATGTATGTGTACAAGGACCCTTCTCCGTTTGGAGACTGCAGCTTCTGAAACTCACCACTCCGCCACCCCACCCCCAACCTGGAAGAAAAGTGGCCTGTGTGCACTTGTCCGTGCACGTGAGGTTTCTGTGCCGCTTCACAATGCCCATTCTGTTCCTCAGGGCTGAGCCGTGTCTCATGCCGTCTGTATGTGTTAAGGGAAGTGGTGACAGAGTCCATGATCAAAGGTTTCACTGCAGACTTACTAAGGACTTTAATTGAGCCTTTCACTGGGTTCTACAGAACAGACATCTGATGTTCGTACATGGCCTGTCACATCACTTCTGGTGTAAAGCTTGAATGTCATAGGTTTGATTAAAATTCTATGGGACTCCTGAAAAAAATAACATCTGTAACCCAATGCCTAGGAATTAGCCTGTAATTGAACATTTAGCAGAAGTGCTTTTGGCTGCTGGGCCAGGCTTAGATGCCTTCAGGTGAGTGCCGAGCGACCTTCCCAGCTTTTCTAGAACCACACAAGGCTCGCGTCTTTCTGGGAAGTTTGGCTGATGCCACAGCTGAGACAATGAGCCAGACTTAGGTCATTTTATGAGTCTAGAAAAAGTCTTAACGCTCTTGCAGCTGTTGTTGTAGGCCCTAACCATGAAAACAAAACCCGTCTCGGTTACCCAGGATCCATGGGAAATTGGCAATAGCCCAACGTAAGTTCATGTATTTTGGACTCTGAATTATATTTATAAATCAGGGCATCCCCGGATTTAGGGCAGGCAGCTGGGAAACGGCCTGACTGTACCAGAGGCAGTAGGGGGTGGGAGAGGCCAAGCCTTGGGTACCACCCTCGTTAGGAAAGTCTGATCCAAGTAATTGCTCGATCTTAAATGTTTTTAAAATAGATAAGTAGAGCATCCAAGAAAGCAGCAAAACCAATATAAAGTATACCTGTCCCAAATATTTAACCTGGCTTTCCTGTTTTTGTATATTGTCTCCCTGTAAATTTCCACAGGTCTTTCTCCTTCAATACCAGGCTCATTACTGTTGGTGAGTTTGTAATTGGCGATGATGGACTTTCTGGTTAAATAGAGCTTTTACAGACTACTCTGAAAACTAATCATAAGGCTTGACATTGGCTTGCTAGGAGTGGTGCATATGTGGAATACTCAATCCTGCTAATGTTTGCCAATCAGTAGATTACTGTTTAGTGCTCTGAATGTCAGTGGTTCCATGAAGGGGATAAAACTGAGCTACTGTTTCTTTAGAAGCATGAGTTATTAGCCGAGCTCTTGGCAAGTCTGAGTAATTGTTCCAGGGAGTCTGACTCTGATTCTCTGGGTCAGGGGCCCTCCCCCTGGGGACCATTGATGGACTTCATTGGATGGATGTGAATTTGGATGGGTGGAAAAGATTTTACATCTTCATTTTCACTAACCTCTCACCAAAATGTGGCCTTTGCTTCAATCCTGAAAGTGGGCAGCAAACCATGTACTATCAGTAGCACCTGTGGCTTTGGCACACACAAATGAGATTTTTGTATCATATTATTGGAGGTGGTTTAAGCTATTACTTATGCCTATCACTGCCTAGAAAATTACAGTAGCTATTAGACCTGCAGCTGCATCTTGTATTTTGTGCATTAAGAAGCACACGTTACTATTATCACAGATTTGCTTTTTAAATAGTATTTTGATATCTGTGTTTCAATATAATTGATTTTTTTTTGTATTCATATTTTTAATGTCAAAATCATTTCTAAGCATTCTGACTAGAGGGTCTAGGTTGCTGAAGCAGTTCATGGCACTTAAAAGATTGCAAACTCTTGCCTTGGATAGCGCCCTTGTATCTTTGTCATCATGCTTTGAGACTGGGTTTGTTAACATTAAAAAATAAAGTCTTAGCATACTTAGCTTTTGTTTCCTGGCATAACTTGTCTTTGACTTTTATCATCTGGAGCTCTGGTATTCCCCACTTTGGGGCTATTAGAGTAAATGAAAAAATAAAGCCATTGTTCATTCCCATGCGACCTTTCTCACGGGCCCTGGTGGCCGTCCCCTTTAACACTGCTTACTGCCACCAAATGTGTATGGCCGGGAATTGTTTCCCTTACAAACTTCGGATAAAAGTACAGTGATGTGTGTGTTACTTGCTTTAGTTATGTGAAGAGAGGATGCTGTGTGGCTTGTATAAATTTGATTCAGCTCTTCACAGTAGGCATACCCTAATTTATATGTAAAATTTGATGTCTAAGATAAAAACTTTATGATATTGATTGTGTAAAACTGCCCAGAGAAAGAAAGTTTGGGCACCAGGCCATTCCTTGCCCCATCCCATCACCTTTTAACAAGCTTCATGCAATTCATTCAGTAAGAATCGGGCAGCAGAGGGCAGTTTTTGAACTCCTCTTGAATAGCATAGTTTCTACCTTCTGGGTAAGTGTTAGGATTAGGGGAAGCATTGCTCATTCGAGACAAAGGTCTCTGCCCCAAATGATCTTCCCCATGGGCAGTATGGCTCACCTCCCAGTGTTCTGGCCCTGGGCTCAGGAAGGGCTTGCTTATTCTAGAATGTATTTTGTTGAATGGTGCCTCCAGGCCACGTACTGACAGCTATGTAGTTTGAAAGAACTCTGATAAGTTGTATGCCTAGAAGAACTTAAGAAACTGAACAGCAGGTGTTTCTCAATAGAGGTAAATTCTCTTTTTAAAGATAGATTTGAGGCATGGGATGCTGTTCGGGGATAGTGTATGTGTCGCCAAATATGATTTTTTCCCCCTGCATGGAGATTTTGTCTATGATCACCTTACCAGGACCCTAGGAGCTAGTCTCTTTCATTTTTATCCCCCCCCCCCCCCCCGCCCACAAAAAAAGGAGGCATGAGATAGGGTTTGCATGGTTAGGCTCTGGAGCCAGACTGCCTAGATGGGCACCCCGGGCTCTGCCCCTATGAGCTGTGCTGTGTGACCCTGGGCATGTCACTAGCCCCTCTGTGACTTTGTAGAATGGAGGTATTTATAGTACTGTACCTTCTGCAGAGGGTGCGTGTGAGGATTAAATGACTATCCTATATAATAAGAGAGGAATATGCTGCCAAAACCGGTTTGGCTCTGTGGATAGAGCATCAGTCTGTGGACTGAAAGGTCCCAGGTTCGATTCCGGTCAAGGGCATATGCATTGGTTGCGGGCACATCCCCGGTAGGGGGCGTGCAGGAGGCAGCTGGTCGATGTTTCTCTCTCATCGATGTTTCTAGCTTTCTATCCCTCTCCCTTCCTCTCTGTAAAAAATCAATAAAATATATTTTAAAAATTATAAAAAAAAAAGAGAGGAATATGCTAATTATCTGTTGCGCCTTGAGGCCTAACGACCAACCGCCTAACGCCCAGATCACGGATCTGCAGGAGGGTGGGGTAGCAAACTACAAGCGGGCAGTGAAAAGCTACAGGAGGGGGCAGGGCAGCAAGCTATGAGGGAAGGAGGGAAGGGGAGGGGAGGAGCGGAGGGGAGGGGAGGAGCTACAGGACGGCGGCAGAGAGCTACTGGCGCACGGATTCATGCGCAGGGCTACTAGTATCCTATATAATAAAGAGGTAATATGCAAATTGACCCTCACACCCTCGCACAAGATGGCCACCCCCATGTGGTCAAAGATGGCTGCCACAAGATGGCTGGCAGGGGAGGGTAGTTGTGGGTGATCAGGCCAGCAGGGGAGAGCAGTTAGGGGCGACCAGGCCAGCAGGGGAGGGCAGTTGGGGGGGACCAGGCCTGCAGGGGATGGCAGTTAGGGGCAACCAGGCCAGCAGGGGAGGACAGTTAGGGGCGACCGGGCCTGCAGGGAAGGGCAGTTGGGGGCGATCAGGCCTGTAGGGGAGGGCAGTTGGGGGTTACCAGGCAGGGGAGGGCAGTTAAGGACGATCAGGCTGGCAGGGGTGGGCAGTTGGGGGCAATTGGGCCAGCAGAGGAGCAGTTAGGCATTGATCAAGCTGTCAGGGGAGTGGTTAGGGGTGATCAGGCTGGCAGGCGGGCCATCTCAGATTGCGAGCCGTCCCAGATTGCAAGCCAGCCATCCCGGATTGCGAGAGGGATGTCCGACTGCAAGTTTTAGGCCCAGGGATCGGGCCTAAACTTGCAGTCGGACATCCCCCGAGGGGTCTCAGATTGGAGAGGGTGAAGGCTGGGCTGAGGGACACCCCCCACCCCAGTGCACAAATTTTGTGCATCGGGCCTCTAGTATACATATAATGCTTAGAGTAGGGCCTGGAATATAGTTAGTAAGTAGTAAGTTAAGTGATGGTGGCCACACATTAGAATCACCTGGGGAGTTAAGAAACAACAAAAAGCCCACATGGGTATGGAGAACTCCCATCCTAATGAAATCAGGGCCTGGGGAGGCTGTAACCTGTTCAGAGCATCGTGGGGAATCACTGACAGCAGTGGAGGAGGGGTTTGATGTCTTGTATTTGGGCTTTAAGTGAAAGATCCTTCTGTCAGCTACATAAGGAGGAGATCTGTCAGTAATGAATAGCTGCCTTTCACCGGGCATCTTTGAAGTCATCTGACCTTTTTCACTTTGAGGCCAGATGCAGTGCAATTTAAAAAATTTAATTTCTTTAGATTTATAATACCAGACTTCATTCAGCTGACATTGATTGACCGAGTGGTTTTTAACACTTTTTGAAAAATGGACTTTCTGACATGTCCTCAAGGTCTCTTCTCCTTTCAGTCGAAAGGCCTCTCGCTGGGCCATAGATTCCTCCAGGGGCTCTTTTTCAACTGTGGTGGTTTACCTGCTCCTGTAATTACAGTGGTTTTATGAGCAAGAAATAAAGTTTCTTCCTTAAAATATAACACCTGCAGGGGAAGAGATCTGAAATTGTCCAGTCAAGCAGCAAAGGGAGCAGTGTTCCCATTAGAAGCGTCTGTGGAAGGCAAAGCCGCTTGCCCAAAGCCATTTTTTTTTTTTTTTAAATAAAGCCTCCTCCTACCTCCATTTGGGGATTTATAATTGTTACACAGCAAGAAAGTGGTCAGTGTGAGTTAGAAATCAGAGCTCTATTGTATGATACAAGCAGAAAATTCAACAGGAAGGAGAAGGGAAAAAGAAGAGCATATCATCAAGTGTGGTGGTTATGGAGCTCAGAGCCATAATGAAGGTTGGGACACGGGTCTCCAGTTGTTGTAAACTTGACTCTGAGGAGCACCCTGTGACCCTCATCATGCCCTCCACAGAGCTGTGTGGGAGAGGATGGGACAACATTCAAAGACTGGGGTTCATCTTCAAACCGTAGGTGGCTCTCCATGAGCTTTTGGCCTTATGGCTCCCAAGGCCCAGAGTTGACGTTGGCTTTCTCTCGGTTTTCCTTGTCTGGATCCATAACAACTACACTGTCACCTCCATGCAAAAGCCACCTTGGCTTTGAGGCTAGTATTCTGTGCTCTCCTGGTCATCTCTCTGTTCCCTCTCCCCCAGATTCATCAAGTGGCTTGCCTGGGGTTCAAGTCCCAGCTCCTCCTTTATTCATTGTGTGACCTTGGGAGAGTTGTCAATATCTCTAAACTTTTCTTATTTATGAAAAGAAAAGAGTATTTTATAGATGATATTTTGAGGATAAAATGAGATTATATATGTACTAGAGGCCCGGTGCACGAAATTCGTGCACGGAGGGGGGTTGTCCCTCAGCCCAGCCTGTACCCTCGCCAATATGGGACCCCTCAAGGGATGTCCGGCTGCCCGTTTAGGCCCGATCCCGGTGGGATCGGGCCTAAACGGGCAGCCGGACATCCCTCTCACAATCCAGGACTGCTGGCTCCCAACTGCTTGCCTGCCTGCCTGCCTGATTGCCCCTAACCGCTTCTACCTACCAGCCTGATCACCCCCTAACCACTCTGCTGCCAGCCTGTTTGCCCCCAACTTCCCTCCTCTGCTGGCCTGGTCACCCCTAACTGCCCTCTCCTGCAGGGTTGATCACCTCCAACTGCCCTCCCTTGCAGGCTGGGTGCCTCCCAACTGCCCTCCCCTGCTGGCCATCTTGTGGTGGCCATCTTGTGTCCACATGGGGCAGGATCTTTGACCACATGGGGGCAGTGATATTGTGTGTTGCAGTGATGATCAATCTGCATATTACTCTCTTATTAGATAGGATAGAGGCCTGGTGCATGGATGGGGGCCAGCTGGTTTGCCCTGAAGGGCGTCTGGGATCAGGTGGGGGTTCCCTTGGGGTGTGGGGCGGCCTGAGTGAGGGGCCTGTGGTGGTTTGCAGGCTGGCCACGCCCCCTGGCAACGCAAGCAGAGGCCCTGGTATCTGGAATTTATTTTCTTTCTACAATTGAAACTTTGTAGCCTGGAGCAGAGCCAAGCTTGGGGCTCCCTCCGAGGCCGGCAGCCATTTGTGTTGGGGTTATAGTTGAAACTTTGTTGCCTTAAGCGGGTGGGCCCGGCCAGGGTGTGCAGAAAGCTTTGCTTCTCCTGTTGCCGGTGGCAACCCTGGCCTGCTCTCTCAAGCTCCATTCTGCCACCATTTGTTTGAATTTGTTTACCTTCTATAATTGAAACTTTGTAGCTTGAGTGGAGGCTTAGGCCTGGCCAGGGCAGGCGGAAAGCTTGGCTTCCTCTGTTACCCAGGAAACCTTGCTCTCTGTGGCTGTAGCCATCTTGGTTTGGGTTAATTTGCATACTCGCTCTGATTGGAGGTGGGCTTGGCTTGTGGGCGTGGCTTGTGGGTGTGTCGGAGGTCAATTTGGTCAATTTGCATATTTGTCTATTATTAGATAGGATGTAAAACTCTTCATCTTACCTGATATGTAAACAAACACTAGTTAGAGGATAGTGGTTGATATCCCAAATTTTGCCTCCTGCATTAGCATCTGAATGATCCTTCCCAAATCTACACTAATAAAAGAGTAAGATGCAAATGGACCATACCTTCATGATGCCCACAAGCCAATCAGGAGTGAGTATGCAAATTAACCCAACAAAAAATGGCAGGTTAATTTGCATATGCAGGCACCAAGCAGCAGGGGTGGGGCGGGATGCTTGCATCATTGCCATGGCAACGATGCAGGCGTTCCACACCACCCCAGCTGCTCCAGGCCTCTGGGTAGTGTGGGAAGGTGGAAAGGCAGCTTCTGGCCGGAGCAAAGGTGGTGCCAGCAGCCAGGGGAAGGAAGGCCCATTCTTGCACGAATCTTTGTGCATCGGGCCTCTAGTCAAGAATAAAGTTTCTTGACTTCTTTGCTTCCAACAACCCTCACTTGAGGACATTCTACTTTACCAAGCCATGGTATTAGCTATTGTGTGGACATTGTCATTTTCCGGAATTGTCCCACATCCAAAATTCTAAAATTCATTAAAAAGGACCAGACTTTTTCATCCACTTACCCTGACTGTGTTTGCTCTTTGATGTCTTTAGGATACCATCTCTGTTCTCTCTGACTGTCATACCTCTGAAAGGCCTTGCTCTCTTCCTGTTCAGCTTTGATTCTTTGTGCTGTTCATCATGTATAAGCCACGTAATTTTGACCATAAACTTGAAAATTAGTACTTGGTACCAGAAAAATTCTTCTTAAACTATTAGTCCAACCCATTGTAGGAGAGAATTGCCATTGGTTTTGATTTTTTCTTCATAACAACCCTGGTACTCATTCATTTAAAGTTTGTTTGTTCATTTCTTTATTTTAGTGTTTGTTGTATCTCATAAGGTGCTTTGCTAGGTGCCATAGGGATTTATAGAGTTCAACATTTTCCTCTGTGATTCTAATTGGTAACCATGTATCAGTACAAAGTGGGATGTGGCATTAAAGACTCCTTTTGAGTACAGTGGCCTGTGAAGGCTTTATGGAGAAGGCAGTATTAGAGGTTGGTTTGCCAAATTCCTTCACAATATACAAAAAGGGCTCTTGTAGCCAGAAGGAAGTATATTCTTCATATTTTTCTCCAAAAGTGAAATTTCTTTTTTGCCAGGTAGTATTTCAAAATGAGAACTTCTCTAAACAAACTTAGGTATAGTCATTTTCCAGCAACTTGAAAGACCAGCTTAGGGGAGTCAGATATTTCTTTTAATCCTCGTCTGAGGATATGTTTAATTGACTTTTAGAGAGAGAGAGGAAGGGAGAGAGAAAAAGTGAGAAACATCGATGTGAGAGAGAAACATCAGTTATCTCCCATACGTGCCTCGACTGGGGGATTGACCCTGAGACCTAGGTATGTGCCCTGACTGGGAATCAAACCCTCAACCTTTTGGTGTACAGGGCGATGCTCCAACCAACTGAACCACCTGGCCAGGCCACGAGTCAGATATATTAAAACACTTTTCCTAAGAGAATTTGTGTTATCTTCCTACAGAATATCTTAAATATAGGTTGAAAGTGGTTTTAATCTAATAGGAAGTTTCCACTTAATTCTGTACATCAGAACTTAAACATTTGAGTTCAGACTTCCTGCCCCAAATGGTGTTAAATTTACATCACTTGTGACAGTCAATTGCTTATGCTTTTAATAACTCACCTTCACATCTGAAGTCGTTTTGCCCTAAGGCAAACCTAACTGTAAAGAAAAGAACAGAATGAGAGGTACAATTTGTAGAATAGGCTTGAATAAAGACCAAATGGTTGGGCCTATGTGTCTTAGGGAATAAATTATAACCTAATGATACCATATTTCCCAACTATGCAAGGTAAGCAAAACCAAAGGCTGATTCTTTACTTACTATCACGATTGCTTTCTGGTTGCTTGAGCGGTAGTCCACTCCCCTCTCCCACAGCTTTTCTGGACAAAGCAGCTGAATCCTAGAGAAATTCAGTGACCGGTTCCCAGTCACAATGCTGAGACCAGGCCTATTGGACTAGGTCTGTTGATTCCTAGGCTTTTTCCACCAGAGGGGGGAAAATGTGAGCGAGCCCTCCTGGAATTTCAAGTATTCATCAAGAGTTGGTTTTTCCCAGCCTCATGGGATCTCTTAAAAGAATGTTGAGATATGGTTCTTGCTTTCAGGAAGCTTCTAGAATGCAGTTTCCCGTGAATTTCCACCCACCAGCCAGTGCCCCCTTTGATAGCCTCCCTCCCCCACTTCCCAGTGCGATCTCTGTTCTGCTTTGTTTTCTATTATTTGCTCTTTTTGTATTATTTATCTTGTAGGTTGCTTCAACCCCCCACGGCCACCACCCATTTCCTTTCTTTTGATAAACACTAAAGGTTGCTAATGCAAAGAAAAGTTCTGAAGGTAGATACAGAAGAGAAGACTATTTAGATGTCTCATACCTTACTGTGTTGAGGAAAAAAATGTCGAGTCCCTAAAATTGAGGATGTTTTTGATGCCTCTTCCTTCTCTGAAATAAAAAATATATATATTTCTTTAAAACTATGTACATCTTGCCCTACCCAGTTTGGCTCAGTGGATAGAGTGTCAGCCTGTGGACCGAAGGGTCCTGGGTTTGATCCCAGTCAAGGGCACGTACCTGGTTGGTAGGCTCAATCCCCTGTCCTGGTAGAGCTGACTTCAGGAGATAACCAAGTGATGTGTCTCTCTCACATAGATGTTTTTCTCTCTGTCTCTCCTCCTCCCTTCCCATTCTCTCTAAAAAATAAGAAAAATATTTGGAGGATGATTAACAACAACAAAAATTATGTACGTCTTAGTTCCCAATGTTTTCACTTGTAAATATTGCTACTCTGGCTTTGATTTATTTGGACAAAACAAGAGAGACCCTTCAGAGACAGCTGTGCTCTGAGGTCAGATGGATAGTTGGGTGGGAGAAGCTCTTTCAACTGGAGTGTGCACAAAGGAAGTGTGTATTCAGGATAACTGGGTAAGAAGATTTTATTCTTACCGTGAGATTTTAAGGTTAATTCAGGTGTGGACATGAAGGGATTTTACAAAAGGCAGCATAGCATGTTCCTCCTTCATATCCCATTGCCTGATGTCACATGGATTTAACTGAGGTTTCTTGCATTCCTTGTGAATGAGGATATATAGGAATGTTCTTAGTAACTTATAAACCCCGATAAGTGTTGCTTAATTGCTTGATTTGGAAGAAATCTCTCATCTGTGTTCATTGCAGCCTTGTTAAATCTGTCAACAAATATTGAGAACAGAGTGGGTGCAAAGCCCGTGTTCTGGCTTCCGTTTGTATCTGTTAACCAATAAACATAGTCCCTGTCCTCAGCTCAGAGATTCAACTTGGAATTGTATAAACAGGCAGGATGGCAGTCCAGAAGAGGAAAACTTTTAATGCTTTTGCTAGTCTGTGATTTTAGACAAGTTGGTCATGGCTACAATAACTGCCATTATGATTACTTATGGAATAGAGTTTGGCTTGTATTGAATTCATCCCACTGTTTTATTGAGGCTAATTTTTATTATATTTTATATACCATGGGAATCACTGTGTAGAATGCTAACACATAGGCACATGGGAACATTGTGCCTATCCCCGAAGACTTTATGCATTAAAGAAGAAATCCAAGAAGGGAAAGTAAACTTGATAGTTGATTTAGTTTCTGGGGCTTTTAAAAGGAAGACTCTGTAGCATTTGGAAAAGTTAGATGTTGCATGATAGTAGAGAAATAAGGAAATGTGGGTGACTTCAGATCATTGGTCTTCAAAGGGTAATGGCATGTCCTCACATTTTATTTTGTTATTTATTAAATGAATATTATAGGAAATTCTCTCCCATTGGTTAATTTCAGTTGTTGGGACCTAGAGGCTGGTCGTTCCTCTCTTTCTCAAAAGTGTATAACTTACAGAAATGACAGCTGAAGTTCTCTGTGTTTTTTTTTCCAAATATTTTACGTATTCAAATCCAATCATATATTTGTATTACTTGCTATCCTAGAAACTAAGGTTTTATGGGGAGAAATGGAGGGATTCTATTTGGCCAGCATTTATTTGAGGTGAGCCTGTGTATTTTGGTCCATACTATAGTTAAAGTGAAAAAGGACACTATTTTTTATGTTTTATCCTGTAATGCTTGTCTGTAAGTGCTTCCTGACCCCATGTATTATCCCCAAGCAGCAACTCGATAGCTTCTGGCCGCTCCTTTTCAGTGTGTTGGGCTTGTCATTTAATCAGTTGGGTCTGAATGACTGTGTCTGGAAGGCTGGTTTGCATCATTTCTATGTGGCTGACTTCTGTGGCAGGACATTGTTCTCCCTTTTTAGGGGAAAATGGTAGTAGTTGACGTTGCGGTGGAAGGGATGTGTGTGATGATGCAGAAGGTGTCATTCAGGGAGAGCCTGCCGACTGCCTTCATGACTGCTTCGTGGTGGCATTTCCATTCAGGAATCTACCACTGCCTTCCTTTCGGAATTCATACTGGGGTCCGAAACTCGATATTCTCCAATAGATGGTACTTTGCAAAGTGACTTGCTTGAACAGAACTCATGAGAGCTTTTGTTTAAAGTCAGGGCATCCATTTATTTATTCCCAGAATGTCTGTCATCAGGCCAGGCAGTTGTGTGGGGTTGACTGGACCAGCCCACTCCCCACTGTTGTTAGGCTGACAAAGGAGCCAAATTATGAGGCGCTTCTCAGTGAGAACAGTATCAGGACAAGGGAAAGTAGCTATGTGATGCCAGTGTTTCATAGCGCTGGGCTCTGCAAGCCTGATGGTCCCCTTCTAGAATTGGATGTGGGGTGTGTGTTTATAAGTACATAGTGTGTGTTTGTAAGTGTCAGATGGGCTTCTGTGGACTCTATACCGCCAGTGTCGGCCCCTCCAGCCCATTACTATAGTTGCTCTCTCTGACCCCACACCCCCTTCAGATGGGCACAGTCTTTAGGTAGGTACGTTGATGAAATCAAGTTTCAATTAAGTCATTGGGACTCCTGGTGACTTTGCATAGCTCCACTCTGATCTGTGTCAATTTTAGAATTTAACTCACTGGGAATAGTCTTATTTTTTCTCTTCCAGGTGTGTGTATGCAGGGGTTGCTTACTTTTGTACTCAAGTATAATCAGTTGGTGTCTCCAGGTCATAGTTTGAATAGCTTTTGAGTATACATTTAAGTTCTTTCCCTTGACTTGCTATTTATGGAGGAAAGCAGGAGCTGGGGAAAAAAATTGCAGCAAATATTTGATAGCCTCGTTCACTTTAAGACCACTGATGTGGAAGATGTGACTATGCTAAAAACAGCTGAGCTCCCCCACAACAGGCATACACGGTGTCTGGGATGAGCTGCCCAAGTCAGTGTCTACCAGTCTTTGTCCTGTGGTACCTATTTCCAAGAGGCACGGTGGATGGGCTGTGGATTGGTGCCACCTGGGTGATTAATCAGGATTATTCTGGACCAGTTCAAAAGGGGCCTTGGATGAGCTCTTCAAGGTTTTTCTTTGTTTTATTTGTAAAGTGTATTGTCTTTGCTAAATGACAAACCCTGAAAAAAATGTCTGTGCTTACTAGGCATCTCTTTATTTGATTTTGCCTGCTATTCTTTTATAGCACATGCTGCCCTGTTTCTTTTAAGTGTGGCTGTAGGAGAGAGCTGTCTCTCCACAGTGTCCCTGTGGAACACACCGAGTCCTCTTCCAGATTCAGTGTTGGCCCTGTAGGTGGAATCTTTTTTTCCCTGGGTTCAACAAAATAAAACATACTTTTATTGATTTCAGAGAGGAAGGGAGAGGGAGAGAGAGATAGAAACATCAATGATGAGGGAGAATCATTAATTGGGTGCCTCCTGCACGCCCCCTACTAGGGGTTAAGCCCACAACCTGAGCGAGCATGTGCCCTGGCCAGGAATTGAACTGTGACCTTCCTGGCTCATAGGTCAAAGCTCAACCACTGAGCCATGCCTGGCTGGGCTCACAGTAGCATTTTTAAAAAGAATTGGGCTCTAAGTCATGCCCCCTTTATGTGTAAAGATTTGTTGGGAAAATGATTTAACTCCAATACATTTTAGTATCGCTTTCTCAAATTCTGCTGAAGATATGATCTCCCTAGTATTTCTGAGGTTTGTTTGCTTGTTGAATTTTTTGTTTGTGTGTTTGACTGCTGTTGCCCAAAGCCTTCATTGCTCGGAGAAGAGAGTGGGGCCCACAGGAAGGACGGAGGACCCTCGCTTCCTGGGAGTCTGCAGTTTGGATTCTGGCCCTGTGCTCATTAGCTGCCTGACCCCTGGGCAAGTCAGCCTCCGAGGTTCTGTGTCTTCATCAGGAAAACAAAGGGCTTGGAAAAATAAATACAGGCCTGGACCCAAATGATAAGGAAGGCCACCCTGCACACTTGCTGTGGTGGGATTCTGTGAATGGCAGGCAGGCAGCACACTCTCCAAGGCTCAGCGATCCCCTCAGCACCTGTGCTTGACTCTGGGGCTGAGAGGTCACGAGGGGTGTTCCACCGAGGGAGGCCACTTGGACCATTCAGCGAACGAGGCAGGTTTGGGAGCTCTGCTCTACCTAGGTCCGAGTTTCTCCCTGCCTTCCCTGCTCTCTCCTCTTTCTTCCGTTTTCTTTCAGCAGCAGCCTGCTTGCCTTCTACCTTCTTCTCTTTAGTGCATTAGCGATGATGTGCTGGGTAACACAACCCGCTCAGGTTTGTCACTGTTTGGAGTTGTCCAGCCATCTCATCTCATCTCAGTAGTGGAGGGAAGAGAGAACTAAAGGAGACGGCCCAAAGGATGAAATAATGGTCCTTTTGTCTGTCTCTTTGCTGTCGGATGGTTTCATGTTTCATCTTAGGCCTGGGCCATTGTGCTGTTTTTTTTTTGCATGCTCAGTACAACCCTGTTTAAAACTACAGCTGTTTTATTGGAAGGATTCAGCCCTAATGCCACTGGCCCGTGCTGCTTTCCTTCCCACCCCCAAAAGACTCATAACTGTTTGTAGTAAAAGCCCATGCTAGTGTGTGCTGTTTGATCACATCCCCTGACATCAGTTTTAAAATGTGTTCCCACTGTGTTTATTTTGCAATTGCTTATAAGGTATGTTTCATTCTGATAGCCTTCCCAAATGTTTTCCTTGTGGTTCTATAATCAGTAGCATCTGTAAAACATGCCTTGGACCATGTAGCTTCCTTCTTAATCGTTATCTTTTTGATTCTCAGTTTTAATGTTTTCTTTTGATGAACTAGGGTTGGGAGGACCCGCATTCCTATGCCAGACACCAGACAGTGATGTCCCCAGATCTACCCTCATAACCTTAATTAGATGTGGAATGCTGAGAATGCACTCCGTGTTTTGTTTGTTTATTTTTACTTTTATAGTAAGACAGTGAACTTCATTAAGAGTGATGAAACACTCGTGTCTTTAGCATTTAGTTCCCCGTCTCTAGTCATAGAAAATTAATGTAAAACTCAAGGTACCTTTATCTTATCCTAAATGATCTGTTTATTTGAACTCAAGTTACCGCTAATGTCAATATGCAGGTTATATTCTAACTTACAGCCGTTAATTCCTCTTCCCACCCCTCCTTTTCCCTTTAGAAACAAAGGAGTGTCGGAAATGTTAAAGGCTGTGCTGAAGAAGAGCCGAGAGGGAGGAAAGGGAAGCAAGAAGGAACCAGGTATGTGTACAGGAAGGAGCTGGGGTGAGCAAGCCTGGTGGGTGTGGCAGCAGGGCCCCAGCCCAGGCTGGGCCCATGTCCCTGCCTTGGGCACGGGTCCGAGAAGTGATACGTGTTAGAACAGACAGCATACCGGAGCTGTGAGAAACTAAATACATGTCTAGCTTTTTTATGAGAAGTGACTTTGAAATTGAGTTTGGGTTATGAACCGAATCCTTCCCTAGAAGACTTGTTCCTAATTTTGAAAGGTCATTCAGATCCAGAGTTCCAGTTTGAGACATTGTGGGACAGCAGATGTGTCCAGGAATTTGGTTTCTAGGAAGTTTTTACTCTTTTCCCACATGTAATTGCATTTTCTGTTTGACCAACTGCTGGCTGACTAGTCCTCCTCTTTTGAGTATCAGATTATCCCCTTAACAGGTGTCGCCCACTCAGTGCCAATTTTATTTTGATGAGAGCTAATTTGGCTTGGATTTCATTTCTGTGTGTAGAGTCCGATACATTTGTGGTCATTGCGACTCCATTCTAGTCCATGTGGAGAACTGTTTTAAGGTCATTTTAGTGACCACTCAGTATTACACCCTCTTTCTCTTGCTAGAAAAACTACACAGTGTCTGCCTGTATTGTGCAATAAAATTCTGTTAGCATGGATTAATTTCCCTGAAATGGTGTCATTTCACTCTAAATTCATGTTAACCCAGCGTTGGAGAAATGCTGGTTTTCCAAGTTACTGAGTGATTAGCATTTCAGTTCTAATTTCTCTTAAAATACAAAAAAAAATTCACTTATTTCCAAAACATCACTGAATTATAGTTAATTCCTTTATTCAAAAGATCTTGTAATACCATGTAATAATGTTAATATCTGTTGTTTCTGTACTTAGAGATAAAGTGGACGTTAAAACTTTTTTGATTCTGGAACCTAGACACGTTTTCTATTAGTTATCCCTTAAACCAAGCCTGCAAAATGGCACACTTAACCTTGAAAGTGGGGTCTTTGTGATAAAGTTGCTGTTAAGATCCCATGAGAAGCTTCTCTTTAATGCCTGAGTAAGCAGATATAAAGAAGAAACCAGTTTTTAATGATAGAAACAGGAGACCATAGTTAGCTCTTAACCTTAGAAAATCAAACTGTAGCTTTGAATAATTAATTAGAATTGTTACTATGGAGAATTTTCAGTTCATATCATTTCTATCCAGAGGGACACTCATCCCCTATTGGGTCATGGCCAAAACATCCTTCTCTTTATTTCTCTGAAAGCAATTAAAAATAATTAATTTTTTTTTTTTTTTTTTTTTTTTTAGTTTTGGCTCTTCTGACACTCATCCTAGGACCTTTATTATTTGATTCTTTGTAATTTTCAGCATAAAGTTAGATCCTAAGCTATCTGTCTAGAGCTGCCAACCAGCGGCCAGGGTCTCCAAGCCAGAACTACCCCCTTAGTAACAGAGTCTTTCACAGCAGTCCCAACTAATCTATATATATAAAAGCCTAATATGCAAATTGTCCCTTCTGGAGTTCAATAGAGAGACTGGGAGTTCAATCTCTCGTTGTGACATGCACTGACCACCAGGGGGCGGCACAGAACTAAGGAAGGCGCCAGCTGGCAGCCAGAAGGAAGGTCCAGGCTGGCAGCCGGAAGACCCCGATCAGCCCTGATCGCTGGCCAGGCCTAGGTACTCTATTCATGCGCAAATTTCGTGCACTGGGCTTCTAGTGTGAAATAACAGTATATGAATGATTTTGACAACCTGCCTTTCAGATGGACCAGACAGTGAACATAGTTTACATTTGAATTTTTTTTTATTTGTAGACCATGTGATTTTGGGTTTAATTTCCCTGAGCAACTACTATTGTGTTTTTGTTGTTGTTGTTTTCTGAATAATTTTTTAATAATAAGCCCCACACTATGGCTTTTCAGTAATGCAAACCAACTTGAAAAAAGCAATGAGAACATTTCTCATAAAACATCTGTATGGTATGTGCCTTTTTCCTCTTTAACTAGAACCCGGTTATATTAGTTGGGGAACAAAGCAGATGGAATTTTAAATCTTGAAGGTATGTCACAGATGATTGGGGAAAATACTTGGAATTTGGTCATTTATATGCTCAGCTCTGTGCCAACTCTCATTATATACGTAAATCAGATCTAAGTTTCTCTGTAAATTGAAGCTGGCTAATCTACTGAGACGGCTCTGAAACTTGGGTAATAATATCTCCTGCATATGGAAAAATTTTGCTCTACTGTTTCCAATTAAAACCAATCTTTGTTGTAAACACAAAGGAAAATTCATTTTTATATACTTGAACTTGCAATCATAGAAATTTAGGAAATATTTGTCTAAAATACTGAGCTCCGCTTTTCCTATCCTTTGTAGATTGTTTTTACAGACAACCTTGAACTACACTTTTATGTTGAACCTATTTTAGGAATTTGGAAAATGATCACTGAGTTTAATTTATTATTCTTCAAATGAAAATAAGTATTACTACGAAGTATTGAAAAGTTGTTATATCCTCAGCTCCTATCCCTAGAAGAAGATATCTCATGTATCTACTTTAAACTACTGGTAAATGTTAGCAGGGAGTGAAATTCAAATTATCTATATATATAAAAGCCTAGGCGACCAGTTATGATGGAATGACCAGAATGACCAGTTGCTATGACACACACTGACTACCATGGGGCAGATGCTCAATGCAGTAGCTGACCCCAGCCTGCAGGCCCCGATCACTGATGGGGCCTGCTGGCCAACCTCTCAGTCTCTTCTCCTGGCCGGCAGGCCCCGATCGCCCAATTGGGGCTGGGCCCCCGGGCTCGGACGGGGAACTAGGGGTGGGTGGCAGTGGATGCAGCCCCTTTCCCAGGGGGGCTGAGGGCTGGCTCCCTCCTTGGGGCCGGTGGCCAACCTCCCAGGTCCTTCCCCCCTGGTCCCTCCCCTGGCTGCCAGGCCCCGATTGGCCCGCTGCCTGCCCGCCATGGTGGCGGTTGGCCCCTCCCCATTGCCGGCAGGCCCCAATTGCCCGATAGGGGCCTGTCGGCCAACTTCCCGGTCCCTCCCTCTGGCTGGCAGGTCCCAATCGGGGCCGGGCCCCGGGCTGTGACGGGGTACCGGGGGTGGGTGCATGCAGGTAGCAAGGGAAGGAGGAGGTGGGGAGGCAGGGAGGTGGGGAACCACGTGGTGGCAGTGTGTGGGTGGTGAGGGAAGGAGGAGGCAGGCAACCTGATCGGTCCTGATCGCTGGTCAGGCCTAGGGACCCCACCTGTGCACAAATTTTGTGCACTGGGCCTCTAGTATGTATATAAAGTTTTTTGAAATATTAAGTACAGTGAGATATTAAACTACTGAAAGCCATTGCATGAACTCTAAAAATAGCAAAAGTCTTTTTTATGATTATGCTTTTTTTACCGAGGAAGTGTCTATAGCTGAGCAAAAAATGTTTTCTGGAGGTTATCAGATCAAATCGGAGAATGCAATATTAAAAACTTCAATACGTGTTTTGGAAAAGTAAATTTACCTTGTCTCCACCACTCCATCAGGGTAAATGAGCACTGTCTTTCTCTTGACCTTGAGTTAGGCCCAAGGGAACAAAAATTGATCTTAAACCATAATGTGGTGAGTGCCAGACGAGGGCATCTATTTTTTTTTTTTCATTTTTTGCTCTGTGCTCTTATATTAGGACCTTGATGTCAAAAAATAAGGTCTTACTCTTTTTTTTAAAGCTCTCCAGAGTAGTCTCCAACCTTCTACCATGCCTCTTTATTTTAAGTGACTTTTATTATCAGAACACTTCCATGTTACAATTATTAAAGTTATTTAAATTTGAAAATGAAATAATTACAGCACTCTAAGAATGGGCATATTCTGACATCAAATCTGGACTTAATAAGAGTTTAGAGTGAATATAAGAGTAACATAAAACATGAATGTATTTTCTGTACAGCAGCACTGTTTAGAAAATGAATAGAAAAAATAGTCCCATTTGATAATTGAAACAAAAACTTAAATAACAACCCAAGAAGAAATGTACAAGCCTTATATTGAAACATTACTGAAGGACTTAAAGGAAGACATGGAGAGAAATATCATATTCCTGAATGGACAGATTTGTTTTTTCTTAAACCACTAGTTCTTACAAAATTATCTGTACACTAGAGGCCCGGTGCACGAATTTGTGCACTAGTGGGGTACCTTGGCCTGGCTTGCGGGATCGGGCCAAAATTGGCTCTCTGACATCCCCCGAGGGGTCCCAGATTGCGAGAGGGTGCAGGCCAGGCCGAGGGACCCCACCGGTGCATGATCAGGGCCGGGGAGGGACCACAGGAGGGCTCCAGGGCATGTCCGGCCTGTCTCGCTCAGTCCTGATCATTGGGACGCCAGCAGCAAACTAACATACCAGTCGGAGCGTTTGCCCCCTGGTGGTCAGTGCATGTCATAGCAACTGGTCAACCGGTTGACTGTCTGCCCCCTGATGGTCCATGCACGTCATAGTGAGCAGTTGAGCAACCTTAGCATATCATTAGCATATTATGCTTTGATTGGTTGAATGGATGACTGGACGACCGGACACAGCATATTAGGCTTTTATTATATAGGATAGGATTCCATTTAATCTCCAATGATATCCCATTTTTTTAAGGCTTTATTTTTTTAGGGTTGTAGGTTCATAGCAACGTTGAGAAGGAAGCTACAGAGATTTTCTGTATACTCCCTGACTGCACTCATGCATAGCCTCACCTATTGTCATTGTCCCCCATCAGAATGGCACATTTGTTACAACTGATAAACCTGCATGGACACATCATTATCGCCCCAGACCCAGGTTTACATTAAGGTTCACTCTTGGTGTGGTACATTCTGTTGGTTTGGACCAGTGGTCGGCAAACTCATTAGTCAACAGAGCCAAATATCAGCAGTACAATGGTTGAAATTTCTTTTGAGAGACAAATTTTTTAAACTTGTATAATGACATCTACCAACGATTATAGCAAGATACGTATTTTCGCTGCTTCCAAAATCCTATCATTTTTCTTAACACAGCATAACCATTGGGTTAAAAAATTTACCTGAAAGAGAAAATGCTCAAGAATAGCTAAGGGGAAAATGAACGTGTGGGGCAAATGCATCTAAATGGCTGAGCCTGGGTCCTGTGCCTGGGCTCTAGCTGCAAGAGAGGCTGGACAAGTGTGTATTTGGACTTCTTAGCTCCTATAGGGCAAGGTGGACTTTACCTCCCCGCAAGACTTGCATTGCAGAGGATTCTTACCTTATACACATTGGACAGATCCCCTGTACTTCAAAAAGGAACCAAGCATAGAGATCTAGTGTCGCTCATTCTAATAGCTAGCTGCTGCTTCCAAGTAGTAAGTACATGGTACTTAGCTGGTGTTTTGGACCTTTTTCCTTACTGGTCTCCAAGAAATGAAATGTAATTTTGCCCAGCCGGTGTGGCTCAGTGGTTGAGCATCGACCTATGAACCAGGAGGTCACGGTTCCATTCCCTGTTAGGGCACATGCCAGGGGTTGTGGGCTCAGAGCTGATCAATGTTTCTCTCTCATCATTGATGTTTTTACCTCTCTTCCTCTCCCTTCCTCTCTGAAATCAATGAAAATATATTTTTAAAAATATAATTTTTATCTAGCATCTATGCTGTACTCTAAGCTCACTGTTGATAGTGGTTTTGTTTTTGTTTTAACCCTGGAGATAGTGACAGTATTTTGAAAGCGTTTGACAGGCAAGGCCTCTTGTCCTCCTAGAGAGGGTTGGTCCCTCCCTCTCTGTGCAGCCCTTCTCCTGCCCTCTGCCAGGCTTGAATCCATAGTCCTTTGACCTATCCAACGCTCCCAGTTACTCCATGTTGGTGTGGAAGTAGCTTCAAGTTGAGGCAGAAGAGCAACGTTCAGTGAAATTTTAATTGTGGTCCTGCCTTAATTAAAATACAGACTGATTAAGGAGAGGTTGCTTAATATACCAAAATAATTGTTTATTAGTCTTTTCCTTTCCTTTTAATTATCTGTGTGTGTGTTTTTCAGCAGGGGGGCTTAGTTTGAAGCAATTTATTTTTTAAAATAAAATTGACCTTCACCTTTTTGTTGTTAAAATCTAGCTGGTTGGCTAAAGACACTTGTAATGGTGTTAATTAAGGCATTAGATAGTCTCTAAGCTTGTGTATGTACTGAATTAATCTGTTAGTTTTGCATCTAATCCTTCACTTTGAATTTGTAGTAAAAGGAAGCTGTTTGCCTCTAAAGTTTAAAAGCCATTGATGTGATTGTTGAATGTGGTATTTTAAGCCATTCCAGGCTGCAGTCTGGTTTTCGGTGGTACCTTCTAAAAATGCCTCGACACAAACGATGCTTTGTTTTATCTGGAAAATATGAAGCTGCTTTTGATTATTCTGTGAGGCATTGCCCATTTTCTGTGGTTGTGGTCTATTATTTAGGAATTTAGTGCAGGGGCTGTCTTGCTGAGCTCTGGATATTTGGTTAACTGACCCCAAAAATGTTTCCCAAGCAACAGAACAAGCAGAAGTAATTCAATGAAAAGCCATTGTATTTCTCTTTACCAGGGCATTTGAACACATTCTGTAAAATATTAGGATATGCTTTAAACACGGGATGGGACCTGGTTGGATTTTACGGGGAGCAGTAATACTGCTCCCTTTGGTTTGATTGTTTCCTCTATCAGTTTTCTCTTTGTTGTCCCTCATACATGCCACAAAGTCTAGGTAAAGCACAACTTTTAGAATTAGAAGGTACAGATTCTAATCCCAGCTTGATAACTTCCCAGTTTATTTGAATGTAGACAACCTCTTAATTTGGCCAAGCTATTTTACAGGGATGCTGTTGGGTTAAATAAGAGAATATCTTTGTAACTCTGTCTCCCTTGACATCTGGCTTCTTCTAGATATTCAGTACAGCTTGGCTTTCTTGAGGAAACACCCTGGCTCCTTAAAGAACAAACATAACCCTCCTAAAACTTCTTGTTCCTTCTCTGTTGAAGAGAAAGCAGGAGTTATTGCAGGCAAAAGAGTGATGTTCTAGAAGCTTCTTTCCATGACATCCCACTTCAAAATACTGATTCTGCCATTAACTTTGGATACCAAAGGCTCTTCTGCTATCGGTACCCTTACCCTCATAACAAAAGTGGGAAATCTCTGAACTGTTGTTGTATGGAGGTTTATACTTCGAAAACCATTCATTTTACCTTTTAGCCTATGTCAGGTACTTACTTGTATTTTATCCTTTTTCTTTGTGAAGTTAAACGAAAAGGCCTGTTTTTCCCTTGCTCAAGGGATTTCAGGAGCCAGAGAGCAGCTTTAACAATAGATTTCAAAGTACAGTTTATAAAGTTTCTGGGGTGTTTCATCTCAACACATTTTTAGTTAATGAAGGTCTTTATATGTGGAAGCACCTGTCCCCGTTCTCTTTGTAGCTTCCCCACAGGCTTGAGGGAAATCTGAAGGGTGAAAGAGAGAAGGGAGGGAGCCAGTACTTCCTGGGCATTTATCGGGTGTCAGACACCTACACATAATGGCCCAAACTGCTCCTTCCTGCGCTGCCTGTTTCCTATGAGAGACATAATTAGAGAAAGCTCTGGACCGAGAAGAAGGTGAAGGCAAGGCTCACCCTGGATCTTCCACCTTTTATGGCCAAGAAGACCTCGAGCAAGTCACAGCCTATCCAAATCATCATAGAGGATGTGGCAAAACTCGGAAACAACCCTTACTTACCTGGATACGGTTTTGTATGTATATTTGTAAATGCAATAGGAAATGCAATTTAACAGGGAAATATAAATGAACAATTCAGAGTTCATTTTTCAGTCAAATCTAATGTTCACAAATAATTTTTTTTCATTAATGCTGCTTTTCTGTAAAAAAAAAAAAAAAAGCAACATAAAACAATGGTCGTAGTTTGTATAGACCTAGTTTTCAAAGAGCTTTGTCATGGGTAGCTTCTTAATTCCCATAAAAAAACTCGCAATTTGAATTTTCATGTGACCTATTTTCATTTCCTTGAAGGGGAATTCCATGGTTTTATTTCTATTTTACAGAAATGTAAAAAACTTGATTTCGTAGAATCCACTGGCAAGTATAGTTTCTGAGAGGGGAGGTGGTCTACCGAAGATTTTTACCTAGATTGACTTCTTTTCTCCATGGAGGATGATCTGCATTTATTATTCCTCTGAAGGGTCATTGATGAGGGCATTAGCCTTGCACTTGTCCAGTAGGATGGCCTTATGGGTAATGAGTTGGGTAGCCCTAGCCATGGGGTAGAGCATTAAACTGAGAGACCCTTTTCCACATCTGAAACCATGGAGTCAGAAAGTGGGATCTGTGTCTCTCTGCTCTCCTTCCCCCACATTCTCTCCCCTTTGGTGGCAGGCCAGTTATGACACATCCGCCATCAAAGCTACCAACATAGACTCAGATTCTTGTCCAATGTTCTGGGACCACAGCACTATCTTAGGGGGAAAAACACAAACAGGACCTGAGTAGCTGGTTTTTAATTCTTTACTCCCTTATAGTTTATTTGTGTCAGAGAGTTGACCATTTTTAAGAAAGTTTGGGGACATCAAACTGCTAGATTTGGTACATGATGAGACTCTGTGTGCCCTGAGACAGTCCCAAAGCACAGATGGTGGAGTGAGTATGTTTCTGGTACAGGACGTGCATGTAGGTGGCTGCAATGGTTTGGGCACTTGTCTGGAGTTTTTGTAGACCATGGACTGGCTTGTAGCAGAGGCTGAGAGCCCGGATGCAAACTCCAGGTTAAGGATGGGAGAGAGCCACCTGAACACTGCCGACATGCTGAGGGTTGCGTTTTTACTTCAGGTCTCAAAATTTAAAGCTTATATGTTTTTTAATGCTTTGTTTTTGTAAGGGTTGGTTTGTTCTCACCCAACTGTAAGCAAATTTTCTAAGTAACTTCAGAGTTAATGTTGAAAATGTTTTTTTCAAGTACAAGATCTTAAAAATATTTTGATTTTCGTTTTAGTTCATGCTGCCATAAAAAACACCATAGAGTGAGTGCCTTACACACAGAGATTTATTTTCTCACAGTCGTGGAGCATGGAGGTTTGAAATGAGGGCGTCAGCACAGGTGGCTTCTGATGAAGGTCCTTGCAGAAAGCTTCCTTCTCCCTGTGTCCTCACGGGCAGAGAGAGACAGCGGGCTCTCTGATGTTTCTTATAAGGACACTAATCTCACCCTCATGACTTCATTTAAACCTTATTCCCTCCCAAAGGCCCTATGCCTAATACCATCGCATTGAGGGGTAGGGCTTCAACATAGGAGTGGGGGTGGGGGGAGGCACACATAATTTGGCCCATAGCACTTGTCTTCATTATTCTCATTATAAATGTAATACCTTATTTCATTGATTATAAAACACACCATTTTGTGTACTACGAAGGAAGATATAACTGTCAATTAAACTGACAATACTTTGTTACTTAACATGTCTTGTATATTACTGAAGATTTCCTTTTTTACCTACGTATCTCAATTTTTTTTTCCGTAAAACAGAAGGAAAATGTAAATGAAATAAGTTGGTTGAGGTATTTTAAATTTATTTTCAGAAACCTATTCTTCTAAATCTTTTTTATACCTAGTGATCAACATCCATTCCCCACACTGCACCTTCTGCCGGCGAGGGCACTGCTGCTGCAGTGTTTCCTGAGGTCTTCACTGTTTTCTCCTGGACGCTCTTCCCAGCTGTAGACGTCCATTCTGCCAGTTTGATGCCATCCTTTGATGATTTCCAAAGGAGGCTTTCATGGAAGGCTTCCCGATAACCTCCAGGTTCTTATTCTTTCCGGAGTGGACCTTAAGTGGCTTATTGACTGAAACCTGAAAGGGGTTACAGTTGTCTAGTTACTCCACCAGACGTCGTAACCGGGCTTCGCACAGTCAGCGACCGCCCCATTGCAGCCGCTGCCTGGCCCATAGCGATTCTCGTATGCCATCAACTATTAGATACGTTTTGGTTTGGGGAAAGTTAAAGTGAGAATATATATGGATCTTTGAATCAATGCCCAGTGTAGTACGTGCACACTGGAGAAAATGTGGAAAATACTGCTAGGAGTAAAAAACAAAACGGAAACCCAAGATAGTCTTTTATCTTTTGCTTATCCTTTTTAATGTCTTTGAAAAATATCTAATACTTTATTGTACCAATATACCATGATTTTGTTTGGGTGCATTTTAATTGTTTCCATGTTTTTCTCATTCATTAAAAAATATGCAACATAAATATCTTTGTACAAATCTGAATATTTATAGGCAAGGAATTAATAGTGAAAGGAAACAAACTTTTCAGAAGCTCATCATGCCTCTTGCCAAACTGTTTCCTAGGATTGTATTGGTCGCTGCCTGTGTAAGCAGTGCGTGAGCATGCCTGCTTGCATGGCTCCTGCTAGTATTGGGCATTTGTGGATTGTAATCTTTGTTAATTTTATAGGTTAAAACATGTATTTGGTTTCAGTTCACATTGTATTTGTTTTTCACTCACATTTCTTTGAGATGGACAGACCTCTTTTCTTTAAATATCGAGTGCCCATTTACATATTCTCTTCAATGATCGTCTTATGTCCTTGTACGTTTTTTTCTGTTGGGAACCTATGAGGCTCTTCTTCCCTTTTCCTAGTGTTGTGTGGTCGTGGGCTTCCTTATAAAGTCACACACACAGGAGTTTTCATTAAGGTGTTCATAGTGAAGCTGCCTGGCTTAAATGGGTAGAAGTGCGTCCTGCATTTTTGAAATTGTGCTTGTGCTGAGGGTTGAGATCTTCTAGTCTGCCTGCTTATATTTAGACATTTATTTTATCGAGAAACCAGGATAGAAGCATAAAACAAACCCAAACGAGGTGTCCGGTTCTCCACAGCGTTGGAGAGCATCCTGCCTCTGAGCGCCGTCAGAAGGACTCAGTGCTCCCTGCCCCCTGGCTGTGCTGGAAGTGGCTCCTGGCAAGTTCCTGACTGAAGGCAGGGCTAGTTCCAGACAGTTAAGCATCTCAATTCCATGTATTTTTTAAAGAGAGAATCTTTTTTTAAAAAAATATGTTTTTATTGACTTTAGAGAGAGAGAGAGAAAGGAAAACATTGATCAGCTGTCTCCTGCACAACCCCTACTGGGGAGGGAGCCCATAATCTGGGCATGTGCCCTAACTAGGACTCGAACTGGCAACCTTTTGGTGCATAGGGTGACCGCCAACCAACTGAGCCACACCAGCCAAGGCCTTGGGTACCGTATTTTTAAGTGTACAGATTTTTACCCACGGCTTATATTTTCATATTCTTATGGGTAGGAATTATTTTAAACTAAGATAAAGCAATACAATAAAAGGTTTTAGATTTAGAAGGGTTTTAGAAATGGAGTTCAGTATCTTCATCTTTTTAGGAATATTTGGAAAAGAGGCATTGAGCCACTGCCTCGGGTCATGTAGCTAAAGTAAAGTTGGGATCGAAGCGTAGTTTTTGATTCTAGACTAGTTCAGTTTCTGCTGTGTCTCTGGTTGGCTTCCTTATTTTTATCTCCAGCACTGAGTGATCCTTGAAGTAGAGGACAGTAGATTTCCTTTATATTTATAATTTCTCTCTCCAGGGATATTTATTTTGATGTTTTGTTGTTGTTCTCTCCCTGCCCCCTCCCCAGAAGTGCTTTTTTTTTTTCCTTCACTGGAAAAATTATTTCTGAAATGCTTACAAGGAAGGTCTTAATCTAGACTCCGTCACTTTGAGTAATATCTCTAGTTCTTTTTCTGTATCTTAAAGCCCATTTTTGTTTGGTGTCCTTGAGACTATTATAAATCCATCCTATTTTTTTGGTAAAGCCATTCAAATACCATACCTGTAATAGTTAAATTAAAAAGAGCAATGCAGCCGTGGCCCATTTGGCTTATTGGATAGAGCATCAGCCTATGGACTGAAGGGTCCTGGGTTTGATTCCGGTCAAGGGCACATGCCTGGGATGTGGGCTCGATCCCCAGTTGGGGGCATGCAGGAGGCAGTCGATCAATGATTCTCTCTCATTATTGATGTTTCTATCTCTCCCTTCCTCTCTGAAATCAATAAAAAATATATATTAAAAAGAGCAATGCAATAATATTTAAAGTAAAGACACCATCTCCATTTCTTTTCTGCTTTTCCTTTCACTTTCTAAAGGCAGTTCATGTTAATGATATCTTATTTGATCTTTCAGGGTGGGACAAAAGCAGGCTCATAGTTGTATCCACTTTCAAATACAATAATTAATAAATAAAACAAGAATAAACAGTTTTGTAAGTAGGTTTACACTTGTGAGTACGTGAAACAGTTTATTCTTATATTATTACTTACTAGAGGCCTGATGCATGAAATTTGTGCAAGGGGCTCAGCCCCTGCTACTGCAGCTTCATCCGGAAGGACGTCTGGTCTAATTAGCATATTACCCTTTTATTATTATAGATTATTGTATTTGAAAGTGAATACTACTATAAACCTACTTCTGCCCCACCCTGTATATGTACACAGATCCACATACAAGTATAGATCCTTAAGAAAACCCACATAGACCTTACAATGTGTTTTATTTTGCAAATTACTGTGTTGATTGAATGCATGTTTCGACTTTTTTTATGTTAGCATATACTAATATATAGGTTTTTAAAAAGTTGCTCAGTATTATATTGGACAAATATTTTATAATTTATTTTATTTCCCTGTTGATGATTGTATCTTTTTTGTTGTCATCATTACAATCAGTACTACAGTGAATCCCTTTGTATACACTGCCTTTGCTTTCATGAGAATAGTTGTAAGAAAACTGGTGGTTAACAAATGTGTTCATTTATAATTTTCCTAGATTTTGTCCAATTGCCCTTCAAAAAGGAGGCATTAAATTACTATTCCACTTTTTGTATGTGAGAATGTTTGTTTATTCACATGTTTACCATGGTTATAATCAAACTATTTCATCGTTGCCAGTGTGATAGGGAAAAATTGTATCACATTGTTTTAATTATGCAGTTCTTTAGAATGAATTCAAACACATTTTTTTATGTTTACTGGTCATTTGAAACCGTCCTGCCTGAACTTGTAGATGGACTCTCCACATCTTACCAGCTGTGTCAACCTGAGTAAATTACTCCTGGGTCACTTCTGAAGATCAAATGAGTTAATATTTATCAAGTGCTCCAATCCATGCTTGGCAGCTAGTGTTTGATATATAAGTATTTGTCAAAAGTAAAGACTTGAATTTCTCTGTCCTGCCTGTTCATTTAACTTATTTTTCAAGCATGTCATGTTTAATTTTGAGTTATCAAACCTTAAAAAAAGTCATTGAAGGTATCCCTGATTTTTGGCAGAATTAAGTGAAGGATTCTGTTTTAATTCTGTAAGTTCAATGTTGAAAACTGACTGAGAGTTTACGGATCATTATTTCAGGGGGGTCAGCTTTCTGTCCCCGCTGTGTGAGAGTCTCGGCGCTGCTAATCTGATTAAACCTCTTAGAGCTCTGAGTCCTTAGCTCTAAGATTCTGAAGATTAGGAATTCTGGAGTTTCTCTCTCTCCATCCATGAAATTGTTACCATGGTTACTGGACTCCCCAAATCGTACCCCAAATCGCTCTGGTTTATGGAAGCAGCATCTTAAACATGAATAAGCACTCTGCTGGTTTGCCTTTAGAAAATTTAGTAAGAGGCCAGTTTGAACATACCCACTAGTTCTCTTTAAACAAGTCATTTCATTTTCTGAACTTCAGTTTTCTTGCCTTATAAAATGAAGGTAATAATCAATCTCTGTGTAAGTTAGTAATCATACAGGTCAAATGAAATGAAGGTTTTTGTTTTTTTTAAACTTTAGGCATGATATTGTTGATAATGTAAGGAATTTATTTGTTTTGCCTTTACCACATGGTATCCTTGGTTTTGGAAAATGCCCATTAATCAAGGAAATAAAATATACAAATATTTAAATTTCTTTTGGGGTTTTTTTGATAGTTAAAAGTTGGATTCACCGGGAAGTGGGTCCCCTGGGAGAAAATATGGCAGTACTAGTAAAAGTTGCTCTTGGAGTGTTTACTGTGCATCAGATACCGTGTTAAATACTTAGGAACAGTTACCTCACACAATCAATAGCTTATCAATAGAGGTTAAAGAACTAGCTTAAGACTACACAGGTACCAAGTGGCAGAGCCAGGATTTGAACCGTGTGTCGCTCTGTCTCCAAAGCCTGTGTGCAGGGCAGTACAGCAGCCAGGTTGCCTAGGTTCAAGTCCTAGGTCAGGTTGCTTCATCTCACTGTTTCAGTTTTTGCCTCTGTAAAATGGGGATGCTAACAGTATCGACTTCCTAGGATTGTTGGCTGTCTTGAGGATTCAGTGAGGTACAAAGTACTTAGAACAGTGCCTGGATTATAGCAAACGTTTTATGAATGTTTGCTCTTATTATAATTTATGGTCATTTCTGTACCATTTTGGCTTCTTTGCTTTTCCACCCCTTGGCCCTCCTTCCCAGGCGTTAGTAAATGGTGGCGTCTTAACTTTATTTCGTTCGTTTCCCTGTCTGTGTGGCACACGTGACCCTGGCCACTTCAGCTGCTGCAGATGGCCCAGAGGCTGCAGGGACAGCCAGCCGGGTCTTAGCGGAGTGCTGAGGGACAGTTGCTGTAAACAGTCCAGGAGGGCACGTGTTTACTGGGGGGGGGGGGGTAGGGGTGTGTGTGTAAGCCCTGAGTGCAGGACTCCTTAGCGGAGTTCTGCTCCGAGTGTGTGTGCAGGACAGGTGCTGTGTTCTTTGCCTCGGCTTTGCGAGCACTGGCTCTAGTAGCTGTCTGGCGATTCCGAAACCTGGCCGGTTCACTGGAGCTACTGTGACTCAGATTCCCATCAGGCCTCCTGACTCACTCACCAGCAGGGGGGCCCACGCTTCTGTATTGTGTAAAATGGTTTCTGAATGAGTAGCCAGTTTTGGGAGCCTCTGGCGTGCTCTTCGTTCCTGTGTGCATGCAGGGCCAGCCCCAGCCATCCATGGCAGAGGGGTGTGTACGTGTGACTTGGAGAACGCTCAGGGGAAAGAGCTCCCCCCTTTACCTAGTCAGCCCTGTTCTTGGCAGCCTGGAAAGATGAATTTCAAATACAGCTGTCCAAGCAGATGAGTGGAAGGATTCCATTACCGCAATAACGCGGGACGCTATTCGGTCAAAGTAGTTTGTCAGTCTGTTTTATTCGGTTCTTGTGTTTGTGCCGGCTCCTCATCAACATTGGCTTCTTGTCACACTCGCAAGTTAGACACACGAAAACTAATAGCTATTGAATACCAATTCTGATGTTTACTTCCCATGCAACTGCATGGAAAATGTTAGAGGGCGATTTTCCCAGAGTGAAATTCAGAGAATGAATGAAGCGAGTAGCTCGCATTCCGCTTTATATTTGAGAAATCACAATTAGAGTGGAATGTTAATACGGTCAGCTGTGGTGAGACAATATTGACATTGTTGCTAAGATATCTTACCCGGTATGTCATTGAGGCTGCTGTTTCAGCAACTGAGCAGTGGTTTATTTTTATTTTTATTTTTGTGGTGGTGATGCTGGAGGAGAAATGCAGCAAATAAAATGACAGAGGCAGAAAGTGTAGTCATATCATTCTCTCCCCACTCCCTGCCTCCGCAATGCAGGCCTGAAAAGGATCTTGTGAAACAGCCACATGGATTTAGGCTGCTTCTTTCTAGAATTGGTTGTATTGCATTTTTAATGTGTTTTTGTGGGGAAGAAACTTTAAATGTTGCCTAGAAACTTTGAGGCGTTTTCCCCCAAATGTTTATACATCCCATTTTCCTTGTAAGGAGTTGAAATACAATAAATGGCAGCAGCTCCCTTTTATTCTCTCTTTCTCTTGTAAGAAGGCCTGTTGGCAGCCAGCGTTGCTGACGGGACTGCCAGTGTGTGGATTTGCGTAGTTAGTGAGGGGGTGGTGTACTGGTTACGGTATTGTTCTAAAAGCCATTTCCCTCCACTTATTTTTCCACCCCCAAAATGTCAGCGTGTCCAATATGACAGAATGTTCCTGATGAGTATCATTCAGAGAAACATGACTTGCTAAATGATCTGTAGATGATAGTCAAAATTCCTTAAGCACCAAACAGTACTCTGTGCTTGGTGTACACCTTGGTTAAGGAATCCACATGGTGTGGGGAGGCAGACCAATGTGATTCCATGATTAGAAATTCTGACGGCCTGGGTTCAAACCTGGATTTTTCCCTTATAGGATGCGGGAGTCTAGACAGCTTAGCCTCTCTCAGCCATGGTATCCTCATCTGTAACAAGAGGGCAATGGCAGCATTTACTTTAAATGGGGTAGGATGTATGAATAAGCTAATGTATATCAAGTACTTAGCAAGGTGTCTGGTACACAGAGTAAAGTCTTTTTGAAAAATACATATTTTTATTGATTTCAGAGAGGAGGAAGAAGGACAGAAAGACAGGAAGGGAGAGAGACAGAGAGATAGCAACATCAGTGATGAGAGAGAATCATTTATCAGCTGCCTTCCCACTGGGGATCAAACCCACAACCTGGGTATGTGCCATGTCTGGGAATTGAATTGTGACCTCCTAGTTCATAGGTCGATGCTCAGCCACTGATCCACACCGACCTGGGCACAAAGTAAAGTCTTAATACTGCCAGCCTAACCATTCTCATCATTAGGGCAGACACCTTCAATGAGCATCCTATCTAATAAAGAGGGAATATGCTAATTGACCATCATGCCCTCACAAAGATGGCAGTGCCCACAAACAATAAGGAGGGAATATGCTAATTGAATGCCATGCCCTCAAAGATGGCGGCGCCCCCAGCCACAAGATAGTGGTGCCCGGTTCCCTCAGCCCCACAGGGGCAGCAGGCGCGCGGCATGGCTGGGCCCGCCCCCAGGCGGGCCTGGCCGCTCTGCGCACCTGCCTCCGGAGTCCCCCAGTCCCCTCAGCCCCCCAGCCGCACAGGGCCGGCCCAAGGCACAGGCAAGCTTTGGATGGCGGCTGCCCAGCCGCCCAGGGCCAGCCCGAGGTGCAGGCAAGCCTCGGATGGCAGCTGTCCAGCTGCCCAAGGCCACCGAGGCTCAGGTAACCAGGGCCGGCCAAGGCTTGCGCTGCCGGCAGTGGCAGCAGCAGAGGTGTGATGGGGGCGTCACCTTCCCCTGATTGCTGGGTTGGCTCCAGCCCTTGAGGGCTCCCGGACTGTGAGAGGGGGCAGGCCGGGCTGAGGGATGCCCCCACTCCAGTGCATGAATTTTCATTCACCGGGCCTCTAGTTAGATATATAGTTAAAACAGAGCTCATTATACATCCTTTGTGTTACTTGCGTACTCACTCAATGTGAAGTTCAGGGCACGTGTTCTCCAGCAGTCGTAGTGGGCCTGGGTGTGGAACCGAGATGCAGGATAGCTTTGGGAATCGGGTGTACAGTGTGTCGTTGCGGTCCCCAGGGCTGCCTCATTGCACTGCCCCAGGGCACCACTCACATAGAGGTGAGCTGTGTAGCATGGGGGTCCCACCCTCATCATTCCTCTCGTCACTCTTCTCCCCTCACCCCCAGAAGGTTATATGGAAAAAGAGTTTTCTATGTCCTAAATTAAAAGGGTATATTCAGGTGGTGGTTTGGGGAAAAGTTTAATGTTAAGAGAAGGATTTATTGGTTGGAGCCTGGAAGTGAAAAGCAGAGAAGTCAGTGTAGACAGAGCCAGGTCAGCGAGGTTCCTTTTAATGACTTGGAAGTACATACAGTAGTAAGGACCCTGGTTTTGGACCACATGGTGCTGTAGGAGGAAGCCAGTCCAGAACTTCACCATGAGAGCAATCAATGACATAGACGTCTGACATCCGTAAGACTGGGGGAGAGATGGCTATGGACAGGTGGACTAGATGGACCAGGGCACGTCTGAGCCAGGTCGACTGAGTAAAACCAGGAGGCATAGTCAGAGGTGCCTGGCTCTGAAAAAGTGAGCCCTCCTTCCCGGGGAGGAGACTCGGAGCAGGACTTTGATAGACAGGTCTGTGTGGGGGTGGGGGGTGGGGGGTGGGTGGAGGGGGTGCTTGTTGCAAAACCTCTGGGAGTTAAAAGGAAATTTATGTTTCAAATAAATGTTTAATGGAAAATAAAGTGTTTTATAAAACATTCTCATTATAAAAATCTCAGAACATAGTTCAACCTTAAAATGTAAAAGAAAAGGGGAGGAGAAAACACATTGATACTTTTCCACCCTCTTAAGAATCCCCACCACCTACATTTTATCGAAATTCCTCTTCAGTTTTTGTGTTGCATGTTATTTTCACGTTTTCTTCATAAGGCCTATACCAGTGATGGCGAACCTCTGACACGCATGTCAGTGCCATTTCTGATGACACGCGGCCGCTGAGGCGGCCGCATGCCGAGGATGAAACATTTATGTTATTTAAACTATAAATATCGCGAAATAATGTTTTTTCCTCAAAGGGACACACTACCCGAGTTATGCTCAGTTTTTTGGTGAAGTTTGACATACCAAGCTCAAAAGGTTGCCCATCACTGGCCTATACAAAACTGTGCATACTGGCTTTAAAGGTTTATTCCATGTGTTTTAAAAAACGTTGACCCTATGGTAAACTCAGACTCTTCTTTTGTGTAATTTCAGTTCCTCGGCAATGGAAACGGTCCCTGTGGTGCGTTACTCTGCTTGGTTGGGGGGAGTGGGGGCGAAGAGAGTTTTCTCTGCCCAGTGTCACAGTCACGTGAGAAACGTTAGCCATTGTTAGCAAGTTCTGGCACTGGGCGCTGTTGTTTGAAGAGGTCACCAGATAAAGTAAGAGGCCCTTTCTGCACTATGGGGTGAAGGCTATTGTTCGGAAAACACTCTTCCTGCATGAGGAGGGAGTGGAGGCAGAAAGGGACAGTTGAGGGAAGCATTTGAAGGCTGGGCTTGGGTTATAGTTTACTGCTTCTTTTTAAAATCATAATGTCCCCACTGTTGAGTAATTAAATGAGATTCGTAGGTAACATTTTTCTCAAGAAGGATTAAATAGAGCGTGCATTTTCTGAGCCTTTGAGTATCTGAGAATGTTTTTCAGTTGGTATGGCAGTTAATAGAAAACTTGGTTCGGTTTTACATGGTTGGATCATGCTGTTTGCTCCCTCAAGTTTCATAGGTGTGTTTTTTTTGTTTTTTTGTTTTTTGTGTGTTTGTTTTTTTGACTTCTGACTTTTGGTGTTGGAGAAGTATTGAGGGTGGAACTGTGTCCTCCAAAAAAAGATAACTTTGAGGTCCCAACCCTCAGTACCTGTGAAAGTGACCTTATTTGGAAGTAGGGTCTTTGTAGATGTAGATGCGCTTCTACCAGGATAGGGTGAGCCCTAATCCGTATGACTGACTTCTTTAGCAGAGAAGAATTCCCGTGATGGTGGAGGCAGAGACTGACCACCAGAAACTAAGATAAAGGCATGGGCCGGATTCTCCCCGAGAGCCTTCACAGAGAGCATGAACCCTGCCAACAACTTGGTTTTGGACATAGAGGCTTCAGAAGTGTGAGGGTACATTCCTGTCGTTTCAGACACCCCGTTTGTGGTTACAGCAGCCCTAGGAGCTAATACAAGAAGTCTGAGGGTGCTTAGTTGGGTGATTCCTTTGGAAGTCTCTGTGGTTTCGTAGCCCATTAATTTTTTAAAAACGATATACTTACCTGGATGCTTGTGATAATTTTTTCTTAAACCATCAGGTTTTGCCAGGGTGAGTCCAGGTGTGGGTCTCCCTTTAGGGAAACAGCCTACAGCATGGTGGGTCCTTTTATATCTGCAAAACCCAATTCAAAAAAGATTGTTTTTCTTTTCTTTGAGTTTTAAAAATTAACTCATATCCTTATTTCTTCTCAGAAACACCTTTTGCTTTCCATATTTATAATCTTTCCTCACATCATGAAAATGTTGGACCCTTTCTCAGCATCCTGGGGAGACCTTCTCAAGCTTGTTCATCACTGAGGACTTTTAAAAAATACATATTTTTATTGATTTCAGAGGGGAAGGGAGAGGGAGAGAGAGAGAGAAACATCAATGATGAGAGAGAATCATTGATCAGCTGCCTCCTGCACGCTCCTTACTGGGATGGAGCCCGCAATCCAGGCATGTGCCCTTGACCAGAATCAAACCAAGGACCCTTCAGTCTGCTGATGCTCTATCCACTGAGCCAAACCGGCTAGGGCACTGAGGACGTTCTGTAGTGTTAATTCTACTCTTTATGCCTGAAATGTGGATCCTAACTTAGTTATTGCCTTTTCTTTCCTCCTCTTTAATCGTAGTCTCACCTCTAGATAAAGTAATCCGAAAGCAAACACCATAGGGAAGACATGGAGGCCATGTTGCCCTATATTCTACTGCGGGTGCCATGCAGTTTACCGAATTTCTTCTCAGTCTTCTTTCTTTGAGTTTTCAAGAAGACATTTCTTTTCCTTTCACTAATGAGCTGTTGTCTCAGTCTCCCGCCACTTTTTGTTTTGGGGGGAGGGGTTTTGGCTTTTCATTGAAAGAGCAGAGGTCTCATCAGATCACAGTCTGTGTGGAATAGAACTTCATTTCACCCATTTAGGCTTAACATCTTCACATCTACACATGGCTCAATCCCATGTAAATCTAAAATGTTCATAGGCAGTGGGTGCACATAGAAAAGATGTCCACCACAGAAAAGCGCACACCTTCATGCACGCTCCCAGTTGGTCAGTTCCCGTTCCCAGAGGCAGCCACCGGTTCCCCTGTGTGCCCTTCTAGAACCCTCCCTGCATGTGCCCGTGTGAACGTTTACATATATTTATATATAAACATAGCGTGTGTATGCATACAGATACACTCACGGAAATACTTCCATGCACTCCAGGAATGTGCCGTTGGAATAATGGAAGCTTTATCTTAATCCTCGGATGGTTGAGGATTCCCTCAAGTTCCTTTCCTTGGGCACCTCTCCCACCTCTTTGTCTTGTGATCGGAACACACATCTTTCTGACCACCTTCTTGAGTCCGTGGTTATCCACCCCAGCTGCACATGAGCATCCCCCGGGGAGCTTCGAGGACCAGGCCTGAGCTGTACCCCAGACCTGTCAGGACAGCCTCCCTGGAAGGGCGTGGGCTTCCTTCTGGGCCCTCGGGGAGCTCCTCATGTGTGGGAGCAGCAGGCCTGGCGGGTCTCAGGATCTGAGTGTGGCGGGTCCCACAGGACCCGGGTATCGAACACCCCTGACAAAGAAATGTGGAGTAATGAATTCCACGCCCATTTAAGATGAATCCTGCAGGTTGCTGCCTCCCTGCTTCCTTCCCCTGGGCCAGGCAGAGTGGCAGGATGCTTTGTCCTGTGTGTCGGGAGTGGCATTCGCTGCCTTCACCCGGGCAGAGGCGGCAGGCCCCGAAGACGGCAAGAGTTAATGAATTACAGTACACAGTGAGACGAGGAGAAACTATTTGGGGTGCTCGATGACTAAACATCTATCTGGGATCCACTTTGCTTGTATGGTAACAGCATAAGGTGCGACTGAAAGGAAATTAACGATTGCGGGGCCTGGGCGCCTCCCAAGTGGAGCGTTGCAGGAGCGCTGTGGGGCTAATTAAGCAGCCAGCACGAGAAGTGAGAACAGATGAGGGAACAGCTTCTTCCCTCCGTGGCCCAGTACTGCGTGTAGACCTACATATACTATTTTTGGTTTTCCCTATTAAATAGACGAACGACGTAATGGTGAACGGCCTGTGTCAGTAGCCTTTTCGCAGGGCAGCGTTACCGAGGAGAGAGAGAATGGACTCCGGATGGGACTGCCTGGGTTCAAGTTCGACTCTGCCATGTGCCAGGGTCCTCGGGCAAGGTACTGGATGCTTTCTGGGCCTCAGTTTCCTTACTGAAGGAGGGGCATAAGGTTAGCACCTACGGCATGGGGTGGTTGGGAGGATAGGAAGGCATAGATATGAAGAGTCTGAAACCCTGTCTCAACACATAGTACGTCTAAAGAAACCATATTCATTATTTTTAAGGGTACCCCTCCGGGGCTTGGGAGTGGGGGTTTTTCTGCGTTCCTATATTCTTAAAGCTCTGCAACTCTAAATGATGACACGCCTTCAGGGGAAAACTTCAGCAGTCAGAGGAAACAAAAGCCAGTCTGTTTCCTCATCCTCTGTTTCAGGATATAAAGTGCATTTGGTTCTGCAACATTGAGTATTAAGAATAAACGGTGAAGATAGTATGTACTGATTTCTGTTTAGAGCCCATTTGGTCAAAGTTTTGAAGACAAAAGGCTAAACTTGTCCTATTGACCAGGTTTTTCTGTATCCTGGGGGTTTGCTGCTTTGTTGCCTTTTAGCAGTATTGTTTGGGAATTAGTCACAACTGTGTGAATAATATTTTGGAAAATTGCTTTCTCAGAAACATTCATCTTTCTTTTTTGGAAATGCGCATGAACAGTCAGTCTGGCGGGATACTTGGGGAGACCCTATAAGATGTAAAATGGTTTAAAGTGCTTTCCGTTTCAGGGAGTGCCTTCCGAAGTCTCTGAAAATGATATTGGGTCTTGTGGGAGGAAATCTTTTCCCATTTTCTAGGTTTCTGTAAATATATGTGAGTTATATGGTTATAAAACCTTACGTTGGAAAATACGTTTAAGAAACGTTAGTGCACTCCCGGGCAGGGACGGCATAAAAGATGCCTAACACATTTAATGCCCCAGTTAAGTGTATCGCCCGAGCCCCGATTTCTGGAACTGGCTACACAGAACATCTTTTCTCTTTCTATTCAGAGCCTCCCTTTCCCCTCCTCCACCTAGCCACTCAACAGCACAATAAATGGAAACCTTATTTCCTGCATCTGCAGACCTATTTACCTGAATGTCTGAGCTCACCCTGGCCTTTCTCAGGTCCTTCTGAAATGTGCTTCTGCTTTCATCTCTCTGGCTCCATTGCCCTCGTTCTTTAAAGCCTTCTCTAATCCCGCACTCCGTGTACTTTAATCTGTAGGGCTGGACGTGGCATTCTGCATAGCCGCCTTTAAGCATGCATTATCTCCCAGATTCCCATTCCTTCTCATTGTGCATTTAAATCCCTTTTCACAGTCTGTAAAAGTGGGGGGAAATAAAATGAACCATTATCAAAAGCCATTTTTGCCAATTTAAAACGCCTAATTGGACGGCTTTCTCCCCTTTGATGGTGCCATTATCTTTGCAAACTGTGACTTGGATTTGCAGGTCTTTTGTGTGTATGTTTTTGAGTATTTACTTACATTTATTACAGATAGGAAGAACCTTATGCCCTGTGCCCTTTCTAGTCTTTTATTTTTGGAAATCAGAGAATTTTGATGATTTTAAAATAAGAAAAGGTGTGTGTGTGTGTGTGTGTGTGTGTGTGTGTGTAAATGACAGACTGTATGTGACCTGTATAGCAAAAATGTACCAACCCCTTATAGAAGGGGTGGGGAATGTCCAGTCTGCAGGCCGTATAAGGCCCTCAAAATCATTTGGCCCTGCCAAGGCATTAGGGGTGAGTTAATTAAATGTTTGCCCAAATATAGCAGGCTAATTTTTAAGTTGATAATTTTGAATGGCCCACGAATGATGTTATAATATCCAGATGGCCCTTGGCAGAAAAAAGGTTCCCCACCCCTGCTTTATAGATTTAACTCATTTAAAAGCATGTCGGTTTAGGAAAATCTCCCCCACCTTCACCCCCCCCCCCCCAAAGTAAAGTCCTTAATCGTGTAGAGGAGTGAGCACGTCACAGCCTGAGCTGGCTGGTTGGGGAGACTTTGGGGGGAAGCCCTAACCTTCTCCTCATGGTTAACCCCCATGCTCCAGCTTCCTGCCTGTGAAACAATGGCTGGACCAGTGCTCTCTGGGTTTACCAGCATCTCGGGCCGTGGGTATAAACGTTCCACGGGAAACACCTGCCGGTGGAACGGGAGGGGGCCTGGCACATCCTTTGTGGTGGACGTTGTGGTTTTCATACGCGGGGGAGGATGCGCCGTCCTACCTGGCTGGGCCTTTCTGCTGCAGCAACGTGAAGTGTGCCTCCCATCACTTCATTGAGGAGGGAATGACACAGGTCACAGCTACAACAAAAACATCGGTTCCAGACTCACAGAAATGTGCCAGCCCTGCTGGTCTTTGCAGTGAGATGTTTTTAATTCCTCCTAAACCTCTTTAATAAGCATCTGCTGAGGAATGTTCAATCAGCGGAGAAATCCTGGTTTCTGTTGCCCAGACCATATCGTATAGTTCTCACGGATGCCCCTGAGAGAGTCTCGCCATCTGCCCTGGCGTCGGCTGCCTCCTTGTGATGCGCTTGCCAGACTGACTTTGACCTGAACCCCTTTGCCCTTGTGCAGTTAAACCACCAGGCTCGACAGCTTCTGTCTTTAGCTTCTCAGCCACTGGATCACCCCGCGTGCTTTGTGCCACCTGTTCATGCATAAAACGTCTCTCCCTTTCTTATCAAAGGAAGCTAGAAGCTAGGGATCGTTCATTGTGTCTGCAAAACAGACCAACCGAACAACATATTTGGGACTGATCTTACAGTGTGATGTCAAACTGAACTTGAAATGGAAACCCTTCCTTCCCAAACATCATCTCTCTAAGTCACGTGTTACTGCCGACCACATGAAACCAAAGTGCTGGAGAGCAGCTGTGCGAAGGCCGGAGGGCCTGATGGCTGCAGCATGCCTTGGAAGCTTGGAGTTAATAAAAATATTTGTATTGCTTGATATAAACAAAGTTTTGGGGCAGTTTTTCTAATTAGGAAACTCCAATTATCTTTTAGCCTTGAATCCCCAGTTTCTCTTGTATCCCCTTAGAGGATACTAAGTATTTAAGAAAATAGACCCTGTCTCAGTAGTGATCTTTACTTTTGATTTCTGGTATTGTCACAGTAGATGCATTTCTCCCTAATTTTGTGTCCCCATTCAAATTCAGGGAGTTGAAATCTGGGCTGTTTTAAAAAATTTTTTTTTTAATTTCAGATAGGAAGGGAGAGAGAGAGAGAAACATCGATGAGAAAGAATCATTGATGGGCTGCCTCCTGCACGCCCCACACTGGGGATCAAGCCCACAACCCAGGCAGGTGTCCTGACCAGGAATGGAACTGTGACCTCCAGGTCGACGCTCAGCTGCTGAGCTACTGGGCTGTTGTTGTTTTTTATAGGTCAGAAATGCTCGTGTGTGAGTGGGGAAGACAGTGCCTGTCACCACGCCTGCTCCTGTCAGGCACCCCACAGCCACTGACTGCCTGGGACGGTGGTATAGGGGCTTAAGGGCAGCCTCGGGGCAGGGTGGTTCTCTTCTAACCACATGGAGACCCAGTGCCGCCTCTTCAGGGCCCCACCCCACATCCTTTGTGTGTAAACCCGCTGGGGTTGTGGGCTGTGGCCTTAGTGCTTTCCAAGTTCTCCTCTGTCTCCTGGAGTTTCTGGCTAAACATCCAGGAATCAGGTGACCAGGCGCCATTCTTGCAGGCACAGCCCCTGTTTGCATTCCTAAGATGACACCCACGAGCTGGCAGGGACTGGTCATGAGAGCCACTTGGATAGCATTGGTCAGCCTAGTTTGCTTGTGAAAAAACTGTCTAACACTTTCCAGTTCTCCATATATTATTGAAAGCTTGAAGATGTTTTTTTTAAAAATATATTTTATTGATTTTTTACAGAGAGGAAGTGAGAGGGATAGAGAGTTAGAAACATCGATGAGAGAGAAACATCTACCAGCTGCCTCCTGCACAACCCCTACTGGGGATGTGCCCGCAACCAAGGTACATGCCCTTGACCGGAATCGAACCCGGGACCCTTCAGTCCGAAGGCTGACGCTCTATCCACTGAGCCAAACTGGTTAGAGCTTGAAGATGTTTTTAATCATCAGGATAATGATTTACCTCCTCCTCTGCCTGCACTTCCTTAGTTGCTTCTCAACGGGAGACAGGGAGGAGTTGATGGGTCAAGAGGAACAATAGGAGAAGCATCTGTGTCTGAGTACTTGAGGACTGGACTGGGGGGGGGGGGTGGTTTTCTTTCTGGTGAGGCTGGTCCTAGCCTATTCATTCTCTTCCAATTGCACCCTCTGTATTTTTTCTTTGGATCTGCTTACTCCAGAATGCTTAATTTCATAACAGTAAGCTTGTTTGTCCTTAAGTTCATTTAGGGACTGAATGCCAAGGAGAACCTGCTTTAATAAGTGAGCCAGGTTCCGGTCTCAGGACTAAGGGTTTGGGCTGGTTGAGTTACAGGAGGGGCCATCCTGTGCCATGGGGTGTGTGACGTGGATCAGATGAGAGAACTGGGGAGGAATGTTGAAGTGGGCTAGACTCTCCCTTGGAGGTTATTTTTGTTTGTTTTTGTTTTGAGGTTTTGTTTGTTTGTTTTGTGTGTGTGTGTGTGTGTGTGTGTGTGTGTGTGTGTGTGTATGTGTTTTAAAGAACTGGTAGGAGGCCAGAGAATTGTGGAATGGATCTTGGTGTTTGAATCTATTCTATTGATACCTATCTTTCTTTAGGCTGAAATCAAATCTTCTTGTGGGTCATTCATACTTGATCTTGATCTAATCTCAGATCAGTGGCTTTCTGAACCCATTGTTACAAATGAAATCAGACCAGTTGGTATGGTGCAGAAAAGGGTGTGGGGCAGTTTATTGATGCTTAAGTGGTGAGACTTGAAGTTTCTCTCACAGTGTTAAAGGTCCTTAAGAGTGGCAGAGAGGGGGGGAAAAGTTGTTAAAAATGTTCAGTGCCCACCCATATGCTATATGGGAATTACATTCTAAGAATGTAGTTCTTTGGAATTAAATTTGCTTCTACCTGTGATGGCTGGTCTAACCTAAGGTTTCCTTTCTCCACTCTAGGAGGTGACTTTGGTCCAGAGACTTCCCCTCCTGTCCTGCCCTCTGGCCATGGTGGCGACTTCTCTGTGAGCAGCCTTCCTATGGCTGAGGACACCTACAGGGTGAGCTTGGCCAAGGGTGTCTCCATGTCTCTGCCGTCATCACCTCTGCTGCCGCGACAGTCTCACTCGGCGCAATCAAGATCAAACAAAAAATCCCCAGGTAAGCAAGCAACAGAACAGCACCCAGACCGGGGTCTTGGATATGTATGCAATACACGCATTAAAATTAAGCAAAACTAGTGCCTCTAAGAAATCTGGGAGCAGGTTTTTCCTTTGTACAATGACTTCTGGAAAAAGGAAATCTTAAGAATTATGAATGGATTCATTTAGTTCAACTTGTATATAAAGTATATTGATTACCCAGGCTAGACTTTTATAAAGATTCCAGTCTTGTTATCAATATTAACGTTAACCATCGATTTTGTTGTTTTCTTGCTCATGAATTAGGGAACACTTTAATCTAAACACACTGGTGCACTTAAAGGTTTTGGATTTGGGCAAGTGTAATCTGATAACAGTTATTACTGTCAAGTGTCATATACCGATGTATTTTCTTTGATTACATCATCTGGCACTTGAACAGCTATAAAATTTAATTATTTGTGAAAATTCAAACTTGTAAAGTGTCAGGGAAGGGATGGATGGATTATTTGGTTAAAGTGTTTTTCGCTTTCCTCACGCTTACCAACTTTTATAGTTAACATTGCCAATACAAACCCAACGTTACTTAGCTTGGAGAGGTTATGAGTCAGATGTGCGGAAAGCCTTTCCAAAATGCTGATACCTGGGGTCATAAAAGTCCTTTGACCTTCTTTGAGGCTTGCTGAGTACTTGTTTGCTGAGGGTGGGATGGTTTGGGCCTTCCTGATTATGGGGCCAGCGCAGAATGCTCTCATCAACACGTCACGTGTTTGGAGTTAGTCTAAAAAGTGCCCCGGACTGTAAAAATTGTGTTTGTTTTTCTGGTTTCCTAAATATTTGTGTTTCTTGATATCAAGTGCATTATTTCAGAATCATTTAGTGGCTATTTGCAGTTGGTGGGGAGGTAAAATTAAGAAGGCAACTTTTAAGGCTGTTAGAAATGCGCTATGAGTTGGTGAGTGTCCAAAATATTTGATGATTCTAGAACTTTCTTATTTTGGACAAACATTGTTTACAACCCAGTCATTCGCTGGAACTGGGAGACCTTTTTGGTATGAAGCGATTTCCTGTGCCAAGGAATTTGACCTGTTTATCAGTATTTGGGGAAATTCCTGGAATGTCTTTTCTTCCTTCTCTTTGTCCTCCCCCAACCGCTGTATCTCTGGCAGATTTCTTCTTTTGAATCACAATTTCCACACTGCCTTTCTATAAACTCGGCACAGTGTTTTCCTTTTCCTTTAATCGGCCACATCACTTGTCCTTTGCCCTTGAAGTAGTGTGTTTATGCACTTCCCACGTCTGATGGTTAAGGACCGGGCAGGTGTCTTCTCTAAGCATCCCTCATCTACATAAAATAGATGATAGAATTCGAGCCCATCTGGACTCTCAAGGACCTCGGTGGAGGGTAATGCCGAGTGCAGAGAGTTGATTGTTAGGACAGTGTCTACCCTGTGGTCTGTGCTACTGTAGATGACTTGTTGCTTGAGTCTTGGGACAAGCACGCACTTGAGAGACAGGGAATACTGCACTTCAGATATAATTTCATTATTAATAACAAATTCACTCTTTGTTTTAGTAGGACTTAAATCTTCTTTTTAAATATATTTTTATTGATTTAGAGAGAGGGAGAGGGATAGATCGGCTGCCTCCTGCACGCCCCCCACTGGAGATTAAACCTGCAATCCTGGTATGTGCCCTGACTGGAATTGAACTGTGACCTCCTGGTTCATGGGCGATACTCCATCACTGAACCACACTGGCCATGCTTAAGTCTTCTTTTTAACTGTATTTGGTTTGTTTTGTTTTCAGCTTTATTGAGATACAACTTGACACATATCCATACAAGTTTATATCTGCATGTATTGGAAAATGATTACAGTAAGGTTAGTTGATGCATCCATCACCTCACACAGTTCCAGTTTATTTGGTTATTTAGTGGCACTTTAGTGGGAGGTTAGGTAGCAGCGAGTAGCATGGTGAGCCTGGGAAGTGTGGCCCTCCAGCAGGCTACAAGCTTACCTGCAGAAGGCCCCGACAAGGCCTTGGTCCTGTGTCCTGACCACATTACATGTCCTTGGTTTTGAGAAAATATCCAAGAGTTTGTTTTTCTCCATAGGGACAGCATTTACTTCTGCTAAAATCTTTGCAAGGCCTTATGAATAGAAGGAAATAGTTCTGCAACATCCAGCCTTTTCATCGAGTGAAGAAAATATTCTCCATATTAGAAACTGTGGGCCCAAATGCTAATTAAATACACTCAGCAGGCTCTCCTCCAGCGGAGCCGTGCTTGTGTCGGGCCCAGATTTGTGTCGCCCAGTGGTACCTTGGCTTTATTTTCTTCATCATTTTAATTCGAAAAGGAAAGGTAAGGGCAGGGAAGCTTGCTTAACAATGGCAGTGACTCAGACTCCATCAGAGAAATAAACTGCGTTTTCCCCACAGCGTCTTACACACAGATTTCTGTCTCAGCCATATTGTTGGAAAACTATCCAGAGCCCTGATGTTCTACCTGCCTGTAAAAATAGCTGGCATATGGTTGTGAACGTGCCCTGGATGTAAAAATGGCCGTCTATTTAAAGAGGTAGCCCTGTCGTTGCTAACCATACAGGAATCACGGTGTGCTGTGCCTGCAGCGCCCCTAGGTGTGGCGCCCTCCCCAGGGGCTCCCCCCACCTGAGCGGGATCCTGTCATCTTTCAGATTCAGCTCTGAAATTACCTGGATGACTGTTGTTCTTATTTTTAAGACAAAACCCCTTTCTCTTTTAAGAAGGTGCTTAAAAACACACACACACACACACACACACACACACACACACACACACACACACCACCCACCCACCCACCCACCCACCCACCACCACCACCACCACCACCACCACCACCACCACCACCAAACCTGTTTTACTTGTTTGGATAGAAACTCTTCACTAATTGACGCTAATCAAGCAACTGTCAAGGACAAAACTATTTATTCTAGCAAAGGTCAAATTCTATAAACTCCTGTTAATAGGCGCTCACACAGCCCGTATTAATGAAAGTTTGTATACGGGTACAGGTGGTGGTTAGCTCCTGGGCCATGGGAACTCTGGGCCAGACACAGTTTCATTAACCTTGCAGTACTGTGACCCTGCATTTTACGTGATTGAGTTTCTTACGTTCCACTTAGATTCCTAATTATTATTTTTATTTCCTCTCCTCTTATCTTGCTCCACTTGTTCATATATATATATATATATTTTTTTTTACTGCTAGTTGAAAGATGCTGTTTTCTGAGTATTTCAAATTTGTGTTTTTTTTTCTAAATGGAAAAATACATTTTCTGGTCATGAAAACAAGGACCAGTGTCCATTAAAGTAATTCTGTGGCTAGTGCAAGCCTTTCTGGATTAAGAATTCATTAATGTTTGTAGTGTATCCTTTTGTCTTCCAGAGAAGAGCAAAGCCCATTTCCTGTGGTTTGTTTATTAGTAACGTCATTAGTTACTTTCTATTTGGATTACATTTCCCAGGTCACTCCAGGCCCATTATGAGACAATCCAAAGGTCCTGCCTGAAGGAGAAGCGCCTGTTAAAACACTGCGATGGCTAGGACAGCAGGTGGTGACCAGCGGGTGGTGCTGCTTTTCTCACCCTCGCCTGTGTGGGGGCACTGGGTCCTGCCGGCTGTTTGCACCTTTGCTGCTTCCGGTTCCAGGTCTGGCTCTGTTGACAGAGCTGATGTAGCAGTTTTGAAAACCCCCCTGGCTGTCTGTTTCTTTAAGGGAAAAACCTCAAAGCGGACAGGCTGTAAAGTGGAAGTCATTCTGCCCTTTGATTCTTGGACCGTGAGTTCATGTCTGCCAGGCCCCGCCCTCCCTCACCCCCTAGAGTGTTTCTGTAGAAAACTGGAGATCCCAGCAGAGAGACACAACTACTCTAAGCGTTTTGATTTTTCTAGTTGTTTTTTATTTTTTAATCTACTCCACCTAAACCGGAGACCACATGTGCTCTGCCTTTTTTCATTTAATAGTATATCATGAGTAGTTTCCAGTTTGCTTGAAGAACTTGATATTTAATGTCCATTGTTTCCATTTCCCATTCCTGATTTTTAGCGAATTTTAATGTGCAGGTCAGTAGTGTTAAATACATTCACAGAGTTGTGCAGCCAGTCTCCAGAACTCCCGATGTGAATATTTTTGTCCAGTCATTGCAGTCATTTTTAATACACAGCTGGTATCTCAACCGTGGCGGTTCCCAGAAGTGGAATTACTGAACTGAGTGGACTGCGTATTTAAAGATTCTTGATACGTAGAGTCCAGCCACTTTCCAGAAAAGCCGCATTGATTTCGCATGCCCTCTGGCATTCTCGGAGAGGCTCCTTTTGGAGCGGACCTCTTCCGGGAACGGTGTTAAGTGGATGGCGCTGGTAGGTTCTTTGTCCCGCCGAGTTGTGAACTCCCGAGAATTAGGATAAGGAGGCTGAGGAACTCATTCTGGAACCTTCCTCGTTTGAACTTCTTCTGTCTACACCTCTCCGACGGATTTCCATTTTTTTTCTCTCCACGATACTGTCAGGGAAATTATCACAGCTGAGTCAGGTCAAGTTCAAGGTCAGAACAACACTCAGCTGGCTTCCCCTTTTAGCTGCCACCCCAGGTCTGTGCTTTGTGGTGAGGATCATGGAGGATCATAGACAAGTTAGCGTTGGCAAGGCCTCTATCGCACACCCATCAGGCCTATTTGCAGATACGGAACCAAAGACCGCGCATCTGAGTGGAACTTGCCCCGATGTACAACTTATTGGCGGATCTTGGCCTAAGCCCAGGTCCTCCCCTCTGTCTCCAGCACATTCTCCTATGCCGTCTGCACTGTTCTGTCTGTCCATTGTTGACCTTGGGGTGTTCATGACGTGGCTTTGTGTTCTGGCTGCATGTACGTGGGGAGGTCATAGGCTTACAGGTGTGCACACGTGTGTCTGAGGCTCCTTCTCGGGGAGGTGGAGCATAACACAGGGAACGCGCAGTCCAGCAAGCTAGTCCTGGGCTCTGCCTTCACCTCTGAGTGGTCAGGGCCCCGGTCAGGGATCGGACCTGCAGCAAGGATAGTTTTGCCTGCTGTGGTCAACAGGACAACATTCTGTTTTTCTCCTGGAGACTCGTTGGAGGGTAGCCTCCTCCAAGGAGTTACTGCCACGTGCAGCCATGATTGGGACACACACACTTTCTGTTCTGTGTTCACACCTAGAACCGGGTGCCTGCGTTTGCTCCACCGTGAACCTAGGACCTTTGCGTGCCATTTATCCCCCTGCCCCTGAGTCCTGGTTCACCCAAATAGGATATGGCTCGTTCCTCAAAACCACCCCAGAGTTTTAAAGAATACTGATGCCTGGGTCATACCTTCAGAGATTCTGATTGGATGCATATGAGGCATGGCCTGAGCATTGGGGTTTCTTAAAAGCTTCCCAGGCGAGTCTAACATGTACCACTGATGAAGAATGTGATTATCTCATAGTTCCTTTTCAAGAAAATACATAGGTTTTTGTTTCTTTATTTTCTAAATTTTAAAAATTATATTGCAGGAGGAAACTATATTACAAAAATGTACAAAATAAAGATACAGTAAATCTTGGTTTCCTTCATACCCAGAAAACAACTACTTCTGATGCTTGGTTGAATGTCTTTCCTGCCTTGTTTCTATAGAGATGTATTTGCCCATTCCCCCAACCACTGGACAAGTGGACAAGTAAGAGGTTCCCAGTTTTCCACTTAATAAAGAACAGCAGAAGAACATTCTTGAATATTAATTTAAAGGCATCTTTCTTTAAACAGACCAGCGATTTTCAACCCTTTTCATCTCATGGCACACATAAACTGATTACTGCAATTCTGCAGCACACCAGAAAATATATTTTTTGTCGATCTGACAAAAAAATAAGTATCATTTTGATCCATTCACACCAGATGGCTATTGTTATGTTGGCTGTTGTCATTTTTTAAATTTGACAGACTAAGTAAAAAGAGGTCAGTGCCCTTGACTAAATCGTCAGGTATTGCAAGTTTTAAAAGTTCTTAATGGCACACCAGCTGAAAATCACTGGATAGACTATAAAAGTGGGATTACTGGGTAAAAACTTACCAATGTCCAGAATGAGTTTTTATATACTTACCAGAGGCCCGATGCACGAAATTCATGCAAGACTAGGCCTTCCTTCCCCTGGCTGCCGGCACCGGCTTCCCTCTGGCACCCGGGACCCAGGCTTCCCTCACAGACCCGGCTTTGTCTGGAAGGTCATCCGGAAGGATGTCCGGTCTAATTAGCATATTACACTTTTATTATTACAGAAGATTGGTCTTGTGTGCTTTTTTCTTTGGGGAATATTTGTAATAGTTGGCCTCTGTTCTACTGGGGCATTATCTATGTCTTACTGAATTATCACAGCTTTCTTGTTTGTTTTAAGGCTATCAGTCATGTAGGTTATTAAAAATTTTTTCCCAGTTCATCATTTTCCACTTAATTAGGTTTACAGTGTTTTATGACTCACAGAAGTTTTTTATTTTCTCAAATTAAAATTTTTTCACTGTGATTTATCCCATTGCATTTCTTAAAAACAGCTTTATTGAGATATTTTACATAACATATAACTCATTTAAAGTTTACAGTTCAATGTGGGGTTTTTTTTTAGCATTTTTACAGGGTTATGAAACCATCATTACAATCTAATTATAGAACATTTTTATCTCTTTAAAAAATTCTCATTAGCACTCACTCCACATTCCTTCCTACCCACCTCTCATCTCAAACCCCTACCCCCCTGCCTTCAGCAACCACTAATCTGCTTCCTGCTTCTACATTTGGCCTATTCTGGGCATTTCATATAAATAGAATCATATAACATGTAGTTACTTGTGACTGGCTTTTTGCAGGTAACAGTGTCGTCTAGGTTCATCCATGTTGTAGCATGTGTCACTACTTCATTCTATTTCATTGCCAAATTTTTTTCTATGTGCATACCACACTTTAAAAATCCATTCTTCAGTTTATGACATATGGGTTGTTTCCACTTTTGTATCTTATGAACAGTGCTGCTGTGAACATTTATGTATGTATGTGTGTATTGTTTTTGTGTGGATGTATCCATTTTTTCCTCGGGTAGTACCTGGCAGTGGGATTGTGCCATCATATGGCAACTCTATTGGGGATCAAGCCTACAACCCTGACCTGGAATTGAACCGGCGACCTCCTGGTACATGGGATGAACCCCAATCAACTTAGACACACCAGCCAGGCTTTTTTTTTTTCTTCATATTTTTGATACTATTGTTTCAGGCACAGAATTTTTTATTTTGATGTAGTCCAGTTTACTACTACTTTTTTTTTTTTTTTTTCTGTCCTTCGATGTCATATCTAAGACACCGTTGCCTAATCCATGGCCACAGAGGCTTGCACCTTTGTTTTTTCCTAAGAGGCTTCCCGGTTTTAACTCGTCCATGTAGGCCTGCCATCCCTTTTGTGAGTTCATACTTTTGTGTATGGCGTGAGGTCGGAGGCAACCTCACTCTTTTACATGTGAATATCCAGTTGTCCCAGCAGCATTTATGGAAAAGATCATTCTTTTCCCACTGAGTGGTCTTAGATTGACCCAGGCATCGCTGTGCCCTGACCCAGCCTTGTTGTTCCACTTACCCCTTGGCGAATTCTCTTCTCTGTGCCCTAGGCCAGAACTTCCACTGTCCGAGTTGGCGTGGCTTGCATCTCTGCTCCATCCGGCCTTCCTTTGTGTCTCTCCTTTTCCCTACGTGAGAAATCACTTCTTACTGCAAACCTCCATAGCATGGTGCGCCAACTCCGTCCGCCCTGACGCGCTGGGAGCCCCGGGTCTTTGTGTGTTCCCCTTGGAGCCTGGAACACAGGGTCTGAGCCCCTCCTTCAGTCACCCTTGTGAGGGGCACAGGTGTGCACCTGTTCAGTGAATGAGACTTCAGTAGTGGGCATTCATCAACGGCGTATGGTTGGTTGAAATACTAATGGATATGGCAATGTAAACATAATGCTCCGTTACATTTATAAAGCTAGGAACACACCTTCCCTCATCTAGAGAGAACTGATTAAAGTCCTAGCTCTCTCTCAGGGCCTCGCTCTCATCAGGCAGCGGGCAAAGGGGAGTATGTTTTAAAGATATGTTTATTGATTTCAGAGAGGAAGGGAGAGGGAGAGAGAGAGACTGATCAATGATGAGAGAATCATCCATCGCCTGTCTCCTGCAGGCCCCACACTGGGAATTGAGCCTGCAACCTGGGCATGTGCCCTTGACCGGGAATTGAACCGTGACCTCTTGGCTCATAGGTCAATGCTCAACCACTGAGCCATGCCGGCCGAGCAAGAGGAGGATGTGTTAAACTGGGTTTGCCGGCAGCCTTCTCTGCCCTGCTTCTCTGTGCTCCCGCCACTCTCCTGTGTTCTCAGGCTTTGGCATGTTTGCTGCATGGTCCCCCCCGCCCCCTCATGCCCCCCCCCCCAGGTGAATGATGACTGCAGGTTTTATCCCGTCACACTTTACAGCAGTGTCAGCTGCGCCTGTGGTGGTGTCAGATGGCTCTGATGGCGGCTGGAACCAACCCAACCCCATGCTTAGAAACGAGCCTTTTTTATCTCAAGAAAATGGATGGGGGCAGGGGTAAGCGGCGGCGGGAATCTTCTTTCTGGTTGCGTCTGACTCACAGAGAAGCAGAAGCCCACGGAAGCCACGGCATCTCCGTCGCGCAGGAATGAACGTTAGTGTCGAGTAGGAAGGGACAGAAGGGGAGATGGGTGTTGCCGCTGGCAGCTCCCGTTGGCTGGGGAAGGTCTGTGTGAGCAGGGTGGCTGGCTGTGCTCCAGGCCAGGGGCAGGGTGTGCAGGGCCTGAGTGGGAAGTAGAGTGAGTGCAGGGTGGTGGTGTAGGAGAGAGGCCCATGAGAACCAGGTGCCTTACCACAGGGACCATGGGACCAGCGGGAAAGTCTTCAGTAGTCGGGCCTGGAGCCTTGAAACCCGTAAGCTTTGCCTCGCTCGGAGGGCTTACGTAGAGTAATGGCTAACCCTGTTCCGCACTGAATCCTTTCTCTGCACAAAGGTTCGGAGAAATACAACTGAGGAGACTCTTCCAAGGAGCTGTATGCCCTAACCGGTTTGGCTCAATGGATAGAGCTTCGGCCTACGAACTGAAGGGTCCCAGGTTCGATTCCGGTCAAGGGCATGTGCCTTGGTTGAGGGCACATCCCCAGTAGGAGGTGTGCAGGAGGCAGCTGATCGATGTTTCTCTCTCATCGATGTTTCTAACTTTCTATCCCTCTCCCTTCCTCTCTGTAAAAAATCAATAAAAAAATATATTTAAAAAAAAAAAAAAAGGAGCTGTAGCTTTCTTGTTACTTCCACTACCAATGAAGTCCTCCTTTATTGGTCATGGGTCCTAATTGGCCGATGATGAGTTCACTTAAAAAAAAAAGATTTTATTTTTATTTACTATTACTATTTTTTAATCTTCACCTGAGAATATTTTTCCATTGATTTTTCAGAGAGAGTGGAAGAGAGAGGGAAAGACAGAGAGGAACATCAATGTGAGAGAAACACATCGATGGGTTGCCTCCTGTATGCTCTCTGGCCAGGGCCTGGGCTGGGGAGGAGCCTGCAACTAAGGTACGTGCCTTTGACCAGAATCGAACCCGGGAGCCTTCAGTCTGCAGGCCAGTGCTCTATCCACTGAGCCAAACTGGCTAGGAGGGCAGATTTTAGTTTTTAGAGCAGTTTTGGGTTCACAGTGAAATGGACTAGAAGGTACAGAGATTTCTCATATACCCTCAGCCCCCACACAGGCTCAGCCTCCACCATTATCAACATATCCCACCAGGGAGGTGCATTTGTTAAATCAGTACCCCTCCCCTGATACTTCACTGTCACCCAGAGTGCCCATAACTTATCTTAGGGTTCACTGTGTAGATTAGACATTCTGTGAGTTTGGACAAACGTGTAATGACATGTATCCATCATTAGGTGTCACACTGAATATTTTCACTGCCCTGTTTCTCTCTCTCTCTCTCTCCACCCCACCTTGAACCCCTGACGACCGCTGATCGTTTTGCTGTTTCCACAGTTTTGCCTTTTCTAGAATATTGCATCGTTGGTTTCTTTCACTTAGTAATAGGCATTTAAAGTTCCTCCATGTCTTTTCATGGCTTGTTGGCTCATTCTTTGCAGCACTGGATAGTATTCAGTTGTCTGAATGTAGTACAGTATTTTCATTCGTTGACTTACCTAAGGGACATCTTGGTTGCTTCCAAGTTTTGAACAAAGCTGCTATCAACACCTGGTGCAAAGTGTTGTGTGGACATAACGCTTTCAGTGCCTTTGGGTAAACCCCAAGGAGCACGATGACTGGATTGTGTGTAAGAGTGTGTTCGGTTTGTAAGAAACTGCCAGACTGTCTTCCGAAGTGGCTGTGCCACTTTGCATGCCCACCAGCCACGCGTGAGAATCCCCGTTGCTCCGCGTCCTCACCCGTGTTTGGTGTTGTCGGTGTTCTGAGTGATCCCTCATCGGGAGACGGGGTAATGACCTCAGTGCTTCTCTCACAGGGGAGGGGAGGTTTGAAAGGAATGTGGCCTGTGAAGCCCAGGGCTGACCCTCCGGTTCCCCTGTGGGCTTGCTGTTTCAGGGGAACCATCTGCCTCAGAGCCCAGCTTCAGCTTCCTTCGTCCGTCTCGGTGGCCCAGAATGGATTCAGCCCCATATCCTCAGCCAGATGCCCTCCAGCGGGAGCTCACCCTCAGATCTGTGTGTGTTCTGGCAAGCACGTGTCTCCTGGATGTGCGGCAGGCTTTGTTCCCTGTGAACAGGACGCGAGAGCAGCGGTAACGCCCCGACGGCCTGACGTCTGGGTTCCCGCTCCTGCTCTGCCACCGACTACGGGTGTTACTCGTCTTCCTTTGGTTTGCACGGGATTTGCGATGAACATGTTAGGTCTGTAAAATTGCCCTGTGAGGGAAGCCAGCTCTTAGAACGCGTGTGGTAAGTGCAGAAATAAGAAATGAGGTGGAAAGCGGAAAGGTGGGATGCCCCGCCTCCGTAATTTGTGATGCTCCCGTGAGCTCCTGTGGAAATGAGAGACAGTGACTCATGGAGCTGATGGGGTGAGGATGTGCCTAAATGGTCCAGATTGGCTCGCCAGGCAGGGTGAGCCACACTCCCGTGGGCGTCGAGCAGTTACTGCCTGACACTGTGCATGAGGGCAGCTACAGGGCTGTTCCTTCCGCAGGGAAGTGAGGAAGCCAGCAGGTCAGGCAGAGACCTGCGTGTCGGGGTTCCCTCGAACATCCCTTACGTGGCCCATAAGTGCCATGTGCAGACACACTGTCTCCGGATGGCACAGCTGCTTTTCTTCTGCCTTTAACACAGACTGCCTTTTATTTGGACAAGCCCCAGACGAAGGAGATGGCTTGTGCTTAGGTCTGCATTGTACCAGAAATGTGTACTTCAGACACCAGAAGCCCATTATGTGAGGGACCGGTGGGGGCCACGACTGGCCGGGGGAGCAACAGGTGCATCTCTCCTCCTCCAGAATTGGCCCCGTTTTGCGGAGCAGATGCAGTTGACTGCATGTACGGCCACTGTGCCCAGGCCATCACTCCATGCCACACTGCACAGAAGTGTCACTCGAGAATGCAGGCACATTACTGGCCCTTCGGTCTGGGGCATTCGGATGTTTCACAAGGCCTCTGGATGTTGAGGGTCTTCAGGAATCACAAGAGAATATGTGCCAGTTGCACACATCCTGGAGTCTAGTGTTAATATTTGATTGGGAAATGTTTGCTATGGAAAGTTAGAGATACTGGACTGAGCCTCATGGGCTGTTGTGTCAATCAAAAAAAATGATTGTGGACTTCAAGTTCTTTAGCAAAAATTCAATAGAGATAGCCTTTATTTAAAATATTTCACTTTTACAAAACAGTGTACATTTCTTTCAGTTATGTAGTTCTTATTAGAACTAGATGTGTGTACTCTAAAATGTGAATGAGCCCTGGCTGCTGTGGCTCAGTTGTTTGAAACGTTGTCCCATGCAACTAAGGGTCGATGGTTTGATTCCCAGTCAGAGCACATACTCAGTTAATCCCTGGTTGAGGTGCAGGTGAGAGGCAGCCTTCCGGGGTTCTCTCTCCCTCTCCCCCTTTCTCTCTAGAATCAATGAAAAATGTATCCTTGGGTGAAGAAGGTATACATGCACTCATATGTATGCATTGAAGTTTGTGTGTGTGTGTGTGTGTGTGTATCATAGATTCTCAGAGTGTGATCTTTTTTATTTTTAGAAATTGTGATGTTTAAGCAGATCTTATCTCCGTTAGATAAGCTTGAATTCTCTTCCCTCTCTGCCTTCTAAATAGAGAATTTCTACCCAAGCTATCTATGCAGTGTCATGGAAGTTTCTGGCCCTGAAAGAGTAGCACAGACCTGGTTTCAAATCCCCAGTCCTTGTTCTCCATAGCCCTGTGTCCTTGGAAGTTACTAGGCAACCTCTCTGATTCTTGCTTTCCTCGTCTGGAAATGAGAAGAAATGCTTTACCATTTAGGTCTTTGAGAGACAGGGGGAATGTTTGTAAAGGGCCTGGCCCCTAAAACACACCCGAGAAATGCTGCTACTGCCCCAACTGGTAAGGTTAAGTGATTTGCCTCTCCCCCTTTGCCGGCCTCTCTCACACTTCATCCTCTTTTATTTTTATTGAATTTATTGGGGTGACAATTGGTAGTTACATACTTTTCAGGTGTACAGTTCTATTGCATTGTGAGTGAGTTCACCACCCCAAGTCAATTCTCCTTCCATCACCATTTACCCCCCTTTTACCCCCCATCCACCTATCCCCCTTCCCCTCTGGTAATCACCATACTGTTGCCTGTGTCTATGAGTTGTTTTTTTCTTAATCCTTCACCTTTTTTACCCAAACCCCCCCCCCACAACCCCTCCCCTCAGACAGCTGTCAGTGTGCTCTCTCTCTATGAGTCTGTTTCTGTTTTGCTTGTGTATTTTGTTCATCAGATTCCCACATATGAGTGAGATCATATGATACTTGTCTTTATCTGACTGGCTTGTTTCACTTAGTGTAATGCTCTCCGGGTCCCTCCATGCCGTCACAAAGGGTAAGATTTCCTTCATGCTCTTGACTTCAGTCTTCAATCTGTTTCTCTGACGTGAGGCAGGGAAGCCACCACCGCTTTAGTGCAGAGACCCTTCAAGCCTGATTTGGGTTAGTAACTGTTGAGGAAACCGTTCCAACTAAATTACTATTTGCATTTGCATTGGTAAGTTCTGGGCATGGTGTTGGGGACTAGCGGACCCATTCACAGCTTCTGTGGCAGCGACGTGTTCGCTATCTCATTGGTTTTCATTTCCCGTAGTGTGTGCTGCTCCAGCCAGTGTCTTGTTTACTTATTCTTGGTCCTGTTGTAGCTGCCATTGAAAGTGAGGAAGACCCACCCGTGAGAAACACAAGGAACTGAGTTTTGAAGGAGTGTGAGAAGCAATCCACCGGGAAGCAAACCCAGCATCTATGCGTTGTCGTGTGGTTTCGGGTTGAATCTGTGGGGCTGAGAAAGGCGCCCCAGAGTGGCCACCTGAGCCCTCTTAAGTCGGGAGAAAATGATGCCAGCCCACCAGGTCAGGAAGTACACACTCAGCAGTTTCTGAGGAATTGATGGTGACTCGGTATTAGCTTTGACTATATGTTTTTCTTAAGTTTGTGATGTTTTAATGAGCAGTCGAGGAATTCTAGCTCCTTTTAAGGCAGGAAAAATCTTATCGTAGCTTGATACCTGTGGCACCTTGACTTATTCTCACTGTGCTGCAGGTAGATTTCATCAGGATGCACAGAAGGGATAAAATAAAGACTGTTGAGTCTGACATGTTTAACCTGAGACGAGAAAGAAACATCCTAGCAGAATGCTTAAGAAAAATCACATTTTTATTGGGATTTTGACCCCCTTTCAGTATTTTTGTCGCTTACATCCCCCTGTTTCTTCCTTTCAAAGTGGAAATTCTTAGTTTGTGTGCCCTTGGCCTTTAAACACAGTCCCTTTTTATGGACTCGTGCCCTCTGGGCTCGTTCTCACACCCCCCCACACCCCCCGCCAGGTCTCCTGGACTTGATGGCAGCTAAGTTGGCACAATATTTTTCCAGAGCCCCTTTCATCATAAGAGGCTGCTGTGTAGGTGGATAGGACATTTTTGGGGTGGTGTCCTTTATTTTTCCGAATGGCCTCAGAGACACTCTGAGGAGCTTCCATCTTTTTTTCACCGAGTTTCCATAAACATTTGCTTCCTGCAGGTTTATTGAGCATCAGCTGAGTGTTGGAGCCTGGGCTCGAGGTGAGGTGGATGTAAAAGTAAATAAATACTTGGCCCAAAGCTTTGGGGACCTCTCGGTTTATGAGACAGGTAATGACAGTTAAAGCATTGAGGTGTCTACAAAGTTGTGACATCACAGAGAAGGGACAAACAAACCTCTTTTGGGGGGAGCCAATGAGGTTCCAGCTGTATGTGATTTTGGAGTGGGTTCTTGAAGGTTGAGTTAGGGGTTACATGGCAAGTAGGTGCTTCCAGGGGTTGGGTTGGACAGGAAGGCCGTCCCATCGGGAAAGAACAGCCCACATGAAGTCTGGAGGGCGTGCAGGCACGTGGCTGGAGCTCTCAGGGCATGGCGGGCAGGTGGCATTCGATGAGGATGGAAATACAGGGGGAGCCAGCAAGCATTTTATTCTTTTGGCAGTGGTGGTGTTTGACCATATTTTAGGTAGCGGGATGAAATAAATAGATTTGAATGCTCAGACAGTAACTACCAGTATTCATTCTATACAGGCCCTCTTGGAGTTAAGGAGACTGGTTGGGACTCTTTGCAATGATTCGAATGAAGTAAAGTGGTTTAAGCACCTGCAGTGACCAAGGAGAATGGAGGGAGGTGGAGGTCAATTTGAGAAAGTTTTAGGAAAAAAGAATCTATAGGTTGTAGTGACCTGTTGGATATGAAAATTAGGGAAGGAAGAAAAGTGCAAAATGGCTCAGGGCCAGGGCTTGCCAGGCCTTTCCCGCTAATGTCACACAGGAAGTACTGGCCCAGCAGTTGGGAGAAGTGGACTATCCCTGGGACACTGCCCTAGACTGCCCAGCAGACCAGAGAGATGAGGGATCCACCTCTCTTCACACCCTTACCTCATTCTTTCCACCCAGTTGGGAAGCTTGCTAGAAGCTTGGTTTTCTAGATGGGTCCAGATTCTAAAAATTGTGCTAATGGCTTTACATTTTCCCCTATGCACCAGGTAGTTACCAGGTGTCTCCAAGGTGGTCATTATTCTCGTATTTTAGGTGAGGACCGTAAGGCTCTGACAGGTGTAATGCGACCCCAGTTCTGGGATTCCTGTCCCTACGGGTGTAGATGCCGGTATGTTGACTACACTGTGGAATACAGAAACAGGTTGGTCAGGTAGGGACAGCAAGTTTGACCTTGAATATCTTGCATCTTGGTTGTTTCACACGCACTGCCCTCAAGGGAGGAGGAAGGATTTCAAGACAGGGCATCTGTGCCAAATGCTGTGAAGGTCAAGTACGATAAGGAATGGAAAGTGTTTGTTAGCCTTTGAAAATAGGGTAATTGATGACCTTAGAGTAGAGTCAACAAACATTCCTGTCATTGACCAGGTGTTGAATAGTTTAGGCTTTGAAGGCCACAAGGTCTGTGTTTTAACTACTCAGCTCTGCCGCTGTAGTGCAGATCAGCCGCAGACAATGCATAAACGACCACGCATGGCTGTGTTCTGCTTGCCCTTTATCTTTAAAACATGCAATGGGACAGGTTTGGCCTCTAGTCCTTCCTTGGCCAACCTGACTTAGAGGAAAGGAAACGGGGAGTGGAAACTTAGTATTTATTCAGTGCTTACCATGCCCCAGACACTTTAGATCAGGGGTCCTCAAACTTTTTAAACGGGGGGCCAGTTCACTGTCCCTCAGACCGTTGGAGGGCCGGACTATAGTTAAAAAAAAACAAAAACTATGAACAAATTCCTATGCACACTGCACATATCTTATTTTGAAGTAAAAAAAACAAAACGGCAAAAACACCCGCATGTGGCCCGCGGGCCGTAGTTTGAGGATGCCTGCTTTAGATAAACATTTTTAACCCTGAGGTACAGGTACCAGCCCCACTTAGAGTTGATGGAGAAACCCAAGAGTGTAGATGACTTGCCTGAAGGTTACACAGCCAGTTAATGACTGGCTGGGATTTGAACTTCAGTCTGCCTGACCCCAAAGCCCCCGGGTCATTTCCACTCCACTCCACTGTCACCCGGAACAGCAGCCTTAGGTCAAATCCCTCCCAAAAGGCATAGATGGCACAGAAGCCAGCAAGGTCTGCGTTCCTGCCGTTGTTCTGTGACTCCAGTGACGCTGTGTGTTTTTTGGCTTCACCCTTGTATTCGTCAGCGCGGGCTGCCATGGCCAAGTACCACACACCATGGGCAACCGCAGACGTTTATTGTCTACAGTTAGGAGGCTAGAAGGCATGACAAGGTGTCGGCAGATTTAGTTTCTCCTCAGGCCCGTCTCCTTGTTTGCAGAAGACCATCTTCTCGCTGTGTCCCTCACATGGTCTTTCGTCCCTGGTGTCTGCGTGTCCAAATTTCCGCTTTAAGAAAGAAAAAAGAGAAAGAACTCATGGACACGGATAACAGTGTACGGTGATTGTTGGGAGGGGCGGGTGAGGTGGGGGAGGTGGCAGAGGGTACAGGGGGGTAAGTAATGATGGGAAAAAATAATAAAATGGAAAAATTTTTCTTTTTTAAAGATACCACTCGGATCGAATTAGGGTCCATCCCAGTGGCCTCGTTTTAACTTACTTATTCAACTTCTTTAAAGGCTTCTTCTCCAAATACAATCACATTCTGAGATACTGGTAGTTAGGGCGTCAACATCTGAATTTGGGGGAACACAGTTCAGCCTGTCACAGCCTCCCTCCTCTGTGATGAGTGTCAGGCCACCGTGAGCCTGAATTCCTCATGCAGAAGGTAGAGGGAATCTTCTATATGCGAAGGTGTCTCTTAATTATCATTTGCACCTTGAGTGAACTTTTTAAAATAAACTTTTTATTTTAGAACTAGAGGCCCAGTGCATGATTGAATCATGCACGTGTAGGGTCCCCTACACGCTTTCGCTTTTCGGGTGGAGCTGGGTGCCTGTCTGCTGGTGCCGGAGCAGACAGGCACTTTTGATGGTCCGCGACCGCTGAGGGGGGCTACCCTGCTGTTGATGGTCCGTGGCCACTGAGGGGGGCTACCCTGCCGTTGAGAGGCACAGCTGGGTATCCACGGCAGGCCCCCTCAGCGGCCATGGATCTGGCCATTGAGAGGCACGGGGGGTGGGAGTCCCACCCCCTGCACCTCTCAACAGCAGGGTAGTCTCCCTCAGTGGCAGCAGATCCGTGCCTCTCAATGGCCGGATAGGCCACCCCGAGTCCCGCCCCCCAGCCTCCTGCCGCCCAATCGTGGGCGTAGCGGAGTGATGGTAATTTACATGTTACTCTATTATTAGATAGGATAGTTTTAATTTTATAGAGAAGCTCCAGAGATAGTTGAGTTCCCAGAAACCACATACCTAGTTTCCCCCAGTTATTACCTAGTACATTAGTATGACACGTTGTTACAAGTAATGAACATTATTAGCTAAAGCCCATACTTCCCTGGTATTTCTTTCATTTATACCTAATCTTATTCATTACATTTACTTGTCGTGTCCCCTTGGGCTCCTCTGGGCTGAGACAATTTCTCAGACTTCCCTTGGTTTTGATGACCTGGGCAGTTTTGAGGCAGAGCATACCGTTCAGGTGTTTTGTAGGATGCCCCTCTGCTGGGATTTCTGTTTTCCTCGTGGTCAGACTGGAGCTGTGGGTTTTGGGGGAGGAGGACCCCAGGCGAAAAGTGCCCTTCTCATCACATCGTGCTGATGGTACACACTAGCACTGTGACTCAGCCCAGTTTATAATCACCTGGGCTACCTGACCGGGTAGTGGTCGTCAGGTTTCTCAGGGTAAAGTTACTCTTCTCCTTACGTCCCTCTCCATGCTGTGCTCCTGGGAGGGAAGTCACTGTGCATAGCCCACCATGAAGGGTGGGAGTGATGCTCCCCTCCTTGAGAGTGGACTCTCTACATACATTATTTAGAGTTTTTCTGCATGGGAGGTTTATCTCTTCTTCCCCAATTTACTTATACTAGTACTAGAGGCCCGAAATTCGTGTGCAGGTGTGGTCCCTAGGCCTGGCCTGTGATCAGGGCCATCTTCCCCAGCTGCCTGCAGCCGACCCGACCCTCACCCACTCCCAGTTCCCCGTTCGCCATCGGGCGATCGGTGCTTGATGGCCAGTTCCCGCCTGATCATTGGCCCCGGCCCCGCAGCGGGTGGCCATCAGGCGATCAGAGCCTGCTGGCTGGGGAAGGGGACCAAGAGGTGGTCAGTGCGCCTCATAGTGTCTGGTCCAGCGGTCGTTCTGGTTGTTCTGCCATTAGGGTCAATTTGCATATTACCCTTTTGTTACATAGGATATCAGTATAGATTCATAGGTAGATGAAATGGCAGTGTTATACTGTGAGGCAGTGAGCCCTGAGGTCCTTTTGCAGCATCCCCCCTGCCCTCCACCCCCCAATGTTGCCTTCTTGGCTGCAAGTGAGGCTGATCAGCCTTTGCAGGGGCCTAGTATGTTGGAATTCTGTTAGGTCAAGCCTAAAATGGGGGCGGAGTTGCTGCCTCAGCAGTTTAATTCTGCCATGTGGACTGTTAACCATATGTGTGTTACCTGAAACCTTAAAGAAAAAAGCATTCATGGACTTCACAATGCTAATGGGCGCAAGCATTGTTGTCTTGCTGGTAAAGAAACACACTTCGGGATTTAGTCTGAAATTAGCATTGAAGCAGCGCCACCGTGTGGTCACTGCTGGAGGGTCAGTGTGTTCTAGGGACAGTTTTTGTGGAATTCCATGACTGCTGACCTGCATGCTGTCTAATAAAAAAGTACTTTTAAGAAAAAAAACAACATTGCAAAGTCTTAAAGAAAAGAGAAGCTGCCTCTGACCGTGCGTGTATACACACCCGGGTTCACATAAAAAGTAAACACTTTGAAGTTAAAATTCCCAATTTATTTCTTTGGGCATATTAAACTGTTAACTTTTAATATGTGTCTTAAGGAAAGCTTTTTCCTCCTGATTATTCAAAAACTGTTTAATAGCTGAAGTGTAAAAGGGCAGCAGGTTGAAAAATCCTGACCTTCTGGAGCTATTTTTCTTTGGCTGTAGGTTGTGGGCTTAATTTAATAGTTTCATTCTTCTTTGCCCAGATGTTTGAAGATGTTTTTGCAATCAGGCCTATGATGTTTAAGCGTCCGTGGAAAGCAGCCAGGGAGCCCTCTGAAGCTCACTGTGATCTGTGGGAATGTGTGTGTGTGTGTGTGTGTGTGTGTGTGGTGTGGGGGGGGGTGGGGGGGAGAGGAGGGAGGGCGGTTAGGAGATTAGCAGCTCTCTGCCTTCAGGAATGTTTACATCCACAGGAGGAGTCCTCAGATCCCGAGAGTTGGGTGCGTTGCTGGGATCCTTTAATGTGGCCTGTGGTTGACCAAGGTGACTACAGTGGAGATTTCGTGTGACAGCCTGTTAGAGCTGTTTTTTAAAAAAATAAAGCAGGTACTCTTTTTGTTGTAATCCATCAGCGTTGCCAGGAGCTCTAAACTTTATGTTTATTTTGATCCGCTGTTGAGAGGGCGGTGAAGTGAAGTTGCAGTTTCTGGGGCAGATGAGAATACCTCTAAAAGATGCTGACAGCCCCGCAGTTCTGTGGAAAGCCTTCTCTCCGTTGTGTCCTGCGCCCGGGACACTGAAGAGGTGAAGCGGTGCTGCTGAGGGGGTTGTGGCCGGCGGGGTCGCTCACGGCGGTTCCGCGGTAGGAGATGGCTCTGCCTGTGGCTCCTCACCTGGCCCCTAAGTCAGTGATGCCATGGGTCACCTGTGTCATCTGCCAGGGCAGCCTGTCCTGTTCGTACTTGAAAGAGATCATGGCTGAGCCCAAAATACCGCTTTGCTGCTGCTCTCGTAGGCCCCTGATGTTTTCCGGAGGTTTCCCAGATCATGGAAATCACGTGCTTTCAATGTGACCTCCTCACCAAAGGGCTCGGAGAAGGGCGTTGGCCTCAAGCTCGCAGCCTAACCTCTGCGGCGCCCCGACTCCCAGTCTCCGCGGAGCCTGTCGTGGGGGCTCTGGGACGGGCAGAGGCCGCTGTGTGTGGCCTGACACACCGGCCCTCCGACCGACCGTGCTCAGCGGGTGCCGCTGCTCCTCACCTCAGGATGGTGTCTGGGGCAGAGAGTCTAGTCTGTTGGGGACGCTGGCAAGCATACAGCGATGGCAGTGAGTCAGAGGCTGTGGAAGGGTCTAGAATTCAACTGAGGGACCAGAGCTGGGGGGGGGGGGTGAGAAGGGGAACAGGCTGTAGACAGTGATGGACTTGAGCTTTTTTCCCCTTCCTTTTCTCTCTCTCTCTCTTTCTTTCTCTCCCTCTTTCTTTCTAGGATGGGAGGGTCTTGAGCTCCTGAGTAGTTTGGAAGCGAGAGACTGACTGTAGACAGTGGAGCCGCTGTTGTTAAAATGAGCATTTGACGTCTGAGAGCAGCAGCAGCAGTTTGTGTACAGATGATCAGACTTTCAAATTATTGCTCAACGTATTATAAGTAAAAATTTAAACCACGGCTTTCCATAAGCCTTTAAATGCAATTTGTAAGTCTTATGGTTATAATTTAATTAAAATTAAACATTTAAAATGAATTTCACTTGAAGCTAAAAGTTACATATTTCAAATAGGAATCAAAGCCAAGCAGTCCGATACTCCATGTTACATTTTTAAAAACGAAAAATCCTCTCCTGGATACATTCCCTGCTGATGCCCAGTGATGCAAACTTATTCCTAAATATAACACCATTCGTCAATATTTTGGGTTTGACTCGTCACTTAATTTTCAGTCTTGCTGAGGTTGCCAGACCACCAGTATTCTAGATCAGCTCAGGCGAGGTGAGGTCAGGGCCAGTAATTCATGACCCCAGTAGGTTACCATATGGGGATTGCTTGGCTTCAAGTAAAAGACAGTCAAATACTACAGAATAGCTTAAACAAGAAAATAATTTACACTAGTGGCCAGATTATTATGATCTCTGAACGCATAATAATCTGGCCACTCAGTGTATATCCTATATAATAAAAGCTAATATGCAAATTGTCCCCTCAACCAGGAGCTCGACCAGCAGGCAGGCCGGCCAACTGCCCATGTCCCCTCCCCCTGGCCAGGCTGGCCGGACCCCACTCATGCACGAATTCATGCACTGGGCCTCTAACATACACATACATATACTATATATATTTTGAGTGGCCAGATTATTATGCGTTCTGAGATCATAGTAATCTGGCCACTCAGTGTATTTCTCTCTTTTGTTAACAGTCCGGGGTAGGTGGACTTCAAGGTGTCATCAGGAGCCAGGCTTCTGTCTTGCTGCTCACCTCTGTCTTAGTCTCCTGGGGCCGCCATAACATCCTGCACTCAAAAAGCAGAGGTTTGTTCTCTCCCCAGGGTGTGAGCAGAGCTGTGCTCCCTCAGGAGGCTCTGGGGAGGATCTGTTCCCTGTCTCTTCTAGCTCCTGGGGGTTCCTGGCAACCCTTGGTTTGTGGCTGCCTCCCTCCATTCCTTCTGTTTTCACTCGGAACCTCTGGCTGTGCGATGCATCATCTCCCTCTGCCTTTTGGTTAGAAAGTTCCTTGTGATGGCATTCCAGGCCCACCCGGACAGTAATCCAGGGTGAAGCTTTTATCTCAAGATCCTTAATTACATGCGCCTAGGTCACTTTTCTGAATAAAGTAACAGTTACAGGTCCTAGGGTTTTGGTCCAGCACACATCCTTGGGAGCCATTATAAGCTACCACACCCTCCTACCACAAGGTTACCGTGTGGTCCAGGATGATGGTTAGAGCACCAGCTGGCAGGCCACCGTTTCCTGCCAGAGGAGGAAAGCGAGAACGGCGGAAAGGGACCTCTCCCGGCTGGGTCAGCTCCCCTCACACAGCCTTCCTTGGAATGCCCCCTAATGCCCACTGTCCTCTCGCTGGCTGCATTTACCTAGCTGCCAAGGAGGCCGGAAAATGCAGTCTTACTCACACAATGCACTGTGCTGCTAAAGCATTTCTCAAAACGGCAAAAATATGACATGCAAATAGAAGAAGGTCATATGTCAAACCATTTTATTTAGCTCATTAATTAAGGAGGGACTGAGGGAGAGGTTAAGACTGGTTTAAATGAGGATTTGGAGTGCAGAGATTTGCATTCTCTGTCAGACAGAGTTCATTTGCATGGCTGTGGACAGGAATCGTTTGCATTGCTATCAGTTTTCTGCAGTTTGCAGAGCTGTGAAACAATCCAGTTGATAGTCAGGTCCCCACACCTATGCAATGAGACCAGCCTGGAGAGTCCGCATCACATACACCACCCAGCAGCACCCACTGAAGAGACTGTAATTGTTTTTTTGGTGTTTTTTTTTTGTTTGTTTTTTTTTTGTCTCTTTTGAAGTGTTGGGTACTTTTCAAAAACAGTGACCAGTTAAAAATTAGGGCTCTTACCAAGATGGAGGGGATGGTCGATGCTGGGCTGGCCTCTAGCTGTTTCTGCCTCTCGTGGGTCGGAGACCTTTGCCCAGGGTGGGGGCTTCATACAGCGAGAGCAGTGCTCCCCTACACAGATGGACCCCCTACGTGAGCCCCCCCCTTCTTTTTAATTAAGATTTTTCACTAAATTCTTTTTGATTTACAGAGCTGTGAGCGTTGACAGATGCATAGAGTTGTGTGACCACCACCGCAGTGAAGTACAGAGTAGTGCCTCATCCTGCCCCTTGGCAGCCAGCCCCTGCCCCCTGGAGAACAGCCTGCTGTCCACGCCCGTAGTTTGCTTTTCCAGAATGTCATGTACTAGTACATGGAGTCATACAGTGTACAGCTTTTTGAGTGTGGCTTCTTTCACTGCGAATAATACATTTGAAATTCATCATGTTGTAGTAGGCATCAGTATCTCTTTACTTTATTCCATGGCATGGATATACCATGGTTTATCCCAGGGGTCCTCAAACTTTTTAAACAGGGGGCCAGTTCACTGTCCCTCAGACCGTTGGAGGGCCGAACTATAGTTTAAAAATAACTATGAACAAATTCCTATGCACACTGCTAAGTTGGCTGCTAAGCAGGACAGGCAGCGGCGGCAAAAACACCCAGCGGGCTGGATAAATGTCCTCGGCGGGCCGCATGTGGCCCGCGGGCCGTAGTTTGAGGACCCCTGGTTATCCATTCACCAGTTGAAGGACATTTGAGTAGCTTCGAGTTTTTGGTGATTATGAATAGAATTGCTATAAATATGTGCCTACAGGTCTTTTGGGTGAATATACAATTTCATTTCTCTTGGGTCAGTCCCCATTTGTGGAATTGCTTGGTCACAGGGTGTTTAACTTTATGTGGAAATGCCAGTCGTTTTCCAAAGTGGTTGTACGATTTTGCATTCCCACCAGCAATGTAGGAGAGTTCCTGTTGATCTGCATCCTCACCAACAGTTTCTAATAATCAAAAATAGTTTTCCTGCATTGTAGCCGTTCTGCTAGGTGTACAGTGGTAGCTCGTTGTCTAACTGGGCCCTCTGAGTGGTCTCAGTGCAACCTAGTCAGGTTAATCTTTGATTAAATGGGCAAATCCTCCTATTCAGAGCAACAATTTTTATAGCTATTTCTCCATAGAAACTTTTGGATCCTACATCTGTCTTGTCTTTTCTTACCTTTGATTTTGACACCTGAGCACAGGTGCAGGGTTAGCTTTCATGGAGTGACAGGATGAGAATCGTTGTAAGTGAGCGCGAGGATGGAGCGGAGGAACATTTCAGGTGTTTCCTCCTAGTGGCCATCATCTCTGCGATGTAGGAGCTGAGGGTTCCTGTGTGGGGCACACGTGGGGTGTGCATGTGTGTGTGTAGCCGAGGTTTGTTTGAGGAGGATGGAGAAGTCTTGGCCACTGTGGAGGATGGAGGGAGAGCTGATGAGTGAGACACAGTACTGCTCCTCCTCTCCTGCCCTCTCCAGGATGGTTAGGGTGGACTCATGGCCCACTGGCCAACAGGTGGGAACCTCTGGGACCCAGGCCTTTCTCTCCCACTCCTTCCTTTTCCTTCCCCCAAGTCTCCTGCCCTAGACAGAAAGAAGGAATGAGGTTAGAACAGGATTCCATGGTAGCCACTGTGCTGCATGAATACTTGAAAAATATTCCCAAATCAGGAAATCCCTTAGACATTATTCATTTACAGCAAGTAAGTTAAATGCATTAAAAAAGCAGAAGGAGCCGAAACCGGTTTGGCTCAGTGGATAGAGCTTCCGTCTGCGGACTGAAGGGTCCCAGGTTCGATTCCGGTCGAGGGCATGTACATTGGTTGCGGGCACATCCCCGGTGGGGGGTGTGCAAGAGGCAGCTGGTCGATGTTTCTCTCTCATCGATGTTTCTAGCTCTCTGTCCCTCTCCTTTCCTCTCTGTAAAAAATCAATAAAATATATTAAAAAAAAAAAAAAAAAAAAGCAGAAGGAAACCTTTTCTTGTCAAAATTAATAACTATCTGAGTACCCAGCACTGTGATGAGCACTGTGAGGGAGCCAGCAAGAGGCAGGCTGTCCTGCTTCCGTGGGAATGGGAAGGGGGTAACACTCTCTCCCCACTCCTGTGCACGCCCCGTGGGAACAGGTCACCCCCACCTCATCCTCAGCCCAGCACAGGTCCTGCCTCTCCCCTTCCCTAGTCATGTGTCACTGGTGACTCTTCCTGTCTGATCTTCATACTTCCGTGTAAGCTGCCACAGAGAATGGGCTGGGTGTGGTATCGCTAACACCAGACAGGCCAACCCGAGTGTGCACCCGAATCCCTCAGTGCCCTGGCCTCACCTCAGGCTGAGAATTCACTTCTAACGAGAGCTCAGCTGCTGCTGTTGCTGCTGGCCTTGAGACCCCTCTCTGAGCACAACTGGTCTGAACCCACAGGGGAAGAAAGTGCTCAAGGACCCCGCCTCCCTCTTTTTGGAGTCAGTTAACTTGATCGTGCAGCTTAGGGCTCCTTTCCTGCTAGTGTGAAAAGCAGGAGGCCCTGCCCTAGTTCCCGAGAGACACGAAATTTCCATGTCCGGGAGGACTTCGATCCTCCAGAGACATTTTAAACCAAGGTTTGTGGTTATTCATTTATGTCACGGTTTGGTTAATGATTCTTACCCGCATAACGAAACCAACTGCAGGTATTACATTCTTTATGGTAAATTATAATTACTACCAGAGTTAGAGGAGGTGAGCGCTAGAGATTTCTCCCCTATATACTCACTCAGGTCTGAATGAAAACAAGTCTCGGACTGAATTCTGCTCATACGTAGATTTATTACCAGGTTGGCATGACACAGCCGTGTAACTAGTTCTGTATGTCTAGTAGAGTCCCAGCTCTGTCCCTTGCAGGGGTCAGTGCCCTGCGAGCACCTTGCATTCAGTGTTCACCTGTAGCAAGTATGACAGTATTTCATAGACAATGTACTAGTTTCCTATCGTTGCCCTAAGGCAGTGGTCTGCAAACCGCGTCTCACGAGCCACATGCGGCTCTTTGGCCCCTTGAATGTGGCTCTTCCACAAAATACCACGAGCGGGCGCGCACGTACAGTGAGATTGAAACTTCGTGGCCCATGCGCAGAAGTCGGTTTTCGGCCAGGGCGAGTCTATTTTGAAGAAGTGGCGTTAGAACACTCAAGGGGCCAAAGAGCCGCATGTGGCTCGTGAGCCGCGGTTTGCCGACCACTGCCCTAAGGCATTGCTATGAATGTATCCGCTCAACACAAACTTATCTCACGTTCCGAGGTGAGAAGCCAGGCACAGCGTGGCATAGCCAGGTGGGTCTTGGCCCTGGGTTTCAGGGGCTGAGCTGAAGGTGCGGCAGGGCTGTTTCCTTTATGGAGGCTCATTCAGGTCGGCAGAATCCAGTGCCAGGCGGCTGTAGGATTGAGGTCCCCATTTCCTTGCTGGCTCTGGGCTGGGGATTGTTCTTGGCTTCTGTAAGCTGGCTTCAATCCTGTTCTGTGGCCTCCTTGCTCCGTCGTCCAGGCCAGCAATCTGTCAGGTCCAGAAGGGCCGAGTCCTTTGTCCAGGACCACCTGCCCCCCCCCCCCACCCCCCCCCCCGCCTCATCTCATGTTCCTTGGGTGTGGATGAGGTCACAGTAGGAGTAATAACTCAGATTACACTGACTTGCTACCTTCCTCTCCTTACACAAGGCACTTGTAAATGGGTTTTTGGAAGTTTCTGGAAGCCCCCTAGGTGTGTGTCGCGTGTGCTCATGAGATGAAGACTGACCTTCACTCTTGCTCTTCCTGCTTTTGAGGGTTTCTGTGATTATTTTGGACCACCCAGTAATCCAGGGGACTCTATAGTTTAAGGTCAGCTGATTAGAAACTTAATTCTTATCCATCTGCAGAGCCCCTCACAGCAGTCCCCAGAGTATGTTTGATTCAGTAATGAGGAGACTGGCACTTTGGGGTGACATCTTTGGAGTTCTGCCTACCACAGACGAATTCCTGCATCCTGCTATTTTGCATCTGGGGCCTAGCCATTCTCTGGGCCTGGCGCCATTTACTTACCAAGTCTAGGGTACCTCTCCGAGGGCCTGCTAGTTCTTCATACCTGGGTCAGCAAGGGCCAGAGCGCGTCTGTGGTATTTCTAGTCAGTCCTCTTACTGCAAGTATCATAAATTTCACTACTGAAAATAGACTTCCAACTACCATTACACTCATTAACAAGGTCAGAAATTCAGCCAGTGTGCAAATCCACTTCTAACCCCATGTGTGCCCATTAGCATGTCCTTGGTGTTGGCTGGTGACAAGGATGGTTCACTAACTGACCTACTGTGGACTCTTGATTAAAAGCTAGTGAATTACTCCTGGAGCCTGTATTCCAGATTAAGACAATGAATTGCCTTTAGGTGATAGAGTAAAGCCAACTGACCCACATTTATGTCACACTGTGTATGTTGAATTGTTTTGAAATAAAATTCAAACGAGGTAATAAAGATTCTTGTCCCCTCAGCGGAGGTCCTCAGGATCTCACCCCGTGCCTGGCACGCAGTGGACTTGCAACAGATACCGGAGTAAATGAAGTGAATGAACGAATTTCTGTGCTTTACTGCATACAGCAATTGCATACAGTCTATAACAGCAGTCCGATCAAGCTGCACTGGAAGGAAGTAGAAACATCACTTGGATTATTGTTGAGCGAGGAGTTTATTGTACTCACAGTGCTGCAAACACGCACCCTGCAAACAGACTTGAAAATCTTTGTCCACGTCTGTCTCAATGGCGCCTGCTGGAAGGAGCATGGCTGCGTTTTGATACACTGCTTTCCCACTAGATTTAAGCACCTTTTGATAATGGATGTTTATTTACATCCACCCATTAGGCGATGACCCATGTTCCCCCTCTCACCGCCTTGTTTTCATTTCTTCTTCCCTAGAATTGAGTTCTAAATTTCCCAGACCCACCTGTCCTTGCGTGTGGATGAAGTCACATTAGCAGTAATAACTCAGGTTGCACAGACTTTCGACTCTCCTCTCCTTGCACAAGGCCCCAGGCCCTTGTTAAAGAAGTTTCTGGACGCCCTCTGGGGTTATGTCACCTGTGCTCATGACTAGGGCGGCTGCCGCTACCGCTGGTGCACTTCTCTCCTGGAGCCCTGCCCGCATCAGCTCCCAGTGCCCAGGCGTGTGTGTCGGGAGCCTCCGGCGGCCCTTTGTCGCTCCCTGGAGTAGAGCCGTCTCAAGCAGCGTTTTAGGTTTTACTTACAGCCCCTCCCCTGTTCCCACAGGAGAAATCCAAGTGATGGACAGACAACACACTGTGCTTGGAATTGTCCTCCTCTCGAGTTGAGAAGTTTTGACTGGGTCAGTTCAGCGTCTTGCTCCTTCCCTCATAGAGAAAAACCTTTCACAAGGCTCTCACCCCTCATATAAACCCAGGGTTGTGGGCAGCCCCACCTGGTCACCCACCTGCTTCCACTTGGCAAGGGACACAGCTGCGGGGGCGGGGGGGGGGGTGTTGTCAGCCCAGGTCTCTCTTATAGAGCGTTAAGTTTCCCCCCTTCTCAGTTCCAAGTTCTGTCTCCTCCTTTCTCCCCCCCAATACTTTCTTTATGGGGTATATGAGGGAGAGAGATCCAACTTTAGAAGCGTAGGTATCGTGCTCTTTAAAAACCCAAGCCTGGGTGCTGCCGGTTTACCGGAGTTTACCGTTTGGAAATGGCTATTGAATGACATTTGCGCTGGTGATAAAGGTTCCCCGCTCCCACTCCCCCAAAGGCCTCTTACTCATCTCCTTTTCCTCTTTCTCTCCTTGTTGTGAACATTTCCCAGTGTGAGATGAAAACCTAGACCAGATAAAATGGACAGGAACCTTTACTGTGAAAGGTCAAGATGCTAAAAAAACCCAAAAACTCTAAAATGATTGATACCACACAGTATCGTTTTTCACAGTCTCCAGATGTTGTGAGAAATGTAAGATCTGTTTTAAATGCAATAAATAGCCTCAGGTGTGCTCGTCCCAAATACTGCTTTCGTGTATATATATGTATTTTTAACTAAAACGCTCAGGAATGAAAAGGACCCCCTGCCCTTCTCTCACTGCCCGAAGATAAAGCCCAGTTTGGTTTATTTCTGCCATCCCTTTAAAAAAAAAATTCCTTATATGGCAGTTTCTAAGCAGCAAAATAGTCAGCTGTGTGATTAAAATGTCAAAAAGAGTAGGAAAGCTGGCCGCTGGGTAAAGTATGTTTACACGAAGGCTGGAGACTGAATGGGGAGAATGCGGTGCCTCCCAGGTCCTGGATGAAGTGATTAAGCGGGGGAGGCCGCGTCCCCCCTGACTGACAGGCCCTCCTGCATAATGGAAGGAGCTGGCAGGAGCTCTTGGCGTGCAAGCTGCACAAATGGTTACCTGTTTAACCTTTTTAGCACATTTTGTGTTTCTTTTCATCTTACGAGCGCTTTAACTTTGAGAGCCTGCTTCCGCAGAATCACATAGTAGAGAATTGGGGGTAGGGGTGGGGGCGGGGGATGGAGAATGAGGGAACTGGGATGAGGAAAGGGATCCATCCAGAGGTGCAATGAGGTGGATTTAATTTATGCTCAAGAATGATCCCCATTTACCTCAAACCTTGTAAACTGGTTAAGTTGGTGCTCCAGCCACAGCCCTAGACCCTGCTTAGACCCTGATGGGAGAAGGGGGTCTTCCTTAGAGGCCCCGCCCTGTCAGCTGCCCAGGAGTGATGGGAGGTGCGGCAGTGTGGCAGGGCAGCCCGCGATGCTAGATGAGCTGATTTTCAAGCTAATACTTGACAGTCTTGCCTCGTTTTTAAGAGCCTCTTGCCTTAAAACATAGTTGTAGCCAGAATACCATGCTTTCGGGGTAATGATTATGTGGTTTTGCATTCTGATCAACTTGGGGAGATTAACCTGATAGCGCCTGGTTTATGTAAAGGGGGGAATTATGCTAGGGAATGTTGAGCATTTCATTTTAAACAGGAAGCTGTGAGGAAAGACAATGGCAGTGGTTCCCCTGAGTCAGGGGGTGTTGGGGAGATGCATTGTTCAGTTTTGATCACTGTTGAGTGAACTGCACTTAGCACGGCCAGTGGTGAACCTGAGGAGGGGCAGTGAAGGATTAAAGAAAACAGACAAGAGAATATAGGTGGGGCCAGGTAGGATACTGTTCTCGGATGGAGAGGCAGTGCCACAGCCTATAAGGCGAGTCTTTATTTTATAGTCAGATCCCATGAGGCAAAGCAAGGGCGTGGTCAAGAAGTTTACAATGTTCTTGCGAGTTTTGAATCTACTTAATTACATGCACCTGAGAACTCTATCAAGCTTTGTTTTGGCAGCACTTGCTGCACCTCTTGCAGCCTACATCACTCAGCCACCTGGGACCACAAGTTCGGACAATAAGGTCAAGCTTACAGCCAATTGTGCTGGGAGGGCTTTGCCCTCCAAGTTGGGACCTACACATGGCTTTGCCATGCGAGGACTGTGCCCTCTCATTAGTCCGAGGCTTGAACCTGTGCAAATGCTGTAGCCGCTCTCCACATCTCCCCTTTTTTTTTGTTTTTAATCACTTCTATTTACATTATTCATCACAATCACTTGGACTTTATAAGGATTATTACAAAACTAGCGTTCCCGTTGCAGGAAAAATCCTGCAATAGGATTTCCTGCAGCACTCTACCCCGCCTCCGTTCCTCCCTTGTCGCCCGCCCCGCCTTCTCTGCCAGCCTGCCTGCTTTTCCCTTCTCCCCAGGCCCCGCCTCCGCTCCGCCCTTGTCACCCACCCGGCCTTCTCCACCAGCCCGCCTGCTTTTCCCTTCACCCCCGGCCCTGACTTCGCTCCTCCCTTCTCCTCCCCCCCGGCTTGCTTGCTTCTTCGAAGCTTTACTCCCTTCTTCAGCTCTTGGCTTCTTTCGACGCTGTCTTGATATGCAAATTAGCCGCCATCTTTGTTGGGGTAATTTGCATACTCGTCCTGATTGGTTGGTGGGCGTGACTTGGCTGGTGGGCGTGGCTTAGGTGTAGCAAAGGTGCAGTCAATTTGCATATTTGTCTATTATTAGTTTAGATTAGGAATTGTCCAAAACTTTAAGCTACTACAATAAACATAAAAGTAAAAACTTGCTCCTGTTAACTTGACATCAAAAGCTTTAGGCAAATTACGCAGCATAACCAAAACATCAAGAACAAAACTGGTTATTAACAAAACAACAACAAAATAATGTCAATGCAACACAGCAACAAGAGAGAAACTAAACCACATATATGTTAACATTTTCAGGACTATTTCCACAAAATGAAAGTTTCTTTTGCTGCTGGTGTATATCTACGCAGAGTCCTCAGATTTGGCTGTGCAAGACTTTACAGAAGACTGGCAGCTAACCAATGCTAGCATAGCCAGAAATGTGGCTGAAGGAGTAGCTTCCACTCCCCGCTTTTCTACCATTTGCTGGGCCTCAGTCATTAACTTATTCAGCTGACCCCATGTTGCACCTGAGCCCCTTGTGTAGCCTTCGTTATTTTCTTCCGCATCACTATCATCAGGGCAACTCTCAGTCTTTTGAACGGAGGGACAAGGAGCTTCTCTGGGTCCACCGAGGTGATGCACACAACACTCTGGCACCCAAATCGGCTGTGCTGCTTCCTTTGGAAAGATACAAACATAACCACTGCCCCACATCAACACCAGATCTGGTCTAAACCACTGTCCAAAAAATATTTCTTTTAGAGAGAGTAGATCTTTGTGTTACCTCAGGGCCCTTGAGATGTCACAAAACAGTCTCTCAGTTAACTTATTTTCCATCTTCTACTTTTCTAATCTACATCTTCCTTGGACAAAACTTAAGAAATTTAAGAATTTGACTACACTTCTTTGAGCATTGTTTTAGAGATCCCTTTCCTGAGATCCTGAACTTCCCATGTTTTACACCCAGCTGCTACCAAACCTTGCACCCTACCTTACTTTCGCTTTCTGCACATGCTTCACTGGAGCATCCTTTCACCTTACAATTATAATTCCCCCGTACTCAGGCCCCACGTTGGATGCCATATGAACCACGCTCAGCACGGCCAATGGTGAACCTGAGGAGGGGTGGTGAAGGATTAAAGAAAACAGACAAGAGAATTTAGGTGGGGCTAGGTGGGGCACTGTTCTCAGATGTAGAGACAGTGCCTCAGCCTGTAAGCCAAGTCTTTATTTTATAGTCAGATTCCACAAGGCAAAGCAAGGGTGTGGTCAAGATGTTTACAATGTTCTCCCGAGTTTCGAATCTACTTAATTTCCTGCACCTGAGAACTCTATCAAGCTCTGTTTTGGCAGCACTTGCCCTCATTTTTTTCGAGGCTTGAACCTATCCAATGCTGCAGCCGCTCTCCACAGTTGAGCACTTCACTAGGAATGTGGCCACTTCATTTAGGGGGAGTTTTTCATCTTCGTGGTATAGAAATAATTGTCATTGTCGTTTAATAGATGACAGTTGAAGTGTAAGATCAGTGCCTCCTGATTACAGTGGCCTCCACTTGTCCCAATTCTGAGGTCAGTCTGCTCAACTGACCACCCCAGGGACTCTTTGTCAGTAGCCCCTCATGGAGTGGATGCAGTAGCTCGTCTCATTCTGGGGAACATTCCTCCTGTTTTCTGTGATTCCTCAGAGTTCCTTTTCTAACGTGTTTTGGTGGCTGTCTTTAAGGGTAGGGTCTTTCCTGGACTGTCTGGTGATCCTAGTCTATATGTACTAGTAAGTGTGAGGTGCTAAAATGCTGATTGAAAATGGCAGGTATATATTGAGTGCATGCTATAGGTAGAGTAATTGACTGGTCAGAGACCTGCCTTTTTTAAAAATTTATTTAGAGAGAGAGAAAAACAAATTATTTTTATTTAGAGAGAGAGAAACAAATTATTTTTATTTAGAGAGAGAGAAAAACAAATTATTTTCTATTTATTTATGCATTCATTGGTTGATTATTTTTTAAAATTTATTTTTATTGACTGTGTCCATGGGCTATGCCTATATGCATGTAAGTTCTTTGGTTAATCTCTGCCCACCCCTGGCTGCCCCCTCACCCTCATCTTCCCTCTGAGATCTGTCAGTCTGTTCCATGCTTCCATGTCTCTGGACCTATTTGTTCATCAGTTTATTTTGTTCATTTGATTCCACATATAAGTACAATCATGTGATATTTGTCTTCCTCTGACTGGCTTATTTCATTTAGCATAATAATCTCCAGGTTCATCCATGCGATCTCAAAGGATAAGAGATCCTTCTTTTTTACTGCTGCATAGTATTCCATTATGTAAATGTACTACAGCTTTTTCATCCATTCATCTCTTGATTGGCAGTTGGGCTGTTTCCAGATCTTAGCTATTGTAAATAACACTGCTATGAACATAAGGGTGCATATGTTTGTTTTTTTTCTGATTGGTTTCAGGATTCTTAGGATATTTTCCCAGAAGTTGGATCACTGGGTCAAGCTGCAGTTCCATTTTTTATTTTTTTAGGAATCTCCATACTGTTTTTCACAGTGGCTGCACCAGTCTGCATTCCCACATCCCAGCAGTGTATTAGGGTTCCCTTTATCCCACATCCTCGCCAAAACTTGCTGTTTGTTGGATTATTGATGGAAGCATTCTGACTGATGTGAGGTGATATCTCATTGTTGTTTTATTTGCATCTCTCTGATGATTAGTGACATTGAGCATATTTTCATATGGCTCTTGGCCATCAGCATGCTTTATCTGGAGAAGTATCTACTAAGGTCTCTTGCCCACTCTTTAATTGGATTGTTTGTCTTCCTATGAGTTCTTTATATATTTTGAAAATTAACCCCTTATTAGACATATCACTGGCAAATACGTTTTCCCATACAGTGAGTTCACTTTTAATTTTGAGGATGGTTTCTTTTGCTGTGCAGAAGCTTTTTAGTTTGATGTAGTCCTAATTGTTTATTTTTTCCTTTGTTTCTTTTGCCCTAGGAGGTGTATTGGTGAAAATTCTGCTACATGAGATGTCTGAGATTTTACTGCCTATGGTTTCTAAGATTTTTATGGTTTCACAGCTTACATTTAAGTCTTTTATCCATTTTAAGTTTATGCTTGTGTGTTGTGTAAGTAGATGGTATAGTTTCATTTTTTTGCATGTACCTGTACAGTTTTCCCAACACCATGTATAGAAGAGACTGTCTTTACTCCATTATATGCTCTTGCCTCCTTTGTCAAATATATTAATTGACCATATTGGCATGGTGGGTCGATTTCTGGGGTCCGTGTTCTATTCCATTGATCTATATGCCTGCTTTTGTGCCTGTACCAGGCTGTTTTGGTTACAATGGCTTTGTACTATAGTTAGATATACGGTATTGTGATCCCTCCAACTTTGTTCTTCTTTCTCAAGATTGCTGCTACTATTTGGTGTCTTTTTAGGTTCCACATAAATTCTTGGAATATTTGTTTTAGATCTATGAAGTATGCTGATATATATATATATAGTGCTTTGGGTAGTATGAACATCTTAATGATGTTAATTCTTCCAGTCTGTGAACACAGTATTTTCTTCCACTTGTTTGCATCTTCCTTTGTTTCTTTCTTTTTTTTTTTTTTTTCAATGTCTTATAGTTTTCTGAGTATAGGTCTTTTACCTTCTTGGGTAAGTCTATTCCTAGGTTCCTTATATTTTTCATTGCAATGGTAAATGGGATTGTTTTCTTAGTTTCTTTCTGAGAGTTCATTATTGATATATAAAAATGCCACCGATTTCTGGATATTAATTTTGTTCCTGCTACTTTGCCAAATTCATTTATTAAATCTAGTAGTTTTTTGGTGGAGTCTTTAGGGTTTTCTATGTACACTATCATGTTATCTACAACTAATGACAGTTTTAATTCCTTCTTTCCAATTTGGGTGCCTTTTATTTTTTCTTGTGTGATTGCTATTGCTAAGACTTCTAGTATTAGGTTGAATAAGAGTGGTGAAAGTGGACATCCTTGTCTTGTTCCTGTTTTTTAAGGGAAACTCTTTTAGTATTTGCCCATTGAGTATGATGTTGGCTGTAGGTTTGTCATATATGACCATTACTATGTTGAGGTATGTTCCCTCTATTCCCACTTTGCTGAGAGTTTTTATCAAGAATGGGTGCTGGATTTTGTCAAATGCTTTTTCTGTATCAATTGATATGATAATGTGATTCTTAAAATTATGTTTCTGTTAATTTTAGAGAGAAAAGAAGAGGGAGGGAGGGAGGAGGAGGAGGAGAGAGAGAGAGAGAGAGCGAGAAAGAGAGAGAGAGAGAGAGACAGAGAGAGAGAGAGATGTGGGAGAGAAACATCGTATACATGCCCCAACCGGGGATTGAACCTGCAACCTGGGCATGTGCCCTGACCGGGAATTGAGCCAGTGACCTTTTGGGGCATGGAACAGTGCTCAATGAATTGAGCCACAGCATCCAGGATTGATCATGTGATTTTTATCCTTCATTTTGTTTATGTGCTAGAACACATTTATTGATTTGCGAATATTGTACCAACCTTGCATCCTGGAATAAATTCCACTTGGTCATGGTGTATTGTTGGATCCAATTTGCTAATATTTTGTTGAGGATTTTAGCATCTATGTTCATCACACTATTCGCCTCTAATTTCTTTCTTTGTAATATCTTTATCTGGTTTTGGAATTAGGATAATGCTGGCCTTGTGAAAAAAAATTGTAACTCTTCCCTCTTCTTGAGGTTTTTGGAATAATTTGAGGAGGATAATTGTTAGTTCTTCTTTGAATGTTTGATAAAACTCACCCATAAATATATCTGGTCCAGGACTTTTGTTTGTTGGGAGTTGTTTTTTTTAATTACTTCAATTTCTTTAGTTGTTATTGGCCTATTCAGATTTTCTGAGTCTTCCTGAATCAGTCTTGGAAGATTGTATGTTTCTAGGAATTTGTTCATTTCACCCAGGTTGTCCAGTTTGTTGGCATATAGTTGGTCATAGTATTTTCTCACAATCCTTTATATTTCTGTGGTGTCAGTTATTACTTCATCACTTTCATTTCTCATTTTATTTATTTGCATCCTCTCTCTTTATTTCTTGATGAGTCTGGCTAAAGGTTCATCAATCTTCTTTATTTTTTTTTAAAGAACCAGCTCTTGGTTTCATTGATCTTTTCTCTTTCTTTTTTTTTTTTTCTTTTCTTTTTTTATTAGTCTCTATGTCATTTATTTTTGCTCTGATCTTTAGGCCTGTAACACTGTGAACTTCTCGCTCAGGACTATTTTTGCTGTGTCCCATAAAATAGTCCTTGTTGTGTGTTCATTTTCATTTGTTTCCAGGAAGTTTTTTATTTCATCCTTGATCTTATTGGTAATTCATTCATTGTTTAATAACACACTATTTAGCTTCTATGTGTTTGAATGTCTTTGAGTGTTTTCATTATAGCTGATTTCTAGCTTCATGCTGATGTGATCTAAGAAGATACTTGATATGATTTCAGTCTTCTTGAACTTGTAGAGACTTGTTCTGTGTCCTAACATGTGGTCTGTCTTTGAGAATGTTCCATGTGCACTTGAGAAGAATGTATATTCTGCAGCTTTGGGATGAAATGTTCTGTGAATATCAATTAAATCCATCTTATCTAGTGTATCGTTTAAGGGTGCTGTTTCTTTGTTGATTCATTGGGTGATTCTTCTATGTGCCCTGTCCAGAGATCAAACCGGAAGCCTTGGTGTATCCGGGCAATGCTGTAACCAACTGAGCTACCTCACCAGGATAGGACCCTTCATTTCTTGGCATTTCCCCAACTGTGATTATTTATAGGTCTTTTCTCTTGTTGAGTTTCCCCAGAGAGAAATCCTTTAGTTTCTTCTTACCACAGTGGGCTAGCTTGTTGTTGGTGTTTTTATAACTAAGAGGGAGCATGTGTCCACATTGGACTCACCAATCTGCATGTAGAATTTTTTCTTAATCTGTTATTTAGTGTAGCACTCAAGAGTTCAGCTCTTACACCTTAATCAATAAAGAAATTAAAAAATAAATAAATAAATAAATAAATAAATAAAAGAGTTCAGCTCTTGAGTCTCCATTGTCTTAGTTTTCAACCTTTTCAGAGAAAAACTCAGTCTCCAGGATGAGGGAAGGGATGCTCCTGGTTTGGAGTGGGGGTGAGGTCATAAATAGATTTTCAACCCATTGTCCTGTGTTTGACCCCACCTGTGCCCCTGCCTTCAGAGGTGTCTCCTGTCTAAAACTGAGTTCTCCTGTCTCCCTCCCAGCACTCACCTTTTCTAGTCAGCTCCATCCACTGCTCCTTGGCAATCTGTTTCCAACTTTTCAGAAGTTTGGTTTCTTGCCTGTGGTTATCTCCTTTCCCCATTGGTCGCTTTTAAATCCCTTTAGTGCAACTTTAATGGTATTTTAAAAGGGAGTGAAGGCAAACGAGGGTTCATCTGCTATGTTTAATGGAAAGTGCGCACAAATTCTCTAATGAGCAATTGAGAGGGGGATGAATAAATCTCTATAGTTATAAACTTACCTTGTTTTATAGTGTTCGAGGCCCTGCTTTTTGTAAAAAGCTACTTAAATAAAAGGACCATGTTGGAGAGCCGTTGTTTATATTCACCTCATAATACTTCAAATCCTAGTAAAAGTTAGAAGGGATCAGAGACAAGTAAGCATGACTGTTCAGCCAAGGTCCATGGACGATTGGATGGTGGGAGGTTCCACTGCCCTGGCCTTTTCTATAAATGCATATTTAATCTGGATTTCCTACTCGTATAAGTGGTAAGGGGGATTTAGTATGTGGGTTTCACACCTGCACAGACCCCAAAACTCTTTGTATTTCTGCTTTGCCGTGTCTGGGCCATGAGCAGATTAACTGGTTGGAGCCTCAATTTCCTGAACTAAAAATGGGGGAAATAGTGCTTTTCTCCCAAAGTTATTAGGATTGAATGAATTAATATTTGCAAGTGCTTAGTCTTGTGTGACCACCTAAGACACATCTTATTTACTTTAGTATATTCCAGGTCTCCTTTTGTATCTAGCATCACTGCTCACTGTGGTCAGCCTACGGGCTCTTGATACCCTCACTCCTCAGTGCTGAGTAATTATTATAGTTAGCGGTTGGTCTCTGAACAGAACACAGTTCAGACAATTAAATGGGTGGGCATGAATGCTTTCTGAAGGCACTGCGTGACATTGGGGTTCGATGTTCCAGCCGTTCATAATGACCATTGTATGCCCATAGCACATAACCCACATTTTAAGAAAGTACTTACTATTAGAAAATATTTATGAAGGACGTATGGGGTAGGGAGATTGGAGCCAGGAAGTAGATCTTTTTAGATCTGCTGTTATATACCCTGAAGAGTTAATGTGAGCAGAAACTTACAGGTAACTCTTGTGTAAGTGGCATGGTTGCTGACAGGGGCAATTCAAATAAGCAGGTAATAATAATAAAGTTCATTATCTCTCCTAAGTACTTTAAATAGAAAAGAGCAGATGACCAGAGAGAAATACATCTGTGATCTCTTTACCGTAGTGAATAGGTCCCAAACCAAACATGAAGAAAAATTCTCATATTTGTCCTGATTCCGTTTTCTACCTGCCCTGTTCGGGCCCTTCCCAGTTTCTGGGTCCTCCACAGCAAATATCTTAGTTTCTTAGTTCCTAGTTTGCCCTTTCCCCTGTCTTTCCCTCCACACATATTTCTATATAGATATGTGTATGTCTTAGATAAAATCTGAATCATGCTTTGTATTCTGTTATGAAGCCTATATCATCCATCTATATTGTGAGCATATTCTCCCTTTTCCCCTATAACCATTCCATTTTAACCTTACAACAATCCCTTTCTGACATGGACAGATATTCCTTAGAGAAGAATTCCAAGTAATACATGTAAAGAAATGAGGAAAGTATGAAATCACCATTGGAGCACCTCAGTAATAAATGCTGCAGGCAGCACCACAGATGAGTGCTAAAGTTAGCTCAAAGTACCTCCCCCAAACACTTACTAATTACTGTGGTGTTTTTAACAAATTCCAAAAATTCCTTGACACTCTTTCCTCTGGGAGGTGGACCCTAATTCTCCTCTCCTTTGAGTGTGGTCTGAACTTAGTGACTCACTTATAAGGAGCAGAGGAAAGAAAAGGAAAACTGAAAACCTTATAGTGGAGAGACATGATAGACCTCCCTAAGTGATCATGGTTATTTCACCAGTAAAAGTCATGTTGAAATCATGAGATATTACAATAAGATGTGATGAGCGGGGCATGCCACCCCGTGGTGTCTTCCAAAAGCCTATAACCCAAATCTAATCACAAGGAAACATCAGACAAATCCAAATCGAGGGAAATAGTATAAAATACCGACCAGAAGGCTTCAAAATAGTCACCGTCATGAGAAACAAGGCAAGACTGAGGAATTGCCAGGAAGAGATAGGAGGGGGAGACAGGATGACTAAACGCAACGGAATGCAGTGGAATCTCAGATTGGATCCTGGAGGATTAAAAGGTTTCAGAAACGAGGGTGTCCAAAGTTGAAAAGTTGGAAATAATATCCCTATTTGTCTAGTACCATGCTACCATGCACTTCTTTGATAATGTAGTTTTTTGTTTAAGATGTTGTGCATTATATAGCTGTCTGGGAATTGGATTATTTTTATGGTAGTAGAGATGCTTTTGCAGGAAACCTTTAGATGGCAGCATCTCTCACCATAAACCTCATTCGGAACAGAATTTCTCAGATGTGTAAGATGTTTGACACAGGAGGATGCTCAGAATTAGGCTGACTCATCCCTTCAGTGTGTGGTGAGGGAGCCGAGGCCCCTAGAGGGTCAGGACCGTGGCTCAGGACTGTGGCCCCCTGTCTGGCCCCCTTCCCACCACCCTTCCTCTTAACCTGTGTGAAATGTTTCCTGGCTCTGTGGCCTTGTTAGAAGCCCACGTTCAGTATCAGGCAACCAAGGAAAATGAGAGTCCAGTGGGATTTGGGACCAAAATGTAATATGATGTTTCAAATGAGCAGACAAAATAGGTAATCTTTTTTGGAGGTAAGCAGATTTATTTAGATATAATTCTCATAGCATACAATTTATTCATTAAAGTGTACACTACAGCAATTTCTAGCATAGTCACAGGTTGTGCAACCATCAGCACACCCTAATTTTAGAACATTTTTATCACCCTAGAAAGAAGTCCCATACCCATAAGCCATCACCCAGTCTGCACATCTCCCAGCCCCTGTCAACGATTCATATTTTGTCTCTTATTAATTTGTCTCTTCCGGACATTCATGTGAATGCAATCATATAGTATGTGGTCTTTGGCGACTGGCTTTTTTCAGTTAGCACAATGTTTTCAGGTTTCACCCACGTTATGGGACGCCTGAATTAGAGCTCCATTCCTTTTTATTGCCCAATAATATTCCAGTGTGTGGATATATAACATCTTGTCATCAGTTGATGGACATTTGGCTGTTATGAATAATGCAACTAGGAACATTCACGCACCAATGTTTGTTGGAACGTACATTCACATAGAAGTGGAATTGCTGGGTCAATTGGTCACTCTTTGTTTAACCCTTTTGAGGAACTGCCAAACTGTTTTCCAGAGTGGCTGCTGTGCATTGCCCTAGCAATGTGAGAGGGTTCCATTCAGTCTCAGTAAGAATTCCAGATTTCCTGATAAGTTGGGGTTGCGGGAGAAGTGAGAGATTCGACTCTGAAGCTCTCTTGTATCTCTGATTCACATGCCGGACTGGCTGCTGCGCCTGTTTGCAGGCAGCCGTGTCAGCTGCCAAGAAAGCAGTCGTCTTCTCTGCCCCACACAGTTGCCATGCGTCACAGCCTGATAAAATGCCTGCATTCTGAGGCTGCTCTGAGTGTGTTGATATTACAGGCTGGCTGTTTGCAATCCCTGCCTCCAGACTTCGGAGCGACCAAGCCACCCAATCATCTTTGTCCCAGTTGAAGAAAAATTCCAAAGATAAAATCCTTTGCCACGAGCCATCCAGGTTCGAACATGTCAAAATCACTTACTTGACACACACCGAGGACAGCTGTAGGGACTTCACCGCAGAAGAGCAGCTTGGTTTCTGTCCAAGTTTACATTCTCAAAACTGACCTTACCCACTTCTTCTTTGGCAGCCCAGGCTGGACATTCCCGTGTCTGTACCGAGATGACTGTGTGTGTGAGTGTGTGTGTGTGTGTGTGTGTGTGTGTGTGTATGCGCGCGCGCGCGCTCAAGGGAGGGGAGTGGGCTGGCTCTTCCTTTAGGCATGTTTGGGTCCTGGTGAGGACACACACGGCACATGCTGAGCTTTGCATCTGGAAAAAATTAGCCACACTCAGATCTTTCCCACTACAGGTCCCGTCAGGAAGCCCAAGTATGTGGAAAGCCCCAGAGTGCCTGGAGATGCAGTTATAATCCCGTTCAGAGACGTGTCCCAGCCAACAGAGCCTAATGAGAATGGTAAGAATCTGTTTTCAATGATCCTTCCCCCCTCCTCCGCCCCCAAAAGATTGTACGTAAGGACTTTTCATTTCTGAGTGAAACTTGAGTGCCTCTTGCAGGAATGCTTTTGCTAAACTCAGTGTGTTAGGGAGGTTTTTTTTTCCCCCTCAGCTAGTTACAGAGGTCTGTTCAACTAATGTGCATTCTTGGAATTATGTGCATAGTGTAGCACTAGCTGAGTGGGTACATATGCATTGTTTAAGGGTTCACTCTTATTTCCTCTCAAGTTTGACCTCCCCGGCATGGGGGGATATGAAAAAGCAGCCACGAGACTGCTTCCAAGACTTTGTTTTGTTTTTTAGTACTCCATCGTTCTAGAATATTCAACAACAGGCTTTCACTGGAAAGCTGAAACGTTAGCTGCATGCAGCTTCTAATAACTAGCTTACTTAAAACCATCTGGTAGCTTTTGAAAGCTTATTTCTTAACATCTAAAGTTTTTCTTTAGGGGAATATAGAAGTGGGGCAGAAAACAACACACACACCCCAAAAACCCAAACTCATTGAAACCTTTTCAAGAAGACATTTTATATTTTGCTTTCCCCCCTATATCTGGAAATATGTGTAACAGGCATTACAAACTTACAGCATTTCATAGATGTATCAATAGTTCTTTATTTTTTTTAAATCAATTTAAGAATTTACTCCTTTGTTCCTTTCTTGGGGTAGGGGGTTGCCCAACTGACAACTCTTTGGTCTTTAATTTGTGTTTTGAATTTACATCCTATTTTCCTAAATAAACATGTTAAGGAACCCTGGCCTACGTAGGGAAACTGTTTTACCCTCAGTGTGGGCACAAGCTCATGTAGTAATGCTGAAAGAGACAGGAAAACACATCCATATTTGCACTTAGAAATAGCTGGCACCCTGCTCTCCTGAGTTGTGGGATGTGGGCATACAGCCCCTTTATGTGCTAACCACCAGGTGTGTATTCTGTGTTTCTACATTTTGCGTGGTGGGGAGTGGGTAGGAACATGGAGTAGGGTGGTAGTGCTGAAAATAAAGCTAAAAATGAATTGAGAGAGGAAGGATTAGCGAAATATGAAAATTGGGAAGCGGAGTTTGGGATGGGTGGTGGATGAGATGGGGCCAGGAGCTGGGCACGTGGAACAGGGAAGAGGAGGTGGTGTGTGCAGCTTAGCATGAGAAATTCCACCCTTTTTCCTCTGGCCAGGCACCCAGTCATTAGGCACCCAGTCAGTAGGGGGTTCACACTAGGATTTGTGCTGAGGGATATGCAGGGTGTGCGGTGATGAAGACTGGAGAGTCCACGGTGGTATCTGGTTAGGATGGCCATCCTACATACATGGGGACCCTCTTTGTTGTGAATTCATATGTGCAGGGTGTCCATGTGTTGATCTGTTCTCTCATTTATGTTCTGAGTGTTGAATGGAAAAATAAAACACTGTTCCTCTAAAGTAAGTATCAGTCATCTCCCCATTTCAGAATAAGCCTGCCACCTTTTGCCCTCATTCCCACCCCCAAAGTCTTTGTAATCCTGGGTGGTTATGTCCCTGGCATTTTGGCTCGTCTAGCCTCCATTATATAACCTCTTCCTCCCTGATGGAGAGTATTGTTGAGTTCCTGTCTAGAGTTTATGACTTCTGCTAGAGTGAGAATGGGGGAGAAATTTAGGATTTTCATTGGGCAAAGAAAAGAGTTTATAAATAGCTTCCATTGTCAACTTCCCTCCTCTTGCTCAAGGCGGAATTGGCTGTCTTTCTCGGGGTACGGAGGCATTCTTATGCTTGGCCGCCAGCTGAGCTGAATTCAAGTGTAGTGATTGATATTGCTGGAGTTGCCTGTAGTTTTCATGAGCACTCACTGCTAAGACTTAAGCTCTTGGATTTGACATCAGTCTCCAGGGAATCTGAAATTATGACATACCTGGGCTGTGAATAAGGACAAGAAGTTTCCAGACGTTTTGCATAGAATTAAAAAACAGGGTACGTTTTCTCTTTTTTAGGTGTCTGGAAAAGGGTGTTGTTCGTGTTTATGGGCACACGGTCGTTGTGTGGTTAGTGATGGTGTTGGTGGAAGACCAAGCAGAGTTATCTGTTAGTTGAGGAGGAGGTGGTTGCCTAACAGAATCCAAGTTGACAAAGAGCCAAGGATGCTGTGTTTTGTAATTCCCATGGAATCCTTTAAATTTCAATGGAATTAAGTTTGACATATTAACATGTACATTTTATGTCCAGGTCATTGAACCTACCGGAGAGGCTGGGCTGAATTAAAGCTAATTGAGTTTGAGTTTGACCCACGCCTGTACAGATCCACTTCTAGGGTTTCATGTCATCACTTAAGTTTTAGTTTAAAACTTGGGCTTATGCTTTCCATATTCCTTTGGGCATTTTTTTAAATCTCTAAGACATTTTTCCAGGTGCTGTCAATAATAGCATCTCAGTCTTCACCAGACTAACAAACTCTATGAAAATAGCTCCTAGCAAAGTGCTTTCAAAATTTCACATAGACTCATGAAATAGCTTCCTAAATGTTCTTCCTAAATGTTTGCCATACCCTCTCCAGGCTAGCTGCTTTGCTTTATGGTCATGTAGCTCCATAAATTCTTGATTCTTGGCTCTCTGTATACAATTTAAATCAAAGTAAAAATCAATGAGCACTTTAAAATTATTAATTTATAAGTAACTACAGTTACATATAAGTTGCGTATTTTAACTACCTGGGAAGTGGTTATATGGACAGATGAACATTTTTTTTTTAAACTGCTTTTTTTTTAAAATTTAATAAATCTTTATTGTTCAGATTATTACAATTGTTTCTCCTTTTTTCCCCCATATCTCCCCACCACCTGGTTCCCACCCCCCTCTCCCCTTACCTTCCCCCCACTGTCCTTATCCATAGGTGTATGATTTTTGTCCAGTCTCTTCCCGTACCCCCCACACAGACACCCCTTTCCCCCTGAGAATTATCAATCCACTCCCATTCTATGCCTCTGATTCTATTATGTTCACCAGTTTATTCTGTTCCTCAGATTTTTAATTCACTTGACTTTTAGATTCACTTGTTGATAGATATGTATTTGTTGTTCATAATTTTTATCTTTTTTCTTTTTCCTCTTTTTAAAGAATACCTTTCAGCATTTCATATAATACTGGTTTGGTGGTGATGAACTCCTTTAGCTTTTTCTTATCTGTGAAGCTCTTTAACTGACCTTCAATTCTGAATGATAGCTTTGCTAGGTAGAGTAGTCTTGGTTGTAGGATCTTGCTATTCATCACTTTGAATATTTCTTGCCACTCCCGTCTGGCCTGCATAGTTTCTGTTGAGAAATCAGCTGATAATTGTAAGGGTGCTCCCTTGTAAGTAACTAACTGTTTTTCTCTTGCTGCTTGTAAGATTCTCTCTTTGTCTTTTACCCTTGGCATTTTAATTATGATGTGTCTTGGTGTGGTCCTCTTTGGATTCCTTTTCTTTGGGGTTCTGTGTGCTTCCTGGACTTGTAAGTCTATTTCTTTCATCAGGTGGGGGAAGTTTTCAGTCATTATTTCTTCAAATAGGTTTTCAGCGTCTTGCTCTCTCTCTTCTTCTGGCACCCCCATAATTCTGATTTTGGTATGCTTGAAGTTGTCCCAGAGGCTTCTTACACTGTCTTCAACTTTCTGAATTCTCTTCTCTTCTTGCTTCTCTGGAGGAGTGTCCTTTGCCTCTTTGTATTCCAAATCTTTGACTTGATTCTTGCATTCCTCTAGTCTGCTGTTGGGTCTCTGTATAATATTTTTTATTTCAGTCAGTGTATGTTTAATTTCTAGTTGGTCCTTTTTCATATCCTCGAGGGTCTCATTAAATTTATCGGCCTTTTCCATGAAATTCTTGAAAAACCTTCTAACCGTGGTTTTGAATTCTATGTCCAGTCGTTTGTTCTCCTCCATTTCTTTCATTTGGGATCTGTTTCCTTGCCTCCTCATTTTCGCTGCTTCCCTGAGTTGGTTGGGTAGCTTTGTGTACTAGGTGTCCTATTGGTTCAATGGGTCAGCTTCCCAGTTACCTGAGGTGGACACTCTTGGTGTACCCCTTTGTGGACTGTGTGTACAGCCTTGTTGTAGTTAAGTCTTGATTGTTGTTGGTGTCACTGGGAGGAATTGACCTCCAGGCCAATTGACTATGAGGACCCGCTGTGTCTATAACGGAAGAATTGCTGTGCTGGAGACACATTTATGGGGCAGGACTTGTTCCAGTAGGGCTTTGGTGCTCACTGAGTCTGCCTCTTGAATGTGTCCCTTATGAGAGTGGTTGAAATCTGGTGTCATTTCACACCGACCACTAGATACCCTAGTGTCTGGATCTCCAATGGGGTGCAGGTCAGCTACTGTCTGAGGCCCCCCAGCAGGAGCTACAGCAAGAACTACAGTTTTCTCCTCTTTGCTTGGGCGGTTTTGGAGCTGTCTGACTGGAGCTGCAGTTAATTTGGTTAAGCTGCCACAGAACAGGCCATTTATATGCAAAAGCCACTGTGTGGAGCCTGGGCGGGTTTGTAGAATGTGTGGGGCGGGGTCTCAGGGCGTCACTAGGCTGGGGTGTGGCAAACAGCGATGGCTGCCAGCCAGCCGTCTCTGCCTTTCCGTGTTTCCAAGTCCCTGCATCCAGTCCTCCAGCACAGTAAACAATGATTGCTGAGCACACCTCTGCAAAAAAGTCACTCTCACTTTCCGGCCCGATGGCCGAGAGTCCAGCTTCTCCCCATAGGCATCTGGGTCCTCCGCGTGTCCCCAGAAACTGGATTTCAGAGTGATCGGGAGCTTGTCTCCCTTCGGGTTGAAAACAAGCCGCGTGCCCAGTCTCCCGCCACCAGCCCGATTCACGTGCCTCCGTACCTCAGCTTTTCAGCATTTGTGCTCCTTTCTCTTCTTAGTTGTAAATCTTCCACTCAGCCAGCTTTCCTGTGGTTCTGGGTGGTAGACGTTTTGTCTTTTAGTTGTATTTTTGAAATTGTTGTGCAAGGCAGCAGTTAGTTGTTTAACTTTGCCACCATCTTGGTTCCTCTCCCAGATGAACATTTTTAATGCAAGCAATGAAGCTGTTAAAAGTTTGAATTCATCTGGATACATCTTTAGGGAAAGACATTCTACTTTATTCAATGTTTTAATTTATTTTTGAAGAACAGCATTTTCTACTCCGGCAAAAAAGAGGGAATTAATAAGGTCCTCAAACAAAATACAATTCCTCTTTTCCTATCAAATGGCTCTGTCACACAGAATGAGTTCTCCACAAGTAAACCTTCTATCGTAAAGCAACATATTGTTTAGGGGGAAAATGTCATTTACCCACAAAATAATACCTTTGCCTTAAGGGCAAGTAAAAACCAGGTAAGTTAGAGAGGATTATTAAGTTATAATAGGATTCACAGCTGTGTTTCTTTAAATTAAGGGCAATGATAATCCATTTAGGTCTGCTTCAATCTGTCATTAGCTACTGGAGCAAGCTCTGATGGGGAGGGGTGAGAAAGTTTTAGGCTTATGAGTCATCGCTCGGTGAAGATCAATCTCAAAATATGATTAAACATTTTTTTCTGGCAGTCTGGTTAGCAAGTGAAACTGACACATACAAAACAGCAGAATCATTAAATGCCAAACTCTCTTATTGGGAGGTGTGGGTCTTTTTTGGATCTATGTTTAAGTTATTATCGATGCCTTATGTTTTTGGTTATTTTTTCAGGCATTTAAAAAGATGCAGAGAATGAAAAGATGTAAAGACTAATGACATTTGTCTACCCACTCCTTAAGTTAACAAATACAACATAACTGGTTTCTCCTGATCTTATTCTTCTTCCTTTCCCAAGGGATAACCTAGATCCTGCTATTAATTTTCAGCTTCTTCTTAGAATGGTGATGGACTGTTTGATGAATGGTCAAATAAAGTTTTATTAAATTAAAGTACAGAGAGGGGACACACCTGGTATGTGTGTGGTGAAGAGAGACTAGAGGTAGAATGTCCATTCATTCTCTACTTCCTTAAATAAATATTAATTACATTCCTATGCTGTGAAAAGCTCTATGTTGGATGCTATTTGAGATGGGTTATCAAGCATAGGTCTTTTCTTCACAGAGGCTTAGAGTCTGGTTGCGGATTAAAGGCCTGTGTACAGAGTGATTATAATGCGAGGGGGGAAGTCGTGTTGACTGATTCCAGCTGTGTGATGAATCGGGTGCACATGAAGGCACCAGGAAACACTTAATTGGTTGGACCTATGCCTTAAGATTTACCTGGCATAGGATGGAATGAGGCAGGAAGGAGACTAGGATCAGAGAAAGGCTGTAAAGTGAGAAAATGAGATCTCAAATTAGAACAGGATCAGGGAAGAAGAGGTGATGAATAGGAAGATTCATGAGAAATTGCAAGGGCCAGGAGCTGTTAGAGACAAAGATGATGACTTCCAGGCTTTTTATTTACTTACTTTAAATCTTTATTGTTGAAAGTATTATGTATGTCCCCCTTGTCCTTCCATTGACCTCTTCTAGCTCACCCCTGCCCACTTCCAGGCTTTGAGAGTACATTTAGAGCAATGGAGGAGAGGAAACCATCCATTTTAGTTTGAGTTCAGTTCCAGGTGGGTTTGAGGTGCTGGTGGAGCATTAGGTAAAAGTGTCCAATGAACAGTGGGAAAACCAAACTGGTGCTCAAGAAAGAGTTCAGGATGTCACCTGGGCAGCCATTTGTTTAGAGGAGATCAGATATGTTAGACCCGTGGTCGGCAAACTGCGGCTCGCGAGCCACACGCGGCTCTTTGGCCCCTTGAGTGTGGCTCTTCCACAAAATACCACGGCCTGGGCGAGTCTATTTTGAATAAGTGGCGTTAGAAGAAGTTTAAGTTTAAAAAATTTGGCTCTCAGAAGAAATTTCAATCGTTGTACTGTTGATATTTAGCTCTGTTGACTAATGAGTTTGCCGACCACTGTGTTAGACCAAGGACAAGGTCATTGAGAGAAGAGGACTGAGGAGCACCAGCAAAGGGACAGGAGAAGACCCCGTGAGGCCACATATATCCTGGAACCATGGATTTTCCCTCTGTGTGTCTTTTATGGTGGCTGCCACTTGCCCCTTGCAGGACAGTATTTGTAAGGTCAGAATATACAGGAATAACAAAAGAGGAGGTGGACTGTTCTAAACACCAATTACTGTGCTTAATAGGGATGTTTGAGGAGAGTTATGAAGGCGAATGAGTTTGAGTTGTAGGTAGGTGATAAGGAAGTGGAGTTGGTGGGGAATGACCCCTGTTTTTATCCCAAGGAGTTGAGAAGGTAAGGGAAGATGAGAGGTCAGTTATTAGGGTGAGGAGTGTGTGAGAGTATGGCTTATTCATTTTTAAAAATATATTTTTATTGATTTCAGAGTAGAAAGGAGAGGGAGAAAGAGAGAGAGAAACATTAATGATGAGAGAGAATCATTGACTGGCTGCCTCCTGCATGCCACTGGGGATAGAGCCCGAAACCCGGGTATATGCCCTGACTGGGAATAGAACCGTGACCTCCTGATTCATAGGTTGAACCACACCGCCTGGGACAGCTTATTCATTTATTTTTAAGAAAAGGGAGAATTTAATACAATTGGACACTTAAGGCAGAGGTTCTCAAAGTATGTGTAGGCTGCGGACTTCTAGGTGTTACTTGTAGGGATCCCTAAGATCGAAACTCTTTTCATCATAACACTAAGAAGGTATTCCCATTTCTCTTGCAAGGAGATTTGCACTGCTGGTGTGAATAATCATTGGTAAACCTTCTGATTCCTTAGTTCATGCCAAGGTAGGGGCACCTGCTATTTTAGGTCCACACAGGATGTTTTCCACCACCACTCACTTGCATCAAAAATAATTCACTGAAGAATGTCTTGATGAAAGACTAAAAATGATGAATGTTATTAAATCTTGACCCTTGAGTACTCATCTTATTGATAGTCTGTGCGGATGAAATGAGGTCTGCAGAAAGCACTTCTGCCTGCTGGAAGAGGCTGGTTGTCCCCCAGAAAAGCACTGGTGTGACTGCATTGCAAGCTGAACAGTCTTTTTTTTTTTTTTTTTCTTTAAATAGACCATCAGTTTTATTTGAAAGAATGACCAACAAACCGTGCTTATTCAGAATTTGGTATTTGACAGCCATTTTCTCTAATAGGCACAAAATGAATATCTATACTAATAAAAGGGTAATATGCTAATTATACCGGATGTCTGACCTCCTTCCGGACAAAGCCACAGTGGTGGGGCCGAGGCAGAGGCAGTTAGGAGAGATCAGGCCGGCAGGGGAGAAAGTAGTTAGAGGTGAGATCAGGCCGGCACGGGGGAGCAGTTAGGGGACAGTCAGGCTGGCAGGGGAGGGCAGTTGGGGGTGAGATCAGGCCGGCAGGGGAGGGCAGTTGGGGCAATCAGGCCGGCAGGGGAGGGCAGTTGGGGCAATCAGGCCGGCAGGGGAGTGGTTAGGGGGCGATCAGGCAGGCAGGCAGAGGTAGTTAGGGGCAATCAGGAAGGCAGGCAGGCGATGGGAGCCAGCAGTCCTGGATTGTGAGAGGGATGTCTGACTGCCCATTTAGGCCCGATCCAGTCTGCATTCCCACCAGCAGTGCAAGAGGGTTTCTTTTTCTCTGCATCCTCACCAGCACTTGTTGTTTGTTGATTTGTTGATGATAGCCATTCTGACAGGTGTGAGATACCTCATTGTTGTTTTGATTTGCATCTCTCAGATGATTAGTAACTTTGAGCATGTTTTCATATGTCTCTCGGCCTTCTACATGTCCTCTTTCAAAAAGTGTCTATATAGGGCCTTTGCCCATTTTTTGATTGGATTGTTTATCTTCCTTTTGTTAATTTGTATGAGTTCTCTGTAAATTTTGGAGATTAAACCCTTATCTGAAATAGCATTGGCAAATATGTTCTCCCATGCAATGGGCTTTCTTGTTGTTTTGTTGATGGTTTCTTTTGCTGTACAAAAGCTTTTTATTTTGATGTAGTCCCATTTGTTTATTTTCTCCTTAGTTTCCATTGCCCTAGGAGCAGTATCGGTAAAGATACTGCTACGACATGTCTGATATTTTGCTGCCTATGGGAACTTCTAAGATTTTTATGGTTTCCGGTCTTACATTTAAGTCCTTTAGCCATTTTGAGTTTGTTTTTGTGTATGGTGTAAGTTGGTGATCTAGTTTCATTTTTTTGCATGTATCTGACCAAATTTCCCAGCACCATTTATTGAAGAGACTGTCTTGACTCCATTGTATGCTCTTGCCTCCTTTGGCAAATATTAATTGAGCATAATGGCTTGGATCTATTTCTGGGTTCTCTGTTCTGTTCCATTGGTCTATATTTCTGTCCTTGTGCCAGTACCAGGCAGTTTTGAGAATCATGGCTTGGTAATATAGCTTGATATCTGGTATTGTGATTCCCTCCAACTTTGGTCTTCTTTCTCAGGATTGCTGTGGCTATTCGGGGTCTTTTTTTTATTCCAGATGAATTTTTGGAGAGTTTGTTCTAGGTCTGTGAAATATGCCATTGGTACTTTAATGGGGAGTGCATTGAATCTATAAATTGCTTTGGGTAGTATGGACATTTTAATGATGATGATTCTACCAATCCATGAACACAGTATGTTCTTCCATATGTTTATGTCTTCTTCTTTCTCTTTTTTCAATGTCCTGTAGTTTTCAGAGTATAGGTCTTTTATATCCTTAATTAAGTTTATTCCTAGGTATCTTAATTTTTTTGGTGCAATGGTAAACAGGATTTTTTTTTTTTTTTTTTTTTTTGTTTCTCTTTCTGTGAGTTCATTATTGGTGTATAAAAAAAGCCATAGATTTCTGGGTGTTAATTTTTGTATCCTGCTACATTGCCGAATTCCTTTATTAAGTCTAGCAATTTTTTGATGGAGTCTTTGGGGTTTTCTATGTGCAGTATCATGTCATCTGCGAATAATGACAGTTTTACTTATTTTTTTCCAATTTGGATGCCTTTTGTTTCTCTTTCTTGTCTGATTGCTATGGCTAGCACTTCCAGTACTAGATCGAATAGGAGTGGTTAAAGTGGGCATCCCTGTCTTGTTCCTGTTCTTAGGGGAAATGAATTTAGTTTTTGCCCATTGAGTATGATGTTGGCTGTAGGTCTGTCATATAAGGCTTTTATTATGGTGAGGTATGATCCCTCTATACCCACTTTGCTGAGAGTTCTTATCAAGAAAGGGTGTTGGATTTTGTCAAATGCTTTTTTTTGCATTGATTGATATGATTATGTGATTTTTGTCTCTCAATTTATTTACTATGACTTTTTAATTGAAGTCTGTGGTGATATTAATGAATGTGATTCTTTTGGTATTGTGTAATAAAATCCATCAACATTTGTAAAACCAGATCTACAAAACCAGTATTTTTGAAATGACCCAAAGCATGATGTTACAAAATTTTGCATGGGTAAAAATTCATTTGAAGCATAAAACAGACTGTTGGATTTTACTGTAACAGAGTACAAAGAGTTCATTGCTATGGATTCCGAATCAACATTGGAACTAACGTTTAAGAAATAGCTACTTGTCAAGTTTTAATGAGATATCAAAGAATATGTATAATTAACTAAAAAGGTTTCTCCCTTTCCCAACTACATATCTGTCTGAGGCCACAATTACTCACATATTTCAACTAAAAGAATATATCATAGTAGATTGAATGTAGAAGCAGACATTAAAATCTAGCTGTCTTCTATTAAATGAGACATTAAAAAGATTGGCACAAATGTAAAATAATACCCTTTTTAATTAACTTTTAAAATGAAAAATAGTTATTTTTTAAGTTGTAATGTTTATTAACTTAAAATTCATTAACATGCATTTTTAAATTATTATTATCATTCTTTAAATATATTTTTATTGATTTCAGAGGGGCAGAGAGATAGAAACATCAGTGATGAGAGGGAATCATTGATAGGCTGTTTCCTGCACGCCCCCCACAGTGGATCAAGCCCAAAACCCAGTCATGTGCCCAGACCGGGAATCGAACCTTTACCTCCTGGTTCACAGGTTGATGCTCAACCACTGAGCCATTCTGTCCGGGCTTAAATTATTATTTTTTTATTCCTAATGTGTAAAACATAAATATTTATAATCCACATAAGCCAAAGCTCAATTTTTAAGAATGAGCACTGACACCAAAGTGTTTGGTTATCTAGACTTGAGTAGCTGAGGACTTTAGAAATAAGAGGCAGGGTGAATGAAGAGAAAAAGTCTAATTCAGGATACATTTTGAAAGAAGAATGTTAAGATTTGGTGATAATTCAATAGGGGGTGGATGAGATAAAAAGCTTGATAGTGACTTGTATGTTAACTATGTTTTTTTTAATTAGAGTCTAGAAACCAACAGAACCAGTGCAGGTTCATGGGTGGATACTCCTCTATAAATCCTGTTTTGGGAGATCCAAGGAGGGGGGCATGGTTGATGGCTTAGGAGAAGGAGCAGCTAGAAAGAACAGGCAAATGCTGGTAGGTAAAGGGCACGAAGACCAGATGTTAGGCAAGGAGCAGGTCATAGATATGCAGAAGCAGAGGAAGGGATTTAACATCAATCAAAACCATGTTTCATTTATCAGACGATTCAGAAATACTGCCTTGGAAGCTGATATTAATGATCCTGCACCTAGTAAGTGGCTGGACATTGTCTGTAATGCCCAGAGCTCAGTAGAATTTGAGGAGGATGAGAGTGGAGAGGAGGCTTCCCTTGATGGGATGATCTTTGGTAATCTCCAGGGATCTTCACGGTTCTGACAGTCTGGCTTTAAGAAGATGGGAAATGAATGCAGTAAGTGTGGGCCAAGTTGGAACAGTTTGATAATCAGAAAAAAGGGGAGGGAATTTGTTCTTCTGAGGGAATGGTGAGTTCAGAAAATAGTTATATAAGACAGAAAAAATATAAACAGAACTGTTTTTTTAGGTAAGAGAAATGTAGGCACATTAAATATAGATATGAGTTCATGGAACCTGAAAATTATATGTTAGTAAGAAAAGGGGGCTCTTGGTGTTAAAATTGGTAAGACAAATGACCAACTTCGATATAGCATCTTATCTCAAAGATGTTTGGTTTATAAGGTGTTGCTCACATTTTTTTGAGCCTTACCAACATATAAGAAGTAGGTTTTGGCTACTTCCCTGGTGAGGAAATTAAAAAGGTTAACACTGTAAAGGGTCCAGAATAGCTTTAATGTGGAAAAGACCTTTTCTCTGAGACTGCGGGGGAGGATGAGGGAATGGCTATCAAGGGCACAAATAGGTTTGGAGTTACAGTGGCGGTAACTGGGGACCCAGTCAGTTTATGGACTACACACCTGAATGTCCCTGCCCCGGACACGGTCCAACATGTGTGAATAGCTAAAAAGAGGCAGACAGGAAGTGATCCAAGAAATTCCCTTTGCCCTTCTCCACATGATATTCCACAATGATATGATCTTTGAGGATTCTTTGAAAGTGTTGGGCGTAATATCACTCTCCACTTGCCTAATGGAGTCCTAAGGTGTAAAGCAAATTATTCTCTCAACTCCAAATACAGCCATTGTAAATTCTCTGGATATTTAAATCTGTGAGATGTAAAGCATTGTTAAGAGATGAGGTCTTTCTCTCATCCCTTAATCCCACTGGTATTGGGTACGTTACAGCCATTATTGATCAGTGATTTAATATTAACTGCACAGATGAAAAGAAACTAAATTACAGTATCCCAGTGGATTTTGGTTTGGAGGGTCATTTTGAAGTAAGAATTCGCTTAAAGAAAATCCTCTCTGGCTGTTCAGATCTCAGGATTTGGTGATCAACTATGGAGGCAGAAATGCTTTTCCATTTCATAGTCAAATGCATCAGAGTGAGTTCCCAAGCAGCTCATCTCTTCCAAATTGTCATTGTCACACTTTACCCGGGTGTCCTTCTTCCAGAATGAAAAGTTCAGTGAGAGAAGGCTTTGTGAGTTAGGGAAGGAAAGATGCAGACGGCTTGATGTGGATTAAGGAATTCAGACTGAAGGGAACTTCTGAGGTGGGGGGGAGGTCATTGGGATGACATTGTAGAAGAGAGTAATTTGAAAGGATAGTTGGGAAGCTTTCAGAAGAAAAATAATCGCAGTTTCTTAATGAATGCAAAAACTGAGATAATGTCTGATCACTCATTTCAAACCTCAGTAGGTTTCAGAACTTGGGTAGAAGCAAAGTCCACGTTGAACAGTTTCGAGAACAAGTTAATCGTGCATTTGGGTGTCTTGTCAATTCAGGCAGAAAGCCTGGAATTGCCACTGCTCCCCAGCTTGTAAGGGGGAGGTTTGGATGACTACTTCTCTTTGCTAATCTGGGCCGTGTGTCTGCAGATGCAGTGTGGAGGCAGCAGTGACTGGGCCAGGGGCACCCCTGTTCCCTGCAGGACCTACACAGCTGCAGGGTCTGGGAGCGAGCCCCAAGTGAGCCGTAGGCTCTTTGTCTTCAGGGTGAATTTTGTGGCGGCCAAGCCTGTGCAGCTGCTCTCCCTGCTTCCACAGCAGCTGCCAACTGGGAGTCGTTTCTGGCTCTTTCCCCAGAGTGTTTCAGGTCGAACTGGAAGCTAGACATTCTGGGGCACAGTCACAATTGGGTAGCAATATAGAGATTGTTTCGAAAGGAAAGGGGGGCGTGGAGCAGAGAAACTGCTGGGTTCTGCCCCTTGACCCACTTCTTCTTCTTTTCATGGGCATCCTGTTTTTTTCCTCTGGTCCAGCTGCCACCTGAGATAAAGCAGCCGCCCTGCCTGAGCCCTGGGCAACGAGGGTGGGACGGATCCTGTTCTGAAGTGGTTCAGCCCTTGGGTGTGCCTGGGTTGTGCCCATTTGGTTTGGTTCCTGCCTTCCTCACCCAGATGCCTGTGTACCTTGAGAATCAAAACGTGGTTGAGCTGTCTGATGGGAAGGGGCCTCTCTAGAGCGGCTGAGGGTGTGGCTGACTGCCCCTCGGGTGGCTCCCTTAACCCTGTTGGCTTGGGCCCACTTCCCCTTCATGTTAGGAGTTTGACTCCAATGATCCGGGGCTCTCTTAGCCCAGGCAATGAAGCCTGGGTTATTTTACCCCTAGTTTTCTCGAGCAACTACTAGTAAAAAACATCCACCTTGGTAAACAGCTCTTCTTCCCACCCCTAGTATTGGAAGTCTTTGAGAGGACGCAGGGGGTGGGTGCTTCCCCTTCATGTGAGTGAGGGTAATACAGGTGGTGCTCTCAGCTCTGCTTATTATGATTTTCGAGATTCCTAACAAAAGGCAGTCAGCATTGAACTTTGGTGCCGATATTACAACTCAAAGGTAACGTTGCTCTTTTGTTCTTCCCTTATTGTACTTTTCTAAGACCTGTTATCTCTTATCTGCAGATTTACACATCTAGGGAAAATTGGTTCATGAATGTACAGCTCTAGACAATTTAGCAGAATGAACAAAACATTAAGATGAGAGACTGTTACAAGTTGCATATTGTTCTTAAGCTCTAACTTCAGTAAGCAGTTTGCTTTCTACATTATTTCATTCCCTGATGGATGCTGATTTTAAAATGTAAGAGAGGTGTGAGAATAATGTGACTATCATTTTGTCAACCATAATTAAGTAATTAGGCTTCTGGATACAAGCTTAACCTACAGCTCAGCATTTACATCAAACCCAACGATAAAAAATTTCTTAAGTGCAAAAACCAAGACGACCAGCCTTAGATCAGATAAGAAAGGAAAGTTTTCCGAGCATACCCTGTGACATTCAGGTAAAGGTGCTTCTAGCTTTAATATGGAGTATGTTGAGAACACAGCCCGATTTTTCCACATTTGGATGGACCATAAGGTGTATTATTGGATCCTGTCTCTTGGGACACATTTCACTGGGATTTAAAAATCTTGGTTTCAACTTGGACTTCTGGTGATTAGCCCTTGAGTTGGAATCCTGGATGTCTGTCACTGCTGCAGGGTTAGGGTTACGGTTACGGTTAGGGCTCTGCAGAGCAAATTTCCACCGAAGTGCTCCTGCCCCCACCTTGCCAGCATGCCTGTTGCGTGTTACTTTACTTCAGTCTTCTGTGGGCATTGGCCACCCTGCTCTTAAAGAGGAAGATGAAGGCCTTCTTCTGCTTTTGGTGTCTGACGTGCCCGTTTTTCACATGACATGGAACTAAGAATAGCTTTCAGATAATAACACTGGGTTCTTCTGATTCAGGTCAAGTATTTCACCCTTTGCCCTTGGAGTTTCTCTTTTCCTAACGTGTCACAGCCTCTTAATGAGCATGTATTGCCAGAGGACAGGCAACAGTGTCAAACTTCGTGCATTTTATACAAATACACAAGAGCACCAGACAGGCCGCTGTGGTGCCAGCTCCCCAGATGTGATAGTGAAACTCCCCAGAGGGCATCTTCATTGTTTTCTTTCTTTGTTCCAGAAGCAAAGGCCGATAACGAACCGAGCTGTTCTCCGGCAGCTCAAGAACTGTTGACAAGGCTGGGATTTTTACTGGGAGAAGGGATCCCAAGTGCCACACACATAACCATTGAAGAAAAAAATGAAACCATGGTAATGCCCGAGGAGCCCCCTGCATCCCATACCTGCCCAGAGGATGAATGAAGGGACAGCCGTCTTCTCCCACCTGGAGGGCGGAAGTCACTGTTTAGTCAGATGAGTTTGGGCTGTTGTGTGTATTGAAATGTATTGCAACTTCTTGTGGGTTTTTGCAGGGGGCGGGCGGGAGAGAGGGAGGGGGAGATGCAGGAGGGTGCAGAACTTAAGAAAATGTCCACATTAACCTTCCGCAGTCACCACCTGGAGAAGAGTGGCTAAATGAATCCAAGTGGCTGAGAGGATTCCTCAGTAATGACGCTCCTTTTATCTTTATAGCCCCATTCTTCTCATGTGGCTGCTTTGGTATATGCTTTCCTGTGCCTTTTTTTTTTTTTTTTTTTTTTTTTTTAGCACTTGAGATTTTGGAGGGTCAGCGGGGTGAGGAAAAGATTTATAGGAGATGAGGCAGAGACAAAATGAGATGAAACCAAGTGGTTCATCTACCAGAGAGCACTCCCCATCCCGGGGCATGGCAGCCTGCCACTTGTGAGCCGAGATGTGTCCGCTGAATAGCAATGAGGGGCCGGCGCTGCTGCCCCTGCCAGGGTCTCTGCATGGGCGTCATGCCTCGGATGAGATCGCACTGGCCACCAGTCTCCCTCCCCCTGCCCCCGAGCCCGTAAATCTCCAGGAATTGAAGCGGGTTGCGGCGCCCGTGAAACATGACAAACACAGAGTTCCCAGATTTTCCGTACAGAGGTCAGAGGACCCATTTGTCTTCTGCAGACTTGAAATGAGAGGAAGTCGGCCTGTTTGCTATTTCTGTTTTCCAAACGTGCGTTCCCACTCAATTATTTCTGAGAGTGCCCTTGCCATAAAAAAAAAAAAAAATCAGCAGAACAAGGATGTTTTCCTTAAACTTTCGGAGACCGTGTAGATAGTAAGCTCCCAAGATTTTAAAAACTGTTTTCCACTTTCCTGTTTTTCTTGTGGTTGTTTTAGCATCAAAAGCAAAAGCATGTGTCGAAGCGTCCTGTGTGAGCCCTGCTAACTTACCTCCTTCCGTTCGTCTTACAGTGCACAGCTCTGAGCCAAGGCATCAGTCCTTGCTCCACACTAACAAGCAGCACCGCATCTCCTAGCACCGATAGCCCCTGCTCGACCTTGAATAGCTGTGTCAGCAAGACGGCAGCCAACAAAAGCCCCTGTGAGACCATTAGCAGCCCTAGTTCCACCCTGGAGAGCAAGGACAGTGGAATTATAGGTAAGAAGCACACTGCTCGGTAATGTAATGGCTCAATGCACGTCAGCCGGAGCGTTCATGCACCGGGCTCTTCCTGAGAGGGGTTAGCACGCTCTGTGAAGGTCGGTCGGTCAGGGCCCGCCCTCTTCTTTGCACAGCCGACAGAATGAAGCATCGGCTTTTACATTCCTTGGCGTTTCTTTTATAACGCTGGGCTCATCTGGGTAAAAAAATTTTCCGGATCGGATCTCGCCGGTGGAGTTCCAAGAATCTGCCCTCCTCACCAATGAGTTGCATTTGTTGGAGGTTGGGTTCCATCCGGACGCAGCAGGGCAGTGAAATCCAGGCATATCTCGAAGTCTCCCCAGTCCAATCTCAAGGTCACTCACGTCCCTACGTATTTCCAGGCGTTTGTTCTTTAGTTTCTCATAATGGGATTTGAGGCCAGGATTTTCTGAGAGTGGCTCCCCCTTGTTTATTTTCCCTCCACACTTTCATAGTAGGCATGCTTGTCCTGACGTGAGGGTCAGGAGACACGGATTGTAGTCCTGACTCAGGCTGCTCAGCTGCCTGACTTGAGCAACGTGGAATTGAGCTCTTTGCACATCTCTTTCCTCCCTAAAATGAAGCATTCTGATTAGTTTAGTAGATTCTGGTCCCAGGTGCGTAGTGGCATCGTCCAGGGAATTTAAGAGCCCTTGTTTTCACGTCTCATCCCAGACAGACTGCACTTAAGTTTCTGCAGGCGGGCCCGGACATCTGTGTGTCTCAGGTCTCCAGCTTGGCGCCCTTCAGATAACAGATGTGTGGGACCCCTGGAGGGTTGTTCAGGTCCTCCTCTGCTCTAAGACCGTGCTGCTGTTTAACATCTGTGCTCTACCGAACAATTCAGCTCCTTCCCTTTTGCTCCCATATTAATATGAAATCAAACGGAATGGCATGTGAGTTTCTGGTTTTCTTCAGTGACCTGCAATCTCTTTTCCAGTGCAGTTTGAAAATCCACGTTGCAGGTTCACCCAGTCTGTATTGTGGAGGTGGCCCCAGAAGGTCTGTGAGATTCCCGGGTCCGGTTTGGGGGCAGCCTGGTGTCGCCCTCACCATGGCTTTGTGTGGGGCCCCTCAGCATAAGGAAGGCAGCGTCTTCCCTCAGTTTTTACATGGATTACGCTCTTTGCTGGGGTTTTGTTTCGTTAATTGCTTTATTGAGATATAATTCACGTACTATAGTATTCACCCATTTAAGCCATTTAAGTTATATTCAAAGTTATACAACCATTACCACAATCTGATTTCAGAGCATTTCATCACCCAGAAAGAAAACCTATGCCCATTAGAAGTCACCCCTCATTTCCCCTCACCTCCAGCCCTACTCAGGCTACTTTCTATCTGTATAGATTAGCTGATTCTGGACATTTCATATAAATGGTGGGTGGAGGTTTTTGTAGCAAATTTAAATTCTCATCTCACTCTGCTTCCCCACCTGCTGTGTAGTCTAGTTCAGCTAACTTTTCCCTGTGTTACTTCTGTTCTCATGCCCTCATGTCCTCCCTCTCTCTCTGAGCTGCTCACCATTGCTAGATCTCTGGCATTAATCTGTGACAGCCAGGTAACTTCCTTTACACCATTCTTAGCTCTTCTGAAGTCCCCTTTCCGTACAGTTGATTTTCATTCAAGGAGTTGGCCAGTGCTACCATTTTGGGGGGGACAAAAAACTTTTCCTTTCCATTGTATGTTCTGGCATTGGCATTATATGCCTCTTACTATAACCAAGCCAGTTTCTTTCTTTTTTTTTTTTTTTTTTAAATTTCTTTATTGATTAAGGTGTCACATATTTGTCCTCATCCCCCCATTCCCATCCCACCCCTCTCCCCACGCATGCCCCAATCCCCTGTTGAACTTAACCGTTGGATAGGCTTATATGCATGCATACAGGTCCTTTGGTTGAACTCTCCCCCTCCCCCCCACCCTCCCCCTACCCTCCCCTATCCTCCCTCTGAGGCCCGATAGTCCGATCGATGCCTCCTTGCTTCTGGTTCTGTTCTTGTTCCTCAGTCTATGTTGTTCATCATTTCCCCTAGATGAGCGAGATCATATGTCACTAGATATATACTAATAAGCACTGAATGTGAGACGAGCAATAATAGTTATGCTGACAGGCAAATGAATCAGTCTGTAGCGAGCTTCCCCCTGGACCAACAGTTCTTTTGAGACTCAATTTCAATGTCCAGTAGTTCCTTATGTGTACATGTCAGCACTGACCCCCCAGCTCTGGATGGTGGACAAATGGCGGTAACGGAGGTCCGACTCCCTCTGGTTTGGTCTCGGCCGAACCCAGGGGCACGGCGTCACCCGGACTAAGGGGCACGTGGCCTCACCCATACCCAAGGGGCGCGTGGTCTCACCCGGGCCTGGGACCCAGCCTCACCCGGATGGATCCAGGGGCACACGGCCTCACCCGGACCCAGGCTCTGGCTTCACCCGGACCCAGGGACACTTGGCCTCTCCCAGACCCAGGGCCACTTGGGCTCACCCGGACCTAGGTGCACGAGGCCTCATCTGGATCCAGGGACACATGGTCTCACCCGGACCCAGGGACGCTTGGCCTCTCCCAGACCCAGGGCCACTTGGGCTCACCCGGGCCTAGGTGCACGAGGCCTCACCCGGATCCAGGGACACATGGTCGCACCCGGACCCAGGGACGCTTGGCCTCTCCCAGACCCAGGGCCACTTGGGCTCACCCGGACCTAGGTGCACGAGGCCTCATCCGGATCCAGGGACACATGGTCGCACCCGGACCCCGGGACGCTTGGCCTCTCCCAGACCCAGGGCCACTTGGGCTCACCCGGGCCTAGGTGCACGAGGCCTCATCTGGATCCAGGGACACATGGTCTCACCCGGACCCAGGGACGCTTGGCCTCTCCCAGACCCAGGGCCACTTGGGCTCACCCGGGCCTAGGTGCACGAGGCCTCACCCGGATCCAGGGACACATGGTCTCACCCGGACACAGGGACGCTTGGCCTCTCCTAGACCCAGGGCCACTTGGGCTCACCCGGGCCTAGGTGCACGAGGCCTCACCCGGATCCAGGGACGCATGGTCTCACCCGGACCCAGGGACACTTGGCCTCTCCCAGACCCAGGGCCACTTGGGCTCACCCGGGCCTAGGTGCACGAGGCCTCACCCGGATCCAGGGACACATGGTCGCACCCGGACCCAGGGACGCTTGGCCTCTCCCAGACCCAGGGCCACTTGGGCTCACCCGGACCTAGGTGCACGAGGCCTCATCCGGATCCAGGGACACATGGTCGCACCCGGACCCAGGGACGCTTGGCCTCTCCCAGACCCAGGGCCACTTGGGCTCACCCGGGCCTAGGTGCACGAGGCCTCATCTGGATCCAGGGACACATGGTCTCACCCGGACCCAGGGATGCTTGGCCTCTCCCAGACCCAGGGCCACTTGGGCTCACCCGGGCCTAGGTGCACGAGGCCTCACCTGGATCCAGGGACACATGGTCTCACCCGGACACGGGGACGCTTGGCCTCTCCTAGACCCAGGGCCACTTGGGCTCACCCGGGCCTAGGTGCACGAGGCCTCACCCGGATCCAGGGACGCATGGTCTCACCCGGACCCAGGGACACTTGGCATCTCCCAGACCCAGGGCCACTTGGGCTCACCCGGGCCTAGGTGCACGAGGCCTCATCCGGATCCAGGGACGCATGGTCTCACCCGGACCCAGGGACGCTTGGCCTCTCCCAGACCCAGGGCCACTTGGGCTCACCCGGGCCTAGGTGCACGAGGCCTCACCCGGATCCAGGGACACATGGTCTCACCCGGACCCAGGGACGCTTGGCCTCTCCCAGACCCAGGGCCACTTGGGCTCACCCGGGCCTAGGTGCACGAGGCCTCATCCGGATCCAGGGACGCATGGTCTCACCCGGACCCAGGGACGCTTGGCCTCTCCCAGACCCAGGGCCACTTGGGCTCACCCGGACCTAGGTGCACGAGGCCTCACCCGGATCCAGGGACACATGGTCTCACCTGGACCCAGGGGCGCTTGGTCTTTTCCAGACCCAGGGGCACGTGGCCTCACCCGGGCCTAGGTGCTCGAGGCCTCACCCGGATCTAGGGACACATGGTCTCACCCGGACCCAGGGACGCTTGGCCTCTCCCAGACCCAGGGCCACTTGGGCTCACCCGGGCCTAGGTGCACGAGGCCTCATCTGGATCCAGGGACACATGGTCTCACCCGGACCCAGGGACGATTGGCCTCTCCCAGACCCAGGGCCACTTGGGCTCACCCGGGCCTAGGTGCACGAGGCCTCACCCGTATCCAGGGACACATGGTCTCACCCGGACACAGGGACGCTTGGCCTCTCCCAGACCCAGGGCCACTTGGGCTCACCCGGGCCTAGGTTCACGAGGCCTCACCCGATCCAGGGACACATGGTCTCACCTGGACCCAGGGATGTTTGGCCTCTCCCAGACCCAGGGCCACTTGGGCTCACCCGGGCCTAGATGCGCGAGGCCTCACCTGGATCTATGGACCCCTGGCCTCACTTGGACCCAGGGGAGCGCGGCCTCCCCCAGACCCAGGGGCGCTTGGCACCTCCGCAAGAGTCCCGCCTCTCCCCGCAGGCATCTGGGTCTCCCACGGGTCCCCAGAAGCTGGATTTCAGTGTGATGGAGAGCTAATCTCCCCTAGGTTTGGAACAAAAGCCCCTTTCCCCCGCCACCAACCAGACCCACGCGCCTCCACACCTCATCCCCTCCGATTTCGCTGGTTTCCTCTTCCCTCTTAGCTATAAATCTACCATTCAGCCATCTCTCCTGTAGTTCTGGATGGCAGAGGCTCTGTCCTCCATTCGTGCCCCTGAAATTGCTGTGCGCGGTGGAGTTCGCAGTTCCTTTGTTTAACTTAGCCGCCTTCTTGATTCTCCTCTGTCAAAATGGCTTAAAGGGCTTGAATGTAAGATGAGAACTCCTAAGAATCCTCCAAATTGGTGTTGGCGGCCTCCGGGGCCTCGAGGATCTCACTGCGCAGTTCGGCCAGGTCGGTGGCGCGGATGCGCCCCTCCTGCAGAAAGATGGTCTCTTCCTTCACAGAGAGCCGCTGCGCCGAGTCCGCGGCCGCCGCCACAGCAGCTGCTGCGGCGCCCACGAGCCCATGGCCCCGGCTGCGGTGCTGACTGAGAGGAGCAGCCGCCTGGTCTGGGGAGACGCGAGCAGCAGTCGCCACCCTCACTAGTCCATGTTCCAGTTGTATTTCCGAAACTGCCATGTGAGGCAACACATCAGCCTTCACCTCCGCCGTCATCTTTTTCGAGTTCCCCAATTTGTTCTTCTTAATCCCTTGAATTCAGTCAACTCTACTGAGGTCTAGTGGCGCCGGGAGGTGCACGGAGAGGGCGCCCGGGCCTCCGTCCGGTGTGCGGGGCGCGCGGCCCGCGGAACCAGGCGCGCGGGGGCCTCGCGGCGGGGATGGGCGCTGGGCGGCCGCCGGGCTCCGGGCGCCGCTGCCGCCGCGGTGTCCCCAGTGCCCCGGGCCGGGCGGCCTGCGGGGGCGGCGCAGTTGCGAAACTGAGTGAGTATCTACAGTTAAGTCTTGATTGTTGTTGGTGTCACTAGGAGGAATTGTCCTCCAGGCCAATTGTCCATGAGGACCCTCTTTGTCTATATAGGAAGAGTTGCTGTGCAGGAGACATGAGGCTCCTGTGTCTGTGTCCCTCTGTATTCCTTGCAAACACCTCTGAGAGAAACGCGCCCTGGAGTTTCGCCCGCTGCCTGGAACTGGGTTTCAATGTAGTTGGAACTGGGTCTCAGCGCAGTCTGGCGCCTTTGTCTCCTTCCCAGCAGGGCCATTCAGTGGCGCAGGCAACAGTCCCTCCTCTGCGCGCCCTCCCGTGTGCGCCTCTGGAGCCGCCGCTCCTCTGTGCCTCTGCCCCACAGGCCAAATTCATTCCCCCAGCATGTGCCTGGCTTCCCAGGGTTTCGCCCGGAACTGGGGTTCAGTGCAGTCGGAACTGGGGTTCAGCACGGTCCGGAGCCCTTGTCTCCTTCCCGCTAGGGCAGTTCAGTGGCGCAGGCAACAGTCCGTCCTTTGCGCCCCTTCCTGCGCGCGCCTCTGGAGCTCTGCCTTCCGCCGCTCCTCTGTGCCTGCGCCCCACAGCCCAGATTCATTCCCCCAGCCTGTGCCTGGCTTCCCAGGGTTTCGCCCGGAACGGGGTTCAGTGCAGTCGGAGCCGGCGCTCAGCGCAATCCGGAGCCTTTATCTCCTTCCTGCCAGTGAACGCCGGCCAGGCCGTCAGCCGCCCCTTCCTCTCCGGCTCCATCCTCCCCGCAGGCGCGCGTGCTCGTGTCTCCGTCCGTTTCTCCATACCTCAGGCTTTTGCGGCTCCCCCGACTGTCCCCGTGGCCTTCTCCTTCTCCCCAGCTGTGGGCATTTCAGTCCGCCAGCTTTCCTGTGGTTCTGGACGATGACCGTTCTGACCTCTAGTTGTATTTTTGAAATTGTTGTGCCCGGCTGCGGGTTAGGTGTTTAACCTATGGCGCCATCTTGGTTTCTCCAAGCCAGTTTCTTGTTTTGACAGTTAGAAACTTTTTCAGTCATAAAAATATGACATTCATTCATTCATTCATTCATTCATTCTTCTCTCTCGCTCTTTTTCTCCCTCTCATGGAGAAACAGTGCTGCAATTTATAGAGTTCTGATGAGAGGAAAGAAAAGTTGCTGGTTGAGTTTTCTGTATTGTCCATGAAAGACCGAGCTGCTGGAATATTGAAGCCCTTAGTGAGTGCTTGATTGAATACAGGTCCGCTCAATCCCGGACTGCTCAGTTCCCTTATTACATGTTCTCCACAGCACCTCAGTATTTCCTTCAGTTGACTTTTTCTTGTTTTATTATTTACTTCTGTCTCCACATGGAAAGGGGTCTCATCTGTAGTATCCCAGCTCTCTCCTGAGCTCCTGGCTCGGTGTTGGGAATGAGAAATTAAAGAAGCAATGCAGGATCCCCATCCAAGTTGGCACTGTCGCATCTTTTAATGTCATCCGTATTTTAAGCTCTCTTGTCCTTATAGCTATAAATGACACATTTTGTGGCATTGAAGCTGTCCTTCGCTTTTTGGCTCAAGTCAGCGTGTTCCCTTCACTCAGCAGATGAGTGGGAGGCATTGAGAAGGGGCAGGTCCCTCTTTTACGGAAAACTCCAGATTGGAGACTGGGCGTCTTGTTGCTCTAGCTGGTCTGCAGGCAGCAAGGACGTAGGTGGCTGGGATGGAAGCGCTGAGCTGGTGGAAACGCTCCTCTGCGCTCTCCCCGTCGCTGGCCTGCAGAGTGACAGGCTGTTGCCAAGGGACACATTGAGGTGTGGTAGGGAGCAGGAAGAAAAGCAAGGGTTTCCTCTCCAGACGGACTGTAGCCACAGCTCTTTGAAGGGGCAGGAGTGGTGGGGCCGAGGAGGGAAGGCGGTTCCTCCTGAGTCAGGACAGGGTGTGCGGGCTCCGTTGCCCTTCAGAAAGCGGGCATCCGTGACTCGGCTGTGGGCCTGTGGTTGCTGGGGCTGCATGTGTGCTTTTTCTCCCTGAAGAACAGTGTTTGTTTTGATAAGGTGTAGCCTGGGAATGGCAGCCTTGGGGCCTCTTCAGTGTTTCACGGAATGAAATACTCAGGAACACAGTGATCCTAGTGGGCAGAGATGAAAGGGAGATAGCTTGGCTTTCTGTTTCAAAAGGCCTGGCAGCTGCTGCTAAAATAGGCCGATTCGGATCCAAGTTCCAACTTAAAGCCTGCAGATGAGAGGAGGAGGCTTTCCGCTTAATTTTCCACCTGAAGTTGTTTAAGATTTGTCAGTCCATAGAGCTCAGGTCCAAGCGGCAGAGGTGCTGGGGACGGCCGGTGTAAAGCCCACACAGCTTATGGCACTACACGCTTTGGGGAGCTAGTGGCTCCCGGAGTATCGGGCTCCAATCAGACGTCCATGGCACAGCATGAACACAAGTTATTTGGGACTTTCAGGGAAAGTTCAACCCATCCTTCAACATTCCTGGGCCTCCCCTTCCATGTAAGCTGATTTCCACCAGGCTGATTATATTTGATCTAAACTTTTCGCCCAGCAGTGCCAGAGGGGAGCTTGTTCCCACACGCCCAGACAGCCTCCTCGGGGCAGCCACGGGGTGCTCGGCCTGGGTCTGTTTCCACTGGCTTTGACATATTGCAGGGGAAGAGAGTTTTCCTTTTAGGAACTGCTTAGTAGGAGAAAAGGCGGGCTAATGACCATTAGAAGAATTTATTGGACCCCTTCCAGTCTTTCTCTGTGGAGGCCAGAGCTTAGCAGAGCCCCCCCCCCCCCCTCCCTCCAGCCTCTGTTCCCGCTTTATTGTGTTATACAGAGGGGAGTCCCACTTTATCCTATTTCAGAAGGCCCAGGTTCTGCCAACATAAATGCCTTTAGAAGTATAATAATTCTGTCATGTAGAAATACTGTCTAAGCTGAACGGGATTAACCGAATTCCCTATGAATATCTTCTTTCTTTCTTTATTTTTTTTAAGTGAAATTCCTTACTCTAAACGTATTGAAATCATTGGCATGACCTAGAAGTTAGTGTCTGATTTTTCAAATTGGACATGTGAAAACCTTCTCAATGTGAAACCCAGCTGTACCCAATCATCGTAAACTGGTTTCTCAATTACTTGCTTTGAAAGGGGGAAAACTTTATAAAGAAGTGGTTTTTAAAGGTGTTTCTTCCATGCCTGAGAAAACATTTTTTCTTAGTGATACTCCCTTGATGTAACTTGCTTCCAGCTGTTACAAATGGAAATTGGAAAAAAGTATATTCTCTTTGGAATCTGTGTGAAAACCAATCTGATTTTTTAAAAAATTTATTGATGAGAGAGAGAGAGACAGACAGACAGACAGACAGACAGAAACATTGATTTGTTGTTCCACTTATTTATGCATTCATTGGTTGATTCTTGTATGTGCCCTGACCGGGGACTGAACCTGAAACCTTGGTGTATTGGGACAATACTTCAACCAACTGCGCTACCCAGCCAGGGCACAATCTGATTTTTTTTTTAAAAGCATCACGCCAAAACCGGTTTGGCTCAGTGGATAGAGCGTCAGCCTGTGGACTGAAAGGTCCCAGGTTCGATTCCGGTCAAGGGCATGTACCTTGGTTGCGGGCACATCCCCGGTGGGGGGTGTGCAAGAGGCAGCTGATCGATGTTTCTCTCACATCGATGTTTCTATCTCTCTATCCCTCTCCCTTCCTCTCTGTAAAAAATTAATAAAATATATTTTTTAAAAAGCATCACTACAAATAGTGGGTTTTGAAACTTTTTTTTAATATAAACATATTGTTTAGTATTTGTTTATGTCCATAGCATGATCAACATTTTAAGTGTGTTTGTGAATCTGTTTTAAGAAAATGGGCTTTTCTCTATTAAGAAAGAAGGAAATTGGATATTAGATGAGGAAAAAAACAAACAATACCCAGCTTTTCATATCAAGATTTTTTAAAATAATTTTTCTGATCCATCAATACATGTGGCCAGGACGAGGACTTACAGGCAGCAATTAGAACAACTTCTGGCTGAGAAAAGAGGTTGTAGAAAGTCAGTCACCTCCTCTATTTCCTCCTTCCACTACCTGCAGGTCCCTGCTGACATGTATAATCTGCAGATGGCTTTTGTGGATGTGTTTCCTTTTGAGAGCTGGTGTGTGTTAGGACAGCTCCGGGGAGGGGGGTTCCCAGGGACAGTGGCCCTGTCTCCCCACTGGGCGTGTCTCCTGCACAGAGCAGGTGTGTTCACCTGCCGGGCTCCCCGACATCTGAGCCACCGCACTCCACCAGGCCAGGATGAGTAAGTGCCCAGAATTTGAAAAGGGGAAAGCGAGAGCCTGGGTTCTTCCTGCTGCCTTTCCCCCTGGCATTTGCTTTTGTCCTTCTCACGGTACAGCTGGGAGGCAGGTATGCATTTAGGCAGGGCAAGACCTTCGCAGAAACGTTTTTCCTGCAGGAGTGATTTCCAGCGAAATAATGACACTTGGATTAGTATCCTGCTGGTGCTTACTACTAGCTTTTGGTAATACTTGTCTTTCTGCTCAGTCGCTTAGGCTATTTTAAGAAAAGTTATGGTGGGCTGACTTTTATCTCCCTTGTCTCTCTTCTGTGCCCTCCAAAGCTTGTAAAATGAAAGTGAATCCAGAGGTAGCTTTAGACCTTTCATTTCCTGGACTTTGTGTCCAAGAGAGATGATCAGATGCAGAGAGAGGCATACAAAGAGGGATGAATTGTACTGTATTTTCATTTTTAACTTGTAAATCCTGCCCTTTGGATTTCATGCTAATGAGCTTCGTTGCCACCTGTATTGCCCTGTTTGCCACTAAATTGAAATGCTTCGGAACTGATTTGGTAATAACTGTTGTTTCAAATCTGTGACAATATTCATTTTACTACATTGCCTGCAATTTAAAAAAATCATCCTTAATTATAGACGCTTCCTTTTAATTTCCTAGGTGAAGGAGGAAAATTTGCCTTTACAAATGTAATTCTGTAATATATTTAATGTGGGAAAGAAATCCTTGGTGATGATTCGAGTCAGCAGAGTGCCTGCTATGATTTTATTCAGACTGGTTGTTCTGTCAATGGAGCAAGTATTTCTTGGCACCTACTGTGTACCAAGAGCAAGTTTGTCCAGTACTGGAACAAGGGACAGTACAGATAAGGCAGAGTATCTAGGTCAAAACTTGTCCACCTGTGGGAGCAGAAAATGGTCTGTTGTCCTGTGGAGGGTCTGGGCAAGTTGTCAGTGCCGAAAAGCGTTTAAAACGTGGCGGAGATTGACACCTGCGATGGAAGGTGTATGTTGTAGGTGCGTAATAATACCACCCACTAACAGTGCCTCGTGCTCTTTTCTGGAAGATTCAAGAACTTTGGGGAGTCTTTGGACTGTGTAAGGAGCTCCCCTGTCTGTGCCCTCGGTGTACAGGTTCTGTGACACGTTAAGCACTGTGCTGCGTGCTGTCGTTAGCAAAAGTCACGTTTCAATCCAGAGGCTTTTCTCTGGAGACTGCTCCTGCCGTGTCCGGCTGAATGAGGGCCGTGTGGCTGAGTGAGGCAGGCCTGCCCTCCTCCCTTCCCCTGCCCTACCCTCCCGACCGCCCTGCTCCAGCTGATCCTTGAGGTGTTTCCACAATCAAAAGCCTGAGGAATGCGCCTATGAATGCATGGCTCAGGTCCCCGGCCTTGCTGCATGTCATAGCAGAGCACGCCTTGCGCAATGCGGGGAGCACTGAGCTGGAGATTTGGTACAGAGATCTGTGTGTCACAAGCCAAAGCCCAGGGCATCTGCAAGGCCAGAAGGGGAGGAGGGCTCAGCTGCATGTTACACGGGGCTGGCCAGGAGGGCCGAGCGGTTGTCCATACAGAGTTGCAGAAGGAGAAGCCAGAAAGTTCCCCGGAACCAAAGGTAACTCAGGCTGCCACCCTCCCTGTGGCCTTCCAGGGAAGGGCGAGTTAGCCTGCTGCCTTCACCGGAGCCCTTTCCTCGCTGCGCCAGGGGAGATCAAAGGCAGCCACTGAAGGGAAGGTGAGCCTCAGAGGTTCCTGTGTGGCTGTCAGCTTGTGGGTGGGGCAGAGGGAGAAGCACAGGCTGGCACTTGTGGTCAGAAGGCCTCATGCGCGCTGATTTCATCCATGCCACCTTCCCCTCTGTCACTCCGGGAAATCCAAAGTATGGGTGGCAGCTGGAACCGTGTGCAGTGTGAGTGCCAAGGAGAGGACTCAGGAGGCCAGGGTGTTCAGATGCCGCTTCCTGGACTTGTCTCTCTAATCTTTTCCCATCCGCTATTCCTTCTTTGCTCGACCTTTCGAAAGTTATTCATGAACTTTATTCGGTCATGTGAGAGGAGGTGGTGCCTGCAGTAGCTGTGTTTTCCCTTTTTATTCATGTCTCCCCTGCTCTCGCTTTCCTAAGCAACCATTATGTTAGGTTCTTGTTGGAGCTTTAGTTCACTGGCCCAGTGGTTTCGCTCTTAAACTCTTCCTGTCAACCATTAAGTTGAATACAAAAGTTTTAAAAATGTCTGTGTTCTTTAGTGCTACTTTATTTTTCCTCAGTTGTACGGGGAGGAGAACGCTCCTGGGTGCCGATGATATAGGAGGCCCTTTGCATGGGCCCTTGTATCTGAGCTTTCTCCACAGTCCCGGGAAGGACAGAGGGTTGTCTTCATCGAGCCTGTGGAAAGGGAGAATGCGAGACGGTCATGGCGTGCTCGAAGAAAATGCCAACTTCATGTTATTTTCTTCTTTTCAAAATGTATACCTGTGTGTGTGGTGTACACTAACCAATTAGAATAGTGCATGCACATAATTTATAAATACATGTACTTGGGGTGCCGTCTCCAATATTTATACTAACGGGTGGCATGGTCAGGACAGTGTAGAGCCCCATTCTGGGGCGCAGCGAGGCCGGGGGCCTTGTGGGGCTGTCCTGCCCGTAGGGCTCCTGTGAGTACTCAGTGAGTTGAGATATGACAAGGGTTTAGGGCAGAGCCCAGACATGGTAGACACCATTACAACATTCGTTTAGCCTCTTGTGGCTATTTCCTAAGGGTACTCATTTATTTACACTCACTTCTCCCCCCAGTGAATGTGAAATGCTCACACATAGACATTTGGTAAAACAAGGTTTTTCTCTCAGTGAAGGTCTGCGTTGGGGAAAGGAAAGAAGGAGAGCAGGAGAAAAGATGAAGTCAGGAGTCAGGCTCTTATGATTTTATTTATTGTATTTATGCGTGGGAAGAATGTCTTCCTCTTAAGTTTCCACATAGTCAATATACAGAGAGAAATAGAACCAAATACATATGATGATGTTTGTAAGATAAAGATAAGAAGTGTACCAGTTCTTAGCATTGGGCCCAGAGATACGTACCCTGAGATCCTACCCACACCCTGGGTCCTCAGGAGAGAAGCCAAGGTTTGAACCCCAGCCCCTTGCATTTTTTTTACCTCCTGTCTTTTCTGCAACTCGGAAAGAATTCAGCTCTACCTATGTGTATATATTGGATATCAGTGAACCTTAGTTCCTAAACAGTTGTGGGCTAATGGTGTAGTCAGTTTAATTTTCTTCTTGATGTTCTTTTGAACCTATAACCTGATTTATATCTCATCGAAGTACTTGTTGGGCCCTGGGCTGAAACTGATTATTTTCCCTGGTTCTATTTTAAGTGTACATTCAACATAGAAAGGACCTTCAAAAAGCAAAGAGGGCGCGAAGGAAGATGGGAGGGAGAAGGCATATAGCTTCATAGTGGAGGCTTATATACCAAAACATTTGATGACTGAGTGGATCTCCCTCTCTGCTTCCCCCACCTCCCCACCGGTGGCTCCCTCCTGGCTGCTGTGAGCCCATGACTGGCCCCTGTCCAAAGCCCCCTGCCCAGGGGCTACTGTTCTGTTTTTTTAAATATATTTTATTGATTTTTTACAGAGAGGAAGAGAGAGGGATAGAGAGTTAGAAACATCGATGAGAGAGAAACATCGATCAGCTGCCTCTTGCACACCCCCTACTGGGGATGTGCCCGCAACCAAGGTACATGCCCTTGACCGGAATCAAACCTGGGACCCCTGAGTCCGCAGGCGGACGCTCTATCCACTGAGCCAAACCGGTTTCGGCATGGGGGGCTACTGTTTTTAACAAGGCAAACTTCATGAACTGCAAAATACTCCTTAGCCACGGATAGTTCAGAGCAACTTGTACATGGTGAGCACTGTGCGTGGTAAAAGGAGTGTGCAGTCAAAGAACTGGTATCAGACATACCATTAACTGTGTGTGTGTGTGTGTGTGTGTGTATGTGTGTGTGTGTGATCATTTTCTCCTGAGAAAGTATCTATAAGGGTGGGTTTGATGGTTCTCAGCCCCTCCATCTCTGTTCAAGGTTGTGGTCATGTGTATGTCCTAATATATTTTGAACTTTTTTTTTTTTTAAATAGTATAACCCTGTGCACTAGTATAGTAGGTCTAGTTAAATGTGCTGTTACTACAGAGGAAGATAACACATTGTTTGTGGCTAAAAATAATTTTCAAACTACACAGAGAGTCAGAAGTAACACATGTAAATCAGTGAGCAGTACCCAACCTAAGTTACTGCTACATTGGGAACACCATGTAACCTCACAGCTTGCTAACACGAGGCCTGATAAGTCACTCATTTACAGAATCTTGCCTGTTGGAAACATGTTTGAGACCCAGTCTGAGTGATGATAGCAAGTCTTTTGTTGCTGAGAGGATTACAGATGTCCCCATTTTCCCCCACTTTTACCCCCTCCACCCAGCCCCTGCCCCACCCCAGGCCTCCACCACACGTTGTCTGTGTCCATGGGCTATACAGATAGGGTGTCCCCCAAAAACGTATGCCCACTTTGAATGATTATACAGTCAGTGTTTATTAACATATAATTCATTTTCCAAATTTAAAAGAATCTACAGAAATGAATAATTTGTTCTGTCAATGGCCTGCTTTCAAACTGATGACTGTTCTGGTCCAGGCACTGCTGATAACACAAAGCAATGGAATCACAAACATCAAGAATAATTTTATTCAGTATTTGTGCTCTCTCAGTTCGTCAACTGTTGCCGATTTTGTACCATAAACTTGTATGTATCCCCATAAGAAATTCTAGTGGATAAATTTTCTGTGTTCAAAGCTTAGTCTGACTTCACCACTTATTTCAAATCAGTTAAACCTGAAAAGGAGTGAAAATTAAATGAGTTATTAGCTGTCAAAGTGTGTTTACATTTTGGGAGCTACCCTGTGTGCCCCCAAAATGTGTACACACTTTGAATAATTATAAAGGCAGTGGTTGTATTTCAACTGTGTTTTCAAATGTCCAGTAGCATTTTAGGAAGAATTTCCTTTGTTCAAAGCTTAGTCTGTCTGAAAAGAAAGAAACACCAATTGAGCTATCAGTTATTAAAGTGTGTACACATGTTTTTGGGACACCCTGCATATGCATATAAGTTCTTTGGTTAATCTCTTCATACCAAGTCTTAATTGGCAAAAGCTGCCATCTATACTGGCTGAAGGAATAAGATGTTAAAATTTTCGAGTTGTTAGGGAACTTTAAAGATTATCCAGTCTCCAAAAAATGTCAAATGGCACTTATTTTTTAGAGCTTTTTAAAATAAAGTCATCATAGTTAAAGTGTGTGTGTGTGTGTGTGTGTGTGTGTGTGTGTGTGTGTGAACTTGAAGGCAACTGGGTTAATTTAGGAGTTTGGATTTTGTTAGCCGGAAAGAAACACAGGAATTTTGCGTAGCCTGTCATCTGTTGTCAGAACCAGCTTTCCTTTGCTGGAGACTGGGGCTGCCCTCCCTGGTGTGCTCCCGAGGTCACGCAGGGAAACTGGAGAGGTGGGCCTTGATCTGCCCCATTGGATCTGCTTTAGGACTTGATGGTGCCTGAGCCGTGATGCAAGTACACTGCCTGGGCTTCGAGCCATGTAGGTGGGCCCGGTATCGGATCCCAGGGAGGAGGAATCTTGCGAAGTGGGGCAATCTTAGTGGAGTGTCTTTGTTGGAGGGCCGTGGCCTCAGAGCTTCTGGCTTCAGGGCCCCGGGGAGTGTGGATGTCGGAATGCTAAGTGCTTCACAGGAATACACTACTTTACTAATGAGATTATTGCTCATTAATGGCAATTAATTATTGCTGATGAACGGGAATTCATGTCATTAAAGTGGATAATGTGAGCAACGGTGAACTTCATGAGGGCAGTGGAGAGGCTCCTACTTACAAACATATCATAGCTCGTAACACCGTGCTTTTGAAGTGGCGCCCCTGTCTGGGCCTTCTCATCTCAGCCACTGTTTCTGCAGCTGGGCCTTCCTCCCCACCCACTCTCCTGCTCACCGCCGGGACCTGGACACTGCCAGGCGTCAGGGCCTGGGCGCTGTGGCTGTCTGGTGAGAACTGGGCCTTCAGCCCATTCCTTCGGTCCGGGAGCCCTGCCAGGCTGGCCCTGCTTCTGGGGCTGTCACTTGCCACAGGAAGTAGGGAAGTCCCTTGTCTGTGTTCCCACTGCTCGAGGTCTGGGTGAGGACTCAGATCCTTGGGGGTTTGACTCTGAAGTGCATGATACTTAGGGGAAACATCACTTTGACTTTATTTTTCACCTTAAGGATATGGACTCCAAAATAAAACAGACAACTCTAAAACCGAATAAATCACCCCCACCCCAGCCTGTAACTTAGATATTGGCACGGCCTGGGGACCTAATTAATTATAGCCTATTTCAGGAAAAGGCTTCTGAGTCCTAAATACTGGCATTATAAACGAAGGTTTGTAACACATGCACAACTTATTAACAGGGTTGCAATGAGTAATTAATTACCATGAGTAGTGAGCAATCATCCCATTAATAAATTAGTGTATTCCTGTGAAGCGCTTAGCAGAGTCCATGACATACAGTACCCTTCAGTAAATGCTAGTTGCTGCTATTACCACCGGCAGTAGCATTTTTAGGATAGAAAGTCATGCTTGCTATACTGACGCTCCTATGAACGGGAGGGCTTTTTTTTAATGGACCACACAATGAAGGGTGTGATGGATTCCAAACAGATAGGAGATGAGTAGTAATACTCCAGATAGAATACTTGGGAATAATAACAGACACCCAAAAGGTATGCCGGGCCTGTCACAAATAAATTTACACTTTAGTTGGAGACAGAATACCAACAATCCCGAACCAGTAGCAGTGAGGTGACAGGCGGTGTCTCTGACCACAGCTGGAATAGAAGTGTGTTCATTTGCTCACCCATTGAATTAGCAAACCTTTATTGAGCACTTAGCATGTGCCAGGCACAGTGCTGTTCAGAAAAGAGATCCAGGTGGTAGATAGTTGTTAACAAGGCTTCAGAGTGCAGAGGTGATTTTTAAATAGACAAGACGGGAATGGTAAGACCTGACTGGAGCAGCTGGAGCAAGACAGTTTTAGGATTGGGGCAGAATGCCCTGCAGTCACAGTGAGGAAATTGTTTTGTCTTCTTAGGCTTAAGGAGCATTGTAAAAATAAGCAAAACCCCTTCGGACCTTTGACCCCAGATAGCAGGCTCTGTGGAGCTAATTCACCAGCCTGCTGATAAGAGTGTGTGTCCTCCTGGTATGTGGATGAAACAGCTTAAACCAGGCGCTGGGTTCTGAATGCACTCTGACCCCACGCACTCCCATTTAAGTGGATCCAAACAGGGACACAGAGGGGTCAGAAGACATGGCCCTTGTTCTCAAGGACACAAGCCAGAGTCCTTGGTGAACATCACATATGGCTCAGGGCCTTGAAATTGGAAGTGGCTATTTATAGAAGCGACAGAGGGTGCGTACCGGTGGGCCAAAAGTAGGTTTACAGTTGTTCGTATGGAAAAGAACACAATGCTTAATAAAAAATACAAGAATAAACTTTCACATGCTCATAACTGTAAACCTACTTTTGCCTTGTCCTATATTGCTGTATTTCTTCATCATTTTCCTCTTCTGCCTAGACGTTCTTTGTGCAGATTTTCTTCCTTAGAGGTTAAATTTTAATTCTGCAGTCATGTGATCCTTCCCACACTTGTGTTTTCCTTGCGTTGTTTACATAGCGGCTTTCCAGTCTACGCCACTCAAGGAATAAAGTCCAGTCAGCCTCTCGGGCTGGTCCTGAACAGATGTTACAAAGCTTAATGCTAACGACCAAATTCTCTGCTTGACTCTATCACTGCATTTTTGTTTTTATGGATTTTTTTTCCTGCATCTTTTCTGCATGAACCATGGTGCTGCCCTGTCCCCCCTACCCCCGCCGCGCCCCCCCCCCCCCCCGTACACAGATGTTAATTTGGAAAAATTATTTAAAGGGTCAAAGGAATTTAATGAGATATAAGTTCTTTTGTGAGCAATTCATCTGTGTTAAAAAAAGAGAGGCAACATCATCTCCAAATCACACAGATATACCATTAACTCCAGATATGTTTAGACAGCTTTTTTATTATCTTCTTATCAGCGTTCTTTTTCCTCCCCTGTAGAATAATTTAGCAGTTTATATCTCCTATTAAGCAACATTCTTCTAATTTACCAAAATACATTGTATGAAGCAGACTTAGATAAAAATCTGTGTGGACCGGAAAACGTTCCCTTGATGGTGGGGAGGGCTGTGTGTGTGTGTGTGTGTGTGTGTGTGTGTGTGTGTGTGAATTCTCAACAGCCCCAGTGATGCCTGGCGGCCTTCAAAGTCTTTTGGTCTCTCATTTCAGCCACGATTACAAGTTCATCCGAAAATGATGACCGGAGTGGCTCCAGTTTGGAATGGAATAAGGACGGAAGCCTAAGGTTAGGGGTGCAGAAGGGAGTGCTTCATGATCGGAGGGCAGATAATTGTTCCCCAGTGGCGGAAGAGGAGCCCGCTGGGTCAGCAGAGAGCGTGCTGCCCACAGCTGAAGCCCCCGGAGGAGATGGTCCAGTCCCTTACTCTCAGAGCTCCAGCTCGCTAATAATGCCACGGCCCAACTCAGTTGCAGGTAAGGCCACGCTTCTCCTTAGGAGGGTTATCTTGCTGGGCCTGAGGTGCCCGTGTTCGCTCTCTCCCCTTGGGAATCTAATGCAGACACCAGCCGGCTTTGTGATCCGGGGTCAGGCACCTAACCTTTTCTAGACCTCCAGTGTACCCCTGCGGAAACAGGATCAGGCTCCCCCGGATGGTCTTTAAGGGATCCTACTGCTCTGGAAGTCCCCAAAAAAGTATACCCACTTAAACAGCTGATAGCTCAGTTTTGAAAAGGAGATGTGTTTTTAATAAACACTGCCTTTATAATTATTCAAAGTGTGTGTGTATACATTTTTGGGGGGACGCCCTATATTTAGACTCTCTTCCCTCTCAAAGAGCCATAAAGTACCAAAAATTCTGTCCTTGTTTTTGTTATTTGAAGCCTGAGTAAATTCATGACTTTGTATTACATCTCGGTAAACAGGAATCATACTTCAGAGTGAGTTTGTTAATCTCAGCACAAAGAATTTCTAATCCAACTTTCAAACTTAGCCTCTACCATTGAGGCCCATCATACAGATGGGAGGTCAGTTTCTGTGTAATTCTGTTGTAAGGGATCTCACAGCTTAAAACATGAGCAGCGGAAGTGAGGGCTCTCGGTTGAGGAAATGAAAGCAGGCACCCTGGGGCAGCCGGAGCTAAGAAGACATACACGAGTGGTGACTTGCTGCACAACTGGTCAGTGGGTGGTTGCAATCGAGGAGAGAAGGTTGGGGGTTGGGATGGAGAGAGGAACTCTGCGTCTGAGCTGACATGCCTGCTTTCATGTCCTGAGTTTCTAAACTCAGTGCCCTTGGGTTGAACTTAGAAGAGGAACTAGTTTCAGTCATTCTTTGTTACCAACACAATGCTTAAAATTTCTCCTCTGCTAATGTGTGGACCCAGGTCCTCCCTTCCTACATCAAAGGCTTTTCCTGTGATTTTTACTGCTCCTTCAGGATGTGGCAGGTCACTCTGGTTGTTGTTGGGTGCTTTGTTGTGTGTGTGGGGTTTTTTTTAACAACGAAACTCTGAAACAGCTTGATAAATAAATTGCCCTAATGGAAAAGTTCCGAGACACAACTCTAATTCGCTTTCAAAGGACATAAAGTGGCCTTATTCCAGGAGAGAGGCTTGGCGTGTCTGCCAGAGAGTGGTACGGGAGGGTTTATGAGTGATGGTTCTTCCAAAAGCTTTCGTGTCCTCCCACCACCATCCCGCTACCTACGGTGTAACATGTTGTCCCCCAGGCATTTTAGACCGGATTTACCTAGTTACAGTAAATGCTTCATTTGTGTTATCCCAGAACTTGATGGTTTTATTGACTTCAACAACATAGCAAACTTGTATTCAGTTTCATGGAGCTATTTTAAAATAAAGAGAAACATTAATAAATTAAGTCGACAGTGTTAAAAGCCCCCCCGTTTGGGGTGATGTGCCTGCTTGATGTTCTTTTATGGGCTCTCCCGCCCTGTGAAGTGACAGTGGGTGTGAGCTGAGCTTTTCCAGGCGTCGGCAGTGATTACGGAGCAGGGCTGTCTGGTTGCTGCTGTGTTCATTCATTAGCCTCTACGTATGCACTTGAGCAAGACCTCCTGTGGAACTGGGAGGGTTTTGCACTCTGGGTTTGAGCAGTGACTGCCTGGCCTAATGGGTTTGCTCGTTTGCTCTGCATTGCACATTTTATAAACTGAAAGCATGTTTTGTAAAGGAAATAGGCAAGTGCCTTCCAGCATCGTATGTGTTGACAAGCTGGGCATCTGGTAGATTTTTCATTGCCCACCCTCCTGACCCTAAAGCTGAGCCTCAGTGAAGAGGGAATGGCAGGATCTCTCAGGTATTGTTGAAAAGAGCAGAAGATTCAGGTGATCTGTACTACATGCAGCACTGTTTGTTTAGTGATTAGAAGGCACGCTGCTACAACAGGGAGTAGGCAACACTCAGTGTTTGAAGGGTGACAAATACATGAGGGACCCTATACTGCAATCCTGAGGAAGTATTTGCATGTAAGATCCATATAAACATAAATTCCATTTGCTAGGAAACATCCAGTGATTGAATGTGATGTATGCAGATTAAGGACCGGTGGGTGGAGGAAGGGGGATGCTGACCTCAAGGCACCCGGTTCCCGCCCCCTGGGAACACGGGTATGGAAACAGATGCCTCAGGTTGCCAGCTGTTCTTGTCATCGGGCCTGTTGCAAAGCACTGTGGTGGTCTGTTCACCATTAACCATCTAGCACAGTAAAATTTTTATGTCAAGGGTTATAAAAACAAGTTGGCTACGTTTGGAGATGGTTTCACTACACAGAGATTGTCTTTGTAAACGATTTGTTGGCATGGAATTGGTTTGCAGTCCTGCAGTCAGGTTATTACTGTATATCACGTCAAATGTAGGGCACGGACACCTTACTCCTTTATTAAAACACAGAATGAGAACCCTTTAAGGTGCTTTCTTAGATCATTTAGAAGTTGGGTAATTAGGGGCTATTATTTTTTACTACTTTTTTTTACCCTCCTTTTGAAATACTTCCTAGGTGGATCAGAGAACACTGTTTAGTTTTCAAGGAAACCAACAAACATCATTAACCAGCCAATTTTCTTAAAACTCGAACTGATAATGGCCTGGACTTAATGGCATTTACCTTTGATAGGTTAGTCCCTGATGTTTCAACAGATGCTTCTCTTTGCTCAGCTTAGATGAGCCTTCCTCTGCTTCTCCTTCCACTCCACCCACCCCCCTTCTCTCCACCCCCGCCCCAGTGAAACCTCTTTCCTGCAGCATGTGCCAGGGTACTCCTCACCCAGGTGTTGGGCGCAGTGTGTGTGCAGTAAGCGTGTAATTAGTTTAATTGTAGAGATATTAGCAGTAGGTTTATTGCAGCATGAAGTTACCGCTTTACCTCTGATTTTTCTCGGCCCTGAACAGTGTTTAGGATTTTGAAAGCATGTAGTGTTAGGTACCAGGAAATGAGTCTGAATCCTGTACTGTAATTCCCGGGAATCTACTGTAGGCACGAGTGAGAAGGCAGAGTGGGATCCGCTGGGAGGCCAAGGCTTCCCTGCCTCCACCCTCCACCCTCTCTCTGTGCCTTTGACGACAGCTCAGAAAGCAGAGGCAGCCAGCAGCTGGTGGCTTGCAGCCCTGCTGAGGGGTGGCCCATTTCAACGCAGCTTACTGGTGTTTGAATAGAGGCTGACAGCGCTGTGGAGTTACGGGGGCCAATTGTTGTGTACATTGGAGCTGAAACTGTGGCGACTGGAAATCTGAAAACGCATTTGAAACTTCATCTCCTGCATGTGTGTCAAACAAGGGCTTCTTTTACAATCCATTACAGTCTCATATTCTTAATCCTCTAGGTTGTCACAGAACTATAAACCGAATGTCTTGTGTTATATATATATATATATATTTTAATATATATATATATTTTTTTTTTTAATTGATTTCAGAGAGGAAAGCAAAGGGAGAGAGAGATGGAAACATCAATGATGAGAGAGAATCATGGATCTGCTGCCTCCTGCATGCCACCCACTGGGGATTGAGCCCACAACCCAGGCATGTGCCCTGAAGAGGAATCGAACTGTGACCTCCTGGTTCATAGGTTGATGCTCAACCACTGAGCCACACCGGCCAGGCCGAATGTCATGGGTTAAGGGGTCAGGAAGAAGGGAAGTGGGGCCCTGGCGAGGCTCCCAGCATCTTTGCGCTCGCCAGAGCTGCGGCCGCAGGTCCGACATTCGTGGCTGTTCCCATTCGTGAGCTGGCTCATGGGTTACACTGCTGGCTGTCCCTTCAGCCGCAGCCTGGGATGCGTGGGGGTCCTCAGGGTGAGGCATGCTGAGGAGAGCGCCATTTGCAGAGGCCCAGGTCCCAGGCAGGAGCCTGCAAATATGTTCCAAGCTGGATCATCATAGGAAGCCAGGGTGATGGGTGTGGTCCTGGTGGCCCACCACAGGCTGGTCAAGAAACTAGAAGCTGCCATTGGATTCCCGTAACCTAGGTCCATTTGGAGGTTCTGATGAGGAGTTAGCGGACTCTGTGTAACAGAGTGAAGCCCTGATGTGGATGTGCTCACGGTGTGTGAACATTGCGGCTATGCACTGAGACGGTGCAGAAGCACAAGTGTCTGCTCTTGTAAAGTCAGTGTCAGGTGTTTCTCCACGGACTGGGAAGGGGAGCAGGGCACGCTGTCACAGAGCCCGGCCATGGAGCCGGCCGGGAGGTTGTCGACTGAAGGAGAGGGTGGGGCTGCCGCTGAGGAAGGAGAGGACTGAGGCCTCAGAAGGGAAAATCGGGAGGGCCCACATCAGGCAGGGGGTGCCAGGGGCGTCAGAGCCAGAGGGTACAGCATAGGGTGGCCCTACCTGACTTCTGTCCCTTGAAGCTTGGTCCCACTGGTGGTTTCCCCAGTCCTTAGGAGGCTTAGCCCTTGGAATGTAACTCCCCCTCCCTCCTCCTCAGCCCTCAGATGACATCTGTGTTCTGTTGTCCTGGATGATCATCATATGTCTAAGAGCAGCAGGGCTTTGTATTGGGCCACTCATTCCACAAACCAAATTAGGTTAATTTCATTTAGATTTCCTTATTGTGACCTAGATATGCAATTCAGAGGAGATTTTTTTTTTTAAAGACAAAAAACCAACAACACTGTATATTTGTTTCTAAGATTTGCTGAGGATTAGTAAAATTATTTGCATTGTTTTTATAACCCACCTGTGTCTTTGCTGGAATAGACCCTAAATCCTTTTTAAAGGTACCTATGTGCTGCGAATCTTACAGAGGGAAATGTGATTAGTTCTCTTTAGAATTTAAAAAAGAACATACATATGTAATCTATCTATATATATGAAAGCCTAAGCAACAGGAAGACCGGCCCATCGCTATGACGCGCACTGACCACCAGGGGGCAGACACTCAATGCAGGAGCTGCCCCTGGTGGTCAGTGCGCTCCCACAGCAGGAGCACCGCTCAGCTGCCCGACGGGCGCCAGATGTCAGGCTCATGGCTGGCAAGCGCAGCTGCAGCTGTGCGAGCCTCTCCCGCAGACACTCCCCCTGCGTGCCTGAGTGGTGGCAGGCGCAGTGGGCCGGGATGAGCAGGAGCTGCATGGTGCCCAGCCTGGGTTCGGGCTCGGGCTCCTCCCCGGCCACCTGCCGCTTCATGCACTACTTTGTGCTGTGCGGGATCGAGGTGGACAGTGGGCTGGAGCCCAACGAGCTGGCGGTAAGGCCAGGCTGTGGCGGCGCAGAGGTCCACTGATCCCTGCAGGCCAGGGCAAGGGACCCCACTGGTGCACAAATCCGTGCACCGGGCCTCTAGTGTTATATAATGTAATATATAGATATACGTATATATTTGTGTGTGTATGTGTGTGTGTGTGTGTGTGTGTGTGTGTGTGTATGCACACTTTTGAAGCTTAGGAATATGTTTATTTCCAATGAAAGGCTACTTTTACTGCCAGGAGCCGACTTGCGGGTTGCGAACACTAGAATTGTACAGGCAGTCTGCTTGGTTAACGAGGCTGGAATTCTAGCAGCGGCGGGGTTCTCTGGGCTGTGCTGTGTGTTTGCAGTAGGACTGGAATTTTGTGGAGTGACACTTGATTGTCAGATGTCTTCATAAACACTTATGGTGAAATTTGTCACTTTCCAGGAATCACGGAGATTTTTAGCAACCGTATCAACATGACTTTCATTTAAGAATGAGGAGCACTTGTTTTTTTTTTGTTTTGTTTTTAACATTTTTTGGTAAACATCACTGGGAAAATAAATTGAGTTGGGTGAGCAAAATCAAAATCACCTTGAAGTAAATGTAGTTGAACGCCTGAGCGGGATTGTTTAGTGATTTATAATTCTAGTAGTTTGGGTATGATACGAAACTCAACTTTGAAGAGACTAAACTTCCGTTTCATGTTACAGCGACGAGCTCAACCAAATTGGAAGATCTGAGCTATTTAGACGGGCAGAGAAATGCACCTCTTCGGACGTCCATTAGGTTACCGTGGCACAGCACGGCCGGAGGTAGGGCGCAGGAAGTCAGAGGTATTTATCCTTGCATTGCTGTCCCCGTGGGTAGGAGCTCGTTGACGAAACATGGAACATCCGTGATAGCCAGCAGTTAAACATGCTGTCGGGGGGCGGGGGAGGAGGAAGGGAGGATTTAAAAGTTTATCTGGAAGGTGTGCTAGGGGGCCTTCCTTAATAATTATATACGTCTTAAAATATGATTAACTTCCTTCTGGAGTTGAAAAATAATTCTGCAGCATATTATTTTGAAGTGAGGAGTAGTTTAACACTCCTTCAATTTTTTTTTTTTTTTTTTGGTCATCAACCAAGAATCAACTTTGTTTCACTTTTTTGGGGTGGTATTGGCCACCTCCTACATCTACCCATAATGCACAGGTGTGTGGTCGATAGCATGGCCAAAAGGGGCAAAGCGCCACGACACCAGGTGAGAGCTGGGGCCCTGTCGCTAGGGAAAACGCATTTTCCTTTTACTCACACAGCATTGGAAGAAATGTGTCTTAAATATTCTTTGAGCTGAACTGATGAGCCATGGTGTGGCCCTTGGAATCACTTCCTCTAATTCTGTGTGTCGGCCTTGAGTCATGAGAATACTTTAGAGGCATAAAAGGACCAGAAAGTCATTTTAGTAGGATACGCTGTAGTGACAGTAGTGCATGATAAATGAAGTATTTCAGGAGTATTCATAGGATCAGATTGGAAATACAGATCCTTTTTGGGGTAAAACTGTAGGCTGTGTATACTAAGTGTAACATACATGCAATGATAAAGTGAGGTGGTTTTTTTTAGTGTATAAAATTATGGCATTCTTCTAAAATAATGGTCTTTTTTTCTTTCCTCAGCACGATTCGCTCCCTACAAGCCACAAGACATTTTGCTGAAGCCCCTGCTGTTTGAAGTACCGAGCATAACAACCGACTCCGTGTTTGTGGGAAGGGAGTGGCTCTTCCAGCAGATAGAGCAGAGCCTGCGGAACACGGAGCAGACGGAGAACAGAGGGGCGGTGGTGGTGGGAAACGTGGGCTTTGGGAAGACAGCGATCATTTCTAAGTTGGTGGCACTGAGCTGCCACGGAAGCCGCATGAGGCAGATTGCTTCCAACAGCCCCGGCTCGTCACCTAAAAGTATGTCTGCATTTAACTACTTGTCTGGCTTATTATATTAATATCCGATAGATGGAGGAAGTTGCTGCTTGGGTAGACATAAATTCCCGGTTTCCTCAAGTTTTTCCAGCTGTTCTGTCAGGCTTGCGATCGTGTGTTGAACTGTTTGGGTGTCCGTCTGCCCATCGTGGAGCTTGTGTCGCTGTGACCTCTGCGGTGAGGCAGGCCTTCCCTGGTGCCTCCCAACTGCAAAGCATGCCTCCCTCTTTCTGTGAGCAGAGATGAGCCCCCATCAAGTGCCTGGGGAATTTGGGGTCCTAAAACCGAGGTGGGGAGGCTCCTGGCAGGACAAGCCAGAAGGAGTCCGTGCAGAATTCTTTTGTACCCTGTGCTCTGCAGCCTTTGTCTTCCGTGCTGGATTTACCAAAAATGTAAAAGTCAACTTAGAAATGGGATGGAGTAGCCAAAGATGTGACTATTTATGGCTTATTTTATGTGTAATAAACACATGAAAAGAAAATGTCTCTAACATAGTGAACCAGGAACAAGTGAGCCATGCAAGATATTTTTAAAAAACAAAAATCATGTAATAAAAGAAATGAGAAACCAGTTCTCCAGTGAGGACAACTGGTGGGTGGGAGACAGGGCTGAGAGGGGACAGGTTTTCTCATGTGCACCTTCGTTCACTCATTAAGCTCTCTGTCTCTAACCAAGAAATATGTTCAATGTCCCACCATGCATACCCCCATTCTGATGTAAATGATGGAATTGGTCTCTTTTCTCTGTAGCTTCAGATTCCTCCCCGGATCTTCCATTCACTCCATTGCTTTCACCAAGTACTTCTCCCGGTGGTACCACCACGGCCAAAACGCCTGCTGGGTTGGGGTCTGACACTCCTGAAAACCAGAGACCGAGAGAGGATGCAGCAAAATACCTCGCGTCCAAGGTAATGTGCTCCTGGTCTACGAGAACTTGCAGAGAGAGAGAGAGAGAGAGAGAGAGAGAGAGAGAGAGAGAGAGAGAGAGAGAGAGAGAGGGAGTTGGGCTTCTGAAAAATGAATTATAAAAGGGATCTTGAAACGGAGACAGCAGTGGCTTAATGCAAAAGTACAGCTTTGGATAAAATTGTGATGGAGTACTGCAAGTGAAAGGTATTAATGAAAATAAATAGCTTCAGACATTGGCAGTGGACTCGTATTCATCTTAAATGATGGACTGAAAACTCCTCGATCAGCAGGCGGTATTCCTGCACTTCCACCAACCCACCCTTACGGCTGGAAGGAGAGCAGGAGGTTGGGAGCCTGTATGCGACCCCCAAGCCGATGCTCTGTTCCCTGGGGCCTCTGTCTTTCTGTCAGAGATTCCTTGTGATGTTGTAAAAGAGACTTGGCTGACCTTTTCTTCCTACACTCATGGTCGTCAAGATCCTTCTGAAATTTTCCATCTGCTCAGCTTCCATCACGGGTTTCAGAAGCCACCCTCCTGCGTTAAATCTGTTACATCTCGCTCCTGGTGAGCCGTGTGGGTCTCCCCAGCAGCAGCGGTGCGAGACAGTGGAGCTGGAGAACCACCGGGAGTGGGCGGTGATGAGGGGCTTCTAGTGAGGAAACCCCGGGCTGGGCCAGGAGGTAGGTACAGGGGCTGAAACGAGTGCTTCTCTACCCCAGATCCCTGCTCCTCACTTTCCATGGCTGGCATGGGCAGCCAAGAGGATTTCGTCCCCGTGCGAGAGTGAAAGGGACCACTCCTCCTCCTCTGAATGCTCAGGCGGGAACCCCCCTGTCCTTTCACGGGATAGGCAGGAATTGGGTGATTTCTGATTTTGTCCCTGTTGAACTTCTCCAGTGTCACTTGTGGTGTGGATGTGAAGAGGGTGAGGTGACTCTGACTGTCTGCTTCTCCCCCCCCCCCCCCCAGGTGGTGGCCTACCACTACTGCCAGGCGGACAACACGTACACGTGCCTGGTGCCCGAGTTCGTGCACAGCATCGCGGCTCTGCTGTGCCGGTCCCATCAGCTGGCCGCCTACAGAGACCTGCTGATCAGGGAGCCCCAGCTGCAGAGCATGCTGAGCCTCCGGTCCTGTGTGCAGGACCCCGTGGCTGCCTTCAAGAGGGGAGTGCTGGAGCCGCTCACAAGCCTGAGAAACGGTACCTCCAGCAGCCCCCCAGAGCCCCCACAGTAGTGGCTCAGAGTCCCCAGGGCTGTCCTCAGAAGGAGGGGTTAGCATGGTCCTGGGGTGGGAGTGAGATGGCGCGGGGAGAGGGTGTGGGTGGATCTGCATCCCCTTCCTCAGAGCCATCTCCCTGAGGCCCCTCCCAAACGGTGTAGTTTTATTTATTTATTTATTATTTATTTATTATTTAAATCTTTATTGTTGAAGGTATTACATATGCCCCCCCCCTTTTCCCCATTGACCCCTTCTAGCCCACCCCAACCCCCTGCCCCAGGCCTTCACCACCCTGTTGTCCGTGTCCATGGCTTATGCATCTATGCATGCAAGTTCTTGGTGGATCTCTTCCCACCCACCCTCGGCCCCGCCTGCTGCAGTCTGTTCCATGCTGTGGTGTCTCTGGATCTATTTTGTTCATTAGATTCCACATCTGAGTGAGATTACGTGATACTTGTCTTTCTCTGACTGGCTTATTTTGCTTAGCAAATGGTGTCGTTTTAAGTGAAGCATTTCTAACAAGTAACTCCCCAATGGACACATTTCCAAAGCAGCTAATTTGTACCTGTAGATCCTCTAGACGCTCCAGGAACTGCTGCCTGCCAGGTTTGCACTCCTGCATAGCAGGGGATAAAGTCGTTGTTTAGGGCAGTGGTCGGCAAACTCATTAGTCAACAGAGCCAAATATCAACAGTACAACGATTGAAATTTCTTTTGAGAGCCAGATTTTTTAAACTTAAACTATATAGGTAGGTACATTGTTATTAACTTAATTAGGGTACGTGGTATTTTGTGGGAGAGCCACACTCAAGGGGCCAAAGAGCCACATGTGGCTCGCGAGCTGCGGTTTGCCGACCACTGGTTTAGGGAGATTGCCAGCCTGTTTTGTTCAGGGCCTCTGCTCAGGTGAGTTGAACCTGAAGCCATTTCTGGAAGTCTGACCTTGAATATTTTACAAGGTCGGGGCATTAGTGCTGTTACGGGCCCTTCATTTTTTCATCCTCCCTCCTCCTCATCGTTTGAGCTAGTTTACCCGCCTTCATAGCACTTCTTCCAGAAGGTGCTGGAGAGAGGGAATTGAAGCCGATGTCATCATTTTTCCTCAGTTCCCTGGGCAGAAAGTTGGTGCTGATCAATAGGAAACTAGATGTAGGTTTGTAGGAGAGCTCTCACCCCCAGCTAGCTGTGTGCCTTGGGCTGGATGCTTCGCCCTTTGGGGGTCAATCCTTTCCCAGAAATCCACTGAGGGTGGTCTGTCAGTGGGGGAGGGGGCCTGAGGGTCTTTTCCGGATTTCCTCTGTGTATGTCCTCTTCACTGTGCTCGCCCAGAGACAGCCGCTTATGAAGAGCGAACTGTATCATATACACGGGCGACTTTCTGCCAAGTGTGTGTAATGCAATATGTTTCTGGAAACTGTTCTGTGAGAAGTGGTTTTCTTTTTGGCTCGGTGCTCCAGTTTTCATTATAAGTTTAATAGGAAATATGCTCCCATGTAAAACCATTTCTTCTGCCATATGGAGACCTTTTTAGTTTTTCCCAACACTTTAAACGGTGCGTTAAAATACACTGGGTGGTGCCATCGTATAGAAATGTATAATTTCTTAATTAAAAAATATTTTATCTTTCAGAGCAGAAAATTCCTGAAGAAGAATACATTATTTTGATCGATGGCTTAAATGAAGCTGAGTTTCATAAACCTGATTATGGAGACACGCTTTCTTCATTTATTACCAAAATTATCTCTAAGTTTCCTGCCTGGTTGAAGTTGATTGTGACTGTAAGAGCAAATTTTCAGGTAAAAAAAAAAGAATTTTCAACTCTATTTCCAAGTCCTTAATCTCAAATTTTAAAGTGATGAATGCTAACAATTTAAACGGTTGTAAACTATTTAGCTGCTGAATTGAAAACTATATTAACCTTTTGCACTCGGATGTCGAGTGTGACTCGACACGGTTAGCATTAGAATAAAGGAATCGAGAAAAAAGCAAGCGAGTGCAAAGGGTTAAGACTTTATGAAATATTAGTCACAGAGCCCCAAGTGGGCAAAACTCTGACCTTTTGCCCGCCCCCCAACCCCTCAAGGCACATTTATCACAGTGTCAGGTAAGTTTTCCATTCGCACTGAGCCGCACTTGTCCTTGTACACGGAGTGTCTAGCCCTGGTTCACCACTGCCCTGGAGAGCGGTGTGAGGTGTCTGGCAGGTCTCACAGAAGGTAGTTATTCCTCCTAGTGGCGGTTTGCCCTGCTCTGCAGTGGGACTTTGGTGTGTGTGTGTGTTTGTATGAAGGAAAAAAGGGATGGGTGACGAAGGGGATTTTTAAGACCTATTCTGAGAGAAGGCCTATCCCCTCCCCACCCCGCATGAGGTAGCATTTGCAGGGAGGGGAAGAGTGATTTTTTAGAATTCTCTTCCTCGTGTTTTCCCTCACTTGAACCCTACAAGTGTATCTCAACAACCATTGACGCCTTCCTTCTGCCTTGTTCAGTTTTAGTAAAGACGTAAGATGTTTGCCCTTTTATGATGCTGTTTATTTTACAATAGCATTTGGGTTCTTCCTTTTCTCATCAAAAGTGGCATTAGACCTTGGTCGAACTTGACGTACTGTTCGTGGGAATTGGGCCCATACCCTTTCCAGTCATGCTCCATCTGTCAGCAGAATCTGGCCGTCGGCGGGCACGGGAGAGGAGTGTTGCCCGAGGTTCTGTTAGCGTGCACGTGACAGGGGACTGGCTGTGCTCCTCCCGCCTCCTGGAGTCACTGCAATCCCTGAGGACATGTACTGACGTACTTCAGAAACGACAGTGGGAAGTTCAAGAAAACCCTCCAAACTCTCCTCTGCTGTGAATGGTCAGGGTGTGCTTACCTCGGGGCTGGGAGAGACGGTCGGGGACCAAGGGCTTCCAGGGAGCTGGTGCTCTGAGCTACTGGACCAGGTGTGCTTGACTTTGTGAAAATGAATGACACCGGGCAATTATGATGACGATTTGTGCACTTCTGGCTGTACTGCTTCCATTTAAAAGTTTACTGAAAACCAGCAACTTGAGAGAGCGACCGGGGGCTGTGCTAGGGTAAGGCCCCTGCGTGTGGGCAGGCCTCACTGGGCACGGCCGGGAGGCAGTTTCGGGTTTCCTGGCTCAGGCTCGCAGCCCTGGCCTCTGCAGGAGAGGGATGCCTCTTATCTCAGGGTCTGGCCGGGTTCTTAGAAGTACAGTGGTGGCTGTGTTTGCCCCTGTTATGTAACCGGTTGCACAATGTAAGGATGATGGGTGTCAGGTCCACGCGGGGCCTCACGGCCCCTTTGTGGGTCTGGCCAGGTGGCCTCGTCGCCGGGCCTCTTGCCTCCCGCTGGGCTCCGAGTGTTCGGATCGCGGCCTCAGGAAAGCCTTGACTGATTCCATCTCACATCAGGATTTCTTTCACATAAGCCTTTTATCTTCAACTTATCCTATTACACGTTTTAATACAAAATAATGAGTCCCTGTAATCCATGAAAATCCCCCTTGAAAGAAAAACCAGTGACTCTGGTTTGAAATGCAGCTGACATAAAAAAGAAATCGCCGTGCAGTGACACTGTGGGTTTTCTCCCCCCACCCCCTCCCCGCCCACACAGGAAATCGTCAGTGGGCTGCCATTCGTCAAGCTCTCCCTGGATGACTTCCCCGACAACAAGGACATTCACAGCGACCTGCACGCCTACGTCCAGCACAGGGTCCACAGCAGCCAGGACATCCTCAGCAACATCTCCCTGAACGGCAAGGCCGACGCCGCCCTCATCGGGAAGGTGAGCAGCCACCTGGTGCTGCGGAGCCTCGGCTCCTACCTGTACCTCAAGCTCACCTTGGACCTCTTCCAGAGGGGACACTTGGTCATCAAAAGTGCCAGCTACAAGGTGGTGCCCGTGTCCCTGTCCGAGCTCTACCTGCTGCAGTGCAACATGAAGTTCATGACCCAGTCCGCCTTCGACAGGGCGCTCCCCATTCTGAACGTGGCCCTCGCGTCCCTCCACCCCATGACGGACGAGCAGATCTTCCAGGCCATTAACGCCGGCCACATCCAGGGGGAGCAGGGCCGGGAGGACTTCCAGCAGAGGATGGAGGCCCTCTCCTGCTTCCTCATCAAGCGGCGAGACAAGACCCGCATGTTCTGCCACCCGTCCTTCAGGGAGTGGCTTGTCTGGAGAGCAGATGGTGAGAGCACGGCCTTCCTGTGTGAGCCCAGGTACAACGGGACGCTTTCCGTCAGCTCTCGGCAGGGAGTCTGATGGGCACTTGAGGAAGGAATTCCAAATACAATTCGCGTGTTCTTTAGTGGAAAGGCGACACAGAATGAAAAATTCAGGAGGGGCATTGGCACATTCTCTCTGCTGCTAACCCAAAGCCGCCCCCCTCCCATTGCTAGGACGTTAGGACTCCTGGGTACCTGTGGGCGAAGAGACGCCAGGCGATGCCTTGGTGTGGTTTCTTTGCCATCCATTCTCTTTCAGACCCCGCCCGCTGTCCCAAGGGCCATCCGTGGTGGGAAAGCGTGGTATCACCTCCAGGAAACAGCGGGCTTCCTGAGAAGCTGTTCCCAGCCACTGTCTTCCCCTGAGGGTCTGTGGGCTGACTGGGGCCCCAGCACCCTCCCCCACCCACCATGTAGCTTGTCCCCGGAATCGGATGTGGCTGCTGGCCCAGAAGGGAGCACAGCGACCACAGCTGGCCACGTGGTTTTGAGTTTGTGGTTTCGCTCGGTGTAGCAGGCTGCGATTTGTGGTCAGGGGGATTGAGGTTCAGATCGCAGATGCCCCTCTTAGGAGACGGTGGTAGGGCAGCTGCCATCACTGAGTTGTAGGTTCCACTGAGGATTTGCCACAGGGCAGGGCCCAGATGCAGTTCTCCTCCCAGGGGAGGAGGCAGCAGTGAGCTGTTGTGGGCCTGATGCTGGTCAGCGTGAGGTCAGGAATTCGAAGGTGCAGATACTCTCATATTAGGGTGTGTTCATGTCCGCCACCGCTGCCTGGCCCTGGCCCACGTCATCACTATCTTTAAGGGCTCCTGCTCTCTGTGAGTCAGAATTGCTCCTGACTCCTGCAGCACGTCTGGCCAGCTGCTAAATTGTCTGGCTGCTGTTTCATGTTGTGATAGTGTTATTTCCTAGGTGACACTGGGCTAAGAATTGCCCTTTTGAACCTGGTTTGGGGCCATAAACTGTAACTCCCAGGTTATTGAGCCAGACCATAATAACTAGGTAAATTGTATGTCATGGCATATTTAGGTCAGGGGATTTCCTTGGAGAAGTCAGATCATTTACTGGGAAAAGATAGGCTGTTTTGAATCTGTAGAGACATAAAAACAAGTTGAGCCCTGCCTGGGTGGCTCAGTTGGTTGGAGTGACCTCCCGTACACCAAAAGATTGTGGGTGCAATTCTGGTCAGGGCATATATCTAGGTTTCGAGTCAATCCCCGGTCAGGGCAATATGCGAGACGCAGTGGATCAATGTTCTCTTACATTGATGTTTCTCTTTCTCCCTGTCTCTTGCTCTCCCTCTCCCCCTTCCTCTCTCTCTCTAAAATTAATAAACACGTCCTCAGGCGAGGATTTAAGAAAAACACAAAAACAAGTTGAAAGATTTCAACAGTGGGTGTAAGTTTGTTACCGAGGTTTTGACTGTGGTCACAGTGAAGCTTCACTCCCTTTTGGGTGGCAGGTGGCGTTGAGGTCATGCAGCGTAGGGTAGGGCTGAGAGCGGGGTGCCTGATGGGTTGTCACCTTTGGTCGTGGACTGCTGAGCCCTGATGTGTTTCTATATGCAGGCGTGGGGACCTCCAGGGGCAGGGCCAGGACTAGGCTGCAGCAAGAGAGGCACACAGGTGCCAAGGAATTGTTACCTCTCAGAATTGTGCAAGTCAGCATTTACCCAAGACCCCTCTAGTTCTCCAACTTCCCTCAGCAGACAGGCAGTGTATAGAACCCTGTCGGAAGGGAGCTACTGGACTTAGTTCAGCAGAAGTTCTTGTGGACCCACTCCATGCAGGGTCGTGTGGCGGATACAGAAATTCCTGGGGTGAGGGCCCAGTTCTCGAGGGCTTCCCACACAGGAGGGCTTCGCACCCAGGAGGGCTTTTCACACAGGAGGGCTTCCCACACAGGAGGGCCAGTGAGGCAGCAGGGACGGTGCTGGGCGGAGCCACACTGCACGAGGGCCTCAGGAAAGAGGAGCAGCTCCCGCTGGGATGGCCATGTCTGCCATATGTTCCACATACATGTTACTGTTTGAGTTGGGCCTTGAAGGAAGGGTAACATTTCTCTGCCCACCTCAGTTAGTTGTAATATTCCCCCATTGCAGAGAAGAAAGAATCCAATACCCAGAGGCAATGGCACTTCATTTTTCACTTCTGCCCCTTTCCGTGAATTTTAAATATTCTCCAAATTATTTTTTCTGTAATGAAATTCCCATTCTGCTTGCTTTGCTTAATATATTGTGGACATTTTATAAAGCTGCTTGACTATCTTAGTGTCATTTTGCATGGCTGTGCAAAACTCCTAGGAGGCAAATGATACCCTTATTGTGGGGATTTTACATTGTTTCTGTGTTAGTGATAAATACATAAATATTGTGAATATCTAGGTGCTTTACAGGAGAGCAGGAGTGTGTGAGGGAGGTCCGTATTAAATCCTGTTTCCAGCCTAACCAGAGTGGCTCAGGTGGTTGAGCGTTGTCCTATGCACTGAAAGTTTACTTGTTCGATTCCCGGTCGGGGCACATACCTGGGTTGTGGATTCAATCCCTGGTCGGGGCACGCATGATAGGCAACGATTGATGTTTCTCTCTAAGCATGTCCTCAGGAGTGGATTACAAAAATCCTGTTTCATTAGTACCTTGTGTGATTCTTGCGCACAGCTTATTTTAATTCTCCAAGCACGGGTCTCCTCATCTGTAAAAAGAGGAAGAGCATCATCATCTCCTTGTGTAACAGTAGCTGTTACAGAGAGAAGTACTTTTTTTTTTCAAATCCTCACCCAAGGATATTTTTCCATTGAGTTTTAGAGAGAGTGGAAGAGAGAGTGAAAGACAGAGAGAAATATTAAAGTGAGAGAAACACATCGATTGGTTGCCTCCTACACGCGCCTCAACCAGGGCCTTGGCCGGGGAAGAGCCTGCAACTGAGGTACTTGCCCTTGACCTGAATCAAACCTGAGACCCTAAAGTCCACAGACTGGCCCTCTATCCGCTGAGCCAAACCGGCTGGGCAAGAGGGAAGTACTTAAGAGCATCTGCTTCTCCCCTTTATACTCCCTACCTTCCTCCCTGCCTCCCCCACTTCTTTCCTTTCTGTTTTTGATTATCCCTTAGGTTTGAATCCAGGAACAGAATTATCAAGTTAAAGAGTAAAGTTACTCAAAGCCTCATTCACATCACCTAGGCTTAAACACGACTCACATTTTACAATATTTGCTCCATCTGTTATTTTTTGTTGAAATAAATTATAGACTTCATGATATTTTACCTGAAATAGTCGGCTATAAACTTCAAAAAAAAAAAAAAAGATTTTCATACTTAGCCACAACACCATTACAACAACTAAAATATTAACACTAATTCACCAGTTATCAACACGTTTAGTTATGCTCAGATTTCCCCACTTTCTTCCTATTTTTTAGTATGTATGAATCAGGATGCAGATGAGGACCCTAAGAGACATTTTTATTGTGTCTCTTTTAATCTACAGATTCCCACCTTTTGTTTTTTCTTTGCATTTTATTTGTTTAAAAAGATCAACTGGGTCGTTTGTCCTGTTAGTTTCCCATAATGTGGATTTTGCTGATTGTATTCTCAGGGAAGTTTTTAATGTGTGTGTTGTGTTTTTTTTTCACCTTAATTTTCTATAAATTGGTAGTTAAATCTGGAGGCTTGATCAGATGTTATTTTACTTAAAAAAATTTTTTTGCAAAGATGCTTCATAGGTGGTAGTGAGTAAAGGAAGTACTTCCACAAGGAGACATTTAACATCTTAATGTCTCTCAGAGCCATTCCTGATCATTTCCTGGGTCCTTGGATTCTTTGGGGTTGCACAGGACTTTTAATCTAGGGCATCTACTTCATCTGATCTCCCATCTACTTTTCCCCACGTCATTGACTTGAGGAGTGAACGTGTAGCATTTCACTAGTTAGAAGAAGGCTGTCGTGAGGAGCGGGGGGTGCTGCAAGGCATCGCATCAGAAACGCAGGCCGTGTTCTGCAAGAACAAATCGCGTTTGACTGGAGCGCTTGTCACGGAACTGAGGAGCGGGAAGGGTTGACACAAAGGACGTGTTTGGGGATGGCGGCCTTTCGCAGCCATCTCTGAAGAACCTGTGAGGGTTGGAGTGAAGATCGTCAACGTGGACAGGAGTGTGGTGGGCGGGGCGTGGGGACCCCTGTGGCAGCCCGGAGTGAGTAGAACTTGGCTTTAGGGTGCTGTGGGGTGGAGACAGGCCTTGTTGACATGAGGTAGATGGGCATGGCTTGGTCTTGTGGGCAGAGTCGAGGAAGAGAAGGTGCCATATGAAGCCTCAGAAACCAGGAGTGGCCTTGCTCCCAGAAAGTGTAAGAAAGGCAGAAGGTGTGAGACTGTACCTGCGGGTGCTGACTGTACCTGTGATGTAAACAAGACCCTTAGTTTCATGGAGTTTACATTTGGTGACAGACGTAAGTAAGGTGATGACAGAGTGAGGGGTGAGGGACAGAGGGCGGGTGGTTCCAGAGAGAAAGCCCTGCCCTGTCACAGGGCTTCCCTCTGGCTCGCTCCACAGAGATGGGGAATCCAGGGGAAGCCCCTAAAACGACTTGAAGAGCACAGCTTCCCGCCGTTCTGTGTGGTGGTGCGGAGGTGCCAGGGTTTTGGGGTTTGTGCGGCGCTGTTCGCACCGGAGGGCCCAGGGTGCGGTGGGACGGGGTGTTGGTGACAAGCCTGTGTTTCTGGCCGCAGGAACGGGCACGCTCTCCTGGCGTTCATGTTCTCTCGACAAGAGGGCAAGCTGAACCGGCAGCAGACCATGGAACTCGGGCACCACATCCTGAAGGCACACATTTTCAAGGTGAGACACACACCACCGTGACGACGGCTCTCACTGCTGTCGTCCGGGTCTTGTTCAGTTCTTGGTTTTAGAGAATTTCAGCAGCTTTATCAGCCCTCTCAGCCCTCCATGAGCCCCATTCCAAACACAGCCCCTCCCTTCTCCCTAAAAGTAACCACTGTTTGGAGTTATAGTCACTCACCTGTGTATCTAAATGCGAGGGTCATGTATTTACTGTCTCTCCCCCCCCCCCCCCCCTTTAAGTCCCTTTTAAGTTTCTTTCCACCTGAACTTGCCATTTCATTCATTCCCTTTGGTTTCCTGGTTCTTTAGTTCTCAAAGAACATGAGTTACTTGACCTCTAGTTTGTTTGTTTGTTTCTGTAGTCGGACAGTTTATTTTACTGAATTTAGAATCACATTCAGCTGGAACTCTAGTTTTGCACCACCTGGATTTTCTGATTGTTTTTATTTCTCAGGATCTAGTTCATGATCCTCTGGATTTCTTATTTGGTAGTTGCACCTAGAGGCTTAATCAGATTCAGGTTTGATGTTTTCCCCCAGGGTGTCACGATTACTTCCTGGTTATACTTGGGGTTCACACTCCATGTAACTCTGTGTGGGGTTCCTGCATCAGGAGGCACAGCGTCTGTGTTGCCTCTCTGGTGGGATGCCATCAGCTGCTGCAGGTCTCTGCCTGGACCATGCACTCGGTGTGGGTTACAGAATGGTGATGTTTTCTCATTGATTCTTCCTTTGATTGACTGGAAAACTTCTAGGAAGAAAAGAAACTTTCTCCTCATCTGCCATCTCTTTCCTCAGGCCTACAGGCTGAGCGCAGAGGCAGGCTAGGTGCTCGCCCCTTGGTTTTCAGGAGAGAAGGCTCGCAGGTCCGGGCATTCTTTCCACAGCTCTCAGCGTGTCCGCTTGCACCCGCACCCTGGGGGTCCCACCCGCTTCAGCCCAGCGCTGCAGGTGGGGAAGGAGACGCTGAGGCCATTTGTCTCCGATTCCTTCCAGGGCCTCAGTAAGAAGACGGGGATCTCCTCGAGCCATCTCCAAGCCCTGTGGATCGGGTACAGCACGGAGGGGCTGTCTGCCGCCCTCGCCTCGCTCAGGAACCTCTACACGCCCAATGTGAAGGTGAGCGAGCCCTGTGCCCTGTGCCCGTGCCCATGCCTACTGCCCTTTTCCCAACAGTCCTGCCCTCCCCCTCCCTGGGCTGTGGCCAGAAGCCACGGAGGAGCTTCTGATGATGCTCTTCTCCGAAGTCGAAGTCGGTCCCTTTCTCTTCTGCCCGCTGGGCTAGCTTTCCCGGGGCAGGAAGCCGTGGGTGGGCGGGGCTGCGCTGTGGGCCTGTGGTGGTTTCAGAGGGATGTGATAAGGAAGCAGTTCACACAGAAAACCAAAGGCCAGCGGGAGAGTCCAGGGAAAGTGATTTTTAAATGCCCTGAGTTTCTAATCTGGACTACCTCTCTATGGCTCATAGGAAATTGCACGTCGGTGAGGGACAGAGTGATAGGGACACAGAGGAAACGGCCGCCTAGGTTTCGTGTACGTGCGTGTTTACGACCGTGGAATGCGTTTCAGGGTCGCCCGCTGCTGAGCCAGGGGCTTCCTCAGCCTTGGTCCGTGGCTGTCATGTCACCATCTTCTTTTTAGAGTAGATTTCAGCCCTCATTTTAACGAAGTCTAAGAATCTAAAGCACACAGAGGCCACGTACCTGGTTAAATCCACAGAGAAGGGGTAACCACCCCAAAGTGTGGGAATTACTGCTTTACCTGATGGCAGCTTGCAACCACCTTTTCCAGTGTAAACTGAAATGAGATCATAAATACTTTCACCTTTTAGATTGCTCACCCACCTCACCCATGTGCTGGACTCCAGGCCTTTCGGCCGCAGGCCCTGGCATGCCCGGCTGCCTGCACAGGCGCTGAGGCAGTTCCCAGGGAGTCGGGCCCTGCCTGTGAGCGACCTCCGTGAAAACAGTCATACCTGCCCCCCCTTTAGCAGGAGGGTGACCGACGTGGTCATGCAACAAAGGACAGACGGAGCCCTGTATGCTCCAGGCACGCCTTCCACGTCTCACTTTGGGTTCATCAGACTCAGCTGGAAAGGGCGCCACATGCCCCAGAAATGGCACTCCCGGGAGACTTCTGCACCTCTTCTCCCCGCCACCCCCCTGCTCCCAGCACCTCGCACCTTGGAGGTGTGACTGGGGACTTGGGCTTGCAGAGGGCTTCCCATGCCCAGTGGGGCTTAGCTCTGCCCCTCTTCTCCTTTCCCTGCCTTCCTGGTGGATTCTTTTCCTTCTCGTCCCCTGCAGAGGGGAGGGTGGCAATGCTGACGGAGAAGCCTGGGGTCAGAGGGACCTAGCAGTGCTCTGACCCGGGAGCCCTGCTGCCCGGTACAGGGCCCTGGGTGGGTTAGAGAAAGGCCACCGCCTCCAGGTGGACGCAGACGGGCCTTTGCAGAGATGAAGTGCCGCCTCGTGCTGGTGGACTTGCCCCCTCTGAGGGCTCAAGACTTGATGGGCAAGGGGCTCATTGGGTTTCAGTCTGACGTGCCCCTTGGCCAGGCGCCTGGGAGCAGAGCTCGCCTGGAGGACCGCTCCCGGGACCCTGTGCTCTGCCCGCCCCTTCGCATGTTTGCACCTCTGTCCAGACCTGAGGTTTGCGTGCCTGTGTCTCAGCTGAACCCCCACGCAAGCTTAAGGGGCAGGGGGACAGGGAAGCTGTTTTTGTAGTTACGGGAATTGGCTTCAGACTGCTGCTACCGATCAAAGGAAGCTCTTCCTGTCTAGATGGAGTTACTGGAAAAGAAAGGTGGCAAACACAGCTGAGTTTAGACCTCACGTAATAAAATATTTGTATTAAGAATTTTGGTTCTACTTAGATTTTATAGAAATTGGTTTGAATTTACTATAATAATGACATTGTTTCATCTTTTGTCTCAGCTAAAAGTGTACCTTTTGGCTTGTCCATAATTAAGAAAATTCTATAACAATGGCCACGAAGAAAGAAATAAAGAATAACAATGGCAATATCTGTTTTTACTATTTTAATGAGTTGCGGGCTCAGACATTATTCATCCCGTACAGAGAAATTTAAATGGGAAACGTCACACTCTGTTGAATATGAGCTTTTAAGACAGTAAATTGAAGGTACAGCATAACAATATAATGACCTGGACCCTCCTGGGATTATAAACTTTCCTGTCTAACATACTTGCACTTTTAAGAGTCTTTCATCTTCACTTCGTTTTAGAGAACTCCTGTGTCACCTACGTCTACGCTGTCCCTGAAATTCTACAACATGCTTATAGAATTTTGAGGCTTTCCATTATCCTTCTGTTTCCTTTTATCTTCCAAGAAAAAAAATAAAAGGGTTTTCACAGAATCTTCAGCAAATTACAGTAATTTAAAATTATGCATGCAATTAAGGAACTTTTTTTAGAGAGTATTAAATGTTGTCATACAGGCACGGATGTCATTTTGAGCAATAATTGCAGTTTGCCACTTTGGTAAATTAAAGTGACTTTGCTCCAGAATGATTGCTTGGTAGATGCATTTTAATTTTAATGGCATGCCAGTGACTTCTAACAATGGAGTCTCCCGTTACCAGGCCAGCGCCGTGCCAGCCCAGCCCTGGCGGCCCACTGGGGTCCTTGCCACCCGGCCTCCAGGCTCCCGTCCAGCTGGCTGCCTGGCTCACACTGTCCCATCAGACTGGCTGCCAGCCACGGGCTTCCCAAGGCTATGGACGTGGGAGAATTTGCGTTGCGATTCTTCCCTCGGCTGAAGGCAGGGAGGAGAGGAGACAGAGTTAGGCATGGACTTGGCCTTCCTTCCCTTGGCGGAGAGGGTCCAGGCGTGTTCTGCGTGACAGGCAGGCGGCACAGCACACTGTGTAAGCCTGCTATCGTGGCTGTGACCCTCCGGTAACGATTGAGGAAACTGGTACTCGCACCTGCTGACCATGCCAGCCAGCGCCTTGCCTACCTCCAGCCCCTTTTCTGCTTTCTTGCATTCATTAAACCCAGAAGTTTATAGATAATATTGGCATTTCTAAATGTTACCCAAGGAGACCGTCTGTGATGGTGGTGGTTGGAAAATTTCCATGTTGGGGGGGGAAATGTAGAGGACGAACCACTTAAACCCTGTCCTTGAATGCAGAGTAATCTTAGCTCGAGCTGCTGCTTACACCACTGACTGCTCTGTGGCAGTAGTTAGTTTTGTGCCCAGGAATAGTCTGTGCTTTGTCCCCTCTGAGCCTCAGTTTTCAAACCTATAAATTGGAGGTAACAAAAGAGCCTTTCTCATAAGGATGGGAAACCTCACTGAGGTGTTAAAGCTCTTGGAAAATACTGGACCTTTATTCCTGGGCAAGTGAATTATTCTCATTTGTGCTTTGTCTCCTTCCTGGAGACCGAGACTCGGCTGTAGGCACCTGAGAACTTCCGGATGTGTCTGTGGCTGGTGGCGAGAGGAGCTGCCCACCGTGAGTTTTTGTTGGGTCCAGGTGACTCCTGTCTGCTCTCAAATAAGCGTGAGGTCTCCTGCGCTCGGGGCTGGTGAACAGCTCGGGGAGAACAGACCTCGGGCGGCCAGGTGCCTGGGGCAGAGCGCCCTCCTGTGCCTTCCAGCGTCGGGGACCTGGGTTCCTGTCCCTTCTGAAGATCCTGTGAAAAGTGATTGCAATGATAGCAGTTGAACTTATTTAGCACTTCCAGGATGCTGAGGACTGTGCTAAGTGCTTTATGTGTGTCTGTGTATGTCACGTTCATTTTTAATCTTAACAACAACCCAGTGAGGTGAAGCTGTTTTTATCTCCACTTCGCAGATGAGAATGAGAGCAGTTAATAGCTTGCCCCAAATCACACAGCTGGAAGGTGCCTGGCTAAGAGCAAGCCCCGGCCGCACCGGGGCATTGATCACCGCACGTGTTTGCAGCCCTGGCTGCCAACCAGAATCACTGGGGAGCTCGTGCCCGAGCCAAGGCAGAGTCTCCACGGGGGCTCGGCATTGGAAACTTTCCGGCTCCCGGATGGTTTCAGCGTGCAGCAGGTGAAGAACCATGGGTTAGCCCTGGCCGGGGTTTCTCAGTGATCAGAGCATCGGCCCTCACACCAAAGGGTCTCAGGTTCGATTCCCTGTCAAGGGCATGTGTCTGGGTTGCAGGCTTAATCCCTGGCCCAGTTGGGGTGTGTGCTGGAGGCAACCAATCGATGTGCTTCTCTCACATTGATGTCTTTCTTCTCTCCCCCACCCCTCCCTAAAAAAAAAAAAAATCAATGGAAAAATATCCTCGGGTAAGGATTAACAAAAAAAAGAACCATGGGTTAGGGCAGTGGTCGGCAAACCGCAGCTCATGAGCCACATGCGGCTCTTTGGCCCCTTGAGTGTGGCTCTTCCACAAAATACCACGTGTGGGCGCGCACGTACAGTGCAATTGAAACTTCGTGGCCCATGCACAGAAGTCAGTTTTCGGCCTGGGCGAGTCTATTTTGAAGAAGTGGTTCTAATGCCGAGCCACACTCGGGGGGGCCAAAGAGCCGCATGTGGCTCGAGAGCCGCGGTTTGCTGACCACTGGGTTAGGGAAAGATCCACAAACCAATTGGGGGTTAAGCAGTAAAAATACCCATAGCATTGCACCATCAAAGGAAATGTTTTTCCCAATAAGCAGATGAAGTGTGAATTATAGGTGAACATTGGTACCATCCAGGTAATGTCTTATAAGGTATTGGCAAGACAGTTCTGAAAGTACACCTTCTGACATTGTTGACAGAGAGCACCTGTGGGGTAGAATGGGGTGGTCTACTGGCTGTTTTCTCAGGAGGCACCTGAAGAGCAGAGAAGTTGAGTAATATTCTGAAAATCACACAGCAAGTTAGTTAAGGGGCTGATTGTGAACTTAGACTATTTAACCCATCATCTTTTTCTCTTAGGTTATGGATCTCAAGAGGGGCTGGGATTGGTGGAGAGCAGAGAGGGTAACTGGCTGTCCGGGTCACCCAGGGAATTTACAAACGATTATTGCCAGTCCTGTGGTGACCAGAGTCTGGTGGGCCTCTCAGTGATAGGATGTTACGTGTTTTGGAAAAGCTGCCAGGATTCTCCTGTATTCCTCTGGGTACGAGTCGATTTCCTCGGCTTTGTAAGATCCCCAGGTATTTTCCCCAGCATTATCCTATTCTTTCCGTACTAAATGGTAGTTGCTTAAGGGGAAATCATTTTCTGAAAAACCCTTAACTTTTGTTTAGCACTTACCATTTTAAATACTTTTGAATCCTACTTGAGTCCTGCGCTGCTTTTAAGAGCAAACCCACGTGGATTTGTCTGGCAGAGGTGCCGCCTTGTGGTAAATGTCAGTGTTAGCTCAGGGACACCTTTCCTGGTCTCTCTTCCGTGAGTTCTCTGCCTTTCCACCCACAGTGCTGGCTGGCGGTGGGAGGCTGGAGGCTGAGCTGGTGCTCACCTGGGTGGGGCTAAAAGATGTCCCCCTCTGATGGTTGTAAGAAACGGGGTGAGTGCTGTGGGTCATGGGGTCTCCTTGGCACTTGTATTCGATCTTTCCTTCCTTAACTGTCACTGATGTCCTCGGGGTGGGGAGGATCTGATGGGGCATCCTGTCGGGGAGGGCCTTTATTTGCCACTCTTCTCTGTGAACTTTGGAATGTTACAGCCAGCACCTGGTGCAGGGCTGAGCCGGAAAGTGGGGTGTGAGGAGGGAATGCACAGCGCCTGGGGTTGATGCATGCATGGGGGTGTGGTTCTTGTGGACAAGTGTGTGCACACAAGTATGTGCACATGGGCAGAGTGGTGGGAGTGTGTTTTGTAGGGGCGGGGGGGCGGGGGGACTTTTCTCCGGTGTCCTGGCATCAGAGCAGAGACCTTTAGGAAGCAATCCTTTGTCAGTGGAATCTATGGGAAAGACGTTCCTGACAGAGGTAAAGGCCCCGAGGCTGGGGCCTGCTTGCCATTGGGCGCCCGCGTGGCCCAAGTGGGGAAGTAGAGGGGAAAGTGCTGGGAGAGGAGAGGGAGCTGGAGGGCTGGGTCACCTGGGGGTCGAGCCCCAGGGCAACCAGGACTCTTCAGAGCTTACACTTTGGGTTCTAACCTGTCCGTATGCTGCACACGATTCCAAGTTGTGTTCTCACCACCTAGTAATATTAATTTCTATCAGTTTGTAAAAATTCTGTCAGCTACTCTCGTGGACACATATCATTGAGAGAACTTGAATTTTATATGACTTGCCGTCTTCCTGCATCTTTTAATGATCCCTTGTGACTCTAGTCAAATGAACGACACGGTGTCTGTGGTTTCCACACCTCGTGGGCAGCCTGGAGGCCTGCCAGGGCCTGTCAGGGGAGTGATTGATGCTGGCCCGGGCCACTGAAGGGAACCGTTTGAAGAAATGCAGTGGGCATTTTAATAGGTGTTAAAGGGCTGTCGTTTTTTTTCAGTGATCTGGAGATATGCAGGAGACATTAGTAGAGCTACAATGTGCATACGGTATTCTATGATTTTATTTTAAAATCTCTAGGTAAACTCCCCCTTGGATCATGTCTGGATCCAGGTAACTTCAGTGGGTGGTGGGCGGGGTAATTGGAAAAGACCATTTTTTAGGAGTCCTGTGCTGCTGACAGTCCCAGGGGCACACGTTTTCATGCGTCTGCTTTTTCTGCACTTCCTGGTGAGGAAAAGACAGTATTTGCCTTTACTTTTGGCCTTGTTATCTCACTGTTAAGTATTTAATCCCGTGATGATCATCTCATTGCCAGGAAAAGGAGTTTTGTTTTTATCTGATTAAGCAGTGGTTTTTCAAAGTGCGGACCCCAGACCAGCAGCATCAGGAGAAGCTGGGAACTTGTGGAAAGGGCACCTTCTCGGGCCTGACCCCAGCACCCCAGGTCCAGTAGGTGGGGCCTGAGTCTGTGCTTTTAATTTTTTTTTTTTTAATTTTAGTTAAAAAACCAACACACAAGCCTGGCTGGTGTAGCTCAGGGGTTGAGTGTCGACCTGTGAACCTGTCATGGTTCTATTCCTGGTCAGGGCACATGCCTGGGTTGCAGGCTTGATCCTTGGTGGGGAAGTATGCAGGAGGCAGCCGATTAATGATTCTCCCTTATCATTGATGTTTCTCTCTCTCTCTCTCTCTATCTATCTCTCTCTCTCTCTCCCTCCACCTCCCTTCCTCTCTGAAATCAATAAAAATATACTTTACAAAAACCATATACAACAATATAAAATTTACTATATTAACTATATATATATATATTTTTTTAAATTACTTTATTGATTAAGGTATCACATATTTGTCATCAACCCCCCCCCCCATTCCCATCCCAAACCCCCCCACACGCATGCCCCCATCCCCCTGTTGTCCGTGATCACTGGTTGGGCTCATATGCAAGCACACAAGTCCTTTGGTTGATCTTAACTATATTTTTAAAATTGTCTTATTTAAGTATATTAGTGATATTGGTATATATTAGTGATATTGGGTTCAGGTGTACAATATAGTGATTTGACCTTTTTATACCTTACAGTGTGATCACCCCACTAATTCTTGTAATCACCTGTCACCATGCAAACTTACCACAATATTATTGACTAGATTCCCCTTCACCTTATTCATCCACCCCACCCTACCCCTGGTAATCATTCCTATGGTCTCTATTTTATCTTAATTATTTTTAAGTGTAGACTTCAGCAAAGTATATTCACATTATTGCACAGTAGATCTCCAGAGTTCTTCATCATGTAAAACTAAGTCACGATACTCATTAAACAGCTCTCATTACACCTTCCCCCTAGCCCTGGGCAACCACCATTCTGCTTTCTGTCTCTCTGATATGACTACTATAGGTACCTCATATAAGTGGGATCATATAGTATTTATCTCTCTGTGACTGGCTTATTTCACTTAGCATAACGTCCATAAGTTTCATCCATGTTGTAGCACGTGTCAGAATTTCCTTCCTTTTACTTTTTTTATTTATTTTTATTCATTGATATGAGAGAGAGAGAGAGAAGAGAGAGAGAGAGAGAGAGAGAGAGATTGATAGAAAGAGAGAGAGAGAGAGATTTGTTGTTCCACTTATTTATGTATTCATTGGTTGTTTCTTTTATGTGTCCTGACTGGGGATCAAACCCTCTACCTTGGCCTGTCAGGATGACTGACACTCTGACCAACTGAGCTACCCAGCCAGGATGAGAATTTCCTTTTAAAGGCTGACTAATACTCCATTGTACGCACAGGCATATACCGCATTTTGTTTATTCATTCAACCATTGAGGGACATTCGGTTTGCTTCCATCTCTTGGCTGTTGGGGCTAATGCTGCAGTGAACATGGCATTGCAGGGACCCTGATTTCATTGCCTTCGGATATATTCCCAGAAGTGGGACTGCCGGATCTTGGGGAACCTCCACACTGTTTTCCGTGGCTGCTGCACCATGTCATTCCCACCACGGAGAATGTGCCCTTGCAGCATATTCACAGGTAACACGGGTGCACACGCGAGTTGGAGAGCCACTGGATCGGAATGAGGCTACTGCCCCTCTCCACGGAAGTTGTTACAGATGTTGTGAAATTTACCTGAGAAATTAATCTCGTTGGGTGACATTCTCCAACAGGTGAGCCGGCTCCTGATTTTGGGAGGGGCCAACGTGAACTACAGGACGGAAGTGCTGAATAACGCCCCGATCCTGTGCGTCCAGTCTCACCTTGGCCATGAGGAGGTGGTCACTCTGCTCCTGGAGTTCGGTGCCTGCCTGGACGGCATGTCTGAGAACGGCATGACCGCCCTCTGCTACGCGGCCGCTGCCGGCCACATGAAGCTCGTGTGCCTGCTGGTCAAGAAGGGGGCGAGGGTAAGCAGCAGCCTTCCCCGGGGGGTGGGGCAATGTCTTCCTGTCCTCGTTAGAATTATCCCCCGGGCCAGCCTTCCATTTGTCTCTCCCTTCTTGAATCGCAATGAACTGAAATTGCTAGGTAAACAGAAAGGGTGAGCTCAGCACTGCCGTGGGATACCACCTGAGTGGGTGCTCCAGTGCGCAGCCTTGGAGAGCCAGGGGCCGGGTGTTCGGCTCCTAAACTCTTACTCTGCTTACTGTTGCCCCAGGGGAGGCAGGCTACCAGGGGGATTCCTGGCACCAGTGGCACGAGTAGGGCCATCCTTTCAAAAGCCTGCAAGTGCGGACCTAGATAGAACTTACCGGAATTTAACAGCACCAATTGAGTGAAAAGATCTACATGTTTCATTTTTTTTCCCTCTCTCCTTGTCCCATTTCATTTCATGCCTTTTTTTAAAAACAATAAAAATGAGTTCTGTGAGCTTAGAAGCCATGTGCCTGAGCACGTGGATCCAGGAGCCAGACAGCCCAGAATCCTTATTTCTCCAGCTGCCAGCTGGGACGTTGGGCAAGTTGTTGAGGCTGCGTGCCTCAGGCTTCCCACCTGTGAGATGGGCATGGCAACCGTGTCTGCCACAGGGCCGTTGTGTGAGCATTAAGTACGTCAATGTATTAACGTTATTATTAGATCAGTTACTCTGGGACTATCGATGTTAACAGATTGAATGAGAACAGTGCCAAGCTCACAGTAAACTCTGTTTAGGTTTACTGTAAGCATTTCTTGGGGGCCAGGGGGATGTGCTTTTGAATAACAATAGAAACAAATCGCTGATGTCTTTATACTAATTAGGATACCGAAGGTTCAACAAAAAGACACTAGGCTTCTAGTAACTGTGGGAGCCCTTTTTTATTTTCTCTCAAAAACACATTTGGGATGTATGGACTTTAATTTTAGCACAAGGAAGAAGAGAAATGTTGCTGAGAGGCCTTCCCAGTGGGCGCATTAGTGCACATCAGCACGCCTCCATTTCCACATCCAGACTGTGACTTAGCTTTATTCGGAGGCCAGACACCCCCTTCCATCCCAGCTGAAAGGTCTGTAGGAGGGCAAGGGTCACGTTGGTGGCTCTTGCAAAGCCTCTGGGTGGGGGTGCAGGGCATTCCCAGAATTTGGAAGCAAGGAGAGGCTGGACCCTCCGCTCCTCTTTCAGCCCAGTATTCCCGAGTTTAGACGGAATGACGCGTTATCGGCTGCCTTTGGGCCTTCAGGAGGTATGCAGCACTCGGACACTCTGTGGCGAGCTGGCCTTCCCGGCTCTGTAGCCACGCTTGACATGCTGACAGGTCCCAGGTCGCCTGCCTCCTTCCCCAATCTGTCGCCACTCAGAGTCCCTTCCTTGTTTAGAGCTGGGTTTTCCAAATACCTCCCTTTTGCCGGCTCTCCTGGCTTGGTGACTAAAGAACTGCTCTGTGCCCCCAGAATGTAGCCTGTCACAGCCCGTTAGAATGTCTTCCTCCAGGAACTGGAGTCGGTGAGCACAGGGCTTTGGCTGAGGTTTCTATCTGTGTCCTAACACGTGCTCCCCAGAGAACTCAGAGCTCCCAGTTGTTTGCTGGAGAGACACGGAGTGAGCAGGGTGCGCTGTGACAGTCTACAAAGGGAACCCGAGCCCTGGCCGAGTGCCTTCATTCCGTCGAAGTAATTCCAACAGGACTCTGTTCTCCGGAAAGACGCACTGGGACACGGACCCAGTACCTGTGTTTGCACACAGACAGCATTTGTGTGGGACCCATGTTCCCAGAGCAAAGGTGATGCTAAATGGTGACCTTTGCTCCTGCCTTCCAGTTGGACCACTTGGATAAGAAAGGCCAGTGTGCACTGGTCCACAGCGCACTGAGGGGCCACAGCGACGTTCTGCAGTACCTGCTGGCCTGCGAGTGGTCGGCAGGTGCACCCCAGCCAGGTGCACTGAAGAAGAGCCACGCCCTGCAGCAGGCATTGACGGCGGCCGCCAGCATGGGCCACAGCTCGGTGAGTGGGGCTGCGGGGTTCCCTCTTGGGGAACTGGAAGCTGTGGTGCACTGGGCGGGTACTTGTGCAGGTCGCCTTCTTCCGAGTTGCTAGCTGGTGATGCACGGAAGAAAAGAAGGTAAAGGAGGGTTTGGAGAAACAGCCTTTGGTTGGACCGTGCGTGACCGTGATCCAGGGTCTCGGCGTCACACCCTTCCTATGAGAGGAAGCCCCAAGCCCACAGTGTCAAGTGCGTATGTGGGCTCACATGACGGGGAGGCCTCTCCCACACGGAGTCCTTCATAATATTCATAGCGTTCATTCTCTACTCTTCCTTGTCTCTTTTTTAAAATGGATTGTTAAGAGAGGAAGGGAGAGGGAGAGAGAGTGAGAGAGAGAGAAACATCGATCCCGACCTGAGATGGCACCCCTAACCTGGGTATGTGCCCTGACAGGGACTCGAACCAGCCACCTTTTGGTGTCCTGGACAGTGCTCCAACCAACTGAGCCACCAGCCAGGGCTTCCGTGCCTTCTCTCTTCTACTTTCATCCTCTTGCCCTGCTGCCTTACTTTTTATCCCCACTTTGGTTCATTCTTTTGTCCTTGTGGTCTTTTAAAAATCACATGGAATCCGAATTCTAAAATTGTCCTTGAGTATTTGAAAGATTTTAAAAATAGAACCTCAGTGCTCTCGTAGCCTGTAAAAACGCTTACCGCTTCGCAGCTCCTGCGCTGAAGGAAAACTCCACCAGCAGTTCAGTAGAGCACTTATTTCTGGTAGACGTTGGCATTCCTTGGTTTGAGGTGTAATTGTCACCTCCTGACCAGTGTGTCTGAATTTAATATTTTACGTGCTCCCTTCTACGTATTTCTCTCCCTGTGTGATCCTCAAGCAATCAGAGTTGCCAGTATTTGGTAAGAGTTGTCCCTACAATGATTTAGAATAAATTTGGATGCAAAGCTGGTTGGCTGGCGCACTTTTGATATTTAAAACACAAGAGCAAACATACACACCTCTGTACGCATGCACACACACACACACACATTAAAAATACACATACATAATACTTCAACACAAATATATTGCATAAAGTTAAAAGCAGAAGCATATAAGAGGATGCAGCTCTCTTAAGAGAGTCATGAGAGATTTACACAAATATGAAATAATACCAGTCCACTTACATGTTTTAGTTCTGAAAAAAATACTTGTTTTATTTTTTTAAAAACCATATTTCATAAAAATACGTTAAATATTATTTATAATGGGTTTATGATAAGCTCAACTTGTTTTAAAGCTGGCTGAGAAGAATGCTGTACAAAAGCAACCTCAGCCTCGCCAGTAACAACTTCGTAGAAAAGGGCAGGATTCATTCACCACCTCGAAGGGTGTATGAGCTTCCTAATGCTGCTGTAACAAGTGACCACAGACTTGATGGCTTAAAGCAGCAGACACCCGTTCTCTTTTGGACCTGGAAGTCAGAAAGCTAAAGGTAAGGTGTCAGGAAGCCAGTGTTGTTTCTGGAGGCTCTAGAGGGGAATGGTGTTTAGCTTTTTTTCTAGTTTCTAGAAGCCATCTGTATTCCTTAGTTTATGGCCCTTTCCTTTGTCTTCAAAGTGCATCACTTTAACCTATGCTTCTGTCGTCCCATCTCTTCCTTCCTCTGCCCTGTTGTTCCTGTCCCTCTTCCAGGGCTGCTGTGATTATGTCAGGTGTATATGAGCTATGCCCCTGTAATTCAGGGCCATCATCCCTTTCAAGATCCGTAATCACATGTGCACATTCCCTCTTGCCATGCACGGTAACATTCCCAGTTTGGGGATGAAGATGTGGATGTATTGAGGAGCTGTTGCTCAGCCTACCCAAATGGGTGCAGATTGGGGGACAGGAAAATGGCTCTGCCCTCGCCTGCTCCTGCTGTTGTGCAGAGTGAAGGGTTCAGGGCTCAGATCCTTCCGATTCCCCTCGAGCCAGCATCCTGCCTCCACACCTGTGACCCCGCCTGCTCTTTGATGGGGACGATGCCCGCACAGGAAAGAATAATAACACTGTTAGTATAAAAATCATTTGGACAACGCTATTTATTTTATCTTATTGAAAAGGTATACACCGCCTTGTTTTCTTTCCTTGTGAAAATGGATTCACCATCTTCGGGCAATTTATGCAGAAGCTGCACTTTGTGTGATATCCTGTGTCCTTTGATGATTAGGCTGGCATATTTGGGTCACGTTGGAATTCATTAAAATTCCGAGTACTTGGTAATCCTGAACAATGTTGCTGAAATTCACTGCACCTTTTTTTTTTTTTTAATTCTCCTCAAAGTGAACGTGTGAATAGCATATGAATTATGCTTGAAAACGGTTTTCATTATATTTTCTCTCCTTGTGCAGCATGAGATAATCATGGTTAAAAAACAACAGACTCGCTCCTTTGATACATGGGGTATAATGATACATGGGGTATAATAAGCACATATGGCGATGAGAACTCATTAAATCACCTTGCCACTTCTGACAGGTGGTCGAGTGCTTGCTGGGACTGGAAAAGGAACATGAAATAGACGTCAATGGCACCGACACGCTGTGGGGAGAAACAGGTAATTATGGCTCCACGGCTTACAGTCTGGGCCAGCCGGATGTCGTAGCCCCCGTTCGGGCCTAATTGTCTTAAGGATGACTTGGGATACATATCGCCCTGTTGTTATTTTTATCCTGAGGCATTTGAAGCTTAGCAAATGAGTAGTAAAACTTTCCTAAAATTCAAATCATTTTGAATTAGACCAGCAGTGCCTGCGAATCTGATGACTGTCAGCTAGAAACACTGCGTCTGATGAACGTCAGCCAAAAAGACCTTGAATAAGGTGTTCCCTTATCCTAACCAGCCTGGTCTCCTGTGAGCAGGGGCAGGGCTGCCGCCCCGGGTTCAGATGAATCCAAGGTGTTCAGTGAGTAAGGCTGCGGCTGCCTGTGGAGTGAGAGCGGCCTTGGGCCTCAGGAGCTACTTAAAACACTGAGGCCAGGCTGCCAAGCCCATTTCCGTGGATGTGGGGGGAAGGGTGTGTGTTTAACTGCAGCATGGGGAGGGAGTGAGTGTATCTTAATGAAGGTCTGAGTTGGTTACTTGTCAGGTGAATATGGATAATGCTGCTTGGAGATTTTTCCATTGCACTGAATTGGTATCAGAATCATAGGACTCAAGTTACGAGTTGTTGTTGTTGAATGGGTGTAGCCAAGGGTGTTTAATGTGTGTGTCCAGGCTGTGCGCTGTGTGTGGACACAGTGTACATGGCTTCCATTTCTCCTGTGCAGATTTATTTCCACATGCTCCTGAATTATTTCCTAACCAGCCAAACGGTAGTGTGTCGAGTTTTATCAGCAAACTCATACTTAAGAAAAGCCTCAGGTGTTTGGGGGGTGAGGGTGGGGTGCAGGCCTGCACTTAAGGTCTCTGGCGCCCTCCCTCGGGGCTGCCACCGTGTGTGTGTGTGTGTGTGTGTGTGTGTGTGTGTGTGTGTGTGTGTGGCGTTGGTGCCAGCTGTCCTGGTGTCTACGGAGGAGGTGGCCTGGCCCCCATTCCAGGAAGAGTGCAGAACCCCGGACAAAGTTGGATTATACTTGGGGCTAAATGTGAGTAGATTTAAATATTGCCCTTAATTCTTTATGGAGTCTTTCCCCAACCCATTTAGATGGTATGGGCTGCTCTGTACGTTCATGAAAGAAAAGCTTCCGTCCACTTCCCTATCGTGTTGTGGGCGGCAAAGTAGGACTTTGCATGGTGCTTAGTCAGAGGGTCGGTCCCATTCCTGTGGTGGGTGTCACAGGTTTGGGCAAGTTCCTCGGCCTCCTTGTCAGATGAGGTAAATAGTACCTACTTTCCAGGATCGTGGTGAAGATAAGGAATCTCGTCCAAATGTACCCAATGTTAAGAACCCCGGGAACACTGTGCCTCAACATCCTGATTCATTAGGTCTAGGGGAGCCCCACACGCAGTTTCTTAGCAGGCATCCCAGGTGATTGTGGCTTCGGGACAGATGGGGAACCACTGGGGAAGCTGTGTGCAGGGACACAGAATGAGAGGTGCCCGTGGTGGCGAGGGGGGCCAGGTCTAATAGTAGTTAACACGCACACTGAGCCCAAAGGGGAATCCCCAGCCTTTGATACTGAAGATTTTTCTTTTCTGGAAGAAAAATCCAGAGAAGGACTGCATGTGGGGGCCCTGTGTGAGCGGTCTGCTGTGTCTCTTGCTGACCCGTCTTGAATTTTAGAATCCCCCACCCCCTTGAGAATCTGCTAGGCTGATAGCTAAAGAGACAGGTAAGAGAAACCACTATTCCCATCAGTCTTACTGAAAAGATGAATCACAGCTCAGCCCCAGCCTTCGGAAGCGCGCCCTTCAGACCACTTTGCAGCCTGGGAAGTACTCATGCCCTTCCTCAGCAGGCGCAGGGTGAAGGTCATCAGCCCAGAGTTTGAAGGATTTTTTTTTTTTTTTAACGCCAAGAAAAAGTTAATCACTGCTTCTTGGGTGTAGAGGTCCCCGATGGGCTCTCTGTGGACTGTGTCATAAAGTCAGTCTTGGCCTGACCGGTTTGGCTCAGTGGATGGAGCGTCGGCCTGCGGACTGAAGGGGTCCCAGGTTCGATTCCTATCAAGGGCATGTGCCTTGGTTGTGGGCACATCCGCAGTAGGGGGTGTGCAGGAGGCAGCTGATCGATGTTTCTCTCTCATCGATGTTGCTAAATCTCTATCCCTCTCCCTTCCTCCCTGTAAAAAAATCAATAAAATATGTTAAAAAATAAAATAGTCTTGCTGTCTCTGCATTTCCTATCTGGTACCTTTCTCCTGTGTTCCTTCAAAAATGACTGTCATTGTCTGCTACCCCAGAGCCTCCTCATTTCCAGATCTGTGGTTGTCAATGGCAGGTGCACACTGAAATCTGGCAGAGGAAGTCTTAAATGAGAGCGCATCTACAAACGTGGGGTACTGCCCAGATCGTGAGGCCGTGTTTGGGATTTGGCCACGGAAGGCCCACGTTACCTGAGCCCAAACGTCTCCTGGAGAGCGTGAGCGTGAGCGGGTAGGCCAGCTCGCAGTCCTCATCCTCACCGGGCAGCTGCCTGTGGCTCCCCCGCCTGCACGGCTGCACTGCTCTGTGTGCTGCTTCTAGTTGCTGGGGACCCTGAGAAGTGAAAGCGGTTGTTTCACTTCCTCGTTTTGTTTGGTCCTCATCCCTGGGTGTGGTCAGTGGTGTTTTGTGTCTGAGACACTCTAGCCTGGGGCTTGTCTGTCTCCAGCTGCAGCAGCTTGAGGGGAGCATCCCGAGTCTGATTCTGTCTGGAGAGTGGGACGTGGAGGGAACACCTGGAAGCTCTGGATCAATAATGCACTCATTATTTGTCTTCCAACCGTGTGTACGTTTCTACAAGTCTGTCAGTATTGCTTCAGCTGTGAGTAGCTGGTCTTTAAAATACCGGCTGCTGGGGTTGCAAGGCAGGGTCTCCTGGGTCTGTTTTTGGCTCACCTGCCTGGCGTTGAAGGGCCCCGTGTTTTCCGTGCAGTGACGCCCTGTTCCAGAAGTGGGGGCGCTAAATCTGTGCACAGAGTCCTTCCCCACTTTTCTGACGGGAGAGATGCTTGCAATCCCAGGGTATCTACCGTGTGTTGCAAATGTGTGGTTTTCATGCCTGGTGCTGATTGGAAGTAGCAGGTCATCCGTGAGAATGACAGCTGACAGTGAGAGGGAGGGGCCCCAGGGAACGGCAGACCTGTGTGAGGTCCCTCGTCACTCGGGCCAATCCAGGTGGGGATGGTGGGGGTGGAGACAGTCGTGCACGTTTAGTACCTCAGGTGTCTCCCTGCTGATGACCTCGTCACCAAATGTCATCGCAGAAGCGGGGTGGTTCCTATCTTGGGTTTAAAGAGACCAGAAAATAAATAGTAGATTTCATCTAAAATGGTAACAGTGCTTAGTTTAGGGTTTACGGCAGTAAATCTATGGCTTTTGGACAACTTAGGCCCGTGGTCGGCAAACTGCGGCTCGCGAGCCACATGCGGCTCTTTGGCCCCTTGAGTGTGGCTCTTCCACAAATACCACGGCCTGGGCGAGTCTGTTTTGAAGAAGTGGCGTTAGAAGAAGTTTAAGTTTAAAAAATTTGACTCTCAAAAGAAATTTCAGTCGTTGTACTGTTGATATTTGGCTCTGTTGACTAACGAGTTTGCCGACCACTGACTTAGGCTATCTCTGCCTGATTTACACAGCAGAGCTTTATGTAAGTTTCCCTTTTCACCAGCATCTGGGCCATTTGCTACTTATGTCTGTTTGATGTTGAGGATTCAGCCCTTCAAAACCAGTCCTGTAGTCCAGTAGCTCCTCGTGCTCACTCGGGAGGAGAAGTAGAGGGACCCGGAGAAATCGTGTTGGAGGGGAGGGATAAAGCCCTTCAACGCCAGATAGGTGAGCCAAAAACAGCCCCAGGAGCTGCTGAGGACTGGGCTTGTGGAGTGCCTCCCACCCAGCGCTCGGCCCTGCGGCCCCGGGCCCCTTGCTCCGGGGCACTCTCAGACCTGGTCAGACTGCCTCGGTCTCCTGGCTTCTGGGCAGCCTGCAACGTGACAGGAGCCCATCAGATGCTTGTGTGATCTCTGTCTCAGGCATTCCACAGCCATGACAAGTAAGTCTGGCTCCCACGACCCAACAGAGTTGCTGTTTCCATGTCGGTGCTGGATGTGAATTAGCCCAGCCTGAAACGGTCAGAGATGCTAGGTGCTCACTGGTGACCTCATGCTGTTGTGAATTGTCAGAGGAACTGTTCCCACCCTCCAGGCAACTCTCACGACTGGGAGCCTGCTGTCTGTGTTTCTGGCCAGAACTTCCAGCTCTTTGCAGGGTGTAGAGGCCCTTCTGTTCCAGCATTTGCCAGTTAATGTGCAAATAATGCCTGTCTTCTAAGCAAAGTCTGACCACCCCTGGGACTTGAGTCTGAGGTCTGGCAGCTGGGGTGGGGCCTTTCCAGGCCAGTCTCGGGGGAGAGGGTTCTCACACCTCTTTCCTTACTGCGTCATGTATTTATTTCATCCTTGATGTTTTAAAACTTTCACTCTTCTCTCCACGGAACTATTTTAGTTTCCCACTCTGTGGCCCTACCCATCCCCCTGGAGGGGGGATTGTCCTTCAGTTCTGAATGGCAGGTGGGCCCAGGTGTGAGCTTACCGCACCCAAGACCTCCCCAGAGCCAGTGCTTGGCCCCCGGGGACAGGATGCCTTATGGTTGAGTGAGAGATGACCCTTTGCTCATTGGAACTTGACCTTCCTTCTTAAGGAGAGAGGCGGCTGGCATTCACCTATGTATGCACACCCGGGCAGCGTTTCTAGGGAAAGGCTGGAAGGAAAAGCGTTTGTCCACTGCTTGTGGGGGCCCGTGGAGAGTCTGTGCTCAGGAGTCGCTGAAAGTATCCTGTGGAGAAGCTGAGGGACTTGCATTCGGTGTTGTGGAGGTCCTGGGCATCTCGCCCGCACTGCCGTTGGAGAGTACTTGTCCAGGCCTTCCTTCCTCTGCTCGGGTGTGTCCCAGGAAAGTGCAGAAAGGTCCCTGGAAATCCAGGTTTCTGTCAGTCCAGTCAGAAACAGAGGTTCTTGATGTCCTTGGTGTAAAAGCACGAATGAGGGACAAGCTAGGACCCCAGGGGGTGTGAGGAAACACAGGTAACCCAGGACCCCAGAGGGTGTGAGGAAAGAGGGTAACCCAGGACCCCGAGGTGTGAGGGAGGGGATAGCCCATGATGGGGTGGGGGAAATCCAGGATCCTAGATGGTTGGGAAAGGGGTGGTAACCCAGGACTTTGGAAGTGGGGGGGGGGGAGGACATTAGGGAACACAGGACCCTGGAGAGTATAGGAAAGGGGTAGCTCAGGACCCTGAGAGGAAGGGCTGGGGTGGGGTAACCCACAGCCCTGTAAGAGGAAGGACAAAGTGGGGGAATGTGGGACATGGGAAACGGGTAACCCAGGCTCTGGAAGAAGGGTGATGGGCATGGGGGTCCCCCTAACAGTAGAGGGGCTTGGGCGTTAGAACTGAGGGGACTGAGTTTGTCCACACCTGTCCCCTTCCTGCTCGGCAGACCCCTGGGGTTGGCCCTGGCCTGGGTGTGTTCTGAAGACCATGTCCGTCTGCTGAGAGGTCGTCAGATATCAGCTGGCCTGTGTGCCCTGCCCTGCAGGCAGGAGAGGGTGCGGAGCGGGGCCTGTTGAAAGCACAGAGTGGTTCTCAGGGCACATGACTGGTCGCTGGACCCCCGATGCTCACATCTCGTTGCTGTTTCTGTACATAGTCACCATTCCGGTGAGTGGTTCCTCATATCCATCTTTTTTTTTTTTTTAATATATTTTTATTGATTCAGAGAGGAAGGGAGAGGGAGGGAGAGATAGAAACATCAATGGTGAGAAAGATCACTGATCGGCTGCCTCCTGCACACCACCTACTGGGGATCGAATGCAACCCGGGCATGTGCCCTGAGAGGGAATCGAACCATGACCTCCTGTCGATGCTCAACCACGAGCCACGCCAGGCGGGTTCATATTCATCTTTAAAAAACAAGACTTCTGCTCTCCACATACGAACTTGTACTCATTTACATCGTGACAGCTGGGAGCCTCCTACCTACAAACACTGTTGCTTGTCTTTCACTCACTCCTAGGACTGCGGGTGCTCACGGCGCCATTACAGATCCCTATCGATTCTCTCACGTTCCTGTGGAAATGATATGTGGGTTCTTTCTTGCTTTCTTTTGCTTTTTTGGGACCGGAGGTGAGCTTGTCTAAAATGGTTCCGTGATCACACGGGCGCCCTGCGTGGCGACCCGCCCGTCACTGTCCTCAGCACACAGGCCCAGCCCTTTAGGAGAGCAGCCGGTTACACGGGCCTGAAATAATTCGGTGTAAGAGGATCTCTCAGAAACCAGAGCCCTCTCAGCACAGTTCGGAAGTGACAGCTGCTCAGAGCTGCGATCTTCTGGGAGATTTTTAGAACAGCGTCTGTATAAATGTGATTTATGTCACCCACATTTTAGGAAATAGTTTTTAAATGGAGTTCACGTTATGTATAGCACACATGATTCCTCAAAGCGTGTGAAGAGGCTCATTTGAATGGGGACGGCCCGAGGAGCAGCACACATCTTCCTGCCCCAGGTCTCCGTGTCCACGAGGCTGCGCTGCGGCGTGGGCCTTGGGAAGCCGCGTGTCCACGGTTAGGAGGGAGCACGGCCATTGTAGGCTCTCCTCACTGTCCCTGGGAGAACGCTTCATTGTTCTTCAGAGCGGAAACGTGTTTTCCTGCTCCCTGGGTCTAAAACAGCATTCCTGGCAGTTTGATTAGTTGGACAGTTTGAAAGGAGACCTCCTGGAGGCAGCAGCGTAGGAATAAAGACCTCAGACTCCAGTCAGACCCCCTGCCTCCCTGGCCTGCCTCCCAGGAGCTGTGTGACCTTAGGCAAGTTGTTTAACATCTCTGGGCGTTATTTTCATCATCGGTTGACACGGAGGAGTGCTACTTGCCTCACGGAAGTTGGCTGTGCATTACAGGGATGTGTGATTAATTCCATGAATCATCGCTCAGGAAGCACCTCACAGTGTCCTAGTACATTGTTAAACCGTGTCAGATCTTCCTGTGTTTGATGACATGGCTCCAGGTTTACTCAGCCGCTGGGTTTAATTCCTGACTGACACTGATTGGCTTCATGATTTGGGGCAAATAGCGTGACTCTTCCTTTACCTGCTGAAATGCACATAATCATCCAACTCCAGGGATCCTTGTTGAGGGGAAATGAGAATTCACCCATAGCATTGTGCGTAGAGCTCAGCAGTGTAAGAGTCCAGCAGAGGGGCTACGCTGCCAGGGCTGTGATAAGGTGATGATTAATATTAATTATCATTGTCACATATTAATTTATGCTATGCATTTGGACTTGAATAGTATTGAAATGTTTCAGTGCTAGAATCTTAGTTATTTTGCAATGCTTTAGAGAGAGGAAGAATAGAGAAGAACGTTGGTCACACGTGAAGTCCTGTTTAGTGGCAATTGCACATTTTGTTTCTTTAAAGAATTCCTTGGCAGCTGGAGGCTCATGTTTGATCTTTCATCTACGCACGGAGACCGACAGTGTTTTGTTGTTGTTTTTTAAAATAATTTTTATTGATTTTAGAGAGGAAGGGAGAAAGAAGCATCAATGATGAGAGAGAATCATTGATCAGCTGCCTCCTGCACGCCCCCTACTGGGGATTGAGCCCACAAGCTGGGCATATGCCCTTGACCAGAATCCGAACCTGGGACTTTTGGGTTCACAGGCTGACACTTGATCCACTGAGCCAAACCAGCTAGGGGTGACAGTGGAACTGGTCAGGTGTCCGAGTGTCCTGGTTCCTCAGGTTAGACCCTGCCTGTGTTAACCTCTCCTAGGGGCTCCGTGGGAAGTGGGTGGAGGTGGGGGAGGCCACGTGTTTTTTATGTGCTGCTTGGTTGCCACCTGTTGCTTTGTAACACAGAGTCCCTCTCCTTGACCCGCCCGGCCTTCCACCTGCCCCTGCAGGCCCTCCTGGGAGCCTTCTGCGAAATGGAGAACCATCAGGAAGGTGTTTCTGACGGGCCTGTGAGGTTCAGAGAGCTTGTGGGCAGTGCCCGCTTCCTGTTCATGAGGTCCGGGGCCTCCCCTGCCAGCCCGGGCTCCGTCCAGGCGGGGGTGCCCAGCCTCTCAGGCCCCTGGACGTGTCTCAGTAAGAGCAGTCTTCCTGAGTTTCACTGGGGCTGCACATTGCTGAGCTGAGGATTCCATCAAACAGCTGCCCGGTCTGTGTGGCGACGAGGAACTGATGGCCGCTGGGAAGGGTGTGCTTGTCTCCCTCCCTCAGCGATGGAAGGAAAGGCCTGACAAAGGCAGGCTGTGAGGCAGGCTGTTGATAAGTCTCAGCCCTGTTCCTAGGAGGTGCAGGAGCGGGTGTCGCCTGGCTTTTGGGGTGGCGGAAGTGGGGGACCTACCTTCATCCAGTAATTCCTCTGGGGCCAGCCTCTCTGAGGCCCTCCCTGTGACAGCCCAGCCCCGAACGGCAGCAAAGCCAGGCACAGGGCGTGCTCTCCCTCTGCTGTCACAGGTCGAAGGTCAGTTGTTAGAAAGTGGAGGGGGAGAGGCCGCCATTCCCAAATGTTTTTGTTTTGTTCTTTTTAAATCATGAAATCCCTAATTATATTTTACTTCTTAGATAAAACAGCTGAGAATTTCCCAGTGTTTGTGAACACTTTTTTACTTTTGTTTTCCTCCTTTACAGATGAGTGTGGTTCGCCCGTCGAGCCTTCAGCGGAGGTTCAAACCTCACTGCCTTTGTCGCATCCGATGGTTTCCAGCTTAGTTGCAACTAGATGGCTTTTATGAGAACCCCGCTGCTTACAACTTATATTGGCACTTTTGGTTTTTCCCATTTTCCACTCGTTTTTATAAGTGATGGGAAAAGCCAGTATCTTAGTAAATAAGTTGCACAAATAGAAGCAAGTATGCAGGCAGAGCTGAGCCACTGCCAGCCCTCCGCCACCCGGCCAGCAGGGAGTGCCCTCTGAGGGTGTGCGCCTTGGTGGCTAACGTGCTAGCCCCGGCCTCGGCGGGTGGTTTGAGTCATCAGTGTGTGATGTGTGAAGAGGTTGCTGCCTGCCTCTGTGGGTACTGACCTGTCCCCCTTCTCTCCGCCTCCGGATTGGAGACAGAGACTGTAGGGGAGAGGGTTAACGGTGTTTGACAGCGGACCTGCCATGGAACGTCACAGGCAGCCCTGTTTATGGAATGCCTGTGTCCCTGGCAAGGTGACAGTTGCATTTTTGTAAGTCACATCTCTAAAACGTAAGAGATCCCTGGAAACAATCCATTTTACAAAGAACTGTATTTCACTGATGTCAGTAACTTCATCCTGTCGCGTATCAGTTCGGTTTTCTTAAAGTGAGTGTCGGCCGAGACAAAGCTACTCATGCTCTGAAGACAGAAGGGACAGTATTGCTGGGGTATAATCGCTCAGAATCGTCAGGAAAAGATAGGCGCTTGCAGGGACATTTAATTACAATAGTGCCATCCAGTTAAGGAGTTTGCAAGTGAAAGAAATTGTGTCCAGTTTGGGTCCTAAAACATGGCACGTGGTTGTTTTGATTCGGGTTTCCTTGGCCAGCAGACAAGGCCTCGCCCATGACCAGGGCGCACCGTCCTCCTGCCCGGTCCCCTCTCCTGTGTTCTGACCAGGCCGCGTGCAGTGACCCGCGTTGGAGTCTGGTGGCCAGCTCAGAGGTCAGCCTGTGAAGCAGAATAGTTGGGATTCCTGAGCAGAGCTGTGCCTTGATTTTGTTTGTTTAAGCATGTGTTGAGGAGTCTTCAGTCTGGCTTATTCCCGAATATGGTATCCTTCCATCCTGTGGCTGCTGACACCCAGATGCAGCCGAGTCTCAGGGGTCCTGCGGGATGCGGCCCAAAGTACTCAGTCTCGGTGGGAAAAGGACAACACGGGCCCTGTTGTTTGCTGGCGTCCCTGGACAGTGAGAGCTGGTTAAGATTGTGTGTGCAGAGGGGGATCCCCGCAGGCCTGCGGGAACGCTGAGCCTCTCACAGCCAGGCTTCATCCCCTCCGAAGGAAGTTCATGGCTAAATGCACAGAAGACAGCCTGTGTGGGAAGAGAATGGAATCCAGCCCCGACGCCGGGCCTGGGGGCGCTCTTGTGTCAGCTGCTCCAGCTTCTGGCTTCTCTGGCGCCTCCTGAAAGCACCGAGCCCTATTTTTAGAGCCGGCCTGTCTCGGGGGGATGTGCTGCTGCTGCAGAAATTCAGTAGCAGCTGCAGCAGACATTCTGATTTAAAGGACCCATTTATAATGCGGACGGAGCTTGGTTACCGAATGAAAGAGAATGGAGTGTTACGGTGGATCAGCTGCTCCAGACCTCATCTCCTGGAAGCCCTGAGTGTATTCCTTCTCCTGGTGGCTGCGTACCTGCCGCCCTGCCCCTGCCTATAGCGTGTGTGTTTGTTCGCTCCTGTGTTGCTCGTCACGCTCAGCTGCCCGTGGAGGAGAGGGAGGAGGAGGCCCTCCCTGACTGGAGGAAGGGTGCAAAGAGCAGCAGGTCGAGGAAGTGTGGCTCACGGCCCGGATCTTCATCCCACGAGCCACTCGCAGGGCCCATGTTCAGATCCGTCCAGATAATGTATGTACAGGTGCCCAGCGGTTTAGGAATCATTAACGTTAGCATGATGGCAGGGGCACCTGTGCTGGGCACGCCCTGGGCAGCAGGCCAGGACCCTCGAGTGCAGACTCTCAGAGTGCAGACAGGATCACTTTGGCCACTGGTTTTCAAACATTTTGGATATGGGACCCTCCCACCCCCAGCCCAATGCACAAGTATATTCAACTGATATAAATTCTGTTCTGTTCATGGCATTTGTTTATCATTTCTTGTCAAGTTAGATGTAAAGTCGGCAACGGCGAGCCTGCGTATGCACAGGTGGGAACGGCCCGCGGCGGGAGCAGCAGGGACTCACGCTTTGTGTCCCCGTTGCATTCTGGTCGCACCGTCCAGAGAAAATCAGTCCTAACACGTGGCTCTCCTGTAGTTGTAAGAAATCCTTAGAACAGAAGGTGGAAGCGTTAGTAAGATTGCTGATGACAAGCCACTCCTGTCACACGTCCCCTGTGTGGGGCTCGGGGGCCTGTGGTGCAGGTGTGGGTGCCTCTCGGTGACACGTGAGGAGGTGACGTCACAGGCCCAGTGCCCTGCGACCCGCAGGAAGGTCTGTCAGGTCGTCTTTGTTCCTTGGAGGAACTGCTCTCTGTCGTGGATCAGGCCCCGACGTCAGGTGTATATCCTGTTGTGTGTGTGGCTCCCGGGGTTCACGCTGCTGGGCTGATGGGAAGTCAGAGTAGGGAAGTCCGCCTGTGCTGACAGGGGTTCTGAGGAGGGCGTCGGGCCGAGCCGTGCGTGGGGAAGGCTGCGGTCCTCAGTACTTGGCTGCCCGGGTCTCAGGTGCAAGAGCGCAGGACCCCAGGAGAGCCAGATGCAGACCAGGGACTCGCACGGAGCCGGGCCCACCCCTGGGCCTCTCCCAGGACGGCTGCAGCCGTGCCCGGTGTCACCGCAGGTGTGCACAGTCACCCTGTGTCTGCACTGCTGTGTTTTGTTTCTTGGAACCGATGTTGAGTTTGTGAAATGGACCCCTTGTGTTGCACTTAGCTGCACAGCGTTTATTGTCATTGCTTGGCCACTCCACTAGCGATGATGCATCCTCCTGCTGACGGCCCCCTGGGTTGCTTCCAGGGTGGGGCTGCGTGAGCCCGTGGCACGCGCCTCTCAGTGCACTCCGCGGGCACCCACCCCCGGGCACGTGTCTACAGGGTGCAGGGTTGCTGGGTGGTAGCGTGCGTGCACCTTCAGCGTTACTCAGTGGTGTCAGGGGTCCCCCAGTCCTCACTCCCACAGCGGCATGTGGGCGTCCCCACTGCTCCACATCCGTGTCTCAATCACTGGGACTACGGATGAGGTGGGCACTTTCCCCGGTAAGTTCATGGGCGTTCGGACAGACTGCACCTTTGCGAGCGCCTGTTCTGTGTCTCCCGTTTTCACACCGAGGTGCCGTACTGGTTAGTAGGAGGCTGGATCTGTTCTGGAAGCTGACATTTGTTGGCATGAGGCTGTATGTAAACACAGAGTGTCCCAGCAGGCAGCAGGAATAGACCGGGCATCACTCGCGACCTCTCCTTCCTCCTCTGCGTCATAGAGGATCCCTCCGAGGTGTCTCTACCCTTCGTCCTCAGTCCCTTCCTGTCCCCTTTTCTACTAAAAGCTTCTCGTCTGGCCTGGCACTGTCCCCAGAACCTACGTCTCTTCCTCTAGACAGTGATTCACATGACATAGCAGAGGCCCCCCTTTCCACTAAACCCCTCTTTTTGGCACCCCTCCCATTAAGAATCAGGACTTGGCGTCCCTGGGTCCGGGTGAGACCATGTGTCCCTGGATCCGGGTGAGGCCTCGTGCACTTAGGCCCGGGTGAGCCCAAGTGGCCCTGGGTCGGGGAGAGGCCAAGCGTCCCTGGGTCCGGGTGAGACCATGTGTCCCTGGATCCGGGTGAGGCCTCGTGCACCTAGGCCCGGGTGAGCCCAAGTGGCCCTGGGTCTGGGAGAAGCCAAGCATCCCTGGGTCCGGGTGAGACCATGTGTCCCAGGATCCGGGTGAGGCCTCGTGCACCTAGCCCCGGGTGAGCCCAAGTGGCCCTGGGTCTGGGAGAGGCCAAGCATCCCTGGGTCCGGGTGAGACCATGTGTCCCTCGATCCGGGTGAGGCCTCATGCACCTAGGCCCGGGTGACCCCAAGTGGCCCTGGGTCGGGGAGAGGCCAAGCGTCCCTGGGTCCGGGTGAGACCATGTGTCCCTGGATCCGGGTGAGGCCTCGTGCACCTAGGCCCGGGTGAGCCCAAGTGGCCCTGGGTCTGGGAGAGGCCAAGCGTCCCTGGGTCCGGGTGAGACCATGTGTCCCTGGATCCGGGTGAGGCCTCGTGCACCTAGGCCCGGGTGAGCCCAAGTGGCCCTGGGTCTGGGAGAGGCCAAGCATCCCTGGGTCCGGGTGAGACCATGTGTCCCAGGATCCGGGTGAGGCCTCGTGCACCTAGGCCCGGGTGAGCCCAAGTGGCCCTGGGTCTGGGAGAGGCCAAGCGTCCCTGGGTCCGGGTGAGACCATGCGTCCCTGGTTCCGGATGAGGCCTCGTGCACCTAGGCCCGGGTGAGCCCAAGTGGCCCTGGGTCTGGGAGTGGCCAAACGTTCCTGGGTCTGGGTGAGACCATGTGTCCCTGGATCCAGGTGAGGCCTTGTGCAACTAAGCCCGGGTGAGGCCACGTGCCCCTGGGTCTGGGAGAGGCCAAGCGTCCCTGGGTATGGGTGAAGCCAGATCCTGGGTCCGGGTGAGGCCGTGCGCCCCTGGATCCATCCGGGTGAGGCTGGGTCCCAGGCCCGGGTGAGACCACGCGCCCCTTGGGTATGGGTGAGGCCACGTGCCCCTTAGTCCAGGTGACGCCGTGCCCCTGGGTTCGGCCGAGACCAAACCAGAGGGAGTCGGACCTCCATTACCACCATTTGTCCACCATCCAGAGCTGAGGGGTCAGTGCTGACATGTACACATAAGGAACTACTGGACATCGAAATTGGGTCTCAAAAGAACTGTTGGTCCAGGGGGAAGCTCGCTACAGATTGATTCATTTGCCTGTCAGCATAAATATTATTGCTCGTCTCACATTCAGTTCTTATTAGTATATATCTAGTGACATTTGATCTCATTCATCTAGAGGAAATGATGAACAACATAGACTGAGGAACAAGAACAGAACCAGAATCAAGGAGGCATCGATCGGACTATCGGGCCTCAGAGGGAGGATAGGGGAGGGGAGGGGGAGGGTGGGGGGAGGGGGAGAGTTCAACCAAAGGACCTGTATGCATGCATATAAGCCTATCCAACGGTTAAGTTCAACAGGGGATTGGGGCATGCTTGGGGAGAGGGGTGGGATGGGAATGGGGGGATGAGGACAAATATGTGACACCTTAATCAATAAAGAAATTAAAAAAAAAAAAAAAAAAAAAAAAAAAAAAAAAAAAAAAATCCGGACTTGGGGTGGAAGGCACAGTCGCTGACGTGAGGGCGTTGGTGAACCTTCGATCCTAGTCTCTTTCCATTCAGGCCACCCTTGTCCTTGGCTGCTCCCACAGCACACCCCCCCCCCCCCAACAGCTGGCCACTCACTGCCTTCGGGGTCACACTGGGCTCCTTGCCGAGCCCTCGGGGCCCTCTGTGATCCGACTTCCCTTTCGGGGAGTTTTTAATCTCCAATCGTGACTTGCTACAGAGGTTCTAAGCTCCACAGAGGCAGGAATGAGAGGATGCGCTCTTGGCCGCCTCAGCCATCATTAGTTCTTGTTGGATGAAATGTCTGCCCTTCGGGTAAAAGGCCAGATTGGACAGTAATACTGATCTCTGTGTTGTGAGGCACTCTGTCCTGGTTATTTCTTGCTGAAAGGAATAATGTAGCAAACCCTTAGTGACTCCTGAGTCTGCAGATGGTGGCTCAGCCCTGCTCCCAGCGTAGGAAGGCTCCGCCTGGGGACCCATTTCCAGGACGGCCCGCCCGGTCAGCTGTGTGCTGAGAGCTCCCCGGGGCTGCCGGCCAGACCTGGGCTGCGGTTCCTCCCTGTGGGCCTCCCCCCGGGGCAGCACGGGCTTCCCCGCCGCTGGCATCTGGGTCCCGAGAATGAGTGTTCCCAGGACGCAGAAGTCGCTCGTCTCCAGGACCTGGGCCCAGACGCGGCCTCCTCCTCGCTGTGCCGCTGGCCTCAGAGCTCACCCCGACTCAGGGGCCGGGGCACTGATCCGTAGCCCCCCTCCTCTCCGTGCAGGAGTGTCAGAGGATGGGTGGCCCCGCTGACCACCACGTCCTAACAGTGTCCCCTGTGACTTCCCTCAGCCCTGACGGCCGCTGCAGGACGGGGGAAGCTGGACGTCTGCGAGCTGCTGCTGGAGCGCGGAGCGGCCGTGTCCCAGGCCAACCGGAGAGGCGTCCCGCCGCTGTTCTGTGCAGCACGCCAAGGGCACTGGCAGGTACCCCGCGGGCCCCGAATGCTTCGGGCACGATGGATGGGGACAGAGCTCACTCTCGCCCGTCACCCCTGGGCCCACCGTGGCCCCCCAGCCCCGGGTGTTCAGTGTCCTTGCTTCTGCTGGTGCTTGTCTGTACTGACAGAAAAGGGGTGCATTTGACAGGCCGCACAGGCAGCCAGGTGGGCGGGGACCAGGAGCAAGGCTGTCACCAGGAGGGAGACCACAGGGGCGTCCTGGAGCTGGGGCTGGGGCCATGGAGTGGGGGGCCCCCATTATAACAGAAGACGTGCTGTGGTGTGTCTGTGGTTGGTATGATTGTTCCGCGGGTTTGTCCAACCCTCCCGGAGGAAGAGAGGTTCTCTCGTGCTCTCCGGAAAGCACACGCTCCCTTTGGCCGGCCCTGCGGGTCAGCCTGGTTTCTGTCACTGTGTGTGAATGGCCCGCTGTCCTTCAGTCACGGAACACGGGGCCCTTGAGAGCAGCGTCCGGTCATCTGTTCCTTCATACCTACCCCATGCCTGGCCCCAGATTACACACAAGCAGCAAACAGATAAACGCATCTTACCATGTTCGTTATGGGGAGAATTTTCTAGACCCAAGTTTGCATCATGGTGTTGCATCTCTCCTGATTCCTGCCAGTTCTGTTGGTAGGAGCTGTGAATGCCGCCCCCACCCCCAATATTTCGGCTTTTCTCCTTTTATTTCCCAAAGCTTGGTGTGTAGCGTGCATTCCCTGTAACCCCCGCACGACGCCCTGGCTAATCCTCTCCCCTGGTCTGTTTCCCACGTCATGGGGAAGTTTGGAAAGCATCTGTTGGTGTATCAAGAACAAGAGAGCAATGGGAGTGTGCCCCCTTCTCCCTCCTGGGTGGTAGTTGTATGAGATGCTTCTCTGGTTTCCTGGTTTTGCTCCCCAACCTCATCACGTGCACTGTTGAAAGGCATGGTCCCAGCCCTAGCCAGTTTGGCTCAATGGGTAGAGCATCGGCCTATGGACTGAAGGGTCCCGGGTTCAATCCCAGTCAAGGGCACATGCCCAGGTTGCGGGCTCGATCCCCAGTTGGAGACGAGTCTCTCTCATCATTGATGTTTCTGTCTCTCTCTCCCTCTCCCTTCCTCTCTGAAATCAATAAAAATGTATATTTAAAAAATATATTAAAAATTTTAAAAAGGCATGGTCCCGAGTGAGACTCTCCAGCAGGCAGTTCTGCTAAAAATGGCCCACTGTGAACCTCAAACCATGCACCAAGCTGAGTCTCAGAAGGGCACATTGCATGGGGTGTGGTGGGTGAAGGTTTCCCTGCACCCCATCTCTCTGCCTTGCACCCCACCTCCCCTGCGCCCTTTACTACGGAAGTGTCGCTTCAGCCCCCTTTAGTTCTGCTCAGTTACCCATAAGCCCCGCTGTGGCTGTCGGGTCAGTACTTGATTGTGCTTGGCACCCAGGTCCTGTGCCTGCATGGTTTTAAATGTATACATCTGGAAGGAGATTTTGTTCACAGGAAGACGATAGAAAATTGTCACAGGCCACACGGGTTACCCAATTTAGAGGGGCTTTTAAAGGAAGAGAGTCCCTTTGCGACTTTTAAAGGTGGGCAATCCTGCCTGGGGATAGAGAACAGGGGGTACAGTAGAGCAGGAGGATGGTGACTTGGTGTGTTTATTTCAGATCGTGAGGTTGCTGTTGGAACGCGGCTGCGACGTGAACCTCAGTGACAAGCAGGGCCGGACACCCCTCATGGTAGCCGCGTGCGAAGGGCACTTGAGCACCGTGGAGTTTCTCCTTTCAGAAGGTAGCGGCGCTGTCTGCTCCTCCGGGGTTTCTGTTGGATGGACAGAGCAAAGAGCTTTGGCGGACTCGTTCCGTACTTTCTGATTCTAAGTTTACGTCTAACTGAACCAGTGGAGGGAAGAGGTAATGAAGCTTCGGCATGACAGGTCCCCGAGTCAGCCTCCGGCTTCACAGCACCTGCACCTGGGCTTTGTCTTGAGGGGTTCAGGGTCTGTGATTGGGCTTTCTTTTTCTTTCAGGTGCCGCCCTTTCTTCTCTGGACAAAGAGGGTTTGTCGGCATTAAGCTGGGCTTGTCTGAAAGGTCACAGGGCCGTGGTCCAGTTCCTGGTTGAGGAAGGAGCCGAGATAGACCAGATGGACAAGAACGGCCGCACCCCCCTGGACCTGGCAGCCTTCTACGGCGACGCAGAGACCGTAGGTACCGCCCGTGGTCACACTGCTCGCCTGCCCTGCGTGCAGGGCTGGTGCCACAGAGAAACCCAGACCCGAACCACATCCAGAGTGTGTGTGTGTGTGTGTGTGTGTGTGTGTGTGTGAGTGTGTGTGTGTGTGTGTGTGTGTGAGTGTGGTGTGTGTGAGAGAGTGTGAGTGTGTGTGTGTGTGTGTGTGTGTGTGTGTGTGTATATGTGTGTGTGTGTGTGTGTGTGTGTGTGAGTGTGTGTATGTGTAGTGTGTGTGTGAGAGTGTGTGTGTGCCTGAGTGTGGTGTGTGTGCATGCCTGAGTGTGTGTGTGTGTGTGTGCCTGAGTGTGTGTGTGTGTGTGTGTGTGTGTGTTGTATTGTAGAATATTTTTGTTTTTATTTAATTGTGTGACAGTCTATTCCAGAATGTAGTAAAGATTTGAATAGACTCTGAAAAGCTTAAAAATACATGATTACAAGCTGTATGTACAGTGGATACACACACATGCATGTGTAGTTTAATTTTCTTATAGTAATCCATATAAATAGAATTCTTATATAGATCATTTAAAAATCACTTCTATGTATATGAGAAATTGCTAATCAGATAATTAGCCGGTTTGTTTTAAAGCCAATATGGCATTGTCTAGAATGCTTTGGGCACTATCTTTATCTCTTGACTGATGCTTAAGCCTAATTGAGATCTAGGGGATAAAACCTTAATAAACTAAGAGCTGAAAACTGTTTTTCGGGGTGGAAACCATGTCTGTGTCAGGATTCACATCTCTGGTCCCCAGCAGGCACTAGAGGACTGCTCAGCCCCTTTAGAGTCACCACTTTTGAATATTTAATATGTCTAGTGTCAGGATTACCTAGAGCAGTGGTTGGCAAACTGCGGCTCGTGAGCCACATGCGGCTCTTTGGCCCCTTGAGTGTGGCTCTTCCACAAAATACTACGTGCGGGCACGCACGTCCAGTGCGATTGAAACTTCGTGGCCCATGCGCAGAAGTCGGTTTTCGGCTCTCAAAAGAAATTTTAATCGTTGTACTGTTGATATTTGGCTCTGTTGACTAATGAGTTTGTCGACCACTGACCTAGAGAGACAGGTGTTACGTTGCTAGAAGCTGTGGGCCTTGGAACAAACGCCATCATCGCCGGCACATCTGGGCCCTGATGCTTTTAAAAGGTAGTGACATTAGAGTTAAATGGTTTCTATATTTCCTGAGCATTGTAAACTGTCCTTAATATTGATTTTCAAAAACAGCTATTTAACTGAACCTCACCTATCTACACTTTTACTTTTTATCTTGTACTACCTTGCCAAATCCTATAGCCTATCAACAACAGGGAACAGTGAAGGAGTGTAGCATTCCAGTACCTTCTTAAAAACTTTGCTGAGCAAAATAACGTAAAATGTGCCACCGCAGCCATTTCTAAGAGAAGAGTTCTGTGTGTTAACTCTACTCACCCTTCTATGCAACCGATGTCTAGACATTCTTATCTTGCAAAACTGAAACTCCTTCCCCATTAAACAACTCTTCCTCACTCCCCCCTTCCCTGGAAACCCCCACTGCACCTTCTGTCTCCCTGCACTGGACTGCTCGTGGTACCTCATGAGTGGAATCTACAGGATCTGTTCTTTCCTGCCTGGCTTATTTCACTTCGCATTGTGTCTTCAAGGTTTATCCATGTTGTGGCACGTGACAGGATTTTCTTCCCTTTTAAGGCTGAATAAATAGTCCATTGTGTATATGCACTACATTTTCTTTACGCATTCATCTATCTATGGGCACTTAGGTTTTCTCCACCTCTTGGTTATTGTGAATAGTGCTGTTAAGAACATGGATATGTAAGTGTGTCTTTAAGATCCTACAAATTCTTTGAGATCTGCACATATTCTTTAGGGTGTAGACCCAGGCGTGGGATTGCTGGATCTAATGGTGATCCTATTTTTTAATTTTTTGAAGAACCTCCCTACTGTGTCCCGAGTGGCTGCACCATTTTCCCTTCCCACCAACAAAGCACAGGGTTCCTGCTTCTCCACATCCTCGCCCACACTTACTGTTCTCTGCTTTATTTTTTGTGTGTATGGTAGCCATGCTAACAGTGTGAGGCGGCACACCCTCATTGTGGTTGTGATTATTTGCATTTCCGTAATGATGAGTGATGTTGAACATCTTTTCATATGCATATTGGCCATTTGTATATCATCTTTGGCAAAACATCTATTCAGACCCTTTGCCCATTTTTAAATTGGGTTATTCGGGATTTTGTTGTTGACTTGCCGGTGTTGTTTATATATTCCGGATGTATATCCCTCTGTTGTCATTTGGAACAGCAGGCGGACTGATAGGGTGGATCTATCAGATCCACATGAAACTGGCTACCGTCTTCCTGTTCAGTAAGTGGAGCCATTTGAGTGGCCAGAGTGGTTTCTCCTGTTGTTCTCTGTTCAGCCCAAGTGACAACTATTTTATCGCATCAAACTGGGGGTTGTACCAGGGTCTCCAACGTGCCATCTTTGTAGTCCCAGTATTCAGGTCTCGTTCCTAAGCCTTGAAGTGCGTTATCATCGGGTCCCTCTGATCCCAAGCTGCTCCTCCATCCACCCTGCTGTGCCCCGCTGTGTGCGTCTGAGTGTCCCTGAGGTGCCCGTGCCCGGAGCCTCCAGCGTGCTGCACGGGCCTCCTAAGTGATTGGGGCCCTGTCTCTTCTCTGTGGCCCCGGAGGGGGTGAGACAGACGCATGCCCCTCCTGGGGGGCCTCCCTGCTGATTTCAAATGCACGTTAACAGAGCGGCTCTAGGCATGGATTGCCGCTGCTCTTCTCTGTTCTCTGTCGACTTTATTTCCATGCTAGGATCCCTAACGGCCAGAGGCACCAGCCATCAGGAGGAGCCGCTAAGCCAGGCGCTGCAGGTGGCCCAGGGACAGCACCCCTGCCAGGAGCCCCCCTCATGCCTCTGTCCCCCTGCAGGTGCTGTACCTGGTGGACAAGGGCGCTGTCATCGAGCACGTGGACCACAGCGGGATGCGTCCCTTGGACAGGGCCATTGGCTGTCGAAACACATCGGTCGTGGTCACGCTGCTGAGGAAAGGAGCCAAATTAGGTCAGTAAACGCCTCCGTTCAGCAGTGAGAGGGAGGGTGACCGGCTCCCAGGGTAAGCTGTCAGGTGTTCGGCCCTGGCCGGTGTGGGTCAGTGGTTAGAGCATCAGCCTGGGGCCCAAAGCGTCCTGGGTTCGATTCCCAGTCAAGACAGGGCCAAGAGCATGGGAAGAGGGCAGAGGGATAGAGCCGAGGCATCTAGAGTGGGGGTGATGGCAGGCTGCAGAGGAGCGCACGCGGATGCTAGAACACACACCTCCCCTGCCAGTGGTCACGGGCACGGCTGGAAATGAAGGCGATTACTATGGAGCCTTGTTTAATTTTACCCCTCCCAGGTGCTTGCTTAGTTCAGCGGCAGGTCAGCAGGGGTCCTGTCTCTGTCTGGGGCTGTGCTGCCGTCTGGAGGCCACAGGACACCAGCAGAGGTCCCTGCCGTGGGGTCCTGCCGCGGGGTCCTGCATGTGTGATCGCAGCTGGGCTGGGCCCGGGAAGATCTGCACTCCTTTCCTGCAAGGCCGCTGAGGCGCCTCTCACTGCATGTTTATTTTGCAGGAAATGCTGCGTGGGCGATGGCTACTTCCAAACCTGATATTTTGATTATACTTTTGCAGAAATTGATGGAGGAAGGAAACGTGTTGTACAAAGTAAGTGGTGTTGCCGTGGCCCGCGAGCAGCCTCTTAGTTTGGTGCATAGTGGGCGTGGCGGTGCGGCTGCACGGGGTCCACGTAGCGTGGCTTCAGTGGACGTTCCGAGAGAGGCCACTGGCCTCGTGCCCAGGCTTTCATGTCCTGACGGCAGAGGCTTCAAGGTAGAAAGCACTTCTCCTGTGTGAGAGCCATGATCTCTGAGGGAGTCCCTGTGGCTGTCCCCGTGGCCCGAAGCCTCGGTGTGAAGGCAGCGTTGCTCCTGGTTTAACTGGCACGTCCTACAGGAGACTCCTCAGTGCACGGAGCCGGGAGGTGCCGGAGAGGAGCACTCGGGAGACATTTCCGGAAGAGAGCAAGCCTTGCTCATCTTATTTTAGTGTCTTTAAGCTTCTAGAGTGTGAAACTGTTTCTAGAGATGTTTTTACTTAAGATATTAAGTAATATACACTGAACGAAGTGTTTCCCATTTCACCTTAGAAATGGAAATATGACTTACACATGAATAAGTCTGACTTCAAAGTAAATTTTCTAAAGCAAGACATCCGATTAGGCCAAAAGCGAACTTTGACTGGAGAGGGCCAGATAGTAACTAGGGGAGGCTTTGCTGTTTGGTCTGTGTCACCCCAGCTTCGGTGCTGTGTGGCCGAGGCAGCCGCAGATGACACGTGAGCGAAGTAGCGTGGCTGCATCCCAAACTGTGTTGGTAAAAATCGGCGGCGAGCCACCCTTGACCCGCAAGCTGTATTTTGCCAGCCCCCGGGTTAGTTAGATGCTTGGGCCATTTCCATAGATCACTCTTCTTTCCTCGTCTGTGATTAGATAGAATTAAAAGATTCTAAAAACAAAACCCTAGATTATGGCCATTTTAATCCTTTTTACCAGGAGACGACAGCACTTGCAACGTTTTTTAGTTTTTCCCTTTTCAGAATAATAACAAGTCAATAGGCATGTCGCATGACCCAGCAGGGGTCCTGTCTAGGAATCAGTTTGAAATTGAGTTCAGAGTGTGTACTGTTGCGGCTTTGAAGTGGTTTTAATGTGAATTTTGGTCGGCAATTATGTTAGAAATACCAAGCCATTTTCAGCAGGCCGCACACCTGCTGCGCGGAACCGGCTGAGCATAGGAGATGGATTTCTTGAGCCTTGAAGATGACGCCTGGTGCTGTTCTGATTTTTAAAACCCATGCTTTCGTTCCTCTCAAAAGAAAAAAATGATTATTCTGCAGCAAGACTCGACTTGCCTTAGGAACCGCATTGTGTTTTCATTTGATTTCTGTTATGCTTAGCATTAAAATATCTCTAGGAGATATAAATGATATATAAAATGAGAGACATTCACAAAAAGGTTTTCAAAAATATATAACAGAAGATAACGTGCTGTGTTAAGATGGACAGCTATCAGTTTGGCAGTTTACAGACGCCTTCCGCCTTCCTGTGAAACCGGCCTCCGTCTCACCTTGTGAGCCCAGAGCCCGGCGGCCGGCGAGGCCACGTGTGTTCACACTGGTTAGCGTCCGACTCTGGTTGTGGCGCTTTCTCTTCGGGACGCTTTCAGCGTGCCGTCCTGGTTTCGGCAGCGGGGGCAGAATGACCTCTTTAGGGCGTGGGAGCTTGTCTGTCTTGGAGCCTCTGGTGCAGGATGACTGTCTGTGATGTTTGGATCCTAGAAAGGGAAGATGAAGGAGGCAGCCCAGAGGTACCAGTACGCCCTACGGAAGTTCCCTCGAGAAGGATTCGGAGAGGACATGAGGCCATTCAATGAACTGAGAGTTTCTCTCTATCTCAATTTGTCTCGCTGCCGAAGAAAAACAAATGTAAGCTGTGCCCCTCGTTCCAGTCCTCCAGCCATAGCCTGTCGTTGCAGTGGGCAAGGCCAGCCCACCCACAGACCCAGGCATGGGCCCCCCATCTGAGCTGCGTGCACATTGCTGCGAACCTGGCGTATGGCCCGCGGCTCCTCTTGGATGACGGTCCTTGGGTCGCTCTCCCTGCCCATCTCTCCGGGTGCTGACAGCCTGCACCTGGGTGTAGTTTCCTCTGCTTCAATGCAAACTGCCCCTCCCCTCCACCCCTCCCAGCCGCATGGGGCCAGCATAGTCAGAGCGGCCCATCCCCAGATTCAAAGGGTAAAGTTCAACTCAACTGTATTGCAACCTGCCTGGAGCTTACTGTGTTTGCTCCAGAAGTTACGCCAGTAACTGCTTAAATTGCAACAAACAGTAGCTAACTCGGTTAATTTGTAACTCATAGCTAGTAGATTTGTTTTAGTACTTCTCTCTTCTACTTCCTTTTTAACTTCACCCTCCCACCACCAAATCTGTTGACCTGTCCGCTCCTGGGCCCGCTGTTCTGCCTTCCGTCCTGTTAGCGTGGATGACACGCCCGGGCCACCTCTGGGCTGACCCTCCCGTGTGTGCCGGGTCCATCTGCTCCCGCCTTCTGGTTGCACGGCTTCTACCAGTTCTCTCTCCCGCATCATCTGTTTTTGCTTCTCTGCGGGACCCTCCTCTTAAGAATATCAATACGCTTTAACTATCTCCTAACTTTAAAAACTAAACAGAAAAACAAACGTGCCTTGCCCTTCATCTCTCTCCAGTTTAGTCCCAATTCTCTGCTAACCTTTAGAGCAAAACGCGTTAAACAGTTGCCTGTAATCCTGTTCCAACGCTTCCTCTGACTCGTCTATTTAAATGTCGACACCAGGACTTTGGCATGGCAGAAGAATTTGCTTCCAAGGCGCTCGAACTGAAACCAAAGTCCTATGAAGCCTTTTATGCCAGGGCGAGAGCGAAGAGAAACAGCAGGTACCGTCTGGGGTTCGATGCGTGACTAGAGGAGCTGCCTTGTGCTTCCGGTGTCAGAGCTGCTGTGTGACTTGGGGGCTTCTGGCCCATAAGCCGTCCTGTGGGGCCTCTCATCCCTTTTCGTCCTAAAGGGGTGGCTTCCAAGAGGCACAGGAGTGGGAATTACTAGCAGTGGCTAAGCTTTTACTTTCTTCTGACACCTGCATGACTATTCCTTCCCTCCACCCCAGCTGACACCGCAACAGGAAGGTCCCACGTGTGTTGTATGATCAAGTAAAACCGCCCACTGGAGACTTGAAGTGGGGGTGGTGGCGAGGGGGCAGGAGGCATCGGACTTTAGAGTAAGAGGTGGTGTGGGGAGAGGGGAGGGGGGAGAGGGAGGATAACTAAGAGGATTCTGACAAACCACCGACTTAGGCCTGCCCTCATTCCCAGCCCAGGGGTCTTGATAGAGGCAGCAGGGCCCGAGTCACGCGGATCTGGCTTGGAATTAGCAGCCCCGCTGAGCTGAGTGACTCTAAGCGAGTGACCTGGGTCCTGCCTACCAGTGAGGGTTCCAGCCTCCGCGGCTCCCTTCTCGCATAGCCGCGCTGGGGTGGGAGCAGCTGCGTGCAGAGCATGTGTGTTCGCCTGGCGTGTGACTGTACCTTGTCCTCCACACACAGGCAGTTCGCGGCAGCCCTGGCGGACCTGCGGGAGGCGGTGAAGCTCTGCCCCACCAACCAGGAAATCAGGCGGCTGCTGGCCCGCGTGGAGGAGGAGTGCAAGCAGGTGCAGAGGAGCCAGCAGCAGAAGCAGCAGTGCCCGCCGCCCGCCCCTCCCACGGACTCGGATAACGAAGAGGAGGCCCCAGCGCCGGGGCCCGGGGACCCCTTTCCCCTGGAGGAGGCCGCCGAGGAAGGGTCTCCGCAGGACGGGCCGGTTTCCCTGACTCCCAGGCCCCACCCCGCGGCCCCGTCCCCGTACATCCGGAACCTTCAAGAAGGGCTACAGGCCAAGATGAGGCCCGCCTCTCCCCAGAACCGGCCCGGAGCCGCCCAGCCGCCCAGGGAGCCCGTGGCGCCGCCGGGCCTGGTGCTGCCGCCCGCCAAGCAGGCGCAGATCGTGAAAACCAGCCAGCACCTGGGCTCGGGGCCGGCCGGCGCCAGGAACGGGAGCCTGAGAATGCCGGGCCCTTCTCCGCATCCTCCCCCGAGCCCCATGCCCGGCCGGGTCTCGGCAGCCACCGCGGGCGGCAGGGGCCCGCACTCGCACTCGGAGGGAGCAGGCACGTTCGCCGCCGCCGGGGCGGGCCCGGGGCGGTTCGGGGAGCGGCCGGGCCCGGGCCCCGGCGTCCAGCTGCCGCACAGCGAGGGTGGCGCTGCGTTCCCTCTGCCGAGCAAGGTCAGGGGCGCGGAGCGGCTCCTGGCCCACGGCCCCGGCGCCGTGGAGGGGGCCCCGCTAGGCCCAGGCGGGCCGGGGAGCGGCAGCGACCTGCGACACCCCGCTTCCCTCGCCAGCTCGGGCTCCTCGGGGTCTCCCTCCAGCAGCATCAAGATGTCCAGCTCGACCAGCAGCTTGACGTCGAGCAGCAGTTTCTCCGACGGCTTCAAGGGCCAGGGGCCGGAGGCTCGGGTCAAAGACAAGGCTGGTCACCAGGCCCAGAGCGGCACCGCCGAGCACAGGCCGCGCCACACCCCGTTCATGGGCATCATGGACAAGACGGCCAGGTTCCAGCCGCAGAGCGCCGCTCCCGGCCGCGCCTGGCACGCCGCCGCCCTGGCCGAGGGGCCGCCGCCCCGCAGCCCTGCAGCCGGCCTGCAGGCCTCGAACCCGGAGAGGGCCTCTCTCAAACCGGCGGCCGGGTATCACGGCCAAGCCAAGGCCTGTGCCGCGCCCACCCTGGGGGCCAGTGTCCACAACGGGGCACCCGGCAAGGAGCTGGAAGAAAGGAAGTGCCCGGTTCCAGCCCACTGTCAAGACGCCAGGATCCCCAAGACTGTGTCTCACCTGTACCAGGAGAGCATCTCCAAACAGCAGCCCCCGCACATCAGTGGCGAAGCCCACAGGAGCCACCTTCCCTCCGCCAAGCCAAAGCGGTCCTTCATAGAGTCAAATGTGTGAGCCTGGAGAGGGGCCCGCTGGGCGGGGAATTTGGAAAACTGTGTTGGCTCTGGGTGGTAATTAAAGTATTTTTTTATGAGGGAAAAAAATTACTTTCCGGCCATATTTCTTTTTCTTTTTTCCTTGGGAGCGGATCAGGTTTATTTAAAATGTGGGATGAAATTACTTGGGTAAATACCAGAAGTCACCATCAATAAGAATGCTAACCAGAATTGAAAACTGCAATTAGTTATGCCTATGAAGTTAAACCCTTAAGGCAGCCAAATAACTTGTGCTTTTCTCTTAGGAAATTGTTTGGTTTTTATCACTTTTCTCCTAGCCTTAGCTATGTGATAAAATCATAATATTTCTTAGAGAATATAAATGTCTAGTCCTCTGCTATATGGCAAAAAATCATACTATTTCTTAGAGAATATAAATGTCTAGTGATAGTTTTAACTCATGACTAAATTGCCAGATGAAGTATTCTGGAAAAGATGGAATTTTCTAGTTACAGTTCCATTGAGTCAAATCCCAGTTTATATATCTATATATAAAATTAAGACCCCAGTGATTCTAGCTGAATGCGTGTGACTATAAAGGTTATATACCTGATTTTCTTAAGCAAAATACAGGAACAGCCAAGTATTGTTCCCTTCATAAGCTGTTCCCTGAAGAGGATTAAGCACTTATTTCTGTTCTGGTTTTCATTAAACATATTTTTATAGCACCTTTTTTGAGCTATATTCCCATTTCAAGGTGTTTTAATATTTGGAAACAGTGTAAGCTATTTGGAATCCTGATTGGCGGTCAAGTTGGATTTGGGCTAGAATACTAAGAACATAGCATTCTCGGTGACATAAATTAGCTTTCAGTTGGTTCCCAAACCGCTTTTAACAGGGATAGCACTCCTGCAACAAGCCTTCAAGGTCCTTTAAGGACAATATTTAATTTGAATCCTTAAAGTCTGGTTCGTTGGTTGCTTTTGTTTTATTACACAATCATTACTTTATAGTCACATGTTGTGTATATTAAATAGCCAAGTGTATCCAGACTTGTATATACTATTTCAAGTAGCTAATCTTTAAAAAAAAAAAAAGTCATATATTTGCATGTTCTTTGTAAACGTCATCCATACTGGTTATTGCACTGAACACTATATTCTCATGGCATGTTAACAGTGTACCAGTAACGGCACTTTATTTCATTTATATGAACACCTTTGAGGTGCTACTTAAGTTCAAACTGATGTATTATTCATTTGTAAAGATAAGGTACAGGAATGAGCCTTGGATTAAAGGTATTTTTATATGAAAATGGTGTGCTATTGAAGGATGTTAAAATGCTAGTTTGAGAGAGGTGGGAGTGTGTTTTATACGTTGGGATGTGAAATTTATTTTCTAGAATTGGGGAGAAGGAAGTTCTATATTTACAGAATGTTTTAAAAATGAATCATTGTAATGAAGTTCCTGTGAGCATCCTTATGGTTTTGTACGAATAGGAATCTTCTGGTGTTATTCTTCAACATTTGTTCCTGTTGTATTTTGTTGTTGTTTTATAGGTTTTTCATGAGTTCTGCTATAACTTCTACGGCTTATTTATTGTTTTCCTTAATATTTGTGAGTCTTACTCTTTTGTTACGTAGTTTTGTTTCTGCACAACTACTGTACTTTTCCACATGGAATAAAGACTATTAATAGAATTTGTTTTTGCATTACTTTAACTATCTGCCTTGCTTTACTCCAGGTGATCTTGTTACCCTAGAGCCGTGGTCGGCAAACTGCGGCTGCGAGCCACATGCGGCTCTTTGGCCCCGTGAGTGTGGCTCTTGCACAAAATAACATGGCCTGGGCGAGTCTATTTTGAAAAAGTGGCGTTAGAAGAAGTTTAAATTTAAAAAATTTGGCTCTGTTGACTGAGTTTGCCGACCACTGCCCTAGAGAAATAGTGAAAAGCCTATTTTCATAGTAATACTACTAAATGCCTATTTAATTTCATTTTGTCATAATTTTAAAATAAAGGTGTGACAGCTTCTAGAAATCCCAAAATATTCAAGGGTCGAAATTAGTCTTTTTGCCTGAAACAGGGAAGAAAGCATGAAGAACATTCTGTCATTTTCTTACCTGTTCTTGGTGTGTTTTTACTGCCAACAGGATCTTTTAATACTGTAACTCTCAAACATTTTGGCAACAGTGAACACTATTAATATAAAAGTTTGTTCTTCAGCACATTTGTATTCTTTTTTGGTTATAAGTGTATATTTGTCTATACACACATATTCCAGTTTCAAACTAATATGAATGAGAGTGAACATTAAACTATGTGGTTCTGTAACAAAATCCTGACGTAAACCTAAGTCAGTGATGGCGAACCTACGACACGCGTGTCAGCACTGACACGCGTAGCCATTTCTGATGACACGCGGCCACTGAGGCGGCCACATGCCGAGGATGAAACATTTGCTGCTCCTGAGGATGAAACGTTTGCGAAATAATGTTTTTTTTCCTCAAAGTGACACGCTACCCGAGTTATGCTCAGTTTTTTTGCGAAGTTTGACACACCAAGCTCAAAAGGTTGCCCATCACTGACCTAAGTATTCCCTAATACTACTGCAGGTTATTGTCTGGTTACAGCTATTACGAATAAAGCTAAATATAGTATTTTAAGTCCTTCTTTCAAGGTATATATTTAAGCTAAAGGTTACAAACTGGGTGGGAAGGAAAAGAGTTAACAGATAATTCTTGTTGATGACTTGTGTGAAGCTGCTAGTGTGACTGTTAGATTTTATTACATGACTTTATGATTTTGATATATTCTTAGGAAAGCTAAGATATTTGCTTCAGCCACGCCAGAAGAGGTCAAGTCTCCTTGGGAAGCTACAGGTCAGTCCTGAGGCCTGGGCAGCGGGCAGGTGAGTGCTGTTCCGTGTGGTCCCGAGCGAAGGGCGGGGCCGCCTGGAGAGGGCAGCAGAGGGTTCATGTGGTGTCCTTTCCCGTTCAGTTGTTTGTAAGTTTGTGGGGAGGGGCAGTTGTTTGGCTGGTTTATGTGTAAGTACTTCATTTGGTAAATTATTGGCATCCTATTTTTTTAGCCAGTTTGTTTAACAAGAAACTATACTGGTGAAATGTAGAAAAGACATAGTCATCTCTAACATTTAAAAAATAACCAAACTTTTATTGTTTTTCTATAAATGACTTTGATGATTTTTAGTAATTTTTATGTAAAAACCAGACAGGAAAATTACAAATATCAAAACAAAAGATATCTGGTCCAAATGGTAGGCTCTCTCAATTAAAGAAAATTGTTAAAATTACGTTAGCATCCTTTCTCTTTTAGAACACGTTCCCTTTTTATCCTCATAAGAATGCCTTTTCTATCCTCATAAGTAAGAATGTGAGAAGCATGTGTAATATGAAAAAACCCCACAAACACTTCTAGCTATGACACACACAGAAACTCAGCAGTACATTATTAGGATGACAAATTGTACAAAGCAGCAATTATAGAGAAAAGGCGTTTGGAGATTTCTGTGGTAGCTAGACTTTCCACCTTTTTTTAAATGTTTTGATTTCAGAGAAGGAAAGGAGAGGATAAAGAGAGAGAAACATGATAATCACTGATCAGCTGCCCACAACCCAGGCATGTGCCCTAATCACAGAATCAAACTGTGACCTCCAGGTTCATGGGCTCCCGCAGGTCGGGCTGAGGGGCTTCCCACCCCCCGTGCAAAAATTTCGTGCACCAGGCCTCTAGTATCTAATAATAAAATTGAGCATTGCAATTTAAAGTCAAAGTAAAACTTTATTCTCTAGAGGTTCAGATTTTTTTCACTGTATAAAAAGGCTTTTATAGTAAAACTAGAAAAGAGGTTAGATGTGTTATTTAGCCCATACATTTTAAAGAATTAAAATAGATACTAAGTGGTTTTTGTAGGTAACTAAATTTAAGAAGTTTACCTATCTCCTGTTTTGCTTTGAATAATGTCCAATTAGTATTTACCTTTAAATCATTCAAATGAGATCACTGATAAAATGTAAATAATACAATATAATATAAATAATTTTATTTTTGATGTGTCTCTAGCCATCGATTGATGGCCATTTTCAGAGTCCTATTTGGTGTAAGGACTGCTGAAGGAAGAACAAGGTTTGTCATGGGACTTGTACGCCTCTTTTTGCTGATCCAGTTTTCCATTGCTTCCTTTTCATATGAATAGCCATCTGAAACAAAACAAAACACATACACAAATTATTTGCAATGTAGAAAAAGGAAGTTAGGATCACTAAAATGAGTTGGATATAAAACACTCCATTGCCAAGGTCTTTGTAATATATCACTAGTGCCAAATATTTCTGCCACAGTACACTAATTTCTACCACTTAAGATGCATTAAGATTGCACAAATTACCTTGAACAGTGTCAGTATTTTACTGATTCATTTTTAACACTATAACTGAAAAAGAACGCTGTCAAAATTCAGATGTAGTGGAAAGGAAGAAAAGAGCCAGAGGTTACTGGTACTGAAGATACATAAGAAGAGATATTCTAGAACTAGTCCCACTAAGAACTTGACAGTGAAGGTATGTATGATGCAAAAAAAAATTTCAGATCCACTGGCTAAAATTTGCAATGCCATGTTCTTGCAAAATTCTTTGCCTTGGCACATAAAAAGATTGGAGTTTTTGCTTCACTACACCTTTTTATACTGCTAGCCCTTTCTCTTAAACTGAAAATGTTAGTCCCTTAATTATATGTACAAAGTTACCTATTTGCTTTAATCTACAATGCATACAACTGTTTCAAACGGACGATGCCTACATGTTACTATCAAGAGATCCAGTAGAGTTGTGTAATTGAAAAACTGTTTGAAAATCACTTGAAAAAAACTTCTGATTGTTTACCAACTTGACATATAATTTGGTCCGTTTCCGTCCCTTTTAATCCTTTCAGTTTTCAGATATTTGGTTTTCATGATTGATTTAACTCTATACATTCAAGTGGTTTCTAAGTAAAAACTGTAAAACAAGGTACATTCAGAGGAGTCCTTTCTATGTCCCTTCTCTTATAGGTAACCATATATATTAGTTTTTTTATTATGTTATTTTATTGATTAAGGTATTACATATGTGTCCTTATCTCCTCATTGCCCTCCAACACCCCCCACTCATGCCCTCACCCCCCTGTTGTCTGTGTCCATTGGTTAGGCTTATATGCATGCATACAAGTCCTCTGGTTGAACTCTCCCCTTTACCCCCACCCTCCCCTATCTTCCCTCTGAGATTTGACGGTCTGAAAGATGCTTCTCTGTCTCTGGATCTGTTTTTGTTCATCAGTTTATGTTGTTCATTATTTTCCATAAATGAGTGAGATAATGTGATATTTATCTTTCTCTGACTGGCTTATTTCGCTTAACATAATGCTATCCAGTTCCATCCATGCTGTTTTAAATGGTAAGAATTCCTTCTTTTTTACCACAGCATAGTATTCCATTGTGTAGATATACCACCGTTTTTTAATCCATTAATCTGCTGGTGGGCACATAAGACAGCTTCCAAATCTTAGCTACGGTAAATTGTGCCACTATGAACATAGGGGTGCATATATCCTTTCTGATTGGTGTTTCTAGTTTCTTGGGATATATTCCTAGAAGTGGGATCACTGGGTCAAATGGGAGTTCCATTTTTAGTTTTTTGAGGAAACTCCATACTGTTCTCCATAGTGGCTGCACCAGTCTGCATTCCCACCAGCAGTGCACGAGGGTTCCTTTTTCTCCGCATCCTCGCCAACACTTGTCCTTTGTTGATTTGTTGATGATAGCCATTCTGACAGGTGTGAGATGGTACCGCATTATCGTTTTGATTTGCATCTCTCGGATGATTAGTGACTTTGAGCATGGTTTCATATGTCTCTTGGCCTTCCTTATGTCTTCTTTCGAAAAGTGTCTATTTAGGTCCATTGCCCATTTTTTTATTGGATTGCTTATCTTCCTTTTGTTAAGTTGTATGAGTTCCCTATAAATGTTGGAGATTAAACCCTTATCGGTGATAACATTGGCTAATATGTTCTCCCATGCAGTGGGCCTTCTTGTTGTTTTGTTGATGGTTTCTTTTGCTGTGCAAAAGCTTTTTATTTTGATGTAGTCCCATTTGTTTATTTCTCTTTAGTTTCCGTTGCTCTAGGAGCTGTATCGGTGAAGAAACTGCTTTGGCATATGTCTGAGATTTTGCTGCCTGTGGATTCCTCTAGTATTTTTATGGTTTCCCGTCTTATGTTTATTTTTGTGTATGGTATAAGTTGGTGGTCTAGTTTCATTTTTTTGCATGTATCTGACCAATTTTCCCAAACACCATTTATTGAAGAGACTGTCTTGACTCCATTGTAGGTTCTTGCCTCCTTTGTCAAATATTAATTGAGCATAGTGGTTTGGGTTGATTTCTGGGTTCTCTGTTCTATTCCATTGATCTATATGTCTGTTCTTGTGCCATTACCAGGCAGTTTTGAGAACTTTGTTTTTTAAAAAAATATATTTTATTGATTTTTTACAGAGAGGAAGGGAGAGGGACAGAGAGCTAGAAACATCGATGAGAGAGAAACATCGACCAGCTGCCTCCTGCACACCCCCCACCGGGGATGTGCCCGCAACCAATGTACATGCCCTTGACCAGAATCGAACCTGGGACCCTTCAGTCTGCAGACTGACGCTCTATCCACTGAGCCAAACCGGTTTCGGCAGTTTTGAGAACTTCGTAATACAGCTTGATGACTGGTATTGAGATCCCTCCTACTTTGTTCTTCTTTCTCAGGATTGCTGCAGTTATTCGGGGTCTTTTTTTATTCCAGATGAATTTTTGGAGAGTTTGTTCTAGGTCTTTGAAATATGCCATTGGTATTTTGATGGGGAGTGTTTTGAATCTATAGACTGCTTTGGGTAGTATGGACATTTTAATGATGTTGATTCCATCAGTCCATGAACACGGTATGTTCTTCCATCTGTTTATGTCTTCCTCTATCTCTGTTATCAGTGTCCTGTAGTTTTCCAAGAACAGGTCTTTTACCTCCTTAGTTAAGTTTATTCCTAGGTATCTTAATTTTTTTGGTGCAATGGTAAATGGGATTGTTTTTTTAGTCTCTCTGTAAGTTCACTTTTGGTATATAGAAATGCCATAGATTTCTTGGCATTAATTTAGTATCCTGCTACATTGCTGAATTCATTCATTAAGTCTAATAATTTTTTATGGAGTCTTTAGGGTTTTCTATGTACAGTATCATGTCATCTGCGAATAAGGACAGTTTTACTTCTTCTTTTCCAATTTGGATGCCTTTTATTTCTTCTTCTTGTCTGATTGCAATGGCTAGTACTTCCAGTACTATGTTGAACAGGAGTGGTGAGAGTGGGCATCCCTGTCTTGTTCGTGTTCTTAGGGGAAATGGTTTTAGTTTTTGTCCATTGAGTATGATGTTGGCTGTGGGTTTGTCATAGAAGGCTTTTATTATGTTGAGGTATGATCCTTCTATTCCCACCTTGCTGAGAGTTTTTATCAAGAAAGGGTGTTGGCTTTTGTCAAATGCTTTTTTTGCATCAATTGATATGACTATGTGATTTTTACCTCTCAATTTGTTTATGTGATGTATCACGTTTATTGATCTGCAGATATCGTACGATCCTTGCATCCCCGGGATAAATCCCACTTGGTCATGATGTATGATCTTTCTAATGTAATGCTGAATCTGATTTGCTAGAATTTTGTTGAAGATTTTAACATCTATGTTCATTGAGGATATTGGCCTGTAATTCTCTTTCATTGTGTTGTCTTTATCTGGTTTTGGTATTAGGGTGATGCTGGCTTCATAGAATGAGCTTGGAAGTGTTCCTTCCTCTAGAATTTTCTGGAATAGTCTGAGGAGGATAGGTTTTAGTTCTTCCTTGAATGTCTGGTAAAACTCCCCTGTGAAGTCGTCTGGCCCCGGGCTTTTTGCTGGAAGATTTTTGATGACTGTTTCAATTTCTTCCATTGTTATCGGCCTATTGAGATTTTTTAGATTCTTCCTGATTAAGTTTATTTAAGGTTGCATTTTTCTAGGAATATGTCCATTTCCTCCAGGTTGTCTAGTTTGTTGGAATAGAGTTGTATGTATATTAGTTTTTTTTTGAAATTATAAGCAAGTATACTAGGTGTACTGGTTAATAATGCAGATTTTGTAATCAAAGAAAACACAGTAATTTCAAGAGAAACATCAAAAGTGCTTTATTCAAAGTAATGTCCATTGCTAGCTACACATTTCCCCCATCTTTCAGGTAATTTGTGGATACTGTCCCAATAGAACTTTCTTGTTTTGAAGTAAACCATTCAGAGACCCAATTTTCCACTTCTTCGTACGTTTTGAAGTGCTGCTCAGAAAGTGCATGTGCCGTTGATCAGAACAAGTGGTAATCTGAAGGAGCAAGGTCTGGTGAATACAGCCGGTGGTTAATACTTCCCAAACAAGATCTTTTAACATGTCTTTAACTGGTTTTGAAGTGCATGATGGTGAATCATCATGAAGCAAAATTACTTTGCCGTGTCTTCTGGCCCATTCTGGTCATTTTACGATCAAAGTGTGGTTCAAATTGATTATTTGTTGTCGGTAGCGATCAGTGTTAACAGTTTCACCTGGTTTTAGAAGCTCATAATACACCACACCTTCCTAATCCCACCAAATGCAGAGCATTGTCTTCTTTCCAAAGCAATTTAGCCTTGCAGTCAATGTTGATGGTTGTCCTGGATCAACCCTTGATTTTGCACATTTGGGATTCTCAAAATAAATCCACTTTTCATCGCCAGTCACAATTCGATGCAAAAAAGACTTCCTTTCATGCCATTGAAGCAACATTTTACTGATGACTTTTCAGTTTTCCATTTGTCTTTCGTTCAGTTGATTTGGCACCCATTTTCCTTTAAAATCCTTCCCATTGCTTGTAAATGATCGGAAATTGTTTGCTGAGCAACATTTAATCTTTCTGCAAGTTGTTTTTGAGTTTGACACGCGTCTTCATCCAATAATGCTTGTAATTGTTGGTCTTCAAACTTTTTCGGTTAACCTGGATGTTCTTTGTCTTACACATCGAAATCATCACTTTTAAAGCATTTAAACCAGTGTTCACAAGTATCTTGAGAAGGAGCATGTTCACCATAAGCTTCCCAAAGTATACAGTAACTTTCAGCAGCACTTTTCTTCAAAATAATGAACTAAAACTTCCCACAAATGCTCTTTTTTTGGCACGGAATTCAACATTTTTAGGCGTAAAAATATCTATGATGTTAACGCCTTCAGAAAATTTGACATAAGAAGTTTTGAGACTTGCTGTCAATACAACAAAATAGCATACATATCAAATCGCATATGTATCAACATATGTGTAACTCCACCTATTGAAAAAAATCCGCATTATTACACTTTAACCAAATGTCTGTGAAGCGTTTTCCTGTGCCTCATCTCATTTGATCCTCACAGAAGTCCTGGAGTAGGTAGATAGGAGACTTGGTGGAATCCTACTTTCTTTTCATTAGCCGGAAAACGGAGATTTAGAAAGTTTAGAAACTTGACCCGACTGAAAAGAAATGGTGGACCTTGATAATGACTTCAGATTTTTTCACTGTACAGAATATAGTCAAGCACTGCTGCAGTTAAACATTTTACTCTTTGTTCTACCTGCGTGTTCTACAATAATAATCTGCTTTGTGTTGATATTTACTGCTGTGTTTCTGACAATTACCTGAAAGAGAAGTTGGGGTGCTTCACTGGGCTGGAAAAAGTTTAGCTAAATCAGAAAGCAGGTCTCATTAAGCAAGTTTATTCTATATATATAAAAGGCTAAGTTGACTCATGCATGTGCAATACATATAAAGCTCTCGCTGGTGCCAATCACATGCGTGTTTCGATCTGTCATTGTCTATCGTGAATTTGGTTGACACTTCTATTATAGAGAAAGGGTGAATAGTGATATTAAAATATTCCAATTAATTTCCTTTCACTGTGCACGAATCCATGCACCGGGACGCTAGTGTTAAAGAGGCAGGAGTTATCTTTTATTCACTCTCATTCCTGAAGGAAAAGCTTTTCACCATTGATTATGATGTTAGTTGTGGGCTTATCTTACATGGTCTTTTTTTAAAAATATTTTTTTATTGATTTTAGAGATGGAGAAGGAGAGAGAGAGATGGAACCATCAATGATGAGAATCACTGACTGGCTGCCTCCTTTATATTGAGGATCAAGCCTGCAACCTGGGCATGTGCCCTTACCAGAAATAGAATCATGACCTCCTGGTTCATAGGTCAAGACTCAACAATTGAGCAACCATGGCCGGGCCTACATGGTCTTTATTATGTTGAGGTATGTTCCCTCTCCTACCAACTTTGTTGAGAGTTTCAATCATAAATGGATGTTACATTTTGGCAAATGCTTTTTCTATATCTATTGAGATAATTACACAATATTTATCCTTAATTTTGTTAATGTGTTATATCACATTGATTTATGAGTGTTAAAATATCCTGGTGTCCCTGGAACAAATTTCACTTGATCATGGTGTATGATCCTTTTATTGCTTTGAATTTGGTTTGCTAGTATTTTGAGAACTTTTCCATATATGTTCATCAGAAATATTGGCATATTTTCTTTTCTTGTAGTGTCTTTGTCTGGGTCATGCTGGTGATATAAAATGAATTTGGATAAGTTCCTTCCCTCTTCTGTTTTATGAAAGTTTGAGAAGGATTAGTATTAATTCTTCTTTAAATTATTTTTTAATACCTATGGAATATTAACACTCCATCTATTTTTCACTTATTTCTTTCAGATTTTGAGTTCAGGTTATCAAGGAATTTACCTGCATTTTCTTCTAGACATTGTACAGTTTCATTTTTATGTTTATATATCTGATCCATTTGGAATTAATTTTAGATGTACAATATAGGGAGGTAAAGCTATTTTTATCCTTTTCCATACGACTATTCAGTGGTAAGAATAGCACTTATTTAAATTATTTTTCCCACTGATTTAAAATGACATTTTTATCATTCACTGAGTTTCCAAATGCACTTGGATCAATTTCTGGATTCTTAAAAATTATTTTCCATTGGTCTGTCTATTCATGTGCCAGTTGCACAGTGTGTTATTTATAGTGGTTTTATAACATGTCCTCACATCTGGAAGTGCCAGTGACCGTCCTCTTAGTTGTGTGTTCTTTCCATTGGAACCTCATAATCACCTTCTGAATCTCCAGGGAGAAACCAAATAGTCTTCTTGACTATCACCATGTTATGTTTTATAGTTTTGTTGTGTCTGGTAAATTCTGCATATTTATGTCTAGAGTTTTGTTATACCTTTGTGTTTACACACATGAAAGTTATTTATTCCTCTTTCATTTAACTTGTTAAATGCTGATTAGCCCTATTAACCTACAGTCTCAGCTCCAAACCCATTTCTGTTTTGCCAGCTGGCTCCTTGTTAGATCCTAGACAGGACTCTCTAAAGGAAGACAGACACAGGGTGAAGGCTCCTCTCAGCACTGTGCCTGGCCATGACCATTCACCTGGCAGGAGTAGTCAGTACACTCTTCAGATTTATTTGCTTGCTTCATTGTTGGCACTGCCCAAATTTGTCTTATCTTTCCTCCTTTAGAGAAACTAGTGTCAGCTGGGTAGCTAGCTCCCCCTTCGTTGAGGCCCTGATAACCTCAACTTCTTCTTTGTTCCCTAAGTCCTAGAAATGGTAGATGCTTTCTGCAGATACTGTTACTGCCTTTTGCTTCTGTTGAAGATATAATTCACAGACTTGTGCAACCATCACCACAATCCAATTTCAGAATATTTTCATCACTCCATAAAGAAACCTTGCAGCCATTAACAGTCACTCTCCCTTACCTTGGCAACCACTATTTTGTCTTTGTAGCTATAAACAGAATCACACAATATGTGGTCTTTGGCATCTTTCACTTAGCATAATAATGTTTCTAAGGTTCATCCATGTAACATCTATATGTATTTTTTCCTTTTTTATGGCTGATTAATATTCCATTGAATGAATGTACCACATTTTATTTATTCATCCAATAATGGGACATTTGAGTTATTTCCACTTTTTGGCTATTACCAGTAAGACTACTATGAACGTTCATGTACAACCTTTTATGGCAACATATATTTTTAATTCTCTTGGATATATAGCTAGGAATACAATTGGTGGATCACATGGTAAAGTGTGTTTGAGGAACTGAACTGTTTGCAACAGCAGCTCCACCATTTGAAAACTTCTCACCAGCATTATTTCTTCATATCCTTAATACATTATTTTCCTTTTTTTAATTCTAGTCATCCTAGTGGATATGAAGTGGGATCTCACTGTGGTTTTGATTTTCATTTCTCTAATGATATTGTCTTTTCTAGTGCTTATTGGCCATTTATATACCTCCTGTGGAGAAAAGTCTTCTAATCTCTTGCCTATTTTTAATTGGGTTATTTGTCTTACTGTTGAGTTGTTGTAAGACCAATTTAATAAGGCAAATAAACAGCAGATTCTTGAATAATGTCATTCTGTTTAAAATCCTTTAGTTATAATGTTGATGAGATGGTGTAGGAACTTAATTCTTGTTTATGTTTATATCAATTAGCCTATGGTAAAATTGGATTTGTTATGTTATTTTATTTGAAGACAGAACATATTAGCAACATTAAGTGAGGACTTACATTTTTTAAAAAAGATACGTTTTTAATGATTTCAGGGAGAGAGAGAGAAACATCAGTGATGAAAAAGAATCATTGATCAGTTGCCTCCTGCACACCCCACACTGAAGATCAAGCATGCAACCTGGGCATATGCCCTGGCCAGGAATCAAATGTGACCTCCTGGTTCATAGGTCAGACCAATCATTGAGCCACACCCCGGCTGGACTTATATAAAAAGCTAAGAAATACTTATAATGTGTGTTAAATGAGCTAATTCACTTGCCACTAGGCTAGATAAATCTGGTAATAGCATGTTTTTAACCTTCCAGATGAAAAGGGCACAGGTTTATTATTAATGTTAGTTATATTCTATCATGATGACATAATACTGTTTGTGTTGTTTCTGATGGTGGTGCTTGTTGCTTAAATATGGTTTTGAATGTCAAAGTTTGAGATATTACTTGGATCTATTTTGGATGGAGAGGTATGATCAGGTCTATCACTGTGATTTCTCCTGATGCCAGCTGCAGTTTTTGAGTCTGGGACTGCACAGCTAGTAATGGTTGTCTTCAGAATTATATAGTATCCTCCTGTATCTTTGTAAATTTGGGGCATGTCTTAATTCTACTTTTGCAGACAAGTATGTAACCCCCTCTTTAGTTGTCTCATTTTTGCCTACCCTCTTATTTCTAACCTTTCTGAATCCTTTAGTTTGGGTTTAGCTTTGTTAGCAGAAATACCAGTATGTTTGTTAATAGTGCTATCATTCTTTTTTTATATTTCACCATAGAAAGGAGCTGATTTTATCTATGTTGATGCTTAGGAGGTTTGTATTTTTTTAATTTACTGATTATGTTTACCCTAATATCTTTTAAAAAGAAGACACTAAGAACATTAGTATATACTGGTTTCTTACTATAATATTCAAATTAGCTAGTAATCTTTTTCTCTCCCTCAGCAACGAAATTTCAAACAGGCTTTTGTTTAGTTAGCTTATTTAGTTTTTCATAGGTATATTATATCTATAGTGTGAAAGCATATTATCATCATATCATATTTTGTTGCCTTTAAGTGAATAATTTTTCCTTGCCTGCTTGTGAGTTGTCAGGTAGCAATGAATAAAATGTCAACTCCTTCACTCTAGGAAGGTACAGGTTATGTACTACCCTAACATTTAATATCAACTTTCCATTGTATCAGAAAGAGCAATACCCTGAAATAATCAACAGTTTTTACTGGTGGATCTACATTCTAGTTTTATATATTGTAAGGTTTGAAACAGTTCTACTAAAGTTCATCTCAAAGCAGCAAGAGGGGTTATCAGAGATACAAAGAGCTTTTCATCTATAAATTAAAAAGCAATGAGACATTATTATAACTAAAAATAAATAATTGGTACTCCTGGTTTCTTTTAAAAATCATACCTGAAATTTATTGCAACTAGAGTTAGCTTATTTGAAATCAAATGTGTCACCAGGGGGAAAACTGGCAATTTTGAAAAGAAATATATAGTGTACATTACATTCAGTATTAACTAGGTTTGTTTATTTTCACTACCTTTTAAAGTTTTCCTCCAAACAGTACCATCTGATTCTTACTATAAACCAACATCTTTAACAGGCAGTTCTAGCACAAGATCTAGTAAGCTCCATTCACAAAATTTTATTTCAAAAATCAGTTTAATATACTCTGATGAATGGGTTCTGGTAAAATACCTGTTATTTATAAGATACTTTCATTATACTACACTTAGAAATGGTAACTAGAAGAAGCATCTTTTTACATGGATTTGAAGCTTCCAGGTTCAAAAGGCTTCACCCTAGTGAAAGGTTCAAGTGAGAAATGGCCTGGACTCTGAATACTATCTCTGTTCAAGAAAAAAAGCTTGTCAGCCCACCTGTGGTCCTGGGAAATGTACAAAGCAAGCCCTACACTCTCTTCCCTTGCTGGAATTCCACAGGTACTATTCCACTTAAGTCAAAGGAGCACAAGCACAGGCAGACAAACGTCAAAAAAAATGAAAATAACCTGGGTATTTCCAAACAAATGAAACTAAGAAACCGTATACTATGAAAAAAATATTTAATACTCATGCAGCCACTGTTTCTCTAAGTTAGACTGCCCCAGAGCACTGTTGCCTACATTTGATCTGCAAACAACCTTATGAAGGAATTGAGTAACTTCCCAAGGTCACACTAATAGGGAATGACAGAGCTGGGGTGTAAACTCAAGCAGTCTATGCCCTTAGTCTACATGCCAAGCCAGATTTCCTGAAATAATGCAGCCAATGAGAATGTTAAATAGCATTAAGACAATCAGAATAGATGGCTGGTAGGTAGGTCTGAGAACTTTATTACCTATAAAGTCTAAAGATATGAGGTATAGAGAATGAGAGTGGCTGACAGTTTTCCTGAACTGATAAAAAGGCATGAAATTGCATTGAAGAAGCACGGTGCACCCTGAACAAGAGAAAAACACAGGTTATGTACGACAGGAAAGGCAGTTACACTAGCCATAGTTTACCCTAATGTTTAATATCAATACATATCCAGGAAAAACTAAACTGGTATTGTACTTGCACTGCAAAACCAAGCAAGAGAATGTGTTCTCTATACATAATTGAAATAAAACTTTAGAGAAAAAGCAAAGTGGTTAGACAGGTTTTTAATAGTGTGAACACTGATTTTTCTATTCCTCACTTCACCCCCAAATTAATAAAAATGTCAAGATTTTCTTAATGACTTAAAATGTATCTGAAGTCTAAATGGGCAAAGCCAATTTTTAATAAGTGTACCTATACATACTATGAGGAGTTTTTCTTATAGAATTACGTGGAGAACGATGCCTTTCAACAGAGTAAAGGTTAATTTGTAGCACATTCATACCATAAAATACTGTCCTGTAGTTGAGAATTAAGTAGTTCTGACCATATACTGTTAAGGAATATTATCTGATTCATCAAATAAGAGGAATTTTTCAAAAGTATGTATCATATCCCATATGTTAGAGATCAAATTATAAATGGATAGAAGGATAAACCCAGAGTATAGAAGGGTCTCCCCATTTCCAAAATACATATTTCTGTATGATTCTTCAATGCTATTTTCATAATTTAAAAGGATGAAGGAATACAAATACTGTAAGAATGTTGAAATACAGGCAGAAACAGGTCTTGGAAATTTTTCTGAGGCAATTAATTTAATAAAGTGTATGCCTTCCAATAAAGGACACATGATAATTCAGGAAAGGAAAAGGAGAAGGGAACTAGAAGAAAGCACAGTAAACTGGAAACATGTTGGAAGGAATTATTCCGAATGTATCAATCACAATATAAAGAAATCAGTTCAATTCTATTAAAAATGAGGATTGAGTATTTTTAAAATTAAAGCTAATTCAGCTTATGTTTCCCACAGGAAGGCTAAAAAGACTCAGGATTATGCTAGGTGAAAAAAGTTTGTCCCAAACGGTTATTTACTGTATGATTTCGATTCCATTCATACAACTCTTTAAAATGGAGGTGAGAAGAGAGCACGCAGGTAATTGCTGTAGATAGAAAAAGGCAACAGAAGTGGTGGGATCCTTGTGGGTTTGGAACTGTTTGTCCTGACTGATGGTTGATGCTCAAACCCCCAACTGGAGAACACTGTGTAGAACTTAACACACGTAAAACTAGGCAAAGTGTACAAGATACCTCTGTTAGATCTGTATGTGAATCTGTAATTGTTTCAATAAAAAAATTAAATGGGTGGCACCACAAAAGTTGAAAGACACAAGCAACTTACAATTCTGGTGAAAAGATTCAACCACTCTGAATAACTGAATGTTATATCTGTTCCTATGAGTATACCCAATAGAAATATATATATGCCAAAACTATGAATAAAGGTTCAGGGCAACAGTGACTATCAGTAGTAGAATGGACAAATAAATTAGTATATTCACACATGAGAATTAACAAATTACTGCTTTGTGCAACAGGGACAAATCACCCAAACATGATGCTTAATAAATGTTCTGATTAACCTATAATGTTAAAATAGACAACAGACAAATCAGGGTATTGATTACTCTTGGTGAAAAATTGTTCATGATGTATACTTATGTTTGAGACACAATACATTAAATGATGCCAATGAGACTATTTTAAGTTGATTAAAAAATTGCAGACCTCCAAGAAGAGAGAACATTCACAAGTCTAATTTGATGAACTAACCTATTAAAAGCTAGATTTGAGTTCATAATAACCTGGTTTAACCTTTTGCACTCGGATGTTGAGTGTGACTCGACAAGGTTAGCATCGGTAGCAGCTCTTTTATACTCTTTGAATGTATCAATAATTTGAAATATAAAAAAATCCAAATAAATAAGTTTGTATGAAAAGAAACTCCAGTTTTTTATTCTACTGCAGTGCTTTGTAAAATCTGGGGTATTTAAAAAAATTAAATCCCGAGTAGAATAAAGGAATCGAGAAAAAAGCAAGCGAGTGCAAAGGGTTAAAACTCTCCTACAAGTCTAATTTGATGAACTAACCTATTAAAAGCTAGATTTGAATTCATAACAATCTGATTTGAAACTCAATATCATGATGATTAAAAGCTAGATTTGAATTCATAACAATCTGGTTTGAAACTCTAGATCATGATGATTTCACTGATAAGTCTTATCAAACATTTAAGGGAAAAATAATAGTAATACTATACAAACACTTACCAATTCACTTTACGAGGCCAGAATTACCTTCATACCAAATCAGACATTACAAGAAAACTACAGCAAATATTACATCAAATCCAGCATATCTAAAGAGGGTAGCACAAACCCTAAAGGTTACACACACACACAAAATTCTACAAAATAGATCCAGAGACACAGAAAGATGGAACAGACTGAAGAATTTCAGAGGGAAGGTGGGGAGTGATTAACTGGAGAACTTATATGCATAGCCCATGGACACAGACAATAGAGCAGTGTAGGGCGGGTGTGGGGTAGAGGTGGTCAATGGGAAACAAAGGAGACATCTGTAATACTTTCAACAAAAGTTGCTTGTGGTTCTATACACTAATAATAAAAAACTATAGAGGAAATCCAATTTACAAAAGCACAAATAAAAGTAAAGACATTCCACATTCGTGGATTTGAAGACTTAACAGTTAAAATTCCCATGCTACCCAAAGCAATTACAATCCTAATGACTTCTTTACAGAAATAGAAAAATACATACTAAAAAATATAGATTTTCAAGGGATCCTGAATAGTCAATCTTGGAAAAGGAAAACAAAGTTGGACACTCACATTTCCAAAGTTACTACAAATTGACAGTAATGGTGTGGTATGGCATAAAGACAGACATGTATACCAATAGAATAGACAGTGCAGAAATAAGCCTTCACATAGTCTAATGTTTTCAACAAGGGTGTTCACACACTCTTGAGCACGCTTGCCCTTTCCTCCTCTATTCTCCTCCCAACTCCCCCACTCTCTCTCTGGAGCATGCACACACCTTTCCTCCTGTTCTTCCCTCAGGGGTGTTCTCTCTGCTTTCTTTCTCCTAAGCTTCAAGGGTCTTTCTTTTGTCTCTGTAACTTGTTTCCTGCACCCACACAGCCCAGCTGGTTCACTTCTACCTCTGTGACTTTCTAACTAATTGCATTAGAGTTCTTGACTCTGAATTCTTTCTTAGCCCAACTCAAGGATAGAGGTCTAATTCCACCATTAACCATTTTGTACATAGAAAACGTTAAAGATTCCATCAAAAGACTATAGTAAAATTGCAGAATATAAAATCAATGTACAAAAAAATCTGTTGCATTTCTATATACTAACAATGAAATAATGGTAAAAGAAATGAAGAAAATCCCCTTTGCAACTGCAACAAAAAGGATAAAATACCTAAGTTTATTTGTTAAAGAAAGTAAAGGATCTATACACAGAAAACTACAGGACACTGTTGAAAGAAATTGAAGATACAAAAAAATGTATGGATATTCCAGGTTCATAGATTGGAAGAATTAACATAGTTAAAATGCCCATATTACTTAAAGCAATATACAGACATAATGCAATTCCCATCAAAATCCCAATGACACTTTTCAAAGAAATAGGAAAAAAACAAAACAAAAAAACCCATGTCATTTATATGGAACCCCAAATAGCCAAAGCAATACTGAGAAAAAAAAAAGAAAAAAAACACAAAGCCATAATAATCAAAACAGCATGGTACTGGCAGAAAAATAAGACCCATAGATGAATAAAATAGGATAGAGAGCACAGAAATAAATCCATAATATATGAGCAACTAATTTTCAACAAAGGAGCCAAAAACATACAATAGAGAAAGGAAAGTCTCTTCAATAAATGGTGGTGGGAAAATTAAAAAACCACATACAATAGAATGAAACTAGAATGCTATCTGACACCATACACAAAAATTAACTCAAAATTGATTAAAGATTTAAAACATAGGCACTAAACTTATGGACCTTGGTCTCACAGGGGTTTTTGTGAACTTAACCTTAAATGCAAGGGAAGTAAAAGCAAAAATAAATGAACAGACTACCTCAAAATAAAGGCTTCTAAGGAAACTTTTTTAAAATAAAAGCTTCTACACAGCAAAAGAAAACAACAAAAGGGCAACCAACAAAATGGGGGAATATGTTTGCAAATATACTTCCAAGATATACAAAGAACTCATACAAGTCAACAACAAAAAAACAAGCCAATTGAAAAATGAAGAGGACCAGAACAGGCACTTGTCCCAAAAAGTCATACAAATGGCCAACAGATATATGAAAAGATGCTCACCCTCACTAGCTATTAAAATAAATGCAAACCCAACCACAATGATATACCACCTAACACCTGTTAAAATGGCTATTATCAATAAGACAAGAAATAACAAGTGTTGGAAAGGATGTGGAGAAAAGAGAAGCTTTGTACATTCTGATGGGAATATAAATTGGTGTAGCCTCTATGAAAAACAGTATGAAGGCTCCTCAAAAACAAAAATAAAAAACTAAGAACAACCATATGACCCAACAATCCCTCTTCTAAGTATCTACCCCAAAATTTTGAAAACACTTATTTATAAAAGATATACATACCACTATGTTCACAGCAGCATTCTTCACAATAGCCACGTCATAAAAACAATTTGTCTTTTGACAGATGACTGGATAAAAAAGACATCACATACACACACTACTCAACCATAAAAAGTAATAAATGGATATTGAGAGTATCATGCTAAGTGAAATATGTCAGATGGAAAAGAACAAGAATCCCTCTGCAAAGATTGCATCCATATGATTCCACTCATATGTGGGATATAAAACAGAAAGCAATGAACAAACAAAACAGAACAAAAACTTATAGACAAAGATAACAGTGGCAGGTAGCAGAGGGAAAAGGGTAGAGGGAAGATGAATAGGGTAAAGGTTGCCAAATATATGGTGATGGAAGAAGATTAGACTCTGGGTGGTGAACACACAGTGCAATACAGATGTTGTATTATAGAACTACACCTGAAACTTAACTAAGTTATACCCAAATACAATTTTTAAAAAAATGATGAGGTAAAGATACTAGGTAAAAAGAAAAGAAAAATTTATTGCCTAACAATATAAGGAATGTATTTCTAAACAATCATTAAACTCACCAAAAGAGTTATAAAATTCAATAACAAAACTGGAAAAACAGGTACACTTAACTATATTGCTATTAGCACTGTAAACTTTTTATGGATAGAAAAATCTAATGACAAATTTAACAAAAACTATCAAGACTGTTCTTTTTCATGTTCATAAAGTATTCTTTGATTGGCTAATTCTGCTTTGGGGCACACATGTCATGAAAATACCCCTAAATAATGGTAACAGCAGAAAGAAAGGTGTACCAAGATGTGCAGCGCTATTTACAATATAAAGATTTGTGGACTCATACATACACCAAATAGAAGAGTCAAACAAAATGTAGCATAGAGTCATAATGGAATAAAGTTATTAAAACTGAAAATTATGTAGACTAAGTCAATACTCAAATATAATGTTTTATACAAAAATTTAAAACAATATAATATGGACTCACTGATTACAACTATGTCATGTATGTATGTCTGTTTATTGGTAGATTAGAAATTAACATGGAATGATGCAGCTTTATAATTAAATTCTTATTTTGTAAGGTTGTTTAAATCATGATAGACAAACTAAACATAATAGCTCTGAACAGTCTATCCTAAAAAAAAAAAAAACCACAAAATTTTAACTTTACATTCTAGTAACTACACATTTCCCAAGTTTAAGTAAAGCTTGTAAAACTTACTCCCTTTGTCTCTCATCCAAATCTACAACATCCAGGAGAAACCAAGATGGCGGCATAGGTTAAACACCTAACCTACAGCCGGGCACAACAATTTCAAAAATACAACTAAAAGTCAAAACGGACATCATCCAGAACCACAGGAAAGCTGGCGGACCGAAATGCCCACAACTAGAAGGAAAGAGAAAACCACAAGGATAATCAGAGGAGCCGCAAATCTACAACATCCAACTTTATTCATTAAGAAATATACAATGTTTTTCCTAGAAATATATAACCTTCCAAGACTAAATCATGAAGAACTGGAAAATCTAAACAGACTGATCAGCAGTGAGGGAACTGAAATAATCATCAAAAACCTCCCCAAAAAACAAAAGTCCACGACCAAATGGCTTCATCAATGAATTTTACCAAAAAAATTGAAGAAGAGGCAATACTTTCTAATATATTTTATGAGGCCAAAACCTGGCAAGGATAACACACACATAAAAAGGAAACTCCAGACCAATATCTCTGATGAATACAAATGCAAAAATCCTAAACAAAATACTAGTAAATCGAGTACAACAATACATCATGACAAAGTGGGGTTCATTCCAGGGGCACAAGTTTGGTTCAACATACGCAAATCAATAAATGTAATATACATTAACAAAAGAAAGGATAAAAATCATGGGATATCAATAGACACAGAAAATGTATTTGATAAGATACATCCATTTATGATTAAAACACTCATTAAAACAGGAATAGGAGGAAAGTACCTCAGCATAATAAAGGCCATATATGATAAACCCTCAGCTAATATCATACTCAATGGTGAAAAACTGAAAGCTTTTCCTCTAAGATCAGGAACAAGACAAAGATGTCCACTCTCACCACTCTAATTCAACATAGCTCTACAATCTCTAGCCAGAGCTATAAGGCAAAAGAAATAAAAGGCATCCAATAGGGAAGGAAGAAGTAAAACTGTCACTTTTTGTGGATGACATGACTCCGTATATAGAAAACCCTAAAGACGCCACCAAGAAACTATTAGAATAATAAACAAAGACAATCAAGTTGCAGGATACAAAAATCCATTGCTATCCTGTACACTAACAACAAAACTTAAGAAAAAAAAAAAAAAGAAAAATAATTCTTTTTGCAATTGCAACCAAAAGAATAAAATACCTAGGAGTAAACTTAAAGAATGTGAAAGACCTATATACTACAAAACATTATTAAAAGAGATTGAAAAAGACATAACAAAATGGAAAAATATCCCATGTTCATGCATTGGAAGAATCATCATAGTTAAAATGTCTAAAGCAATATAGAGATTTAATGCAATCCCCATCAAAATCCCAATGTCATTTTTAAAAGAACTAGGACAAGAAATTATCAGATTTTATGGAACCACAAAGGACCCCGAATAGCCAAAGCAATCCTGAGAAAAAAGAATGAAGCTGGAGGTATCACATTACCTGACTTCAAATTATACAACAGAGCTATGATAATCAAAGCAGCATGTTACTGGCAGAGAAACAGACATACAGAATAGAGAGCCCAGATATAAAAACCACATGTACTAGTATATGGGCAGAAAATTTTCGACAAAGGAGCCAGAAGCACACATTGGAGTAAAGAGTCTCTTCAATAAATGATGCTGGCAAAATTGGAAAGCCACATGGAAAAGAATGAAACTGGATTACAGTTTGTCCCCATGTACAAAAATTAATTCAAAATGGATCAAAGACCTAAATGTAAAACCTGAAACAATAAATTACATAGGCCCTGGCTGGCTTTGCTCAGCGGATAGAGTGTCGGCCTGTGGACTGAAGGGTCCCTGGTTCGATTCCGGTCAAGGGCACATGCCCAGGTTGCGGGCTCGATCCCCAGTGGGGGGAGTGCAGAAGGCAGCCGATCAATGATTCTCTCTCATCATTGATGTTTCTATCTCTCTCCCCTCTCCTTTCCTCTCTGAAATCAATAAAAATATTAAAAATAAATAAGTTACATAGAAAATACAGGCACTAAACTTATGGACCTTGGTCATAGAGAACATTTAATGAACTTAACCTGAAAGGTAAGGGAAGTAAAGGCAAAAATAAATGAATGGGACTATATCAAACCAAAAAGCTTCTGCACAGCATAAGAAACTAACAACAAAACAGAGGCAGCCAACCAAATGGGAAATGATAGTAGGAAACAGTGGCTCCGACAAAGGTTTAATTTCCAAAATATATAATGAACCCATAAAACTCAACACCAAACACAAACAACCCAATCAAAAAATAACAAAAGACCTGAACAGACACCTCTCCCAAAAAGACATACAAACAGCCAACAGATACATGAAACGATGTTCAACCTCACTAGCAATGAGCAGAGGTGGGGAGCCTTTTTTCTGCCAAGGACCATGTAGATATTTATAACATCATTAGTAGCCCATCGCGCGATATTGCACGCAGTAGGCCGCCCGCCGCTTCTGCAGGAGCCGGCGGGAACCACAGCGCACTGCTGGGAGCCGCACAGCTTCCACGGGAGCCGTGCGACTTCTGCGGGAGGCGGAAGCGAGCCGCTGGCGCCCACGGGAGCCGGGAGGGACCCGCGCCAATTCCACAGGAGGCGGGAGGGAGCCGCACTGCTTCCACGGGAGGCGGGTCCGCCGTCTCCTCTCCAGGCCTGCGCACAGCCACGGAGGCTGCGGGCCGGCCCACCTGTCTCTGTCCGTGTCCGCTCCAGCTCTGGGGGGCCGGCCCGAGCCGGGGCACAGCGGCTCACTGGCTCCGTCTCTGTCTCTGCTCCGGGCCTCACCTGCGCGCGCAACCTCCTCCTGTCCAGTCATGACCCGTTATGGCGTCCCAGCCTAATTTGCATATTTCCTCTTTATCTATATAGATTCTTGGGCCACACGAAATTATCAACTTGAAAATTAGCCTGCTATATTTGGTCAAACTTTTCATTAACTCACCCTTAATGCCTTGGCAGGGCCAGACCCAATGATTTTGCACTATTTGGCTTTGGGCCGGATGTTACCCTGAATTAGGGAAATACAAATCAAAACTACAATAAGGTACCACCTCATGCCTGTTAGAATGGCTATTATCAACAAGACAAATAGTAACAAGTGTTGGAGCGACTGTGGAGAAAGAAAACCCTCATTCACTGCTGGTGGGAATGTAAACTGATACAGCCACTATAGAAAAACAGTCTGGTGATTCCTCAAAAAACTAAGAATAGGACTACCATAGGATCCAGCAATGCCTCTTCTGGGTATCTACCCAAAAACCTTGAAATCATGTATTTGCAAAGATATATGCACCCCTATGCTCATTGTAGCATTATGCATGGTGGCCAAGACATGGAAACAACCAAAGTGTCCTGCGATAGAGGATTAGAATACTACTCAGGCATAAGAAAGGATGGACCTTGAGAATATTATGCTAAGTGAAATATGTGAGTCAGAAAAAGCTAAGAACCATGATTTCACTCATACGTGGGATAGAAAACTGAAATTCATGGACACAAACAGCAGTGTGGTAGTTGCCAGAGGGAAGGGGGTGAAGGATGAAGAGGACTTAATATATGGTGACGGGAGAAGATTTGACTTGGGTGGTGGGCACACAATGCAATATACAAATCTTATAACACAGAAACCCGCACCTGAAACCTCTATGATCATATTAACCAATGTCACCCCAATAAATTAAAAAATATACAATATTCAATAATTTACCTCTGATATAATGAGTTTAAAAAACACACACAAAAAAACTACTTCCACGAAACAGAAGAGGAATTTTGAAATTTATCCACATTTATAAAACTTATGTGAACTGTCTACATTATTTATTCACTTAGCACACAGTATGCTCTGAAATTTAGAAGAGTATCACACATACCTGAAGCGATGACAGGATCCTGCATAAGCTCCCTAGTGATAGGACATATAAATTCATCAGGAATTTCAGAAGAAAGGGTTTTCACCTTTGTCCTGAGCTCTTCGATTTTCCTCAGAACTTTACTGCGCAGCCCTAGAGATTCTAAAAAGAAATTTACTATGTTAGGACTGGAGAACTCCTGGTAACCTTTATGCAAATCTTTAACAAATAGAGGAAGATTTTATGTTACAAGTAAAAACCTTCAGACACTGTTTACCACATTGAACTGTTTTCTTTATAAATCCTTTCATGAATTTTTATAGTATATTGTGTGGTTAATATAAATCAGCAATAGACTATTTATTCTAAGCAATCTTAGATTCTGAAAGTTCCTCTAGAATTTTAGATTGCTGAACAATAATATACGACACAAAATCAGAAAAGGTTTGTTATTAGTGATTAGACAAAAAAATTCCTAAAAATAAATTTTAAAGATGGTCAGCATAATAATGTAAACAACAGTATGATGATTGCCAGAGGAAAGGGGGATATGGGGAAATAGAAGGGGTAAGGGGAATAAATAGAGATGGAAAGACACTTGAGTCCGGCTGGTGTGGCTCAGTGTTTGAGCATTGACCCATGAATCAGGAGGTCATAGTTCGATTCCAGGTCAGAGCACTTGCCGAAGTTTCGGGCTCCATCCCCAGTAGGGGGCGTGCACAAGGCAGCAGATCAATGATCTCTCTCATCATTGATGTTTCTCTCTCTCCCTTCCTCTCTGAAATCAATAAAAACATATTTTTTAAAAAAGGGAGACTTGACTTGAGGTGGTAAATACACAATACAATATACAGATGACGTGTTGTGGAACTATATACCTAAAACCTATATATTATTATTAAACGGTCACCCCAATAAATTCAATAAAACATCCCATCTTATGTTTTTAAACTTTATGAAACTGGATATATTATTTGCTAATTCTCATATGAAACGCAATCACAAAGTTCATCTGTTTGTCTAAGACTGTACACGCGTTTCATTCATTTGTATTTCTACTTTTACCTTAAGTTTTAAAATTCTTAATTTTTAATTTCAGGAAGTTTAGTGTTACTAGCTGTTTACATGTTTAGAACAAGGTAACAGAACTACTTTAGGTGGAGGTGTTTGGGGTGCTGTGGATGGAAGAAAAGAATTACATTTCAGAATGCCCCATAGTTCCCATGAAAAGCGTATCAACTTGCTTTCTGTTTGTGTTTATACACACCTTAGGTCTGTTTCCAGATAAGTAAAAAGATAATGCCTTCCTCTTGGGCTGGTTTGTTAGCAATCCCCTTAGAGGATTGGCAGGGGTGGGTGGGTAAGGACTTAAGGTTTCTCAGCTGTGACACAAACATACTACATTGGCCCCACAAGGCGTAGGGGAAGAGGGGAACCAATCTGAACGTGAAGCTATGCTGCCTGCTGTGCCGTAAGCTGTTTAAATCCATTTGGACTCCCTGACCACATCAAAGGAAGTGTGGCAAGCCAACTTAGCAGCTGCCTGCCTCTTAGGGACTGCCCACTGCACACTGAGATTCCTACGTAATTTACGGAACCAAACTGAGGATTTGTTAAACAATTTTTTAAAAGCACCACAGCAGGTATACAATTAGATAGTAGTCATCTCATTTAAAGGGATAATTATACAACATCTAATAAGAAGATATAAAAACATTTAACATTCTGAAAAATATATTTCCCGTTCTGTCAAAAATATTATACATTGGCTAATATTTAGAAACTTATGTAATATTTGTAATAGAGACTATAGAAAGCCTCTTCAAAATATCCCAGATAAGAAAAAGTTAAATTGTGTGTAATCCTTGTCCAATTTTAATGTCATTTTAAAAAAGGAAGCAGTTACCAAGTCAAATCCAAAGAACTTAACCAGAAAATAATCCCCTTTTGTGACTGGGAGTTGGGAGTAAGTGTTGTTAAACTGAAGTGCTCAGAAAGGAAGTGCCCTTACCAGCTAAGATGGGCAATATCTGACTATACAGGCATACCTTCAACATACTGTGGGTTCAGTTCCAGACCAACGCATAATCTTTTTGCTGGCAGAGGGTCTTGCCTTCAATTTGTAGAAAAAACAAACAATGCAATAAAGCAAGGTGCAGCCCTGGCCGGTTTGGCTCAGTGGATAGAGCGTTGGCCTGCGGACTGACGGGTCCCAGGTTCGATTCCGGTCAGAGGCACATGCCCGCGTTGTGGGCTCTATCCCCAATAGGGGGCTTGCAGGAGGCAGCCAATCAGTGATTCTCTCTCATCATTGATGTATCTATCTCTCTCTCCCTCTCCCTTCCCCTTTGAAATCAATAAAAATTTATTTAAAAAAAAAAGCAAGGTGCAACAAAACAAAGCACAATAAAATGAGGTATGCCTGTATATACTATAACCCTGAAAAGGCATCTAGTTCTGAATAAGACGACAAGTTAAAAGGCCACCAACTCCTGTATCCTCATCCCCAACCCTTACTTACCCCTGGAAATGTTACATAATAAAGAATGATAAAGTCTAGCCCTAACCAGTTTGGCTCAGTGGATAGAGCGTCGGCCTACGGACTGAAAGGTCCCAGGTTTGCTTCCGGTCAAGTACATGTACCTTGGTTGTGGGCACATCCCCAGTGGAGGGTGTGCAGGAGGCAGCTGATCGATGTGTCTCTCTCATCAATGTTTCTGACTCTCTATCCTTCCCCCTTCCTCTCTGTAAAAAATCAATAAAATATATATTTTTAAAAAGAATGATAAAGTCTAGACACAACCATCAAACATAGAAAACAAAACTTAGGAAACCCGTGAGGAAACAGAGGAAACTGGATTCTAAAGTTGGGGGATGGGAGATGACAGCTTACAGCAGGGATGTGTATCCAGGAAGGGGAAGAGGGACCTTTCCACTTGTACCCTTCACTCTCCCCAACTTTGTCCTATAAGATCAGGGATGCAGCAGCAATGCCAGTGTTACCTGGAGGTGCTACAGCCTGGAGCCAACCAGCTCAGCCCAGCAGGCTGGTCATGAATCACCTCCTCACCCTCCACCCCCACCCAGAGAGAACAAGAGAACCAAAGCTCAGCTCTCAGAAATAAAATTTTGAACTACTTCGGATTTTTAAAAAAATTAATAATAAAAAATAACCCTCTGACTGATCACGAGAAGACAGGTAATCCTAAAATCTATAATCAGGAAAGAAAAACATGGCTGTAGTTACAGTATGGGTTTTCAAAAAGCCTTAGAGGAGATGGGAACGGTATAGCTTCTTAATTTAATTCCTCTGAATCCCCACATAAAAACAGACAACTAGATAGCAAAATGAAATCCCAAAGATATTTCCAACAAAACAAGGTAGCAAGGTATCCTTACGAACCCCACAATAGTATAAGTAGATGACGAAAAACCATCAACATCCGTAAGACCAGAAGTTGACAACTGTGTGGAAGGAAGCCACAGGATATCTGACGGGCCTGAGGAAGGGCGACCCTAACATGCCCAACTGGCACTCACTGGCAAGTGGGGATGGCTATCTAAGAGCAGCAGCTGAACTGGGATGCTCAGCCCACTCCAATAGGAAGGCCGCCCACAGTAACTAGATTTGAAGGGACCGTTTCGCCTTTATTATGTATAAAGAAAAAAAAATGCTAAATGCTCTATTCCTTAACAACACAGGCAGTTAGGCAACAAGTAAAAATCTACATAAGGAAGTACTGTACCATTAGGAATTGAAATTTGAAACTTTCAAACTCTAATGATGTTAAGACAGTGGATGTATTAAGTTTGAAAAAGCATTTGATATAATTTAATTTTAGGTAGAAAATAAAAATATCTCATTTGCTTTTATGGTTTCTTGGAAACACAAGATGAAAAAGTAAAGGTACCTTTTTAAAAAATATATTTTATTTATTTCAGAGAGGAAGGGAGAGGAAGTGAGAGAGAGAGAAACATCAATGATGAGAGGGAATCACTGATTGGCTGCCTCCTGCACGTTGGACCGAGCCTGCAACCCAGGCATGTGCCCTTGACTGGAATCAAACCTGGGACCCTTCGGTCCACAGGCCGACACTCTATCCACTGAGCCAAACCGGCTAGGGCGGAAAGGTACCTTTTGAAAAAAAACAAAACTCGTTCCCAATTAGAATCTATGACGGATAATTATTTGAATATTAAGTGTATGGGCTGACAAGTTATACCATAATTCCTTGGCATTTGTCATTCCAAGTTTCTATATTATATCATCTACAGCAATTCCAAACTCCAAATAGGTAGTATTTTGCAATATTCCTGAGACCAATATAAACCAAAAAGGCCAATGTGCAGATGAAAGTTATGTGGGTAGTGACTATGTGCCTAGCTTCACATCTCAGAGCCTTTCTTGCACTTCACTTTTCATACTTTATACTTTTTGAATGAGATATTAAATGCTATAGTGGAGTTCAAAAATTCGTGGACTCAGAAACATCTTAAGACATATCTATCTCAATGTCAAGGATCTTTTGTACCTATAATCTCTGTCTGGGACATTCCTTTTGCAAGTGTATTACTAGATACAAGGAGTTATTTCCTACCTAAAACTGTATGTCAATTACACCTTAGTTTTCATCAACACAATCCTAGAAAATGACTATTATCCTAGGTTAAAGCACAAGATTCAAACAGATATTCAAATCTACAGAAAGTTCCTTAATTGTTGATGTATAAAAGGCTTATTGAAAAAATATTTGATGGACTGCTTGATTCCCTAAAAATAATTTTTTAAGTGTCAAACATAATAGATATACTACTTTGGTCTCTAACACTCCAATATACTTTATTGCACAATTAATCAACTTCCTCTATATGATGAATGTTAAACAAATCATATTTATTCATATTGACATAGGAACCACTTTAACAGTTATAACACAAAGGCAAATAAAATTCATTGTCATATACTCATCAGTTTGTCTCTTAACACATTTTTTTTCCTAGACCCACTTTCAATTCTCTATTATTCCAATTTAGTGTTTTGAGGAAAAGTCTGCTTTTCTTAAAATTCAAAACAAAGAAATTCACTGTAGCTTAAAGTAGCACTTGTAGAAGATTAAAGTTAGCCTCTTGATCCTTTTCAATTTTGCAAAAACATTAAAATCTTTTATTTGAATATAAAAAAGTAAATGTCCTCATTTTTTTTACAAATTTATTTATTTACTACTTCATTCTGTGTTTAATTTGTTGAATTTGCTAACTTTCCAAATTTTAAAACAGATTCCTTATTTACTAGAGAATGTGCAACATTATTCTCTCCATTCATAATGATTTTCCTAATTCAGCTATTAGACCACCAAAGAACTTACTTAAATTGTGTTTCAATTTTGACTTGAGCCTGATACTTTCAAAATTTATTTCACACTTTAAAATGATTGTACCTATTAATCCAGAGACTCAGCCTTCAAAAACTATGTAATGTCATTGAATCTTTAAGAATTTCTTCTTTATCTGGCTATCAGAATAAAATTTTATTACTATTAATAATTTTTACTATGCTTCTGTTGTGTTTTCAAACATCATTTGTTAAAATCTATAACTATTATTTTACATTGTCAAGTGTTTCTGTGAGAAAGGTACTGTTAAGATTACTAATGAAGATGTTAAAATCACCAGAACTTAAAAAAACACACACACAAAAAACACACACAACACTACACATTTTCAGGAAGAGTAAATTATAAAGCAAATAACTTACTAAAGATACAAAAATAACTTTTTTATGGCCTGGGTACAAAACCATTTAACCCTAAGTATTTTCACAAAATCAGCATTCTGCTAACTTCTTAAAAGGCCATAAGCCTCAAAGAAATTTAAATAGGTTCACATACAATCTTTACTATATAAGGAAAGTATAATACTATACTTTAAAATGGTCCTTGATAATAAGCATTGTTATTTGACTCTTCATTAACAATAAATCTCATTATAGATATTCTATTTCCTAAACTTTCTGGTTAATTAAGATTTTACTATAGCATATTGAGAATAGTGTCTGTTTCTTATGTTTATTAGAGTATGACACTTAAGACTTCAAACTGTTTTTTATAAGGATCTAGTATCCAGAATACATAAACAACTCCTACAATTCAACAATAAAAAGGCAAATAAACCAATTTTAAAAGGGCAAAGGATCCAAATAGACATTTCTCCCAAAAGATTACAAATGGCCAATAAGCACTTGAAAAGATGCTCATGTCAGTAGGTAAATGCAAATCAAAACCACAATAAAATTGACCACTTCACATCTGCTAGAATGGCTATAATGAAGAAGATAGGTAACAACAGGTGCTAACAAAGATGAATTGGGATCCTCACATATTACTGGTGGGAATGAAAAATGGTACAGCTGCTTTGGAAGAGTCTGGCAGTTCCTCAAAATGTTAAATGTAGAGCTATTCTATTCCTCATTATACCCAAGACAAATGAAAACATATCCTATCTAATAAAAGAGTAACATGCAAATTGACTGTACCTCCGCTACACCCACCAGCCACGCCCACCAGCCAATCAGGAGCGAGTATGCAAATTAACCCAACCAAGATGGCTGCAGCCAGAGAGAGAGCAGGAGGCTTGGGTTTCCCCAGCAATGGAGGAAGCCAAGCTTTCTGCTGCCCTGGCAGGCCCAGGCCTCCACTCAAGGCTACAAAATTTCAATTATAGAAGATAAATCCCAACAAAAATGGCGGCAGTCATAGAGCTGGAGAGAGCAGGAGGCTTGAGTTGCCCCCGGCGATGGAGGAATCCAAGCTTTCCAGCGGGCCCAGGCCTCCACTCAAGGCTACAAAGTTTCAATTATAGAAGATTAATAAATCCCAGATACCAGGGCCTCCACTTGGGTCACCAAGGGGCATGGCCGGCCTGCAAACCACCACAGGCCCCTCGCCCAGGCTGCCCCACGCCCCAAGGGAACCCCCACACTGATCCGGGACACCCTTCAGGGCAAACCAGCCAGCCCCCACCCAAGCACCAGGCCTCTATCCTATCTAATCCTATCTAATAAGAGTAATATGCAAATTGACCATCACTCCAACACACAAGATGGCTGCCCCCATGTGGTCAAAGCTGACTGCCCCCATGTGGACACAAGATGGCCGCCACAAGATGGCCAGCAGGGGAGGGCAGTTGGGAGGGACCAGGCCTGCAAGAGAGGGCAGTTGGGGGTGACAAAGCCAGCAGAGGAGGGAAGTTGGGGGGGGACCTGGCCTGCAGGGAAGGGCAGTTGGGGGTGGGGGGGCCCCAGGCCTGCAGGGGAGAGCTGTTGGGGGGACCAGGTCTGCAGGGGAGGGCAGCTAGGGGTGACCAAGCCTGCAGGGGAGGGCAGTCAGGGTTGACCAGGCCTGCAGGGGAGGGCAGTTAGGGGCAAACAGGCTGGCAGGGGAGCAGTTAGGCATCAATCAGGCTGGCAGGGGAGTGATCAGGCTGGCAGGCAGAAGCGGTTGGGGCAATCAGGAAGGCAGGCAGGTGAGCAGTTGGGAGCCAGCAGTCCTGGATTGTAAGAGGGATCCCAAATTGGAGAGAGTGCAGGCTGGGCTGAGGGACACACACCCCTGTGCACGAATTTCATGCACCAGGCCTCTAGTATTCACATAAAAACAGACATGTATGTTCATAGCTACATAGTTGATAATAGCCAAGAAGTGGAAGCAACCCAAATGTCTATCAAGTGGTAAATGGATAAACAAAATGTGGTATAGCCATAGCCATACGATGGAATATTATTCAGCCATAAAAAGGAAATTAATACTTATACACACAAAAACATGACTGATCCCTGAAAGTATTATGTTAAATAAAAGAAGCCACATTTTGTATGGTTCCACTTACAAAAAATGTCAAAAATAGGCAAATCCATAGAGAGAAAAAATAGATTAGTGGTTGCTAGAGGCTTAGAAGAGATTGAGATTCTTTTGGAAGGTAAAAAATGTTCTGAAATTAGGTAGTGATGTATTTACTAAAAACCACTGAATTTTACACTTAAGAAAAAAATGACTTGAACACTGAAAATTACAAAAACTTGTTGCAATTTTTTAAAGACCTGAAAAAAACAGAAAAATATCCTGTGCTTATGGATTAAAAAGTTTAATATTGTTAAGATGACAGTAATCCTCAGATTAGTCTAAAACTTCAATATAATCCTTGTGAATATCAGGTGGCTCTTTTGCAGAGATTAAAATTTTGCATAAAATTCATATGGAAATGCAAAGAACCCAAGTAACAAAACCAATCTTGAAAAACAAAACAAAACACTTTTCAATTTCAAAATTTACTACAAATCTACAGTAATTAAGACAGTGTGATACTAGTATAACAGACAAACAGATCAATGAAATAGAGTCTAGAACTAAACCTTTGCACATATGGTCAATTGATTTTTCAACAAGGTACCAAGATAATTCAAAGGGGAAAGAACAGTTTTTTCAACAAATGGTGCTAAAACAACTGGATATCCACATCTAAAAAAATGAAGTTGGACTTCTACTTTATATCATTTATAAAAATAAAGTAGAAATTGATCACACACTAAATCTGAGAGCTAAATCTATAAAAGTCATAGAAGAAAACATAGGTGTAAATCTTTGAGACTTGGGATTAGGCAATGGTTTCTTAGATATTACCCCCAACAAAAGAAAAAAAAAAAACACAGATAAAGTGGACTTCATCAAAATTTAATACTTTTGTGTAGTAAAGGGAAAAAATATTTATATCTGATAAGGGCCTAGCATCTAAATTTATATATAAACAACTCAACAACAAAAAGACAACCTAGTTTTTTGTTTGTTTTTTAAAAATACATTTTTATTGATTTCAGAGTGGAAGGGAGAGGGAGAGATAGAAACGTCAATGATGAGAAAGAATTGATTGGCTGCCTCCTACATGCCTCCTACTGGGGATCAAGCCTGTAACCTGGGCATATGCCCTGACCGGGAATCAAACCGGTGACCTCTTGGTTTCTGGGTTGATGCTCAACAGTAAGCAACACCCAGCCAGGCACCTATTTTTAATATGGGCAAAGGATCTGAACAGACATTTCTCCAATGATATAAAAATGGCCAACAAGCACACTAATCACCAGGAAAATGCATATCAAAACCACAATGAGAAACCACAAGGATGGCTATAATTTAGAAAGCAAACAACAAGTGTTGATGATATGGAGAAATTGTAATCCCTATACACTGCTAGTGAGAATGTAAAATAGCACAGCTGCTTTGGAAAATAGTTTGGCAGTTCCTCAAATGTAAGCACAGAGTTACCATCTGACCTACCAATTCCATTCCTAATTATACAGCCAAGAAAACTGCAAACAGATGCTCATTCAAATTGTGCATGAATTTCCTAGCATGGAAATTATTATAACAGCTAAAAAAATGAAACAATCTAAATTCAATCAACTGAAGAATGGGTAAGCAAAAAGTGATAAATTTATAAAATGGAATATTATTCGGTCATGAAAAGACATGAAGTACTGACATATGCTACAACATGGATAAACCTTGAAAATCTGCTAATTAGTAAAAGAGGCCAGACACAAAGGCCATACAAAATGTCAAGAATAGGCAAATCCTTCAAGAATTAAAAACAAAAAAAAAAACAAAACAAAAAACAGAAGAAACCAAATAAATAAAGATGTAGAAATGAAAGAAATGTTTAAATTGTCTGAATAAAATACAAGTAAAACAACAACAACAAAAAATAGGCAAATCCTTAGAGACAGCAAGTAGGTTAGTAGTTGCCAGGGACTAGAGAGAAAGGGAATAAGCAGTGACTGCTAATAGGCATGGGGTTTCTTTTGAAGTGATGAAAATGTTCAAAATTAGGTAGTGGTGGTAACTGTACAACCCCATAAAAATACTAAAAACCACTGCATTGTTCACTTATAAAAGGGTGAGTTTTATGTAATTACATCTCAAATTTAAAAATATTTTTTAAATTTATTTTATTGAATTTATTGGGGTGACTGGTTAATAAAATTATATAGGTTTCAGGGGTACAATTCTACAACATATCATCTACATTGTATTGTGTTTACCAACCCAAGTCAAGTTTCCTTCCATCACCATTTATCCTCCCTTTACTCTCATCTATCTCCCCTCTCTCACCTTTCTCCCCTACGGTAATCACTATACTGTTGTCTGTGTATTTGTCTATGAGGTTGTGTGTTTTTTTTCTGCTTAATCCCTTCACTTTTTCACCCAGCCCCCCTAAAATTACAGTTACATGATGGCATAAGTTACCTAAACATTTATTTTCCATAATCCAGCAATTTTCCACCAGTGTGCTGCAAGAATTTTTAGAACATGCAATATCTTAACTATTTAGTCAGGGGCACTGACCTCTTTCCCTTAGATTGTCAAATAACAAAATGACAACAGCCAGCTAACAATAGCCGTCTGGTGTGACTGAATCAAAATTATACCTATTTTTTATCAAATCGGCAAAAAGTAATATATTTTTTGGTGTGCTGCAGAATTTTGGTAATTAGTTTATGTGTTCCATGAGATGAAAAAGGTTGAAAATCGCTGCCATAACCTAGTGAAAATATATTGTCCTCTACAAAGACATAATCTTTCGCTAATCTTACCAATTTTCAAATCATCAGCCAGGCTTTCTTTTGTAAGATTCAACAATTCTCTCCCATCGATGTTATTCATTTTGAAAACACCAACAAGGTCTTTCAAATCTTGTGCACAAAGCCACGCTGAGACATCATCTTCGGACCAATCTTCAGTGAACTGCTTCAGTTGCCCTTCTGTGCTCCTTCCTTAAAAACAAACAAAACAATCTCACAAACAAACAGGCAAGTGAAATAACAACAAACAAAAGAAAAACTGTTTCCTTTATATATTAAAAAGTAAATAAAAGGTCCTTAAATCTGTGTTTTACTATTTCAACATCCCTTTGAATTTTTTCAGAACATCAAATAGCATATATAATTAAAGTGCTATTTAATACATTAAATACTACTCTTTTGGAACTTTTTTTGCTGAATAAAAACAATTTTTCTTCATTATATAAAACTCTTATCAGGAAAAGAATTCTATTGGCTCTCTCATCTGCATATTAGCACCACTATTTGGTTAATTTTGGCAGTGATAAAAATAAATAAAACTCTTAAATTATGTGTCAGAATTGCTTGATGAGGCCAAAATAAAACCAACAAAATAAAACTATGATTTCTATTTTGTTTGCAGGCTATATTTATCTGAAAAAAAAAAAAAAAAGAGTATGGAGTATAAATAGCTTACAAAACTATGGGACGTGTGATATACACGAGTGTGCACCCAAAGTATTTACTGAGTTTTAACATAGGTAACTACTTTAACACTGTCTTCTCTAAAACTATTTTTAAATTATATTTAAATAAGGACATATACTTTATACTGAGGAAAGCAATGTTAATAATTTGTAAAAAAAAAAAAAAAATACTGAATTTCTGATTTTAGAGGTGAATGGGGTTGAACTGGGTTAAATATAATGTCCTTACTAACCTTGGCCAAGTGTTTCCGGGTCAAACTGCCAGATGTTCACTGTTTTGTCCATTGAACCAGTAGCAAGCAAAAGGATATTAGGGGCAAAGGCACAAGTTGTGACATACCTAGTTAATAAAAATAACTATTATGTATCCTCATACTAATTTTTTAATTATAATACAAAATAAGGTTAAGTTCAGACCTGGTATGCTGAGTCAATGTGTGAAGTATATTTTCAGTATTCTGAAAAACAAAACAACAACAACAACAACAAAATAGCTTTACATTTACTCAGGCAAAAGTTACTAATAAAAACTTGTTTGACACAAGTGGTTTATATACTCTATGTGTTTTGCCCTGGCCGGTTTGGCTCAGTGGATAGAGCGTCGGCCTTCGGACTGAAGGGTCCCAGGTTCGATTCCAGTCAAGGGCATGTACCTTGGTTGCGGGCACATCCCCAGTAGGGGGGTGTGCAGGAGGCAGCTGATCAATGTTTCTCTCTCATCGATGTTTCTAACTCTCTATCCCTCTCCCTTCCTCTCTGTAAAAAAATCAATGAAATATATTTAAAAAATATACTCTATGTGTTTTAATATTATTAGTTACTAATATAGGTTGAAACTTTACCCAATGAATAAAGAATAGCATCTACACCTAATAAAATTATCAGGTACCTATTTCACTCTTTCTTAATTATCAGCACTGATGTCTACTGCCCACTTTCCTAGAAATTTTTAGTATAATGTATTCTTGACTTTTGCTGATGTGTTTGAACTTACTAATAGTAACCTAAACATCTATTATGTGAAATAATTTGTATTTTTTCTATGACATTTGACTTGCACCTACTGCAAGACAAGTGAGTAGAAATTATTCACTTAGACTCTGAATACACTTACTAGTAGCTGGCCCTCCACTATCAGACTCATTGACATACTTTATGGACAAAATTTAATGTTATGATTGTTTTTGTAAAGTTAAAAATCTCATGACAATTTCATCAGAAATATTAAGGATCTACTTCGCCTCTTTTGAATATTCTTCCATTTCCTGCCAGACTCTCAGTGGTTCGAACCTCTATATGGAGGGCTAGTTTAGATTCCTGGTTTGACCAACGACACTTTATTTGCCATCTCCATTTCATTTGCTGGCATAGCTACAGCTTGAACACGATCATTGTAAGTCTTCCCTCAACACTGACTTCTCCTGGAGAATATTTTAATTAACTACATCTTCACTATATTTGAATGTTGATTTTTCTTCATACTCATGCAACCGGTCTTTTTTCATATGGTTTTACCCAAAACTCCCATTCTCCCCAAACAATTATAACCTACTCTTTCTCATAATGGTCTCCAAATCTAGCCAGGACTGGAACAGTGGTTGACCACTCTCAGCTATATACTCACATAACCTGGGGGTAAACAATTCACCCTTTGTTGTTATGAACACCTGGTGTAAAACTTTAAGAATAATTGATATAAAGTGATATTGTGGATGCTGATGCTCTTTACATCTGTATTTTCTTTGCTCAGATTAAACATCTGTCCATTTTTAAATCATTACTGAAATATGCAAGGACTTGTCCCAGAACCAGTACCTTACTTGCACAACTATTTCAGCATCTCTGAAATTTTTTTCTTCTTGCCTAACTAAACCTGAAGTTTAGTAGCTTAATAAATAAACATACTTTACACAGATCAAGATTTTTAAATACTTACAATGTCATACACTATAACAGACTTATCCACTGATCTTTAAAAGAAAAAAAAAAGTATGAGTGAAAAATTCTATAAAAAAAGAAAAAGAAAAATTCTATAAAAACAGTATAGTATCTATTTAATTAGTATTTTAAAATCATTTAAATAACTTTTTCAGAAAAGGCTAAAATATTGATATACATTTAGAATGCACTTTTTTATCCGTATAAACTTTTATTTAAACAACTACATGCCATATATGAAATTTATCAGAAAATGATAATCTTTATTAAAAAGTAGCATATGCAACTTATACTATATAAGCCATAAAGAGAATAAGAATTTGTCATGTATAAATAAAACACAACCCCATGTCAAGTTAGTAACTCAAAGGGAAAAACCACTACAAGGAAAAGGTATTACTTGCTACTGGTTTTTGTTTCAGATAGCATTGTTCTTTATAATTGACTAGAGGCCCAATGCACGAAAATTCATGCAAGAATGGGCCTTCCTTCCCCTGGCTGCCGGCACCGCCTTCGCTTGGGCCGGAGCCACCTTTCTGCCTTTGCTCCAGCCTGGAGCCGCCTTTCCGCCTTCGCTCCGGCCCGAAGCCACCTTTCCGCCTTCCCATGCTGCCCAGAGGCCCGGAGTGGCTGGGGCGGTGCATAACGCCTGCATCACTGCCCCCGGCCACTCGGCGCCTGTGTATGCAAATTAACCCACCATCTTTGTTGAGTTAATTTGCATACTTGCTCCTGATTGGCTGGTGGGTGTTGCAAATGTATGGTCAATTTGCATATTTCTCTTTTATTAGTGTAGATATGGCTGTGCCTTAATTACTAATCAATATAAAGGTCTTGATTGTGACCCATTTTTGAAAATTATAATTCTAAACTTGATATGAACTCTACATGGTTTCGGTTAATGGTATAAAAATTAAAAACAACCATCAGGGCCAGTGTTCTCAGTAGTTAGAGCATAGGCCTACACATCGAAGGGTCTCAGGTTCAATTCCTGGTCTAGGGCACATAGCTGGGTTTCAGGTTCGATCCCCTGATCTGGGCGTGTGTGGGAGGCAACCAATTGATGTGCATCTCTCACATCAAAAATCACCAGGAAAAAACAAAAACACACACACACACACACACACAAAAATCACCAGGGATTATTCCAGTGGTGGAAAAAAATCATCAAACAAAAAAAAGGCAATACTATACAAAGTACATAATGAAAAACAACAGATAAATATGCCCTATATGGTATTTTCCCCCTTTGGAAATGATGTTTATACCTCATGATATATGTTGCAAGGCAAGAAAACATAACAATGCAAGTGTTACTACCCTCTGTACAACTTTAATAAAAAATGTACTTATTATTAAAAGGTAGCTGATTATAGTCTGACCACAGGAATCATACCTATGGAAGCCTTAAAATTCCTTTCAATAAGAGTTAAAATTCCTTGTTTAGTAGGTTACTGAGTATTGATAATGCATCTTGAATGCAGCATCTGTGTCATATATTCAAAGTAAGAATTATACTTTAAATGTTCAAATGTAAAATAAAATACAAGAAAATGGGAATCATATAATGCATTTGGATGCCAAAAAAACACACATATTTATAGCATTAAATGCTAAATTTCAGCCAAAAACCTTTAAGAGATCATACTCACACCTAACATTAGTTGAGTATGTATATGCTAGACATAATTTACAGACATTTTTATGTAGTCTTAAATCCCTTAAGGTACAAGGTATTATTTCTGGAATATCAAATTCTTAGGGAAAACTCAATTACTTCTGAGCATCCTCAAAAAAGGAAACTAAAAGAAAATTCCAATTTCTGAGACTACCACTGGTACAGTTAAAATTAATTCATCCTAATAATATATAAATGAGAAGCTGGATCATGATTAGCAATCTTAAAAGCATTGTATTGGGAAAACAGAAATTAGGACAACAAGCAAGAGTTCACATATAGGAATAGCAAATAATAAGACTGAACAAATACCATGCTCATGGACAGGAAGAATTAACGTCATTAAAATGTCCATACTACCCAAAGCCATCTACAGATCCAATGCCATCCCTACCAAAGTTGAAGGTATCACATTACTTGATATGAAACTATGTTACAAGACTATAGTAATCAGCATGGTACTGGTATAAAAACAGACATGAAGATCAATGGAACAGAACAGAGTCCAGATATAAACCCATATCTATATGGTAAACGTCTATTTCATATCAAAATGGTTTAAGGAAATTACAACTAAATAGCTTACCCCGAGACTAGCATCTGTCCATTGTGAGAAAAAGCACAAGTCAGAACAGGAGCACTGTGCCCACTCAGCGCACTTTTATATTTTAACTTAAAACCTGAAAATAATAAGGTGAGAAAAATTAGCAAGCTGACCCTTAGAATTCATTCTTATGTCAAAGCTATTACACAATTATTTATTCAATTAATCTTTGAGTGCCCACAGGACACAAATGGAAAAAATTCCCATACAACTCAGCTATTGGAATCTAGTGTGATTAAGTGGTTTCAAAAGTTCAGAAATAGGTAAAGAAAATGGTGTGCTCAGCAAACATTAGACAAGGGATTGTTATAATTATCAAATTTTAAAAATATATAAAAGTTTAAAGTATATTATAATCTTTGTATTTGACTTTAAAATATATTTAATAATATTAAATATACTAGAGGCCTGGTACATGATATTCATACACTGGGAGGGGGATTCCCTCAGCCTGGCCTGTGCCCTCTCACAGTCCGGGACCCCTTGCTCCTTACCACCCACCTGCTTGCTGCCCAGCTCGCTGATTCTTAGCGCTCAGCTCACTGCTCCTTAGCGCTGCCATGGAGGCAGGAGGGGCTCCCGCCACCGCTGCTACACTCGCCAGCCGTGAGCCCAGCTTCTGGCTGAGCGGCGCTCCCCGTGGAAGCACACTGACCACCAGGGGGCAGCTCCTGCATTGAGCGTCTGCCCATTGGTGGTCAGTGCACATCATAGCGACTGGTCATTCTGGTCATTCTGCTGTAATGGTCGCTTAGGCTTTTATTATATAGACTAGAGGCCCAGTGCACGAATTCATGCACCAGTGGGGTCCCTTGGCCTGGCCTGCAGGATCGGGCCAAAACTGGCTCTCCGAAATCCCCCGAGGAGTCCCAGATTGCGAGAGGGCACAGGACAAGCCGAGGGACCCCACCCAGTGCATGACTGAGGCCAGGGAGGGACGTAGGAGGTTGGCCAGCTGGGGAGGGACCACGGGAAGGCTCTAGGGCATGTATAGCCCGTCTTGCTCAGTTCCGATCGGCCAGACTCCAGCTGCAAGCTAACCTACCGGTCTGAGCGTCTGTCCCCTGGTGGTCAGTGCATGTCATAGCGACTGGTCAACCAGTTAACTGTCTGCCCCCTGGTGGTGAGTGCATGTCATAGTGAGCGGTTGGGTGTCCTTAGCATATCATTAGCATATTATGCTTTGATTGGTTGAACAGACGACCAGACGACTGGACACTTAGCATATTAGGCTTTTTTTATATAGGATTAGTTAGTAATATACATATATCAATTTCCCAAATGCCTAAAAAGAATAAAATACCAGTAGCTTTTAAAATCTGATATTAAATATTTTCTCATTTCATAAATGAAAAATAATCAATGGTAATTTATACATCTTATAATTCCAATATATCTTATAACATGCCTACCAAGTATGGTAACACTAAAATCTTTTGCGGCTTTCTATAAGCTCTTGAATAATATCACAACTATTTTAAAGAAACTCAATATATTTTAGTAACAGCCTATAAAAATAATTATTAAGAAGAAATTGCCCTGGGGGTGCGAGGGGACAAGGAACTAAGTGAAACCTATAATTTTCTCAGACCTAATAAAAACTTTTTTGAAGTGTTAATAGCTCTTAAGATGGGCTAGTATTTAACTAAACAAAAAGATCATTAGAGCAAGTTTCAACAAAAGGAAAAATAGATATATCTGTTTTTATTTATTATTAAATATGTATTTTATTTCTATTCAAAATAGAAAAAAATACATTTTTATCTGGGAGAACAGACATGGGCATTAAAAGCACTGTTTAGAACATACAGATCATAATCAATCAGTAGGCATAATCAATCAAACAAAGCAAAAAGGTTAAGCTACCAACCAAATGAAGACCAAAAAACTTGCAATATGACCATAAGAAAAGGTTATATTCTCAAATATAAGATCCATATGTCCGTCTACTCTCCCCCACAGATAAGCAATTAAAATAGGGTACAAATGGCATAAATGCTTTATAAATTAACATTAATAAACTGTTATGTATATCTTTTTAAGATTTTTCTATTGATTTTTAGAGAGAGGAAGGAAGAGAGAACATCCATGTGAGAGCAAAACATTGGTTATGTGCCCCCTACCAGGGATTGAGCCCGCAACCCGGGTCTGTGCCCTGACTGGGAATCGAACATGGATGACACCCAACCAACTGAGCCACATAAGCCAGGGCTGCTATGTATATTTTTAAAAGAATCAGTGTAAAGACACATTTTCCAGACAATGTATAAAAAGCTTTACTTTTAAACAATTTTATTTAAAATATATTGTGTTATATTCCATAAATGAGTGAGATCATGTGATATTTATCTTTCTCTGACTGGCTTATTTCGCTTAGCATAATGCTCTCCAGTTCCATCCATGCTGTGAACAACATAAACTGGTGAACAAAAACAGATCCAGAGACAGAAGCATCGATCAGATTGTCAAACCTCAGAGGGAAGGTAGGGGAGTGTGGGGGTAAGGGGGATAGATCAACCAAAGGACTTATATGCATGCACATAAGCCTAACCAATGGACACAGACAACAGGGGAGTGAGGGCATGAGTGGGGGGGTGAGGGGGCAATGGGGGAATAAGGACACATTTGTAATACCTTAATCAATAAAGAAAAAATATATATATTAAAATATATATATATATTGTGTTTAGAACATCTACAAATATAGAACATCTATATATATGACTATGTTCATGGCTTCTTATAAGAATTTTACTCTGACAGGAACAGAAGGCAAAGGTAGGATAGACAAGAGAAATAAAGGAACTCTTATCCTCCTCAGCAAGTAACTGAATACATTACTAAGTGTAACCTAATATGCAATGAAATAACTACCAGGGAAATTTCCACAAAAAGAAATGAATCTCTTTCCTGATAATAGGCCCTTCTTTATACACTAGTATAATGACAAAGAGTCTCTCTTTGACCAAACTCTGCCAGATTCTTCTGAGTTGTCTTCTCAACTAGTCCTTGATCTTGGCCTATTAAGACTAACATAGTTTCTAAGAGCTCAAGGTTGCATCCCCAGCATGACTCTAGCCTCCTTAAAGTGCTTGCATGAGAAAACTCAAGGCTGTCAAAAAATTTTTACTATTTATTTCATCCAACACCTGAAGATAGGGTTCCTGACTCCCAGGCCCTGTGGGAAGTTAGTAGTTTAACTTCCTTAAGCTCCAATTAGCAAACCAAGATGGGTTTCACATGAATCAACCCCCCATCTTCCTGCTTTTTGTTAATTTTTCACTTCCTTGACTCCACAGAGCCCCTAGTTACCCACTTCCTTATTACCTTATTCTTCCTTTAAAATGCCCAGTCACCTCTGTATTACCTGAGGTTGAGTTCAGTTCATGCTGGACTCTTTTCCCTATTGCAATAGTGTATTACTGGTTAAAATCTGTGCTTACCACTTTACTGTCGCACTTTGTTTATCTTTCATAATAATTATGAACAAAATGTAGTCTGTGATATAACTGAAGCTTATTAGATAATAAAATAAGAATATTTTTAGGTGTCTGAAGTAAATGGCCAATTGACCATATATTTCAGAGTTCCCATTAAAATGGTAATAAAGGGCCCAGCCGGCATGGCTCAGTGGTTGAGCGTTGACCTATGAACCAGGAGGTCATGGTTCGATTCCGGGTCAGGGCATATGCCCAGATTGCGGGCTCGCTCCCCAGTGTGGGCGGGCAGGAGGCAGCCAATCAATGATTCTCTCTCATCATTGATGTGCTATCTATCTCTCCCTCTCTGAAATCAATAAAAATATATTTTAAAAAATAAAAATAAATAATAAAATGTTAATAAGGGAATTAATAAAGATAAATTCACATCAATGAAGAGAACAGGAACGGGGCATCAGCAAACCAGAAACTGAAACCAATTTTGGGAAGGCAGAAAGGGAATTAATTGATGAGGTAGTTCAGAGGAGTAATAGCCCAGAATGCCTAGAGAAAACTAATCTGCCCTAGGAAACTCCAAAAGATTTGGGATTATCAACAGCTGGGGGAAAGGAAAGTCTGAATGACACAAATATAGACCTGGAAATAGAAAAGGTAACTAAAGTCTGTTTGTGAAACAGTGTCTTCCTCCCTGACCTGCCACAGCATGTTGCTCCACAGCCAGAGGCTCTTCCCCAGGCAAAGATTTCTAAGGAAAATAACCGCCAGGGGAGCTCCAGGGCAGTTCCAGAGGTGAACCCCCAAATTCTCTAAGCTCCCAACCTCTCCCCAATAAGGGCAACTACCCACCTCCTATACTAAAGGGAAGTCAGCAAAACAAACCACATGTGCACAGAGCTTCTAAACATCCTACTGTCTAATTTTTAAATGTCAGTGGAATACAAGACCACCAGACATTTGCTTTAAGTAAGAACAAAAAAGAGAAAGATCAGGGTAAACCAAAAAAACAGCAAAGAGCAAACAAGGATGATCAGGACACAAGGGAACTTAAAAACAAAACAGTAAGCCTTTCATTGATATCCTGAGAGCTTTTGAGAGATCTTGCATTCATAAAATAAAAGGAGGACACTATGAAAAAGAAACAGAGAAGATGAGCTTTTAGAAACTGAAAATGTGATCGATTAGTTGAAAAAACTCAGAAGAAGATTAAAAGATAAAGCTAAGGAATTTTTCAATGAAGTGGAAAAAAAGATAAAAAGATAAACAGATAAATGTGGGAGGTGGGCGGGAAAACAGTCATAGAAAATCAGGTCAGAAGGTCCAACACAATTAATGGGAGTTATATAAAGAGAGGAAGGAGAGAAGAAATAACATAAAGGGACACTGTGTTCCAAAATTGAACGACTTCAGTTTCTTCACTAAAGGGTCACCTGAAGGAATAGTACAATGCACGAGGAAAAGACTCAAGAAAAACAATAAACAATAACTACAGTGAATAAATTTAAAATCTGGTGGTAAAAACCGTATTTATAGACTATAGAGGCCCGATGCATGAAGATTCATGCAAGAATGGGCCTTCCTTCCCCTGGCTGCTGGCACCGCCTTTGCTCCAGCCCACACCGCCTTTCGGCCTTCCCACGCTGCCCAGAGGCCCGGAGCGGCTGGGGCATGTGGAACATCTGCGTCACACGTCCTGCCCCGCCCCTCGGCGCCTGTGTATGCAAATTAACCCATCATCTTTGTTAGGATAATTTGCATACTCACTCCTGATTGGCTGGTGGGCGTTGCGAAGGTACAGTCAATTTGCATCTTACTCTTTTATTAGTGTAGATGTGTGAAAACCACCTAAAGTGTTGAAAACAGATAAAGTGCAAAGTGTAGTTACCTGTGTGTGTGCTGGCGGTGAGGTCACAATCAGCAGTCAGCACAAACTTTTTAAAACATTTGTATGTCTTACTCTGATTAAAAGTTCTTAAAACATTTCAATAATCACTCTTAGATATCCAGAGGACCTTAGGCAAAAAGATCAATTAAAATAGAAATTTTATCTGGATCACAAACAATTTTAGAGAACTACTAATTGAATACATACCTAAAATATGGCTAAAAGAAACAACCCAAATTTTGGTCTGGCAATCCTGACCACATGATGCCAATCGAAAACACTGAAGACCTTGTTCTCCATCTAAAAATGTAAATTTATTAAAAATAAGTACACAATAATTGATAAAAACATCTAAACCAACAATATTTCACTTTCTTATACTGACATGTTAATTCTATTCATTTAAACCAGGGGTGGGGAACCTTCGGCCCAAGGGCCGTATAAAGTCCAAGAAATCATTTGGTCTGGCCCTGCCAAAGAATGAGGGGTGAGTTAATTAAATTGAGTCCAGGAGGTAAGAGCAGGGGAGGCTCATGTGGAGTGACTTCTTTCCAGCTGAAATCTAGAGTGAACCAGGTGAAGGGTCCACATGTAAAACCCTTAGAAAATCTTAGAAACACTGAAGAAATGAAAGAAGGCCAGTGTGGCAAGAAAGTGCATGAGGCCACGTGTGATTTGAGATGAGGCAGGGAAACAGAACATGTAAAGTACTTACAGGGCTTGTGTTTTGGGATATGACAGTTCATCTTAAACATTATTTTAACAAGCCAGGATGGGTCTGAAATAGGGGAATGCCAACACCATCCTGCTGCTGTCTGGACCTGAGCTAGCCAACAAGGTAATGCCTGGCCACATGTGGCTACAGAATACTTGAAACGTGGCTAGTCCAAACTGAGACGTGACGTAATATACACAGATTTCAAAGACCTAGTACCAGAAATATACATATACTAAAGAGTCTGATATATTTCTTTGTCATTTCAATGTGATTAGAAAACATAATGGAAAAGGATGATGCCTTAAAATGAATAAAAGGGCTCCTTGTTTGATGAAACAAGAACCAAAAGTCATATACAAATTACAAATAGGATTCACTAGTGCTTAAAAGAATAAAGTGACTAACCAGAAACTGGCTGTGAAGAAAAATCGCAGCAGGTCATTCCAAGATCATGTGCTTTTTCACTATGCAAACATCTCATTTTATCATCCCACACTGTTAAGTCTCCACATGAGGAGCCAGTGACAAAGAGGTTTCCGTCGGGAGAAAATGCACAGGCCACCAAGGAGCCATCCTCAACACTACCACATCTGGAACAAAAGCAAAAAAAAAAAAAAAAAAAGGAGGTTTTCATTTCATAGCATCTTTTACTTTATAGCACAATTTCTTGGCTATTACAGAACTAGAAAGGGTCATAGATGTCTATAGAAGTAAAATATTTTTAGGCTATAAACTGAAACCTGCTTTCTAAAAATAAGAGGATTTAAACATTATCTTAACTAACATGTTCAAGCCAAACCAAAGTTCACATGCCTTCATATTATTTTCCCGCACAGCAAGTCAGTATGTATGGACACATGAAGATATACAAAACTTAACAAAAGTGATGACAACCAAAAATATAAACTAGAGTCACATATTTTTTTAAAAAGATGAAACTATTTTTATTGAATAACATGTTATTGGGGTTAAAGATACTTTCAACTTTTGTATTAAAATCATCCAAAAGCAATAGTAAGGCCTTTCACCTCATCTTCAAATGCAAGTTCTTTATGAAAAGAAAATGCTGTGAACGAGTTAAAATGATCTTGGGAAGATAAAGAAGCACTGTGCTAGTGTGCTAACAATATCACTTTCTCGTTTAGGGAAGATAAACTAGTAAAAAAACAATGACTGGTGCAGAGTCCCATCCAGTGCTCAAATCTATAGCAGTATCATTTTATATCATTAATCACATTCATTGGGGAACTACAGAGGCAGAATTCAAAGATTCCTCAGCTGACAGCTGTATTTCATTTCTAGAATATAACTTAAAGACATTCCATTCTCTCTGTGCTTTCTCCTTAAACAGTTTATTAACATCACTTGAAACACATCAGCTTCAACCCAAAGACCTAAACCTAAATGAGCAACACTTGTTTACCAGCTGGCATTTGTGCTCTGAATGATGTTGAGGGGTAGGGAGAAGGGAAGGTACATTAGGCTATTTTAATTGGTAACAATGAAATGTTTATGGTTTCTAAAGTACTTAATGTCACTGAACTGTACACTTAAAAATGGTAAATTTTGTGTTATAAACATTTCACCACAATGTAAGTACACAAAAGTACATAGTTTTAATGTTGGTAAGTTGTAAAAGAACATTACTCATGTAAATTAAATGATGTGTTTTTATCCAACAGTTTTTCAGGTGTTGGTGTTTTTTGTTTTTTGGGTTTGTTTTTTTTAAGTAATGATAATACAACACCACTCTAATCACAAGGCTCTTCCTTCTGGGCTTGGTCTCTCACCCAGCAAGAATCCCGTCAGGAAATAGTTGTGTCTCTTACTAGTGGGACATACCAACCATCATTATTATTATTATTATTATTATTTGTTAATCCTCACCCAAGGATATTTTTTCCATTGATTTTTAGAGAGAGTGGAAGGGAGGGGGAGAGACACAGAAAAAGAACCATCAATATGAGAGAGACACACTGATTGGTTGTCTCCAGAATGCACCCCAACCAGAGCCAGGGATGGAGCCTGCAACCGAGGTACCTGCCCTGGACCAGAACTGAACCTGTGACCCTTCAGTCCCAGGGTGAGGCTCCAACCACTGAACAACCCGGCCAGGGCCATTACTTTATTAAGAACACCTGAGCCAACGAGCTACAAAAATCAAGAATCACAGTAAACATCTGTTCTTATGACCTTCCGAAGACAGGTCAAAATATTTTTCCTTGTGATGTCTGAAATTTATCTGAATCTTAAAGTCATGAAAAAAAATTTTTTTTTCTTTTTTGGTAGGCCTGTTAAAAGGACTGAAAACGGAAAGGGTTTAAATATTCATACCTATGTAATTTGTATGACTGCGCATTCCACAAAGTAACAGTTCCATCAGCTGCCCCTGATACCAAGCAAGTGGAGTCTGGGGAAAACCGGCAAACCCTCACGGGGCTCCCACTGGGCTGTGCCATCACTGCCAAAGTCTGTCCATTCTGAGTGTTCCACAGGACAGTGGTTCCGTCTGTTGAACATGATGCCAAAACATGTCCTGCAGGGGAGAAACAGCAGCAGTGGACAGCATAGGTGTGAAACTTCAATGGAGAGTGCGCCAATTCAGTGAAGTCACTTAGGGAGTAGAGGCGAATGGTTTTGTCCAAGGAGCAAGTAGCCAAGAGGGAAGAGGAGAAGGCACAACAGTTGACATCGTCGCCATGATCAGCTAATGTGTGAATTAGTTTCACCATGTTCTTCAGTTGAAGTAAAATGTCCTGCAATTTTGAAATAGATAAAGGTTACTTGATCCTCGAAAGCAAATAAATGCCAACTTGAATCCATACACAGGGGCCAGAATCAATTTAAAAATTTGTTCAATGAAAGCTCCTACATTCATATTTTTAAAGGACAATGTATTGTACCAGGGATAAGGGTAATTTGGCAGGAAAAAAAATTTTATAAGACTATAACCTCTAATGATGATCACAGTCACCATCGCCATACCAATTAAGTTCCGTAACTCCTAAAACAGAACCTCCTTAACTTCAAATTGAGTTGACATTGAATATCTAAAATGTCAGATTTTAGTTTTACCTTTGAAGACTTTCCCTTAACTCATTATTTCTCCTCACAGTCTCATTCCAGATCTGCTCACCTCAAATCAAAGAGATTTTCACTATTTTAACAGTCTCGGCTGCTCCTTCCATAGGATGGAGCCAAGGCCATGCTCTGCCTTTAAGATGCAGAAGTGTAGGGTCCACTCATAAAGACTAACAAAAGGTTTCATTCAAAATATAAATGGCAGTGTAGTAAACTATCATGTCATGCGTTGTCATCTTGTGTGATAAAGAATAAAATGAGGTGAAGAACTAAATTAATAAATCCAGGAAACCAAGAGAAGGAAACTGACAAATTTAGAATAAAATCCAAACTCCTCACCAGGGCTTACAAAACCCTATATGATTTGGCTCTTGCCTGCCACGCTCCCTCTCCCTCATTTCTTTCCCTCCTCTCTGGCCAGACTCCTGACCTTCAGTCGTCATAAAGCGGTTGAAATTCTCTTCCCTTGTCGTTTGGGATCCTATTTTGCATGTAAATCTCAATTTCAGTGTCCCTCTTCAGAGAGGGTTTCCCAACCTAAAGCAGCCCCTCTCTAGCCTAGCACCGTGGTCGGCAAACTGCGGCTCGCGATGCGGCTCTTTGGCCTCGAGTGTGGCTCTTCCACAAAATACCACGGCCTGGGCCAGTCTACGTTGAAGAAGTGGCATTAGAAGAAGTTTAAGTTTAAAAAATTTGGCTCTCAAAAGAAATTTCAATCGTTGTACTGTTGATATTTGGCTCTGTTGACTAATGAGTTTGCCAACCACTGGGCTGGCACATCAATCCTCTGGGTAGCAATTACCACCATCTGATGTACTTATTTGTCTCTCCCCATTAGAATGTACGCTCTAGAGGAGTAGAGATCTTGTCCGTCTGGCTCATTCTATAGCCACGGAGTGTAAAACCGTGTTCAGGCACATACTGTGCTCAAGTAAATGCTTGTTGAATATTTATTCTTTTCCAAACCCCCTTTAAATATTATGTGGACATAAATGCAAAAATGAGAAAACTTAAAAGTTACCAATAGTTTAAGAAAAATTCTCACAGTGGAAAAAAAAATGGTGTAGAATGAGGTAATAAATAATCAGCTCTGAAGGGATAGGTATAACCTTGGACTGTAAAATTCAAATTTTGTTCTAATCTTACAGTAATCTCTACAAAAAGGTGGAGCATGCCTTTTCCCATTTTCATCTTAGCCCAAAAGTCCAGCCTCTTTTTTTTAAACATAAACTCCAATAAAGCCTGAAACACAACACACACACACACACACACACACACACACACACACACACACACACGGGTAAACTCCTGGTAGATCACCGCCTGCGTTATTACACTGAAAACAAGCAGGATCAGCGGTCCTCTCGGCGCACCCCATCCCCACGGTGCAGCGCCCACGGGTATTTCCCCGGCCGGCTGGCTCCCACGCCCCGCGGCGCTCAGCTCCCGCCGCCGTCCCAGGCCCACAGCCAAGCGCAGAGACCGGCCGGCCCAGCAGCTCCTCTGCAGGAGCACCTCAAGCCTCAGGGGCTGGGCGACCGCGGAGGCCTCGGCAGTCACGCCAGACGCTACATCCCCGGGCGAACGGAGTCAACTCGCCCGCGTCCACACACACATCCCCATCCGGTCCAAAGCAAACCCGGAAGTGCCAAGAATGCCCCCCAATAAAGCCCGCGACTCACTCCCCCGCACGCAGGGACCAAGCTTTTGCCCGACTCCGCGAGCCAGCCCGGCCGGCGCGGACTCAGCGGCTGGCGGGAGCCCGGCTTTCCCCGGCGCGGGGACGGGTGCCCCCGCGGTCCCAGCGGCCCCGCCCGCACAGCCGCGCCTCCCCCAAGTCAAGGTCCGGGCCTGTGCCCGCCGCGCACTTAGATCCAGACGGAGGGGTTCAGACACCCCGAGCGTGGGGTTGGCCCCAGGGCTCCCCCGCACCTGCCGCTGCCGCTGTTCAACTGGCCCATGGGGGCGGCCCCTTCCCCCTGGAAGACCAACACCGCGAGGGACCCGCGCTCAGGTGCTCCGCTAGCGGCGCGGGCCACGTGACCCGCAGGTGCGGCGCGGGCGGGCCCGGAGCAGGTGAGGCGGGCGGGGCTGGCGCCCGCTCGAACCCTAAAGCGCAGGAGCAGGCCCCGCCCCCAGGAGCCGGCCCCGCCCCCAGGAGCCGGCCGCGTCTCCGCGCATGCGTGCTCCCCCGTCCTCCAAGGGGCGGTCTCTGAGGTCCGACTGGAGGAGGAACAGGAGCCAGATTGAGGGAGAGTCTTTAGTCGCGTTTTTTTACTTTTTCCCCAGTTGAGGAAGCTGAGGTCCCAAGGTTAGCGAGTGCCTGAGATGTGCTTTTAAAGGAGACACTATCATATGTCCGGTTATTCCCGCTGAAAATGTATGCATTTCCTTCCTCTCCGCAGTCCTCCCCACTCATGAACATATTTACTAAGAAAACTGTTCAACAGAAATGACATCACTGGGCATAAGGGTTTCAAGATTCTTTTTATAAATATTGCCATATACACTTTCAGCAACACATGATTGTGTGCCTGCCCACATTTTTGACAGACTTGAGTAATATTTTTTTAACTTCACTACTTTGATGAGTAAAATTGGTTATAATATTATTTAAGTAAAGTATGTTAAAGAACCCCCTGCCTACACAGAAACCCCTGCCAGTAGTTTAGCATGGAGACGTTAAGGTCAATATGGTCTTTGTCTGTCCTGCAGAGAAAGGCAGTTGCAAAAAGGGAAGCCTTATTATAGCTACTCTCTGGTCTACAGTTTGCAATCTGCGAGATTAATTAAAATATATTGTAAATACACTAGAGAGACTCTATAAAGATCTTTGATCGCAGGAGTTAACTGGTTATCTTCTCTCACAGGACAGGGTCAAAACAGTTGGGACTTTGAAATGGAATGTTGAAGATCTGATGCATTCTTTTATTTTATGCAATTTAATTATGTAACTGTGGTCAGTAATTAATCCCACTTTATCATTAGTTTCTGTTTGTGTTCCTTGTAATAATTCTACTTGAGGAGTATAGAAAACAATGTTAAATTAACTGCTCAATTAAATAATAAGCAATACACGCTCTCAAGCTACAATTGCATCGGGAACAGAAGGGGTGTGAAGCAATTAGTCACTGATTACCAAAATGTATGGCCCAGAACTGAAAGGACAGAGAGGCGCTGGAGTAATCAGAAAAGGTGGGTGTAAGAATGAGTCTTAAATGTGGTTGAAGAGTGAGCCAGCTGAGGGATGATGAGCTTAGGAAAAACTGTTTCACAGTAAATACTCAGAGATGCCTTGGTGTTGTTTTGCTTTGCAGGCAAACCCAACGCCGCAGTTTTCAGAAAAGTTGAGCAGTGTAGAGTACAAGATGTAAGAACTCTCTTACGTGTTCAGTTCCCAAAACTGTATCAAGCTCAACACCTATGATATGTGCATTTGTGTGTGTATTATACTCCCAAAAAACAGTTAAAAAAAAAATCCATGAGAAGAGTGAAGGGATTCTCTCAAGCTGATGCAATCATTCACTCTCCACACCTAGTACCATCCACAGTGCCTTTGAGGAGAACTCGGAGGATCTGAGAACCTGGAACCCTGGGAGCGTGCTGTGTTACCTTCTGCATTATGGAACATTTTCTGAATTCTCTTTATCCTTTGCCCTTAAATAAACTGTACACCATCAAACTGGCCATCTTTCCATAACCACGTAATGAGAGTTGAACAGTCCTATGAGGTGGTGTTCCATATACAGGGTGGGGCAAAAGTAGGTTTTTGGTTGTATGTGAAACACAGAATTTATTCTTGCATTATTATTATTATTGTATTATTTTCCATACAAACAACCCCAAACATTGGGCAGCTTTTTCTTCTCTTCACTTAACCCACTGAGCAAAGCTAGCCAGGAGTGTGGCCATCTCTTGAAGGCACTGCAGGAAGTCCGGAGTTTCTGGACTGTCTTGCCACTAACCTTCATAAAGTCACTACCCTAAGGCCAACTATTGTTCTTTTGTGAGCCACTTTTAATCTATAGAGGTCAGTGTGGATTTTGCTCCAGAAAGCTTTGAACTGGACCAGAACAATGTATTAATTAAATAGATTCTGAGGTCATACTGTGCTCAAACCTTAACCATTTACTCCCTATTCTAGTTCTGATTCTAAATATGTTCAGCCATATTGTCCAAGTTTGCTTATGAGAGATTATACAATGAGATTAAGTGAGTAAATTAAAGATACTGCAACAACAAAAGGACCAACATAAAATGAATATAAACCACTTCTCAACATGAAATTCACAGGGTGAAATTAGACCCAAAGGTTACATTTCCTTGAAAATTAAAGTCCAAAGTTATAAAAATTAAAAGGAATTTGTTATATCAAATTCTCTTGTCCAAAGAAAACTACCCAGACGTTTGTTTTTTCTGTCTTGTCTTGTGGCGTTTTCTATGGAAATGTTTCCAGGACTGACACAAGCATTCGCGGTTTAAACAATCTTATTCACCTTTATCTATGTAGAATAATTATACCCGAGTATGTTTTTTATCAGACCAATAGGTACCAGGCCTAGACTCTCTTTGTTCTGCCTGGAACATATTTAATATGACTCATCTTTCCTGTGACTTCCTAATTTCTCAGGCATATTCCCTTAGGAAACAGGCAACATCTGTGTCCACACCTACAAGGACTGTATCACCTTGAAACTCAACAGTGAGCCAATGACTCTTTTGTTTTTAAACAGATTGACATATAATTTATAGGCCATACAATTCACTCCTTTATAGCATACAATTCGATGCTTTTCAGTATATTTACAAAGATGTGCAATAATCATCACAATGAAATTTTAGAATATTTTTGTTGTCTTCCCACTTTCTTGAAGGTATTATTTGCAGCACAAACTTTTAATTTAGATGAAGTTCAATTTATCTATTTTATTTTTTTTGTCACTTGTGCTTTTGGTATAGTATATGGGAAGGTTTTGTCTAACTCAAGGTCACAAAGACTTACTCCTACATGCATTATATTGCAAGTACATTCATTTTTATTTTGACTTTAAAATTTTTATTTTTCAATTACAGTTTACATTCAATATTATTTTGTATTGGTTTTAGGGGTACAGCATAATGATTAGTCAATAATGTACTTTACAGTGTTCCTAAGCATTTTCCTGGGTTTGTTTTTTGCTTTTATATTTAGGTCTGTGATCCATTTAGTTAATTTTTGTATGTGTTGTAAAGGAGAGGTCCAACTTTATTCTTTTGCCTGTGAGTACCCAGTTATTCCAGCACCATTTGTTGAAGACTGTTTTCCCCTTGAATTGTCTTGGCATCCTTGTCAAAATCAATTTCAGGTTTGTTTCTGGACTCTCAATTTTTTTTACTGATTATATGAGTCTCCTTATACCAGCATCACACTTTCTGGATTAATGCCACATATAGTGCTTTTTGAAATTGGCAAGTGTTAAGTCCTCTGATTTTGCTCCTTTTCAGGGTTGTTTTGGCTATTTTTGGTCTCTTGAATTTCTATATAAATTTTAAGAATAGATTGTCAATTTCTGCCAGAAAGCCATCTGGGACTTTGGTAGGTATTGTGAATTTGTAGACATCTGGGACTTTGGTAGGCATTGTGAATTAGTAGGCAATTTGAAGATTATTGCCTTCTTAACAATATTGTCTTCCAATCTATAAACATATGTCTTTCCATTTATTTAGGTTTCTTTAATTTCCACAGTGTTTTAGTCAATAGGACACACATTTGCACTTTTGTTAAAATTTATTCCCAAGTATTTTATTCTTTTGATGCTATTATAAATGAAATTGTTTTCTTAATTTTATTTTCAGAATTTTTTCATTGTTGGCATTCACTTGTTCATAGTATTCACTTATAATTGTTTTTATTTCCATAAGGTCAGTAGCAATGTTCCCTCATTCCTGACTTTAGTAATTTGAGTCTTCTTTTTCTCAGCCAGTTTAGGGAAAGCTTTGTCAATTTTGTTGCTCTTTCCATCTTTTTGGCTTAATTGCTTTTCTCTATTCTTTTTGTATTGTTCCATTAATTTCTGCTGTAACCATTATTTCTTTCCTTCTGCGTGCTTTATGTTTAGTTTGCTTGTGTTTTTCTATTGGAAGTTTAGGCTATGAATTTGAAATCCCTCTAAGCACTGCTTTGACTGAAGCCCAGGGCTTCTTTGCATTAATAAAATCCTATCATGCTCCTTTAGGTGGATTACAGTTTGAGTCTCCAAATAGCATACGGCATCGTCCACACAAATTCACAGCATCCCAGTTTCAGAAGGCCCTCCAGCACCTCCATTTTTCTCTGTCTCTCTCTGTTTTTCATTATCACATTTTTCAAAAGCAGTGTTTCCCCTTTTGAACCTAGGGTGATATACATTAGCAGTCTTTTCTGACAATGGTAGATTAGTCCAGTTCAATCTACTTGCTTTCCCAAGATCCTTGTAATCTTTTATCACACTTTCCTCTATTGTGCGTTCTAGTTCTTTTCTAGGACCCCTTTTTAGGTGTGGGATACAGAAATGGGATATGTCTTACAAAGCCTACTTTCTCCCTTACCCCTTCTAATCCAATGGCTTGATAGCCATTCTGTAAACATCAGGATAGGCTGGAATATGGTGACGTTACAATGAATCCCACTATCTCAGCGACTTAAAGCAAGAAAGTTATTTATTGCATATGCTGTGAATTGGTAGGGAATTCTGTTCATCATAGTTATTTGGGAACTAGGCCAGTGGTCGGCAAACTGCAGCTCGTGAGCCACATGCGGCTCTTTGGCCCCTTGAGTGTGGCTTTTCCACAAAATACCACGGCCTGGGTGAGTCTATTTTGAAGAAGTGGCGTTAGAAGAAGTTTAAAAAATTTGGCTCTCAAAAGAAATTTCAATCGTTGTACTGTTGATATTTGGCTCTGTTGACTAATGAGTTTGCTGACCACTGAACTAGGCTAACAAAGCATGAATCATTTTGAACATTACTAGTTGCTGTACCCGGGGGGGGGGGGGGGGGAAGAGAAATTAAATGGTTGGTTTGCAAGAGACACATATTTGCATTCAAATATCTTTGGCCAGAACTAGAAGTCAAATGGCCCCATTCAACCACAAGGAGTATAGGAAATACAATTTCACCATGTGCCCAGGGAGATGGAAAGCTAGAAGTCTCTGGTTTTATGGTATTAATGATTTTGCCAGATGGCAGATGTTGACCCCTTTGATAGGAAATGAGATCAAAGTTGGAGTCCTTCTTGGAAGGGGCTGAGGTCAAAGTTAAAGACCAGAGAGAAGGAATCTGGAAAGTTACAAAGAAATTCCACTTGTATTAGACGACCCATTCTTTTTCACCTACTGAATTTAACTGGGACTTGTTAGTTAGGCCCTTAATTATTGACACTAGAGGCCTGGTGCACGAAACTCATGCACAGGCAGGGTCCCTAGGCCTGGCCTGTGATCAGGGTTGATGGGGGCCTTCCTTCCTCTGGCTGCTGGCTGGGGCCTTCCTGCATTCCGTGCCACCCCCCGGTGGTCAGCCACATCATAGCGAGTGGTCAAACTCCCTGTCGGTGAAACTCCTGAGGGGACAATTTGCATATTAGCCTTTTATTATCTAGGATGAGCCTTTTCAACATGTCCCAGAAAAGAGGTATACTCTATCAGAACATGACTAAGCTTCAAGATATTATAAAGTAGTATGATTACATACTCATGAATTATAGTCCAAATATACATACAGTAAGAACTGTTCTTTTGAAAACAACTTTGGACAATCAAACTTTTATTCTTGCATAGCTGTTACCTAAAATATACTTAGAACCCCAATTTTAGTATTGCTTTCAGAGTGCGGTGCATCCTTTTGAATATTCTCCTTGACTAGAAGGCTTTATTGGCAAAGTTTTATTAGGTACCTTTAATATGTCAGATATTATACTAGATGCTGGATATTTAAAAATGTGTAAATCACAAGCTCTTGAGGAACTATGTCAGGTGAGAATGGAAGCTAAATAGCCCATAATAGTAATACTCTTAGTAATGGGGGAATATGAATTCTAGCTGCTCACTGAAATTTGGAAAGGAGAAGAAAACAAATTACATCCATATATAATGCACAAGAATTGCTATGTATACAACAAGAGCATGTCGATAAACATCTGACTCATGATGAACTTGGAAAATACCCAGAATTCCAATCAGATGGCTAGATATAACTTTAAACAGGCAGAACTAGAAAATGTGATAATAAAGAAATCTGAGATATTTCAATTTCTCAGGAACAAAATGTGCAATTTATGTGAGTTGTCCAGCAGGCCCAGAAGTTGTCAGGTACAGGGACTCGGTTGTGCTTTGCGGTGTCATGGAGAAGGGCTGGTTCCCCTGCCCCACCAACACCTGGATAAAACACTCCGAAGAACAACTTTCTCACTGTGTTGACTCTATGCTCACCTGGCATCTTTCAGGGGATCCAGTCTCTTTTCCTAGATATCATGGCACTGGAAACCTTAGTCGTTGGAAAGCAGATAGGGTTAGATACAGTATCTACATAAAACAAAAACTTCAAAAGGCAAATCAAAGTTGAAGCTGCTAATATGACTAGAGAAACTGCTTGATAGTTTCTGAAACACATTACTCAAATTCAAGCTCTGTAATAAATTATTAGCGAAAAATAATCCCAATAAACAGTGACCGTGGGTTGGGAGGTAGGAAAAAGGATCCTCCTCCACTGCGTGTTGGAGTGGAAAGTGGTCGCCTGGAGCGCGCAGATCCTCCTGACGGAAGATCCTAGAGAAACTGGCCACAGCAACAAATTACGCAAAACTGAGTGGCTTAAAACAGTAATAAACCTTTATTATCTCATCTTTTTTTGTGGGTCAGGAATTCAGGAGTGGCTTAGCTGGGTAGTTTTGGCTGAGGGTCTCTTGTGAAGTTGCAGTCAAGATGTCGGTGGGGGCTCCAGTCATCTGAATGTCTGCCTTGGGCTGAAGGGTCTCCTTCTAAGATGCCACAGTCACATTGTTGGTGAGCTGGTGCTAGGTATTGGCTGTCCCTTAGGGGTGCTACAACGTCCTTACAATACAGTATAGTTGGCTTTACCCAAGGATATCTTATTTTTTAAATTTTTAAAAAACGTTTTTATTGATTTCAGAGAGAGGAAGGGAGAGATAGAAACATAAATGATGACTCTCATCATCAATCAGTTGCCTCCTGCACTTCCCCTACGGGGGATTGAGCCCGTAATCCAGAGCATGTGCCTTGACTGAGAATCGAACTGTAACCTCCTGGTTCATAGGTTGACATTCAACCACTGAGCCACACTTGCTGGGCAGGGTATCTTATTTTTAAAAGAAAATGATCACTCTTGAAAAATCGTTCTTTTGTGTGTGTGTGTTTTATTTCTCAGTATGAGCCTCTCAAACACCAGACGTTATCATCAAATAAGCCACTTGTATACCATCTAATATAAACTAACATAAGCATGTATCATCCCTAAGGCAAAAAGCCCTCATGAAGAAGACTCCCCATGGAGCATCTGGCGGTTTTATAAACACAAAACCACAGCCTTTACTCATAGCACCACCTTGTTTCCTGCTCCACATGGTATTTTCTGATTAAGCACCAGCCCCTTAAGGCATCACCGCAATATGTGGTTAACAGAAACTGACATATTTACACAATAACAGCTGATTTTTATGTAAGTCTTCACAAACAGTCTAGGGATTTTGGAAAATACTCTGTGGCTTTGAAGCATTTTCAAGTTAGGAATATTTTCTTCCAAACTTTTCTATTCTCCCTTCACCATTAAAAGCCATTGCCTAAGGACTTGACCTAAGGGCCCCTCTGCACTAGGCAACAAGCTCCACACGGCAGCGCCGGAGCCCAGCAAGGTGTCACGTCACTTTTCATGAGTGCTGCACTTCGTGTCTCCTGACTTATTAGACTAATTTATATGATCGAAATTTCTTATTGCTCATGGGGTTATATGTCTACCAACAGAGACATTTATCAGAACAACACCTTAAAGTTTATTTTAATATTTTCATATTGAAAATGTAAAAAACCAACAACCACACAAAAAAAACGTGGTCCAGAGTTTCAGAGAATCATGAAAGTTCTATCACGTGACTTAATACCGACCCACCTTCCCCCAGCTCAATGTTCTTTGAACCACACTCTGCTGCTCCTCCCTTATGATTCTATAAAAATCAAATTTAAATTAATTGTTTTTTAAAAGACTATATTTTCAGATTAAGAAAAACTAAAAACTAGTTTGTAAAAGTCTTTATTGTATCCGTGCCACACATAGTAGTGAAAAATAACACTCCTAAAAAAAAGAATGCTACCTTTTCCACAACATTTTATTTTAAATAAAACTTCAAGTACTCTTACATAGATACAAAAAAAAGTCTGATCTATTTGCCTCCAACAGGCCACCACAACACACAGTAGATAAAACACAGTGGTTACAAATGTCTTTTAAATTTATTTCTGAGGCAAGGCAAATGGGAGGGAAATGTTTCTATGAAAAAATACTGTGTGTGTAGGAAATTGTCACAATTTTATTCCACATGGATACAAATGATTATACTTTAATTTAGGCCCTGGTGGCTTAAAATTATATAACAAAATAGAAAAAATGGAAAACTAATATCCCCTACACCCTGTTTCAAAGGCAGGCACTACCAAGATCAAGGAGACGCCACAGTGTTGGTAGAGGATAATTACTGTACAAGCTGTAGAGCTGTAATTACCTTCAGACTAAAATAAAATGCTACAGTCCTTCTAAGGCATAAACAATAATGTCTGCAAACAATATATACACATAATACATATTTAAAGCAAGACTCAATATAAACAATAATGAACAGTATATACATGTCAACTTTTCTTCACTGTCTTGAAATACAATTTAACTACACAAGTGATGCAGCAACATATATATATATATATAAATGTACTTGTAACTCTACAGTAAAGTTTATTTTTGGTGCTTTTATAGCACATCAGTGTAAACAGTTTAACTTGGCTTTGTTTTATATTTTAAAACATTCCTTGTTGTATTTTCAAGATTTAAAGCAATTTACTAGTTCTTCCTTTTCACAGAAAACGAAGATTCTGGATGTGGTTTAATCATAAATAATTCATAAAATTAAATACATTCACTAAAAAATAAACTACAAAGTAAAAAAATGAAAAATAGATATTTATTGAGAGGGAAAGGAGAACCATTTCCCACGTTAGAGCTCTGGTGTTGAATATTCAGTGCGATTTGATATATTTTAATTGCTATTGCACTATAACACCCTTTCCTTTGAAAATTCTTTGGGTGTGCTTCCCTGTTCTACCTAAATTAGCTGATAAATCACACAAACCAATAACCAAGGGCCTTGGTTGTTGTAGGAGTGAAGCCTTTAAAAATGGTATCATTCTTCTGATACTTTTTTTTTGTGATACTTATTTTAAGGAAAAAAAGTCATTATATATGTGCCTTGCACATTTATGTAAATTCAGTTCACATTGCTGGTCTCATTTGTCCTTGTTTAAAAGGAAAAAAAAGAGAGAGAGAGATTATAACTTCAGCTCACTTTGAAAGTATCTGTCCACTTTTTTTCAAAACACTTTCTCATACTGTGGCCAGCTCTGCCTATGTCAGAATCATCTTCATTAAATGTTTCACAGTTGTCAAACACAAGCCTGACATCCAGAGCAAAGGACTCAGGGCTCGGATACCTGAAAGAAAACACATGATTTAGAAGTTGCTTTGTTTTGTAACCAAATGAAGAGGTAATAAAAGGTAAAATAAAAAGGAAAACTGAAAGGGAAAAGAAAAAGATTAGGATACCTGCATTTAAAGTGATAGAAAACATATTATACCCGCTTATACATGGAATATGTAAAATAATTGCATGTGGTCTGAACCACATAGGATTTAAAGACAGATGAAATGGAAAAACAGATTTCTCTGAAAAACAAGATAAATTTCAACTTACTAGCATTTTCCCCACATCCAATTTCCTGGTTTACCTATATCACAATTCTGTTATAGGACTCATCCCATTTGATTCATTTATTAACACCCCTGACCAACCGTATCGCTCGTAGAACCCCTATTGTTCACATTCAAATACTTACGTGCACTAGATATAAGTGCTTCCTATGCACTGTCAACATTGTACTTGCCCTGTGGCTTCTACATACATCCCATTTCTCTTCTTCCCTCTTTAAATATGCTCTTTTTGCTCAAGTACTGGAAGTGTGATGATCCAAAAAAAGCAAAAAAGCATGTGCTGCCCCTTCACCCAAGATAGCATGATGAGGAACTGGCTTTCAAAAAGCAACATTGTCCCCGGCAATGGAGGAAGCCAAGCTTTCCACACACCCTGGCTGGCCCAGGCCTCAAAAAAAAAGCAACATTGTGGCTCAGTAAAAGAAGGGCACAGAGTGGGGTAGCTCTTTTAGCGGGATAGCCCACTTCTCTTTTTCTGTACGAACATGAGGAAGAGAACACGAAAATGAATGAATCTGCCTGAACTTATTGGTAAGAAAGGAGTGGTTTGTTTCAGGGCTTATGGAAATTCAAATTTAAATGAATTCCAACTTATGATAAGCCAGTACTAAGATAACTTTCCCATCATAAATACCTTTGCAACACACACTAAAGCTCTGAGCAACCTGATAAAAGTGGAGGTATTTTTTTGATGAAATAACTTGTACAGTTTCCACTCCCTCCTTCTTTTATTATGTGCAACAATAGAAGAAGTAGAATTTCTTTTTCTGTAATGAGCTCACAGAGTTAATTCAGGCCTTATTTATAACCTTATCCATTTCCTGTTCTTCTTGCAATTATTATTTTTTATTGAGGTGAAATTCACATAACACAAAATTAACCACTTTAAGGTAGACAATTCAGTAGCATTTAGTACATTCACAACACTGTCCTATCACCACCTCTATCTAGTTCCAAAACACATTGTCCTTTAAGCAGTCTCTCCCCATTCCTCCCTATTCCCACCTCCAGGCAAGCACCCATCTGTGCTCTGGAAATTTCTTATAAATGGAATCATATAACATGTGTATAATTCGTATACAACAGTTTAAAGCTGCTTTGAGAAATACTTATCTCTGTAGGCTGTTCCTTACCATAGGAAAGGTTAATGATTAATGCTGGGGAGACTGAGATCCCGGAGAGAATTCTAGGCGATGTTCGGAGTGAGATAAAGGCAACCCCACTCTGTGCCCTTCTTTTATAGAAGAATGGGCGCTGACGAAACCCAGCAGTTTTCATTAAAGTAGGCCCTTGCAGGAACCCTCTCTGTTCTACCCACTTCTAGTTTTGAAATATGAAATACTGTTTGCGGGTTTTGGTTCCAACTCATTAGATTGGGTTTAACTGAACAACTCACGCTGGAGGAGACTGAATCCACTGAATCTTGCCTCCCTCACAGCTGGCATCACAAACAGGATTGGAACAGACTGTTTCTCTGCCTGCCTCCGCGTGATCTCCTCCACTCACCAGGATTCATTCTCAAAAGGGAACTTCGATTATATAGCTCTTTTGGTAACTTTGTCTTAATGTGTAAGTCTGTTTGTTTTGGAGGTTTGGAGGTTGAGGTTCATCCTCTCCAAATTCAAAGAATCATGGACGATAAAGTCATGAGTTACTTTAAACATGGTCAAGTCTCCCTGTGTACATACATCTTGTCTTGGCATGGTGATTATAAAGTCCATTGTACTACCCCCTAAACACCCAATTATAGAAAAAGCAAGATCACTAGTCCCAATCTATACAGCAGCTTTTGCTGTTTGGTTCACATTAGAACCAATAGTTTTAATAATTATAAATGTTTTATGAGTTTATAGTGTTTTCTGGGCAGGTCCTTCCTATAATTAAAAAACAACAATCCTTTGAAAGACTGACATTTCAATCTTTAAAGAAATAAAGTAGTCATTTGGTCAATCTAATAAATCCTTTTATATGAGAGGGACACTCATTATCCGTTAAGCTCTGCTCAACTCTTCTAAATTGAATGTAAATTATGGAGCACGGTGATTTTCACCAAAGGAATGCCAGGAAGAACTAAATAATATATAAGAATGAGGATCATAACAACAATTATAATTACACTACAATTTGTAGTTAAAGTTCCTTCTTTCTCCATATATCCTGTGACTTTGCCAGAAGTGATGGGCACGAGCTACATTAAGCTAAACCGCGATATGGGAAGAAAGGGAGCAGGGAAGGGGTAACAAAAATACAGCTCATAGACACTGGCCATGCACATGTGGTTGCCTGCATGTGGGCTTGTTCTGTCAAGTGAACAGCCTCATTCTTGTGGCTCCAAGATGGGCCAGCCTCAAGAGCTAGTTAAATTCCATTAACAGTTGCTACTCTCTGGCAGGAGTCTGAGGTGGTCTAAGATCATGAACTGTGGCCAGCAAGTTATTCTTCAGACAGGGTCACAAAGAGAATATGGTAGAGAGGAGCAAATAATAGTTTTGTTCCACACTTAAAATACTTATTTTTGGAATCCTCCAACAATTCATAATTAAGTTTTAATACTTAAATTTTCTAATGATCTTCTATCTCGACATGTAATAATCTGACAACATTACAGGATCAATTTTTATTAAATCCACATGAGACCTTGTCAACACTCCACTGATGCCCAAAAGAAGCTCCAGCTCACACATTACTCACTTACTGTGGGAGGCTTCCTCCATACTTTTCTTCTCCTCCCAGGTGGAGTTCAGTGCCCTTCTAATGTCAAAAGCAGCTTTATCACACTCCTTTTTAATTGTTTAAATAATTGTGATTGACCTATCATCCATACCATATCACCCTAACCCAGTGATGGGCAACCTTTTGAGCTTGGTGTGTCAAACTTCGCCAAAAAACTGAGCATAACTCGGTAGTGTGTCACTTTGAGGAAAAAACATTATTTTGCAAATGTTTCATCCTCGGCATGAGGCCGCCTCAGCGGCCGTGTGTCATCAAAAATGGCTATGTGTGTCAGTGCTGACACGCGTGTCATAGGTTCGCCATCACTGCCCTAATCAAACAACAACAACAACAACACACACACACACACCCTCCAAAGAAGTCAGGGCTTCTATCTTTGCTGTAAGTTAATGTATTTTTGGCTCAGTAGAAAATTATCTAGCAATATCAAGCATTCAATAAATATTGAACTGAAATGGTTTACTTACTGTCCACTACTTAATTTCTCTCTAATTGTGGAAAAATCCATAGGCTTCTTTATAACTTTCTTATAACCAGGAACAAGTTTCAAGTTTACAGGAAGTAGAAAAGGCCATGCATCCTCATGAGTTTCCATTTCAGTGAGGATCATACTAAAGAGAACAATGTTTGCAATCAATATCTACGCTGTAGAATTATCTGTTTTCATTAGATACAAATGTAGCTTTTATAGTCTTTCAAGAAAAACAATGCAAATTGATTTATTAAAAGAGGTAAAAGAATACATTTACTTGCACTATAGATTTTTATATTTTCCTATTTATACAAATTGTGAGAAGTTCTCTAAACAAATAAAATGGGGTTATCATGAATATGTAGTGCATAGCAACTGAAATAATACCTGCAAAGAGCTAGGTCCTTGGATTCATCTTGTTTAGGTTTCTTAATAGAAGCAAAGCTTTCTTGCTTTGACAAGTTCATGGAAGTGCTTTCCTCCATCTTCCTCTTTTTCAGGTCTTTGTTTCCTCTTTTCAGTGAACTGCTTGCAGATGCAGAGTCTTCATCTTCAGTATCCCCTGTCAAAGGTCCTTTCTTTGCTTTCTTTGAATCACTAGTCTTTTTTCCTTTGACATGAAGTTTTTTGAATTTTAGAGTTTGACCACTCGCCTTTAATTTAAAAAGAAAATAAAAGTAAATGAGGTATAATAAAAAGATGTAGGAAGTTAATAATTTTATTATTTTCAAAAGAGATCTACAAATTTGTTCTCTTATAAGGCTGAAACCTAATAAACCTGAAAAATCCACCCTAAGAAATCTTAAAATGTGAAGACACTGATCTCAGGGTAACCCACCTTTACTACAGAACTTATCAGCAGCATTCCTTTAATTTAGATCACTCCACTCACTTGTTTAAAGATACAAAAAGACTATTATTTATTTATTTATTTAGTTAGTTAGTTAGTTATTGATTTTAGAGAGGGAGAGAGAGGGGGAGAGAAACACCAGTGATGAGAAACATTGATGGGCTGCCTCCTGCATGCCCTCCACGGGGATCGAGTCTGCAACCCAGGCATGTGCCCCAACCTGGAACCAAACTGTGACCTTCCGGTTCATAGGTCAACGCTCAACCACTGAGCCACATTAGCCAGGCCAAAAGTACTGTCTTTTAAGCACAATATAATAAAGAACAAAGATGAATAGAAATAAAAATATAAAGCACAATATAATAAAGAACAAAGATGAATAGAAATAAAAATATAAAGCTTGCTAATAAGAAAGTTGAAAAGGTAATTAGAAAGCTAGGCCAAGACATAAAAAATAGCTCATGAAGTACCCAATAGAGAAAAAGTCCTGTGTAAGATCAAATCTACTGGAAATAGATTTTATTTTTCTGGATAAAGAAAAAAAATGCATTTGCTATAAGAAGTCCACAAACTGTGGTTCTGAGGTATGAGCCAAGAAGTAGTGAAGGCTAAGGAAGAAAAAGAAAAGAAAAGATGTCTGTTTTGAGGAAAACAATAAAGAAATATATAAGAGATTATATTTGGAATCAAAGCATGTAAATTCCAGCTAGGACTCTGTCAGTAACTAGCTATGGGACTTCGTACAAAAGTATGTATAAGGCCCTGTTTTTCTCATCTATAAAATAAGGTGAACAACACAATTGGTAAGGTCATTCAAACTCTCAAATTACATGAAAGAAAATCTCAATGTGGCCTTATGCAATCTAACTGAAAATGCAGGCAGTGAATTGATGTAACCATGAACCCCCCTAACACAATTTAGAAATAGAAAAATAAGATGGAATTTTGAGTTGAATATTATAATATACATAACATATCAGAGAAAAGTGATATGCAAAATCACTGGTAATGTATGGGCTTTGTTTTGATTTTCCACAATAGTGTTTACACTCTTTTAAAAAATTATTTCATCTTTTACCCAGACTGTTAAGAAGTCTTAGAATGCAGAGCCAATATTTAATCTAGCCATAATTTAAAGTTGGCTGTATTCTTGCAATAAATTTGGCCAGAAACATTTCTTTGTAGTTCATATCAATTTTTTTGAGAATTTCATGATCTCTTCTAGCAGCACTTTTTGAAAAATTGCTCTTAATCAAGCAATTAAAAATATTTGGTTCTAGGGAACACTTTGTAAAGTATATGATTGCTAACTGCTGTGCTGTACACCTGAAACTAATACAAAATAGTGTTGAATGCAATCTGTAATTGAAGCATAAAATTAAAAATATATATATTTAGTTCCCTAATGGTGGCTAAAAGTATAGTTGAGATATTTTAAATTACTAAAATAATAAGGCAAACCATAAAACTAACACCTTCTTGATACCATAGCAAATAATCACTAACCTCTGTCACTAGCTGAAATAATTAAAATGTTTTACTAAGTCTCTTATCCAATAATTTATTAATTTTTATTCACAAAAATCTTACAGTTTTCATATAACACTGAGCTTTTAGCACTCTGAAATAATAAAAAAGAGAATGTTTACTATAATGAGAAAAGACCATTTAATGAAGATTAAATTAAATTACACTGAATAACTAAGATTAAATTAAGTTGGATTGAATAAAAACCAACAAAATTTCATAAATTATGGCCCAAAACTTCTAGTTCCTATTTGAACTAAAATATTATTTGGGATAATTTTCTAAGAAATTAATATAGTAAAAAAAAACAACACATGAAATTTAAACCACAGAAGCAAAAGACTTTTTGATATTAAAAAAAAATTAAATCTCTGTGTTTTTCTTTAATAAATAATGTTTATCAGCTTACCACAATAGACCATGCACATATACATACTTTCAAAAGTAAGCTTTTATACTATTACTCTGTTACCTGATTACTTTGTTCTGAGACAGAGATGCCCCCTAACCTACCATTCTCTCTATCTTGTTAAGAACCCAAATTCAAAAAGGAACTTCAGTATGTCTTAAGCAGAACCTATCGAATTACACACTCAAGAGCACATTTCTATTATGTCTGTCTATTTATACATCAGAAGTTGTGAACTGGTGGTTCACAGGCTATAAACAGCCCAGTCCATATGTTGTTTGGCTCATATAATGCTTGTGGAAATTCTGAATTTATAGCCAACACTTAATATTTGGGCAGACATGCATAAAAATTCCTAATCATGAAATACTTGTAGATCCTGGAACACTGGCACACAGGTCTATATGACAACAATTGGCTGGGGTTGAGTGGTGACTGTCCTATTTAAATGAGGGCATGACCTTCCTGTCTGCCACAGTCCCAGCCCTTTTGTGTCATTTGCCTGGCTTTCGTAGGTAATGCAATTTGAAACTTGTATGTGTGTGTGTGTTCATGAGTGTGTATCAATATGTATATGTTTACACACATCTATTTGATTCTGTGATTACGTATAAGTACAATAAAGCATCTGTGTATATATTGGCATATACATACATACACACGGAGAAAAAATACTTAATCACAATGATGCATGCAGAAATAACCATTTGAGAGTATAGTATAAATATTTGTAAGTGACAATGAATTACTGGAAAGATATTTTAAAACCTTAATTTCAAATCCTTATATCAAAATCAAATGCTCCTAATGTTTTTTATTGATTTAAAAACAACATCTAATTCACTATATTTAAAAAACAAAAAAAGCAGTGGCTTAGAAAGCTGCATTTACTTAGAAGCGTTTGGACGAGATCATAAAACTTCTGTCTCCTTTGGTGATTGATAGCCAAAATTCTAATTTAAACACATTTACTGAAAACAAAACCTCCTATAGCTTATCAGATGATAGCTCTAACACTTAAAACAGTGACTTGTTAATAATTCATATAGTATTAAGGAAACTATGTATAAATTGACAGTTATAAAATGAAAAAAAACAGTTTATGTACAATCAGTGAAGATAATTATTAGGTTACATTTAACTATATATATAAAAGCCTAAGCGACCGTTAAGACCGAACGACTGGTCGACCAAACAACCGGTCAACTGGTCACTATGATGCACACTCACTACCAGGAGGCATATGCTCAATGCAGAAGCTGCCCTCTGGTGGTCAGTGCTGCCCTCTGGTGGTCACAGCCAACCTCCCCCTAGCTGGCTGGCCAACCTCCCTCAGTCCCTCCCTGCTGCTGGCTGGCCCTAATTGGCCCCGATTGGCCCTGATCACTGACCATGCCGAGGAACTCTACCCATGCACAAATTTGTGCACCAGGCCTCTAATATATAATAAAAATGATCAAGTAATAAGAAATAAAAAAATGCCATTAGTAGTGAAAATGAGGCCATGTGGGACCCTCTGCTATTTTGCAAAATACAGTTTAACATAAACATGTTGCAGACATTTGAAGTTATTAAAACTTTCACACCCATGACCGTATTTGGTCCTCACAAATTACCATAAAGCAGATACTGTCCCTTTTTACAAATGATAACCTGAAGCTAAGAAAGCACTCTAATGTTGATAGATCAGGAAGGTGAGAAAACAAGCAAAAGAGACTGAAAAGGAGCAAAGGCAAGAAAAAAACCAGGTGAATGTGGGTTCCTGGAAGCCAAGTGAAAGCAGGGTTTCAAGAAGGAAGGAGTGTTCCTCTCTAGCAACCGTACCTGCTAGGTTGGGGAGGCCTAAGCACTGACCACGGAGTTGAGCAATGTGCACGTTACTTGTTCTGTGATAACAACAATTTTGGAGAAGCCGTGGAGGTGAAAATCTGACTGGAGTGGATTCAAGACTGAATTGAAGGAGAGACATCGGAGAGAACCAGGACAGAAAACACTAGAAGTTTTACTCTAAAGGGAAAGGGAGAACTGGGGGAGTGGACCAAGAAAGGAGTGAGGCCAGAAAGGGGGTTTTGTTTAGTTTTCTTAAGGTGGGAGAAATAGTAGCATATTAGTAGGCTGATACAAGAACTCTGTGGAGAAAGAGAAATTGATGATGGAGAAGAGAGAGTTGCTGGAGCCATACTACTAAGGAAGTGAGAGGGGATGGGATCTGAGGCACAAGTTGGCTCATCTGGGGCATTAACAGCTCCATGGCAACAGGAGAAAAGGTTGAGTATGTGAGCCCAAATACAGGAAGGATGGTGGGTGTGTTAGGTGGTGAATCCTTGAATATTTTCTTCTAATGGCTTCCATATTTTCAAGTGAACTTGGAGTAAGGTCATCAAATGAGAATAAGAATGGAGACAGGACCAGAGGTAAATCAGCATGCAGCATTAAAGGCCCCCTTAATGCCTTCAATTTAAAGGACTGGGTGTGTGTTTTCTAGCCATATTCAGATTTAAAGGAGCAGATGCTGGAGAAGTCAGGAGAGTTGGATTAGCCAGAATGCTGCTTTTACTAAGTGAGAGAGAGGCAAAGGAGCCACAGTTGGACGCTATGAGTATGATAATGGGATACTGTCACATTATAAGCTGGTTAGGAGGAAAGAGAGGACACGAAATGGGAAAGGGACAGTGAAAAGGTATTAAGATAAATAAATTGAAGGTTCTGGTTGAAATAAAAGAATTGTTGGAGTGTTAGAGAGGGTGGACTGGAAAGAAGGAGGAAGTGGACAGATGGATGTTTGGAATTGAGTTTATGAAGAGGCAGTATTACTGGTAATTATTAGGTGAAGAGATTAAACAAGAAAGAGAGTGACTGAGGTAGGGAACACCTAGCAGAAGCTGGCCCTCCCTGCATGCTGACCATTTCATACTCATTGCTCTTTACTTTATAACTCTAAAACCCATTTTTCCTATTTTGTCAAATTGCTTCTCTTGAATCAATTATGAGAGTTCAACGGTTTTTAATTTAAATGTGATTGGAGAGTGACTTAAAAATGCATATGAACTAGCAATTCTATTCCTACGTATACACCCAAGAGAAGTTAAAACATGTATTCATACAAAAACTTGTGTATGAATGTTCATAGCAGCATTATTCGTAACAGCCAAAATATGGAAACAACCAAAATATCTATCAACTGATGAATAGAGAAACAAAATGTGGTATATCCATACAATGGAATATCATTTGACATTTAAAAAGGAAATACTGATACATCCTAGGACATGGAAGAACCTTGAAAATATTGTGTAAGTGAAAGAAGTCAGACACAAGGGCACATATTACTTGATTCCGTTTATATGTAATGACCAGAAAAGGCAAATCCATAAAGTTAGAAAGTAGGTAAGTGGCTGCCTAAAACTGAGGGGATAAGAGGGATGGGGAATGACTGCTAATTGATATAAGGATACTTTTTTGGGGTCATGAAAATGTTCTGGAGTTAAACAGTTAAATGTTCCAGTGATGACTGTACAATTCTGTAAATATATGTAAAAACCCCCCAATGAATTGTATACTTTAGGAAGATGAATTTTATGGTATATCAATTATATCTCAAAAAATTCCCATAAAACTCTGCAATTAACACAAATAAACTCATAGATACAGACAACATATTGGTGGTTACCAGAAGGGATGGGGAATGGAGGGGAGGGAGAAATGGATAAAAGGAGACAAATATATGGTGACAGAGAGAAACTAGACTTTTGGTGCATACAAATATCTCTCTATATAAAAGCCTAAGGGACCGTTACAGCAGAATGACTGAACGACCAGAACAACCAGTCACTATGATGGGTACTGACCACCCCAATCACCTGATCGGTGCCTGCCAGCCAACCTCCTGGTCTCTCCCCTCCACTGGCAGGTGCCAATCGCCTGATGGGGAACAGGGAACCAGGGGTGGGTGGCAGTGGATGCAGTGGTGCCAGGCTGAGGCGGGTGTGGGCAGGGGACGGGGTGGCTGCCAGCAGCCAGGGTAAGGAAGGCCCTGGCCGGCCAACCTCCCGGACCCTGAGGCTTTTGAAAAACCTCTTTCTGGAGAGGCTTTTCTTCCCGCCCCGCCCCCGCCCAGCCGTGCGGGGGCGGGGGGCACTAGCCATGGGGCCACCTGCCATGGAGCCACCTAACCTCTCCCTGCACCCGATCAGATTGAGTCTGGCACATGGTGGGGTGGAACATCCCGAGCCGCTGCCCACAGGCGGGAAGCTGATGGGGGTGGGGCGTGGATGTAGGGGCCTCAGAGCTGGACCACCCGGCCCCCAGCACGCTCTCTGCCTGGAGGCGTCCAGCTGCAGACCTCCGACCCCATTAACTGGGTCAATGGTGGGGTGGAAAGCGACCCGGGAGGGTGAGGAAATGAAACTTGGGGCGAGTACCACGGGTGCAGTCCCCATGACCTTCCCCTCCCAGGATAATGCTGCGCTCCCTACCTCCCACGCACCAAGAGATAAATGTGGATTCGCAAGGAGGCAGGCCCCGGAGGAGCTTCAGCTGGGGGACGAGAGGAGTTACTTCTGACACCCCACCCTTTGCTTTGAGGCTGCATTCTCCTTCCCTAACACATGTTGCTTAAGTGCACGATGGTTTGTGTTTAGACATGCGATAAATGTGGGGAAAGCAAAGTTTTGTGCTTTAGAATAAAAGAGCCTGGAGTCTTTGGGGGGTGTCTGTCTGTCTGTCTCTCTCTCTCTCTACACACACACACTCACTCCTTCCTCCCCTCTTCCCTGGCCTGATAAATCTTCATGCAGAAAGTTAACCCCACCTTCTCACTGGAGTGGCCTCTGTTTTGTTTTATTCTCTCACAAGGTTTTTTTCTAACCTCTAAACAGGCAGTCAGACATCCCCCGAGGGGTCCTGGATTGTGAGAGGGCGCAGGCCATGGCTGACGGACCCTCCCCCCCTGCATGAATTTCTTGCACCGGGCCTCTAGTTGAATCATAATGTTACACACCTGAAACTTATAAAACGTTATTAACCAATGTTACCTCAATTAAAAAAAAAAAAAAAGGTTTAGTTTTCATTGATCTTACCTTAGCAATGCAAGCTGGACAAAACCAGTCCCCATCTGGTATAGTTGTTATCTTGGGTCTATGGCAGTAGGTGTGACAGCCTTTGTCACAGCCGTCACAAAGGAGGAGCAGTTCTTCATTATCTCCCTTTCGACAGATCTGGCAGTACTATAATACATGGAAAAGCATTTAAAATTAGCACTCTGCTATGAATAATACTTACTGGGATATTAAACAAACCGTCATTCCTAGTTTACATTAGTAATGAACATTCCGCTTGCTAACAAATATATAGTAGCCATACACATCTATGTATCTCTCGTTACACAGATATGGACCACATGACGGGTGAGCAGTTCAATTGGGGTAAATGCACATTTCAGGTACACTGCAAAGAACAAAGCTAGAGGTCGGGTGCCTGCACACACTTCAGAAGCATGTACACATTAACATATGAAATAATTAACATGACATCGGAGCACATAAAGCAATGAATAGCTTTAATACATGATGTTTTAATTTTTTAATATATTTCATTTTTTGCTTATCTTAGCATCCTCATGATATCCTGAGAAAGAAATAAGAGTTAATTTTTAAGAACAAAATTAGGTTAGCATTAGTATCAGAATTATACATAATATATATAATTTTAAAAAGTCCTTATATTTCTACTAAAGTATCCATCTATATTTTATAATTGATTAAAAAATGGGTCCAAACTAGGAAACTTTGGGAATCAATCCAAATCAAACATGTGTCACAAATGTAGAAAATGAATCCTACAGAATGATTACTTAGGGGAAAAAAATCATACAATAAATTAAAGAATTTAAGAGGTCATGATTTTTTTTATAGAACTAAAAATAAATTATTTCTTCTGTTAAAAAAGCTTCTAATACCATTAAGAATTTAACATATATAATACATATTCTGTATAACAAGTTTCACAAAGGAAAAGAAGGAAAGTTAGACAAGTAAAACTTTTAAGATGACTTTGAAAAATGTAAGTACTAACATTATATTTTGACATTTAGTTTATATCTCGTCATAGTAGAAAATGTCCTGCAACCAATATATTTAAAATGAAAATACTTAAACTATAAATCATTTATACTGATGTATAATTATGTATTTATGTACTCTTAAAAACAAAGTAGCTTAACTGTTCAAACTTCATTTTTTATTCTCAATACAATTAATCAATTTGGGAAAGACTAAAATAAGTCTTATATAACTCAATATATACATCAATGATAGCTTAAGAATCTTATTAAAAAGGCAGACATACATTATTTAACTTAACAAATATCAAATACAGTGTGTCCCCCCAAAAAATGCATGCACATTTTGAATAATTATTAATTCCAATTGGTTAAAGCTGAAAAGAAACATCAATTGAGCTATCGGCTATTAAAGTATGTATACAATATTTTTGGTACACCGTATATATGTAATATATATAATACTAAAATTGCATGTGTACTAAGAGCAAAAGCAGTAGTTTAATGTTGCAAGAGTATTTATTTTATGACCTTACCTAATACCACATTGTTTAATACCTAAAGACGGTGCTATTTTTCCAAGTTTGAGTTACATTTTTAAAACTTCTATTGCAAAAATATTCACTGAGAAATAACATTTGGAAGGTTATATTTAAATCACTATAACTAAAATTTAAAAATCAGATTAATGAACATTAAATTCTCACTATTTTCTACAATAGATAACTAAAAATACCATAAAGTCCGTTTCACATCTCACATTTATGTTTAAAAATAATTTTTTTCTGGCAATTATTAAGAAAGGGTGACAGATATTAAGCTCTTAACACTTTCAAAAAATCACAGTAATAATAGCTCACAATATGTTAGAACAAGTGTATTAACATTTGGTTTTAACTTCCTTGCTCCTAGAGCAAAATATAGTAGACGTTGCCTTTTGTTTAACATTAACAATAACATAAAGCACACTGTGGGCAGGATTATCTGGAGATAAATTACAACAGCTTCTTCCATCCTGGTAAGCTTTGTCTCTAGCAAAGAAGGTATATCTAAAGATATCGAGCACTTTGACATTTTGTTATGACTTATTATGAAGATTATTATAGGTACTGTTACATTTCTAATTAAAGGTTACAAAGTGTTCGTTAATCTTTGAATATGAGATTCTGCCTTCAATTTAAGATAATTTCATAGCAAGTAATGTATTGTTAAGCATTAAAAAAAGAAATGAAGATTATTAGAGATGGAGTTATATAATGATAAATGTATGTTAATATATGGTAAAGGTTTATGAATTTGCAAAAACTGAAATAAAGCTTTAGACAGCAGAAAGTAAGTATACTAACATAAAGGCAGATTTTGGTACAAGTTTTGGGTTTCTGTGTATAGGTTATAACAAAACTGACCACATCGGGATGACAGTTTTGGAACAGATTAGAAAAATAACTATACGAAATTCATTTTGATGTAGCAATTCAATCTTTTTTATTAATTATAGCCTAGATTTCACCAAATATATTTGAGTACATGACTTTAAAACTGACTTTAATGCTAATTTTGTGAAGAAAAAATTTTACCTAGCAAAAATGCTAGCAGATGAACTTAACAATGCCTTAAAATTTACGATAATTATAATCTAGGTTGGGAAAGACCTAAATTTGAGAATATCGTGAAAACTACAGACTCATTATTCCATGGACATTTTAGGAAGAAGTAGAAAACCACAGAAGAAACCAAATTTATTCGTAAAGAATGAATAAGGCCTTGAGTAGTCTAAGCATAGAGGTAAAAATGAAGAATGCTAAATTATTTAAGGATCATTTCTTTTCTTTGGGAAATGATTACTTTAAGCAAATGCTTAACAACAAATCTTGACAACAAATCTCATATATTTAAATTTTAAAGGAAACCTGTAATTCAGAAGCAAATGTTAAGCTAATTAGTAAAAGTCTACATATACTAGGTATTTCTATATATGATATATAAGAGGCAAAAGGGACATGTACATGATTTAAAATGATATCTTTCTGGAAAATATATGAAATATAGCTTTTATTTTGAACACATAGCATTTGGTGCCTGGTACAAAACAGGCCACTATCTCTCTATCCCTCTCTTCCTCTCTGAAATCAATAAAAATATAGGTATTTTTTAAAAAAGATCTATTCTTCAAGTCATCTATACCAGAGGCCAAATACATATCAGTGCACGAAGGAAGAGTTCTCTGCTTATATTTACTTCTCTAAGTATTTCTTAGGATTAAAAAATGAAAATTGATAGAAATATAAAGACATTTTAGGAATGCAATGAATGTAGTTACCAACTGGAATGTTTACAAGAGTGGAAGGATCTTCAAATATTTAGATTAACAACTATTACATTGACAGAATATAGAAGACAACTTCAGCAAGAGTTATAAACAATATTCAGCAGAGGGATAATCAAAAAAGAATACATTTGGTAGGTTCCTTCAGAAAGCTCAAAATAAGGAAGAAAGAGTCAAACTATGCAGAATAAGAATGAGCAAACTCTCAAGTACAGCATACATTATTTTGAAAATAAGTAATGTACAATTAAGGAAGATCTGAAGATTGGAAAAAATAGGACAAAGTAAATTAGTTATAGTATTTCTTAAATGAAAACACTTACAACTTTCATAATTGATTTTTCCCATGCTATTGATTTCTGTAACTGCTGAACGCACAGAGCTACCTGTGCAGCACTGCGAGCGTCTGACAGTGCCCTTCTCCATACCCTGAGCCCTGGAGCAATATCCTCTTCAATTCTGCATTGAAATATAGAAAAATTAAGTAGGTCATGTCCACATTTATGGTTACTGAATGTGCAACAATCATCACACTGAAAGCCAAGCAATGACAAAAACATGGAACAGCCAATAAGTATAAGGTTTAAGCAACTAAATCTGATGTAGTGCACAGACTGTGGCTACGTGCCTCAAAGCTTAGTCACAACCAGGTAAAATGTAAGATTACTTTGCAGGATTATCAATGCACATAACAAAAAAAAAAAGTTTTTACAAAGCACCATGCAAATAGCATGATCCATATGGATCAAATAGCATGATCCATATGGATCACAGACATACAAGAAGATACATAGATAACAGGCAATAGAAAATAGGCTCCAATTAGCAAAGAAGCACAATAATTTTTCAAGTTAATCTCAATAACCTACCCGTCACCATCACCACTAATGGATGGTGCAGGAGCAGGGACAGTAACTGTGCCCACATTATCCACTTTGATCTGAATGGTGGTACTTAAGGGGCTCTTCAGATACCTTCTTTCAATGTTCCGCTCCAAATCAGCCAGCCTGGTTACAGCTATATCTAGGGGGTTGTCACTCTTCCGTTCTAGTGCATGTGCACTGCTTTCTTCTTCGCCAGTAAATTCTCCATCATGCTCCTTGCACAATTTAGAGAATGACTTATGTTCAAAATATACCAAGTCCTCCCTTTCTGATGCAGGCTCTGGACACATCCAACCCTATATATCGAGAGAATAACGTTATTATGGTTTTCTTTTAAAATGCCCAGTGGGTGAATTACCTTTACTTAAAATTCAGCAGCAAACACCAGCAGATCTCAAGGATCTTTATTAAGTTTTTACCTTGTCTTTCCTAATGGTGGTGGGTAGAAACAAGAACAGAACATTAAAACAAGCAGTTATAAGAAAAATAAAAAACTTTAGATAATACGAAAGGTATAATGAAAACCAGTCAAGTATTCTGGAGACTAGATGCTTATTAGTTTCACAGGACCACAAACTGGGAAACACAACCCCTCAGCAGTCTCTGAACTTGGCTCTTCCTTTCCACTTGCATTCCTGCACCACGCACTGATGCAGGTCCTTGTACTCACCGTTTTCCCTCTGGCTGCAGGAGCTTTGCATAGCTGTTATGTTTGTCTGTACAGCTTTCCCTGTTCCTCCTCACCTAGTTAACCCACTCTCCCTGCAACGCCCATGTTAGTGTTTGCATCCTCAGGGAATCCTTCCTTGAGCTCCCTTAGCGGGTAAATCTCCCCATACAGGCTCTTCATAGGACCATGTAATACTCCACAGCCTGGTGGCAGTCCAATTTAATACTACTGTGCTTATTTAGCATTTTCCTACCTCTGAATTCCATGCAGGCAGGGAACGTTCTGTTTTTACTCATTTTATCTAAAACTCAGTGAAGGCAAATAGTAGGCATTTATATAATAAATTGTTATTATAACTCAGCTTGTTTATATTGATCCTCTAGCCTCAAGGATTCCCTGTTTAACAAAATCCAAACTTTTGCTGTGACATTCAGTTCATCGATCTACCTTCCTGTCTCATGTTCCCATTCATGCATCCTGCCCTGCGGGCAGATGTCTTGTGACTCCAGACATGTCCTGAGCTTGCTGATCCTGGTGCTGTGCGCATGCTGTTCTCTTCCCACCCTGGAATTCGTATTCTCTGACTGTCAGAGGATTACTCATCTTCTCAAGTTCCACCTCGGCTCCTACATGAAATCTGCCTGATCTCCTCCATTTCTCCACCAGAAACTGTGTATTCTTTTTCTAAATTCATGTGAGATTCTGTACTTCGCTGCAATCAGTTACCAGATTCTGCAGAGATGTATACATGTCCTATTATATGGCAAGCTTTCTGAAGGCAGAAACCATATATATTTTTTAAATTCTGTGGTGTCTACTGTCTGATGTGGAATAGGTATGTACTAAGTGCATATTAAAGGAAAATCAGAATGAACATTATCTTTTTTATTAAAAAATTTAAGAGATAATTATTTTATCTTTATATTGGGATCAATTCTTCCTCTTTAACCCAGTAGAACATTTAGAAAATAAGGATGGAATTCTGAATAGTACACATAAATGCATTAGGTACAAGTCATGTCACATGAACCTCATTCCCATTTTTTGAGAGAAATATGAAATAACTAAATCAAGGGAAGGAATCCTATAAATACAGTATATCTTGATTTCTACAAGGCAACTGATAAGACAAAAAAAAGGAAGACTATATTAGAGTAAGAGAAGTCTAGATGGTAAAAGACACTATATCCAAAAACTGGTGATAGATAAAGCTCGTCAGCTCAGAAAAGGTGTAAAGAAGGCAATGTAATGCATAACATAACTGCCTCTATCCAAAGGCTCTATATTTGGCCAATACACTTATGAATAACTCGGTTGATGGCTATTAAATGTTCAGGTGACTTAAAGTTTCGAAGAAAGTTAATATTCTTTATGAAAGGACTAAGGTTAAAAGTTTCATATGCTGAAAATGGTACCTAAATAAAATTAACAAAAATAGAACAATCTATATATACTAGAGGCCCGATGCATGAAAATTCGTGCAAGAGTAGGCCTTCCTTCCCCTGACTGCCGGCACCGGCTTCCCTCCGGCACCCGGAACCCGGGCTGCTTCCCTCCAGCCCCCGGCAGGCACTCAGGACCCAGCGGCTTCCCTCTGGCCACCAGCAGGCACCCGGGACCTGGGCTTTGCTCCGGCCCCAGCTTTGTCCAGAATGATGTCTGGAAGGATGTCCAGTCCAATTAGCATATTACCCTTTTCTTATTATAGATAAAAGGCTAAGTGACTGACCAACCAGCTGACTGGCTAACTGGCCAGTAGGTATGATGCACAGTGACCGCCACGGGGCAGACGCTCAACGCAGGAGCTGCCGCGACAGCAACTTTGCAGAGTGCCCTCTCGCGCTTCAAAACCCCTTGGGGGATGTCAGACTGCCGGATCCGCACAGGCCAGGCCGAGGGACCCCACCTGCTGGAGGGACCCCGCTCACTCCGCAGATGGCCTTTGAGCCCCAGTGCCGCTGGCTGGGGAGGGACCATGGGAGGTTGGCTCCAGGGCATGTCTGGCCCGTCTGGCCCAGTCCTGGCCCCGCCGGCCATCTTCTAATTAATTTCTTTTCAATGTGCACAAATCCGTGCACTGGCACTATATAAATTTTAAGCTCTGCAGTTTAAGCAATTAATCACAGAAATACTGCATGTGATAGAACTCACTTAAAAGCACTCTGAAAGAGGCTCAGAGATTTTTTTTTAAGCATATACTCAGTGAAGCAATGGTATGTATGATGTGGATGCTGAAAAGGTAGAGAATCCAAGTAGCATTAAGAGAAGTATAGCACTGGATTAAGGAAAGTAAGTCTCGTGAACACATTCAGACATCTCTATGTACAATTATGGGCATGATATTTTAAGAAGGGTATTGACACTGGCGTTTATTCAGAAGAGAACCATGGGCCCAGAAACCATTTCACAGGACTCATGGTTGAAAGAATTAATTAGCTTGTAAAAGAGAAACTTAAAAAGAGACACAGGATTTCTTTTTTGAGGAGCTGGAAGAGTCATTAGGCTTTTTATGTACTCAGCAATAGAATTAGGATTAGAGACTTGCAGATTTTCCTATAATATAAAAAATGTCCATATTATTGGAAAAATAATTTCTATTTTCTTTACTAAAAATAAAAATGAAAGTTCCACCTGCTTAATGTGTCTTCACAATAGCTAGTTCCCAGGCTAAACATATAACTCTGTTTTCCTTTTAAAAAAGAAAAACGGATTACATCTTTACAGGTGTTAAAATAATGTTTTATGGTTATTTTCATCACTTGTGTTTTCAGACTCAAGACTAATATAATTAATTTCTTAGAATAATTCAGCAATGCCTTATTAACAGGATGTTAAAACACCCCACTTAAAAAAACAAATTCCACTTATCTTAGCCACTGAGCACACAGTCCCAAAACATTTAAGCAGCCAGTAACTTGACAAGGTCAATGCACCAAAACTGAGGATGTTTCCAGAAAACTGTTCCAGGCCAAAAGAGCTTGGTGATATACTTCCCCAACCAATAGCCAATTTGAATTGGGAAAACTAGGTGGGGGGATGTTGCAGGAAAATAGGTTTGAGAGAACCAATAAAATTAAAACTAGCACATAGCAGCAACTAACCATAAGAGAGGACAAAGACAGACTACAGAAAGTAGATGAAGTAGTTGAAAAAGCAAAGCACACTAGGATCATTTAATTTAGGGGCAAAACCTCTTTGCATTTCCTGAGGGAATCATTATCTATTAATTGCTCTTTATACTGATGGTCCTGTGTCACCACCATAATTTAAATCAAACTCATTATTCTCAATTTAAGAAGTCAGTGTAATGCATAACATAAGCCATCCAACAAACATGTTAAAAATTATGGCACTAAGTAGAATAATTTTTATTTCTCCAGAAAATTAACTTGTGTAGAAGAGTTCATCTGTGGAAAATGCCAGATAAATGAGGCATTTTTATACTGGATTATAGTACCAGGAGGAGGATACATATAGTTTGCTAGCAAAATAGTTTCAGCAAATGATAGATTTTTGCTTCCCAAAGTTAGTAATTATGTTTGTGTCAAAAAAAGGATATTTTATTGCTCTGGAAAATGACATTTTTTTTTGAGATGCTCAAAAGTTTCCAACTGGCAGCATTAATTAGGAAGCAAAATTTTAATCATTCGATAGAATAAGTATTATGACATATATCTCTCATTTGAAAATACACCAAATCAAATTACATGGTGACTACATTTTCTAAACCTTTCCAGGTGTCTGTTTCACCCTTATTCATCATTAATCCATTTATTGTTAGAGACATCCCCACATTATCAATTGAGAAGAAAGACCTCTACGCTTCTCTTTCCAAAGCTAAAAATTCTTGCACAAAGATAAAGTCCATTCAAAAACAAGCCTAAGCATTGCTTTGTGACCTGGTAATGCTCTTTAGGTAAATAAATTAATTAAAACTTGACATATATATATATGTAGGGTGTGTGTGTATCATAATATAACCTACATTTGGATATAGCTATATATTCCAGTTTTAAATTACGTAGAATGAAAGTGTGACATATAACATGGCTTGTAAACAAAGGGGTTCCTGGTTCCAGATGCAACAGTATAATAGGAGTTTGATCGAGTATTATACTCTTCATGGGAAAAACTGTGGTATTCTGTTTGTGGTAAACAACTGCATACTGGAAGTGGTATTTTTTAATACTATAAAGGAGGCAGCAAGATTTAGTAAGAAGAACATGGGCTTGCCCTAGCTTGTTTGGCTCAGTGGATAGAGCATCAGCATGCGGACTGAAGGGTCCCGCGTTCGATTCCAGTCAAGGGCACATGCCTGGGTTGCAGGCTCCACCCGCAGTAGGGGGCGTGCAGGAGGCAGCCGATCAATGATCTCTCTTATCATTGATGTTTCTCTCTCCCTTCCTCTCCCCCTCTCCCTTCCTCTCTAAAATCAATAAAAATAAAAATGTTTTTTTTAAAAAGAAAAAAGAACATGGGCTTTGGAGTTAAGACTTAGTCTGAATCCACATTTAGCCACTTACTACACCTTGTTCCTTACCTGTAGGATGGGGAAAATTTATTCAGGATTGTTTTGAGAATTAAATGAGATAAAGTGAAAACATTTAGCACAGTAACTGGCACATATCAAGCATATAATAAATATTAGTTACCTTCCGTTATCCTAAAGAGATTTTATTCCAAGTCAATTTTACCTTCACTTGCAAACTTGCTGATGCAACTCTCCTTTCTAGATCTTCTACCTGCTGAAGAATACTCAAATCCATTTCCATTGCTTGCTCTTCTACTGACCAGTTCTCCACAATATCTCGAGTTACCTGGTTTTCTTCATTTTCATTTAATTCAATAATAGCAACTACATTTGAAAAGAAATTTATTTTAAAATCCACTTTATGCCTCAATGCTTTCTTCCAGAATGTGAATAAAATTCCAGAGACAACATGTACATGTTACTTAATACACAAATGCTACCTGTGCATATGCATGCAGCTTACTCTTAAAGGCGGGAATATTCTTTTTTTAAGAAACAAAACAATGTCTGCAAGTTGTAAAAAACTATAAGATAGTAATACCAACTTAATACATATACTCTTTGTTGAACAAGATAGAAAAAATGCCATTTAGTAATAAATTAAAAATCAAAACATACAAAAATATGGCTTAAGATAAAAGTATCAATTCTCAAAACTAAGCAAGCAAGACATCGCAGAAATCTCTTTTAGGAACATACCATCCTTATTCTTGATGCAGGCTTGAGTAATATAATCCAGGTGTTTCTGAATTTGTTTTTGTAATGCCTTTTCCCTTATTCCTCTGAGATGGAGCACTTTGAGCAAAGCTTTTAGGTCTTCTGGGTCAATAATTCTCCACCAACCAAACTGCATTTCTAAGTCAAAATAAATATGCAGATCTTTTACAAATATTTTGAATATGAAGTAATGGCACAATGCAAATAAAGAGATTTATAACTATATATAAAATCATCAAAGAAAGATTCAGCTATAACATAGAAATCTATGAGATAAAGTCAACGTACCTACCAACTCAATGTACCTACCTTCTGGAATAGGTTTTGGACTAGGAAAATCTACTGGTTTTGCTACTTCAACAGCTGCAGGTTGAGTTGAAGAGGCTTTCTCATTCTGTGGTACTGGAGATTCACTTTTACTTGAAGCAACGTTGGGAGTCAAGAAGGAATTACCATTTCCTTCAGATAATGCCAACCCCGATCCCAGACTAGGTAAAGGTGATGTAAATGGAATATTGGAAGTAAGCATGCCAGTGGACCACCCACAAAATTGAAGTCCCATCACAGATACTCCACTTTTCGTCTGCAAAAAAAAACAAACAAAACCAAACCAAGACAATTTAAAAGTAGAACAATCTCAGAAGTTTGAAAAAAATGTTAGGAATCTGAAATTTTTTAAGAATTCTGAAAAATATTCTTTCACTTATCACAATTACAGAAAAACTAAATATAATAACAACGTTAAAATCCATGTTATTTGCTCTGCAAAGTATTTTCCTTTAAGATAGAATATAATGGTAATAATTATAAAGTAATTAAGAAGCCTTTGTCTTAGACTTAGACTAGAAATCAGTAGTTCTGATGAAGCTTGGTGATACCAATTCTGACTCTCTTCAGTTTTTAAACTGTAGCAGGGATATAAATATTCAACTGATTTCCCTTACGGGAAAATCTCCATGGGGTCAAAGATCAAATAAAGCAACATGAAAATGAGTTACACTTAGCAATACTAACCTGAAGAGGTGATAAAGCAAATGGATTTAGGCCAACAGGATTCTGGGCAGAGGATGATCCAAGGAGAGGAGCTGGGGCAGGTGAAGGTGACTTAGACGGTGGCTGAGACTGAGGAGTCGCTGCAGAAGCAGCTGGCATATCGGCGTGGGTAAGCGAAGTGTCATCACAAGGGGTTCTGGGCAAAAGGCTAAACCACTGTCTGTTCTTTTCCGTCAGTGTTTTTAACAGCTGGTCGTTGGGGAGAGGGCTGTAGAACTTCCCTGGGCCGCCTGAACCAGCACTGAACAGATTATTGGAGTCTGCCTTTTCCATGCTGCTCGGTGTAGCTGCTGACTGAATGCTGCCTCCTGGGTGTTTCCCGCTGTTCTGGTAAGACACTGTGCACCCACTGGCACTACTATTTGGTTTGGGGGTCGTTACATCTGACTCAGAAGGCATCTTGGCTACTTCTAAAAGTTTGCTTAATTTTGAAAAAGAGCCAGGTTTCTGAAGAAATAGGTTTATGGTGTCTTTCTCTTTAGGGTCTTCCTTTTGCTCACAATGATCTGGATTTGAACAATTTAATGTATCCTCAGAAGTCTCAAATATTTCTTCTTTGATCTGAATACTCTCTGCCTTTTTCAGTTTTTCTCTTTCTTTTGCAATTTCTTCTAGTCCTACAATAATTGAAAAGTATTACGAATATCAATTATTCCAGATCAAATAATACTATAATTATATTTTAGTACAGTTTATCAAGTTACTAGTACATAAATATTTAACAAACTTTTCTAGATACTTAATACTCTTTTAATTTTTCCTTTTTTATAGACCAGATTTTTTGAACATTGGAACATAAATGTAATTGTATAATTAATTATTACAAAAAAACTAAAATACAAAAAATATTAAAAGCTCTAATGCATAGCAAAAAATACTATTAACTTTTTTGTATATATCCTTCCAGCATTTCTCTATGCACACACATACATACTTAAACCTATACATTTTAAAAAGGCACTCCTATTATATGCATGACACTTTAATATACATGCTTTACTCTGTAAAGATCCTGATGTGTCAATAAATATATAACTATACTATAAATGTTAATGGCTACAGAGTGATCAATAGAATATATCACAATTTAAATAATAAATCTTCTATTGATGCCTCTTAGTTGGTCCCAGTTATTCATTAATATAAGTAATGCTTTGAGTGATAAATGATCTTGTATCTGTATCTTTGGACTTGTATTTTTTTTTCCTGCTTTACTTATTTAGGATAAATGTATTTTAAAAAACACCTTACTGATTCCTAAGAGCTGTACTCTTCAGAGTTTTTGCAATACACTGTCCACCTGCTCAGTGTCGAGATCAACACCCATTCATACCAGAAGTACATACACAAGGGCATGTTTCCCTACAGCTTCAATGAAACTGAACGCTACACTTATTTTCTGTTTTTGTCAGTATCTGAGAGGTGAAAATCTAAACTGTGTTTTTTTCTGATCGTTGGTAAGGCTGAATATCTTTTTATAGTTTTTATTGGTATTTCTCCATTGTCAACTTCTGGTTCACATTTTTCATCAATGTTTTAAAAGTAATTTATGCAAATTCTGTTAAAAATACAAATTCACCACTTTATTGTTTGAAAAGTAACATACATTCAAGGTAAAATATTTGGTAAAGAGAGGTATAAATTAAACCCATTCTGCTCTACTCCCTTAGTCCCTCTTTCTAGTCATTATAGGTAGCCATGGTTCACCAATCACATCTATATATCCTTCCAGAAATCTTATTTGCATATGAGACTGTCATTTTACACTAGTGCATTTATTGGGCACTACTATTTACATTCTGCAATTTAGAAGTGCAACAGTGTTGCATACTTGGAGGAGAAAGAGATTGCATTTCCTAAACAAGAATACATTCAGGTAAGTGTACTGAACAACACCATTTCACTTTAGTATAAAATTCCTTGGCATCCTGGAGTTAAAGAGGAAAAATGAAGAATACTTGGTATGCTGGGCCCCTCAATATTCATCTCCTTCTTTGGTACCTGTCATGATTACAACAGGTGGTTAGGAGGTTCCTGTTGTTCATATTACAGATGAATGCATGGACACAAATGTCCATATTCTCCTGCTCTCCAGATGACACTTGCTAGCTACACCTACAAGAGGAGCAATTTTGATTCTCTCTTTTCTCCAAATAGTTCTAAATGTTTGATGTACACTCTCGCTGTAAGTGGGCCTTGTATACCAGGTTACATACAGATTTATTACATCATCTTACAGGCGAGAGGGAGTCATTCAAGGTTTTAGAATAGAGACATAATAGAAAGAGGGAACTATATAGAAAGAAGTCAAGGACAGCTGTAACAATCCAGGTACATTGATAAAGAACTTGATTTCAGTAGTGTTGCAAAGAGACTGACTACAGACATTGTGAAGAAGAAGTTGATGTCCTAGATAACTTCGAGTTTACATGCCCAGGTGACTGACAATGATGTGGCTTTTAGCGAAATTGAAGAATTTTTCATTGGTCTGGGGCAGTGGTCGGCAAACTCATTAGTCAACACAGCCAAATATCAATAGTACAATGATTGAAATTTCTTTTGAGAGCCAAATTTTTTAACTTAAACTTCTTCTAATGCCACTTCTTCAAAACAGACTCGCCCAGGCCGTGGTATTTTGTGGAAGAGCCACACTCAAGGGGCCAAAGAGCCTCGTGTGGCTCGCGAGCCGCAGTTTGCCGACCACGGGTCTGGGGTATAACTGAGGTTTGACTTTGTCCCACTGTTAGCGTTTCGAATGATTCTTATTACAGCTAAGGTAATGCCACTCACCTGGACATTGCTTTATTGGCTCTTGAGCTTTACCAAGGCTCTCCACCCTCAAGTGACTCACAGTTTTGCCGTTTTAAATTAGATTTCTACACTAAAACCTTTTGTTTTACCTCTAAGTGTTATTCTACTTCCCCCATAGAACAAAACTTTAATTTCATTCCAAACAAACTGTTCCTCTTGATTCCTCTGAGTCAGTTTAAAACATCACAATTTTCCCACTGAGGATTAATTCATCAAACCTGCTCTGATGCCATTTTTCTTACGTCATGTTCAATAATTTCTTACAGCAATTCTACCTTCAGGATATCTGTCTTCCCACTCTCCTTGTTTGTGCCTGAGTTCAGGGCCTCCCTCCTTTTACGTAGGCTACTGGAATGGTCTCACAACTCATTTCTCCATCCCTTTTTACTCTATTCCAGTGTCTACTTTGCTTCCAGATTCTTTTCATGTAGCTCCCCTGCCTAAGTTAGCCTCTGCCCTCAGGAGCTCACAGTCTAGCGGCAGAGAGTACCATGTATGCCAAACATTATGATAAAATACTAAGTAGGCTGTATGGCATTCCCCTGTTTTGAGCCCTTTAGGCACTTTGTGCTTACACCTTTGATGGCTCTGACCTTACTCTCTGATTTGCGAAGTCCTAACATTTCTTAAAGGTGCCTGTAGGGCCACCCCTAGATTGGAAAGTATATAGGATAGAGGTATATCAGGAAAGGCTAGGAGTTCTATAAATACATCCACAAGAACAATGCTATTTTTGTTAGATATTGGGGTTCTGCATAAGATTGTTTTATTTAAATTAAACTAAACACACACACACACACACACACACACACACACACACACACACACAACCAGAACAGTTTACCCATCTCTGCCACTTCCCCAGCAACAATCAATCTAGTCTCTTACCTATGACTTTGTTTGTTTTTTGATTTGGGGAGTGGTTAGTTTGCTTTTTAAAAAAGATTCCACATATAAGGCAGATCATTTGGTATTTGTCTTTCTCCAATTTATTTTATTTAGCATAATGCCCTCGAGGTCCATACACATTGTTGCAAATGGCAAGTTTCATTTTTATGGTTGAATAATATTCCATTGTGCAATATGTATAACAATTCCTTTACTCACTCATCCATAGATAAAAACTTGTCTATTATAAATAATGCTACAATGAACATGAAGGCGCAAATATCTTTTCAAATTAGTGTTTTGGATTAATTGGGATAAATGCCCAGAAGTGGAACCTCTAGGTCATAAGGCAGTTCAATTTTTTATTTTTTGAGGTAACTCATAGTTGCTGCACCAATTTACATTCTCACCAACAGTGCGCAAGGGTTCCCTTTTCTCCGTATCCTCCCAACACTTGGTATTCCATTGTCCTGATGATAGCCATTCTGACAAGTGTGAGATGATACCTCATTAGTGAGGGCATGTACGGGAGGCAACCAATTGATGTTTCTCTCTCACATCGATGATTCTCTCTCCCTCTCCCTTCCTCTCTCTCTAAAACCTTAAGGAAGAAGTTTAATGGAAAAGGAGGTAATCACAAATTTCAAACATGAACAAGATCTCAAGATGAATGAGGATTATGATTAGATTTGAGCAAGTTACCTCCAGAGATACTGTCAGATGGATGCTTGCTGCAAAGGTTAAAGAATAAACTACAAGTAAGAAAATTTGACAATGGGAAGGAAGAGAAATGGGCAGCAGCTATAAAAGACAATACAGGTGAAGACCTTTGTCTACTAAATAAGAAAAAGAATAGTTTATGCTTGATGTCAGAAAGAGCAGCATAAGAAAAATCATGGACAGAGAAGAAATATTTGTGAATAAATGGGGCATTATGAGTTCAAAAGGAATATGAATCAAAGTTTTACAACGTTTATTCACAAAACAAATTGGATTCTGGAAGCACAAAATATGTCAAAGGCATAATGATTTCTTACGTTATTTTGATTTCTTATATTATTATTTTGTAATAGATTTAACCATTCCTACCTTCACCACTCTCCATGCCTTCTACAAAAATCCCCCCACACTGGGGAAGAATCCAGTACCGGCGTCTGTAACGATCCTGACCAAACATCATCGAGCGTAAAGAGTGAGAAGCGTCAAAGAGCTTCCTTCTGTACTGACTCTGTTGCTGTTAAAAAATGATGCATATAATTAAGCTATGGGTGTTAAGTGCTTCAAAAATTAATATATAAGTAACTTTATACTTATGCCTTAGAGCAGATAAATTTCACCATTGGGAAAAGAAAGCAGAAGAACTAAATATTACTAGTCTGACTTCAATTTCAGTAACATTTATAAAGATCAACATTATTTTGAGGGTAATTGGAATATCTTTGATGCCACGGATTAAAAAGATAAATTTTATTTTATCATATATCTTAAGTAGCATATCTTATACTTGATGATAATGTTATCAAGTATTTTATAGAGCCAAAGCAAACTGGCTGAATTCTGTTGATTACAGTGTATAACAACTAATACTCATGTATGTAACTAACCATATCTGTATTTGCCTATTTTTATTCTCATACTGTAAAGCTAGGCAACATATGACAAAATTTTGAGATAAATTTGTGATGAAGTTAACAATGATATACAGGTATCTCATAATATTTTTAAAAACTCATTTTTTACAAGAAGTTGATCTAAAACTTCACTGATGCTACTGATATTCAAGTTTTAATACGAGTACAAAATATGTACAGTTTATAAATTCAATTCAAATATATTAATATAAAATAAAGCATAAGATGCTGAAACTATCACCATAAAATTTGACTGAATTTTAAAAGCAATTAATTCCAAGAAATAAAACCAGGCATTTGTAGATTCTGTATTTAAATGAAGAATATAAACCCTGATTAAGGTTACTGCAGCATCTTAAGAAGCATGCTTTTAACCTTGGCATTAAACTTTTAAGGTTTAGCTGAGAATGTTTCTAGACCTCCTCATTTTAATTACTTATAAAAAGCTTGCTAGCAGCCAGAAAACTAATCTCATACCAGGCAAAATTTTTTTAAAAACACTGCAAAAAAAGATAAAACTGTAATCTAAAAGTACTTACTTTACTCAGTTTTTCAATCTGTTTTTCTAGCTCTTCAACACTTGCTGCTTGGTCACCTTCATCCTATATATAACAAAATACAAGTATCATTTACCTGTTCTTAAAATTTACTTATTCAATCAATCAGCAAATATTTAATGAAAGCCTCCTATTGCAAAGTAATAGGATAGGTGCTATGGAAATGAATAGGAATCAGTTCTTGCTTTCCATAAACTAATAATCTGGTAGGGGACATAAAACATTACACTGAAAGGAAAAAACACCCAACACTAGGAAGCTATAAAGACCTTAGAGAGGTAGAGATTAGGAATCAGTTCAAGTGAGGGTGAGACAACTTTTTCTGGGATTCTTTACCAAGAGAGGCTATGTGGAAGTTATTTGTAGATAGACTTATACTTTTACATAAGCAAATCATTAAATATTTATCACTTTAGAATCATATAGATATAAAAATATATTTATATTTAATTAGCTACTGACGAATGACTAAGAATAATTAATCAGAGAAAAGAGGACAGGTCATACCAGAAAAAGTTTGACATATCTGGACATGAAAGGAACATGAAAAGGTAAGGTGGGAGATATGGCAAAGATGAGTTTAGGAGTGAAAAGTCTAGTGCTGCAAATGCTTGGCAATGAACAATGATCTGATCCTTTGAGGGATGTTGAATATCAGAACTAAGCTTTTCAAAGTTTAATATGGCAATAGCTGTAAGATGGCCTAGAGCAGGGAAAGGACTAGAACTGGCAAATCTAGTTAGTAGACTGCTGCAATGACTAAAGAGGATGTGGGCCTTACTAAGGAAAAAGAAATAAAGAAAATAGATGTAAGAGATTTTACATAGTTAGAACTCTTAAGTCCTGGCAACTGATGGATATGAAGCAGAGAGGGGTGTGGGAGATGAAGGAAGGAGTAAATTATGATGCTAAGGGTTTAAATCTGGGAGACTGCAAAAATACTGATACCATAAACTGAGTCATTTTTAGAACAAAGAAGGTTAAGTTATATTTTCAACACATTGAACTTTTAAAAGAAAAAATAACCCCTACCATATATAGTACTGATTTAATAAATGGAAAGTTTACATGTGATTAAATTTTTCATTCTAGAATATGAATATAGGAAAACTACCACCAAATTGTATGTTTTAGAGGAAAAGCACGAACAGAGGTATATGTGCTTCTTTGGGTTTAAGCCGCATTATTTCATATAGGCAAATTATGTGACTCTTCTAAGACCGTTTCCTTAACTGTACATTGGTGATAACATTATCTGCAACATGGGATTTTTGTGAGGATTAATAAGAACAGATCTGAAATCAATAAGCAGAGTTGCCGACACATAATGTGTAAATTTTTTTTCCGCAAAATTATACTTTATGAGAAGATGCAGAAACTTTCTTAGGTTTAAAAAACTAAGAAGTTGTTTTTGATGTTCAATTTCTATAAGCATTTTACAAAAGCTACACAGCCACCAACTTAAAATGAACAGATATTTCTAGATCAGTATGATTAGCTCCCCAATAAAAGGAAGTGAAAGGAAAACCTCAATAGTATCCCCATTATCTATCACATCCATTCGTTATCCAGATTTAGGGTACCAAGTTACAAAGGCATTTAGGCATATTATTTGTGCTAATGGTAACATAATATCTATTGGAAATTAAAAGAAATCTGAAAAGACAATAAGCTCAATGACCCTTGAATCCTGAATCTAAATAATGTGAAATAATACATCAAAGTTGCGAGGTATCAGCCAAATTAACTAACTGCCATTTCTAAGAATCTTCCTATGATGCAAAAGAAGCAAAATGTCTACTAAAGTTTTATTAAATGAAGATTGGCGAATAGTCCTTACAATTTTAAGAGATATGAAGGAGTTTGAAAGATCAGAGAGAAAAGCAACAACAAACTAAGAACAGAGAATCAATTCTAGCTGTGGTTCTCCATTTCCCAAACATTATATGCCCCAATGTGTCAGAATTTAATTGTCTGCATAAACTCTTACTTGCTCACTTGTGAGCTTAAAGCTCACATAGGTTTCAACACAACCTAAGTATAAGGGAAAGAGTCCATGTGCTGAAGGAATAAAGAGTGAGGAGAAGAGGGACTCATCTTTAAGACAAAGGGCTATGACTTAGTCAAGGGCAGTATCTTCTAATTGAAAGGGATCACATGACTCTCAATGGAAAGGTTACCTGCAATTAGTTTTTTAAGAAGTATAACAACACTCTACCCATACTTTAATCAAGTGGCCAAACGTACTTTTGGAGGAATAATGTGCCTATCTTTTCAATCAAGTTTATTAAACAGTTAAACGTTTATTTTTGTTTTGTTTTGTTAATCCTCACATGAGGATATTTTTCCATTGATTTTTAGAGTCAAAGGGACGGGGAGAGACAGAGAGAGAGAAACATTGATGTGAGAGAGAGACATTGATTGGCTGGGACTGGGGATGGAGCCTGCAACCCAAGTATGTGTCCTTGACCAGAATTGAACCCGGAACCCTTCAGCCCAAGGTCTGAAGCTCTATCCACTAAGTCAAACTGGCTAGGGCTAAAATTTTATTTTATTAGGAAATTAATAAGGGGCTACCAGTTCTTCATTATAAAGATTAACTCTCAATTAATTTAATTGAGCTAATTTGGCTTTTTAGATCCTAAAATATTTGTTATTTTTTAGTTTTTAAACTGTCTTCTCATATTAATAACAATATATACATTTGCTAAGATTGTCATCAATGAAATCCTAGAGTTGAACACTATAATTAAACACATAAAAAAACAAAATACTATATTAAGTGACACGTCTGGTCTAAGAAAAATTAATAATTTTTAAATCATTAATAACAATTTTAATAGTATTTATCTCCCTTAAAGAAAATAATGTGTGGTGTGTTAATTCTCCATGGGGAAAAAAGAAGCCAGGCGAAACATATAATTTCTGTAAATAAATTCTAATTTAGTGGGATAATTACCCAGTAAAATACACTGGAATCTCAATACAGGTTTGTCAATTTATGAGTCAACACTTTAAAACAATTTGTAATAATAAGGGCTATAAAGGGAGGCCAATTCTGTGAAAAACTGATTAATACTGATCAGAAATGTTTAATGCCTGCTATGGAAACAGCTCCACCTGCCAAATGAAGCAGATTGGTTATAAATGGCATCTTTTGTTTGGGTAATTACAATTCTAATGCCCAAATTATATACACTTCACATTATTTTCCACAGCATAAAATTATATGATCAAGTAGTTTCAAAAGTACATTATGAAATAATTGCAGCACGAAATCTCAATGTAGTCTACTTTTCAGATTGTGTAAGGCTCACTCAAGTGATTTTTATTATTCTGGTTTAAAATATAACATTTTGGAGGAGTTTTTGAAAACATTTTACATGTATGCTATTTTTACTTAAAAGAAGTGAGTAGAACATGATCTTATTTATAAGTACCTCTACATTATTATCAGGATTAAGTAAAAAATTTGATTCAGCAATTTATCATTGGTCTTGGTTAGGTATTTTCAAATATTCTATCAATAAAGTTATCCCTCTAGGCCTTCGTTATTTATAACAGTACTGAGTTGATGCAAGAAAGCACAGGAGTTGTTTCTGAAATTCCTTAGCTGAATATTCCTGGCATTGAGTATAGAAGGAATGGTTGGCTGTATAGTTCTTTGAGTATCATTCTGTAGCCCTAGAATTCTTTTAGGGTAAAAGATGAACTTCAGCTTTTATCTCTCTTTACACATGTCCAGTTCCATGGCTTATGGTAGCTTCCCTGAAAACTCACACAGACACACAGACACCTATCTCTATAGCCTTGTCTTCTTCCCTTTAGCCTGCTCTTCAAAGCTAACCCATTCACCATGGTTGAACTAGAGGCTTGGTGCACGAAATTCATGCGTGGGGGGGTGAGGGGGAGTCCCTCAGCCCAGCCTGCGCACTCTTGCAATCCGGGACCCCTCGGAGGATGTCCGACTGCTGTTTAGGCTGATCCCTGGGATCAGGCCTAAAGAGCAGTCGGACATCCCTCTTACAATCCAGGACCGCTGGCTCCTAACTGCTCGCCTGCCTGCCTGCCTGCCTGCCTGATCACCCCTAACCACTCTGCCTGCCTGCCTGCCTGATTGCCCCTAACCTCTCTGCCTGCCTGATTGGCCCTAACAGCTTGCCTGCCTGCCTGCTCAGTGCAGGTCATAGCAACGTTCTGCAGTTTGGTCGATTTGCATATTACCTTTTTATTATATAGGATACCTTCCAATATCATTAGGGACCTTATACCATTAATTATTCTCTTCATATCTTTAATCTTCAGCCCCCCCTCTCATTTTATTGACTCTTTCCCTCAACCAAAATTCATCTCAAGTCTTTCTACATCTGAAAAATCCTTGGTCTTTGTCGCCCTCTAGGAACTACCCTTTCATCTGAGGCACAATGCTTGAAATAGTCGCCTTTGCTTTCTCATTTTCTATTTATTGTTCTCAATCAATCCTAGCCTGGCTTCTGCTCTCATCCCTCTAATGAAATTGTGCTGACCTCTACCAGTATGTTGCCAAATCCAGCAAAAATTTACATCTCCTGATGCCTTAATGTCTGTTTATTGCACCCTCATTTTTTAAATGTTCAATTTTCTTGATTTTTGTTATTACTACAAGTATAGAAAAAAGTTAACACTGCAGACCTGACTACTACCCTTTGAAAGGCCTGCTTACAAGGTTGGCACTTAGCTGGTGTCTGGGAACTTGGATTTAAGGGTTCCCTGACCCTAACTGATAAAATCGGCTTACTAGACCTAATCTGTGTTAATAATGTGATTTATTCTGCTTTTCTACTGGGAGCCTGGAATTTTGGCACATGCTACATGGAGGGAGGGTACCTTTGTGGCCAGTCCCCAGCAAAAAAACTCTGGTCACTGAGCCTCTAATGAGAGACACCAGTACACAACACATCACATGTGTCACAAGTCATGCCTGGGAAAATCGCTGTGTGATTTTACTGGGAAAAGACTTGTGGCAGCTTAGGCCTGGTTTCTTCTGAACTTTGACTCACATGCCTTTTCTCTCTGCTGGTTTTGCTTTATTTCCTGTTGCTATAATAATTCATAGCCAGAGCATGACTAGATGCTGAGTTCTGTGAATCACTAACTCTGGAAGTGGACTCGGGGCCCCCAACTCCCTATAGAAATCTCCCACCTCTCTGTTCCATTTTCAACAGCAAGCCTTTTGGGCTCTTCTTAAATAGTGATGTTCCTAGGGTTCCAACTTCAGTCCACTACTCTATTCACTAAAGCAATCCCCTTGTGCAAACTTATCCACCTCATGATTTTAACCTATTGTCTATGTGCTAATAACTTCCAGATCTATATTTTCAATACTGAATTCTTCAGCCTTCAGGTTCTTAAATCTAACTGATGCTGAACATCAAATTCAACATGTCTAAAACAAACCTACCATCACTTCCTGTCTTCAATGACCTGCCTTCCCCTCATCCCCTATCATCGATTTATTCTGCTCCTCCTGATGTCTCTCTCCCTCTCTCTCTCTCTCTCTCTCTCTCTCTCTCTCTCTCTCTCTCTCTCTCTCTCTCTCTTTCTCTCTCTTTCTCAGGCAATCATAGCATGCAGTCTCCTATGCCAGATAGTTGGGAATCAATCCTGCCTCTCCTTCAGCCTACACTGTCCATCCTCAAATACTACTCATCCATCCTCCTAAATATTTATTGAGTCCTTTTCTCCTCCTTCATCCCAACTACCATTGGCCTAGTTCAGTGATGGGCAACCTTTTGAGCTTGGTGTGTCAAACTTCGCCAAAAAAACTGAGCATAACTTGGGTAGTGTGTCACTTTGAGGAAAAAACATTATTTCACAAATGTTTCATCCTCAGGAGCAGCAAATGTTTCATCCTCGGCATGCGGCTGCCTCAGCGGCCGCATGTCATCAGAAATGGCTACGCGTGTCAGTGCTGACACGCGTGTCATAGGTTCACCATCACTGGCCTAGTTTCAGACCCCTCACAACTCAACTAAACTATTGTAATGTCTATTGACTGATCTTCTCATCTCTAATCTTGCCCTACCCAAATCTATTTCTATTATCCACAGAACTACACAGTGAGTCACTTAAAAATCAAAACTGACTTAAAACCCTTCATTAGCTTCCTGTCACCAAAAATTAAGAAGTCCTAGTTCATAATTGGTGCATATGAGGCTCTTTAGTAACCCTGAAGCACCTGTAAGTAAGTCCCTTAAAGGACATACAGTTTCAGGCTTCTGTGCCCTGGTCATGCTATTCTCTCTGCTTGGAAAACTTTTCCCTGTATTCCTTCCAGGTTAACATTCAGCCCAGCTTGTAGCCTCAGCTAATGGGTCCAGAAAGCCTTTGTGAGGATTTATTCCTCAGAAAGGTTAAATGCCTTTCCTTTGTATCTGCCTAGCACATTGTAAATATCGCTATCAAAGCAGTTAACACTTAACACATTACAGTTTCATATTGCAAATCTTTCTCAATGAGACTGTAAATTGAGAGGGGACTTTCAGTGCCTTATGCATCTTTAATCAAAACTGCCTAAAGCTAGGCAATGCATAATAAACTGGTGGTTGAGACATACCATTTTCACAAACCTGACAACACTTTTAAGACATGAAGCATTGTATAAGATAGTATGTCAACAGAATGAAAGAGGACACCTAAAATTAAGAATCAGCATAGTTCTTTGAAGAACTGTGAAGTCATTATATAAATAGAAAAACTTAACTTCTTTTATTCAATGTAAGTGCCTGCTATCTGCAGGCATTCTATTTAATCAATATTTACTTACCCATCACAAAAAACTTTATGGTGAATATTGTAATACTCAGTTTTCAGATGAAGAAACTGAGGTAAGTAAATGTCAAAATGGAATTAAAATGCAAATCTACTTTACCCCAAATTCTGTTATTTTTCAGTGTTATGCAGTCTTTTTTTTTTTTTTATTTTTTTTATTTTATTGATTTTTTACAGAGAGGAAGGGAGAGGGATAGAGAGCTAGAAACATCGATGAGAGAGAATCATCGACCAGCTGCCTCCTGCACACCCCCTACCAGGGATGTGCCCGCAGCCAATGTACATGCCCTTGACCGGAATCGAACCTGGGACCTTTCAGTCCTCAGACCGACGCTCTATCCATTGAGCCAAACCGGTTTCGGCGAGTGTTATGCAGTCTTAGTTAAATATTGAAATCAACCTAAATTTGATTACCTCATCTTCACAGGCATCAGTCTTCTTTCCTTTTTTGTCTTCCTTATCTTCTTCATCCTCCTCATCTTCATCGGCTTGGTCATCACTATCGTCATCATCGTCATCGTCATAGTCACTGTCTCCTCCCTTCCTTCTTCGCTTTCTTCCTGGAGTGGGTGTCCCTAGTGGATGCTGTTCTTCTCCAAGATCAATCCCACCTGCAGTGTCTCTTTTGCCTGTTTTCTTAGCATGAATGATTCTGAGCCTTTAGTATTTAAAAAAAAAGATGAAAGAAAAGGCTTCTTTCTATACTTTTAAAAGAGCATAATGTGAGTTTTAAGCAAAAATACCTAATGGCATTTCTCTCACAGCGAGCAATAAATCAATGACATTAAAAATTAAAATTAAAAAATATATATATGTTTCCAGAAATTACAAAATATATTAACTTTCAAGAATTATTCTAGGTATTTCTTTGGAATTAGAACACATTTTAAAAAATAAAAGTTAGAAAGCTGAGAAGACGAATGGCCAAGTGACAATTCCCCATTCCATACTATCAGACTGAATAAATTTCAATTCAAATTACCACAGAAAACTACCCTTTAACCAGAGGTTGAATAATTTCAGCATATTTCCTGGAATGAAGCTAATTAAGTCTCAATTCTGAATATATTTGGATATGTTAGACTCTCTATAAAAGCAAATTTAACTAGAAAGCAATGAAGAAAAAGGTGTTAGCTCCAAACAGATTCTATTTGTGACAAAAGTAACCTGATAGCAACAACAACCTTAGAAAATGTGATGGCTTGACTTCTTTGAAAGAAAAAAGACAAATGGACTTTCTTCTAAGTTTGAAGTATCTGAACTCAATAAATCTAATTATGTCTTTTGTTCATTGCAAATCCTGGCTCTGAGTATTATTAATTTCATAACTCATCATAATTTGAAGCTTTACCTTTTCTAATTCTTAGACAAAATAAAGTTTACATGCTTTCTTTGGAATTCATATTTTTTCTGGGAAACTTGTACAAAGGGAAAGAGGTATATTAATTTTAATAAAAAATAACTTACTTGCGGAGTTTACCTTCTACCATCCATTTATCTCTCCTCAGGTTTGACATATAATCAATGTTCTTATCAATTTCACTGTCAATGCAAAAATTTATCATAAAACTTAAATTAATCCATTACATAATACATTAATATAGCAAGCAAATTTTAATGATTACTAATAAAAAACCATAAGTGAAAAACTACATTAATCCAGTATCATCATAGCTAAGAGATGTATAGAAAACTTTAAATGTCTACAATAATAGAAATGCATGACTCTGAAATATTTGGATTGATCCTTTTCCTAAAAAGATAAGGAACTAAAAGTAACATACTAATAATTAAAATCTGTAAAATAATGAATAGCAAGAACGAGATGAACATAGATTTGGTCGCCAAATTTCGAAATACTAGACTGGAGGACTTTGATGAGGTTAAGTACTTTTTTAAAGTACAAATTAATACATCAATAAACTAATACTATTATGGTTGCATTAGAACATAATAAAATAATAAGTAGCTGAATAATTCTCTGAATGGATACTAAGAAATCTTATCATCTAGCATCACAAGATGTGAAGAAAATGAAAATCCTGGATTCTTCCAATAGTGCTGGATTCTGCGACCACAGTAAAAGGAAATATTTTTGCATTTCAGTATATAAATAACAATTATTAAATGAACAAATTTTCTTTTTAATAGACTACAAAGAAATACATTACAATTTATTATTAGTCACCTCTGAATGGAGAGGTTCAGTGTAATTTTAATTTTTTTCTTTGTGCTAATCTATAACTTTGAAATTTTCTCTAAGCAACCTGCATTACTTTGTGATAAGAAAAATTCAAAACAGCAAAGAATCACCTGAAAAGCCTGGCACATGCTTACCTCACTACACTCTTGCTGCACGCCAGCTCATTGATCAGGAAAGCCAGGGCTGAGGCTTTCTGTGCTGGTGTGTGAGCCTGGAAGGCTTTGGTCTTCAGGCTCTCTGTGAGCTCAGTCTGTCCACAGTGGGCTTCCATAAAAATCTGCAAAATCTCGGAAACATTGTCTCGATTCACACCAACATTCAGCAAATGCTCTCCGAGAGCTGTTTTGGCCTATAAAATGTTGACATTTTTATCAGTATTGGTCATAACAATTCATAACATAAAACAAGATAATTTTTAAACGTTGGTACTAAATAATCTAGACATTAATGAGAACAGCTTTATTCATATTTTTGATGAAGTGAAGATAAAAAATATGCAAGAGATGATTCAAGTACTTGTAATATTTCTATTCCTCCTTTAAAGTCATGGTTAAAAGTCAGGTGGGGAGAAAAGTATATAAACTCATGGGTAGAAATTGTCTATTACACTTTCTTTGACCACAGAAACTATCCCAAACTTTTCCAGGCTTTATGTAGATATTGAGGGGATAGAGGGATTGGAGGTTCAAATGCACTATTATTATGTTGGCTGGCTCTATGGAATCATGGGTTTTATTGCTTGGTATACTTAGTGATTGGGAGATGAAGGAAATATAACAGATGCATCTGGAAGCTTCTCTATCTAAAAATTACCTATAGCAAAGCTTACTGAAATTTGTATCTTAATTGGAATTAAGATAACTGAATTTAATTGAGTATCATCCACTGAGCAGTACAGAGTCTTAACATGCTGGTCTGTAGGTGCCTTGATTAGCCTCAGTTACTCACAGTGATTCAGAGAGAAAACACAGTATAACTTCAGTAGGTGCACATAAGTTCTAATTGCTTTATGAATTATGAGTTCTGTTTTGCTGAATATCACTTTCCTTAAATCAATTTGTTTTTTGTGGAAAGTTAGAAGAAAAAGAGTAATTTGTGAATGATCTCCATTTTTAGGCTTTAGGAAACCAATTGTAACCTGAAGCAAATCTACATTTAACAATACATTTTAAAAAAATTGGATCAGTCTATACAATCTTCTGCTAATATGCTACAGGCAGCTATCAATACACTGATAGTACAAATTAAAAAAAAAACTTTTATATTTTGTTTTGTTTTTTACCTTGTATCCCGTAATTAGACCTGGATCACATACAGCAGCTGAGAGGAGCCTCACAAGCAAGTCTTGTACTTCACCCATGCTGTCCCCTATATTTAGCAATCCCTCTTGAAGGACACTCAGGTTTGGAACATCAATATTCACATCAAAGCCCAAAACTTTACCAAAGTTTCGTAAGAACTGCACCACCATGAGACAGTCTGAAAATGTACTTCCAGAGAGAACAAGTCCTGGAATACGAGGCAACTCTGGCAAAGGCTGAAAAGAAAGTAAAATAAAATAAATTTTAAAAGCCACGATTTGCTATCTTCTGAAATAAAGTAAGGTGCTATCTCTCTTTCTCTTGCATTGCTCCAGTGGTTTTCCCTCTGGACTGTAAGTTCCCTGGGTGCATTACTGCAACCCCAGGGTACTAAGCTTAGGATGTTGAATTCAAGTAACCATCAATACATTTTGGCTGAATACAATATAAATTTAGATCGCTGCAAAAGGGAACACGGACTTTTAATTAACTTACATGCTGAAAAAACATGGGTTACACAACTGGATCAAAATTTAGGTAACATTAAGAAGTGAACATTTCCACATACATAGAAAACATCATGGTGATTAAGAGAGAGGAGTGGGGATCTAGCCAGTTAGGCTCAGTGGATAGAGCCTTGGCCTGAAGTGTCCCAGGTTTGATTCCGGTCAAGGGCACATACCCGGCCCTGGTCAGGGTATGTGTGGGAGGCAACCAATCAACGTGTCTCTCTCACATCGATGTTTCTCTCTGTCTCTCCCCCTCCCTTCCACTCTCTCTCAAAAAAAAAAAAATCAATGGGAAAATATCCTCAGGTGAGAATTAACAAAGAGAGAGAGGGTGGGGGGAACAGAGGGGTGAAGAAAAGTCAAAAAGGGTATAGGGGAGATAAATGGTCCTGGGAGGAGATGAACTGGGGTGGTAAGCATACAATACAATATATTTGTGATGTATTATAGAATTGTACACCTGAAACCCATGTTACCTCAATAAACTTAATGTAAAAAAAGAAATATTTCCAAAATACCAAGGACATACTCAGTAGGACAAATGCCTTGATTTATTCTAATGATGGCGACTGATTTAAAAGTCTTATGAACAGTGTGTATATGTGGGCTCTATGGTTGGAAAGACTGGTAACATCTCTGGCTAATAAGTGGTGATAAATTACTATGTCCACATGACCAGAGCCCATGACCCTATCAAGAACTGCTTTATACTGCAAACAAGTCTTTAGGTTTCCAATATGTAGTGAAATATTAATACTGTATCAAGTTTCAGTACTAAAATTGGAAACCTGCCTCTTCTGCTAATTCTCAAATATGCTCACATATTAACATTTTAATGACTAAATTATGGTACCAGTTGTCATGCATATTTAAAAACAAATAGGTAGTCTAAATTAAAAACATTTTTGCCCATGAACTGGATTTAAAAACAATACTTTAAAATTTGATTGAGGAAAAAAGTGACTTGTGTTTCTATTTATCTACATTGGTGCTTGTTCAAAAGTGTTCCTCCACCCTGCACTTACTTAACTATCTAAAGATTTTTTCTACTAATATTGTGTGAAAACACAGAACTGGCTGATACTATACATATCTTTTGTTCCATCTGAAGACCATTTAATTCTGAGTTTTCTTTTATCCTAAACTATATCAGATATACACATATCTATATGGTTCTAAAAATGTATATAACAAAGCTAATAAAGTTAAGTTTAAAGCAGACTTATATATTTGATATAGTACATATGGATTTTAATAAAATAAAAGGGTGCAAGAAAATAAAACTCACTTAGGATCAAAACAATTGTTCACTCTGAGCTTATTAAATGTGTTAGCTAACCTATATACTCACTCTGTGCTTAGGAAATTTTATACATCCAATGGACTAAAATTAGTATGTTTACTTTCATTTTTATTTAAAATTATTCTAAGTAAATAAATAGAATACTAATAAAGTTAAATCCCCAGTATTAAACATTTGCTTTAAGCATTTCAAAAAAGAGATGATCATTATTTGTATACCAGATAAATATGGCATGTAATATAGATGCTATTGATCAAATATAATAATACTAATGGCCTGGTGCACGAAATTAATGCACATTAAAAGGGAATTAATTAGAGGAAATATTTTAATATTGCTATTTGCCCTTTCTCTATTACAATAGAAATGTCAGAGATGAAAGAAAATTAGTAAAATGAATATGAAAATCTCCCTCCTGTCAGTCTGGGGCACACCGCAGGACCCAGAGTCAAGTCCCTGCCCACTACCGCATGCGTTTTGAAAACGCAGGAGACCCAGACCCGGCTGGCCCCACCTTCGTCAAACCTATCTGGTCAGGGGGTGCAGCCTCAGGTGCCCCAGCCCAGCGCCCAGCGGGGGGTGCTGCCTCAGGTCCCCCGGCCTGGCGCCGGGTGGGGGGAGCAGCCTCAGGTCCCCTGACCCGGTGCTGGGGTGTGGGGCGTGGCCTGAGGTCCTCTGGCCCAGTGCTAGGGCGGGGGGCACAGCCTGAGGTCTCCCGTCAAGCCCCACTGGGCAGGGGGTGCAGCCTGAGGTCCCCTGACCCGGCGCCAGGGCAGGGGGTGCGGCCTGAGGTCCCCTATCAAGTCCTGCTGGGTGAGGGGCATGGCCTGAGGTCCCTGTCAAGCCCCGTGGCGGGAGGGGCGGGGGGGCATAGACTGAGGTCCCCTGTCAAGCCCCGCGTGGCGGGGGGCGTGACCTGAGGTCCCTTGCCCCGGCCAGGTGCCATGCAGGCTCAGGTCCCTGCTGTTTGGTCATGATGTTACGGCGTCCTGCCTAATTTGCATATTTCTCTATTATATAGATAGATATTACTGAGACAGTGTTAAAAGAGATGGTAGGCAGTATTGATATAATTATCTAGAAATACCATCTTTTTATCCATAGCAAACATAATTGATTTCTACTCTTAAGTGTGTAAAATCATGCCAGTAACCAAGATTATTTTGCTCTTTCTAAATTTCTACTTGTGTACTTTAGCAACATTACAAGATGGGAGACAAGACACACATGAGGTACTTTGGTTGGATGTCTTTCTTAGCTAAGATGATAAACAGTATGGACTCTGGAGTTGAACAAACTGGGGCTTGAATCCAAGTTACCGTTTATTAGCTGTGTAATCTTGGGCAAGTTCCTTAACCTATTTGTATCTCACTCTTCTCATCTATAAATGGGTATGAATAGCAGCTCCATAGGATTTTGGTGTGAATTCATATAAAGCACTTAGCACAGTGCCCAGCATGTAGTAAACATACTTACTATAAGTTAGCTACCATTACTAAAGCATTGAAGGAAGTTATCTATACTAATAAAAGCCTAGGTGGCCCTCGCGCATGACATCGTCACAAGATGGCCACCACAAGATGGACGCCACAAGATGGCCAGGTGCACAGTGGAGGTGGGGCCCGGCGGCCGCTCTACACGGTGAGCCCTGGGGGTCCCACGGCTCTGCACAGCACGGAGGAGCCATTCCCGGTGTCTCCACTACCTCGCGCAGAGAAGGCGGGTCAAGGCAGGGGAGGGCAGTTGTGGGCAATCGGGCCGGCAAGGGAGGGCATTTGTGGGCGATCAGGCCGGCAGACGAGGGCAGTTGTGGGCAATCGGGCTGATAGGGGAGGGCAGTTGTGGGCCATCAGGCTGGCAGGGGAGGGCAGTTGTGGGCGATCAGGCCGGCAGGGGAGGGCAGTTGTGGGCAATTGGGCAAGCAGAGAGGGCAGTTTGGGGTGATCAGGCCAGCAGGGGAGCAGTTAGGCATCAATCAGGCCAGCAGGGGAGTGGTTAGAGGGCAATCAGGCTGGCTGACAGAAGCAGTTAGGGGCAATCAGGCAGGCAGGCAGGCGAGTGGTTAGGAGCCAGCAGCCCCGGATTGTGAGAGGGATGTCCCAGATTAGAGAGGGTGTAGGCTGGGCTGAGGGACACCCCCCCCCATGCACAAATTTCATGCACCGGGCCACTAGTCTATATATATATATAAGGCTAAGCGACCAGCCAACTGGCTGACCAGCCGGTAGTATGATGCGCACTGACCACCAGGGGCAGATGCTCAACGCAGGAGCTGCCGAGCAACACTTTTCAGAGTGCCCTTTCGCATTCCGGGACCCCTCAGGGGATGTTGGACTGCTGGTTTCAGCATGATCCCTGCAGGCCAGGCTGAGGGACCCCACTTGCTGGAAGGACCCCACTCACTTTGCAGATGCCCTTCGAGCCCCAGCACTGCCCAGGTGCAGCCGGCTGGGGAGGGACCATGGGAGGTTGGCTCCAGGGTGTGTCCAGCCCATCTCGCCCCACCTGCCACCTTCTAATTAATTTCCTTTCAATGTGCACGAATCCATGCACCAGGCCTCTAGTAGATTATAAATCCTAATTTAAGTATCTATGGGATGTGGGGAGAAGTTAGATCTTTCTTACCTAAATGCCTGAATACCAAATAGAAACACAGAAATCCTATCAACTTTTACAATCCATCTGTGTAAATTTCTGCAGCATTTCTACTTAAATTAAAAAGGTCTGCAATACTTTACTTATATATAAAGAACTTCCATAATCAGCACACAGCTCCAGAGAGGCTTACTGGTGCTCATCCAGGAGAGGCAGATTGACTTACACTTGGAATCCCATGGCTCTAGTTAAAAACAAAAGCCTCAGTAGTTGAGCACTGACCTATGAACCAAGTGGTCACAGTGTGATTCCCGGTCAGGGCACATGCCTGGGGTTGTGGACTCAGTCCCCAGTAGGGGGTGTGCAGGAGGCAGCCAATCAGTGATTCTCATCATTGATGTTTCTATCTCTTTCTCCCTCTCCCTTCTTCTCTGAAATCAATTTAAATTAAATAAATAAATAAATAAATAAATAAATAAATAAATATATTTATATCTGGTGAGAACACAGGAAAAATTAAATTTATTAATAAAATGGTTTATATAATTACCTTTTGATCTGCTAAGCACATGTCTTCATTAGGTTTCTTTAGTTCCTTTGCAATTTCTAATTCTATTCTTCGTTGCTCTAGTTTACGCTCTTTATTTAATCTTTTCTCATCACGTTTTTCTTGCTTCAACCGTTCTTTTTCCTTCAAAAGAAAACCATGTCCATATATTCTCTTTAATCATTGTATGTGTTTGAAAACCTCCAGTTAAAATTTAAAAAGTGATCAAAGTTATTATTCCCATGAACGGAATCTTCTTAGGAGATTTAGGAATAGACTTGGAAATACACAGAAACAATTACATTGTTTTTCAGTGTATTCACCCACTGAATTCCAAAATAACCATATGTCTGTTTAAATATAAAATATAAATACTATATTCAACCCAGATTATTCCATTATGCAAAATTTATTCAATCTTTTCTTGGGTTATAATATGAGAATAAAAAATACTTATAAATAAACACAGATATATAAAATATACATGGGCAACTAAAAATTTATAGCATAAAGTTAACTAGCATTCACACAAATTTTTGTGTAGCTCCAGGAAGCAAGGAGGATTTACAGCAGGAAAGTGGAAGCAACATGTTTGAATTTGCAAAAGCAGTTCTTTCAAAGTGAACTAGCTAGTTTTAAGATAGCACCTGTGATGAAATAAGATATTATTTACCACTATAAACAACATGCTGAGAATGTAAAATGGGTTCTGAAGACAATTCTAAAAACTTCCAAAAAATGTTTTAGGTAATGGCAACAACATAGAAATAGTCATCCTTTCTCCCTTGTTGCAGGGATGACATTCTATGGGGAAAAGTCAAGAGAGTTAATATAATAATATCAGTGTCATTCCTTTACTGTCATACCTCAAAAAATATTCGTATTTATTTAGAGGAGAATCATCAGGCAATTAACAGAAGAATCATCAGGCAATTCTAACCTACCTCATACGTCTGACATATTAATGATGAGCTTACATTCATAAGGCTGATAATGTCTCTTCTTGATTTAAAAATCTTTCCATTTCCTTTATGTTTATTAAAATAAAGTCCAGCTCCTTACTTTGGAATTCACTACTCTATTCTTTTCGAAAATATCAACCACTTTTATATTCTATGTCAATTTAATGAAACTGTTTGCTATTCCTGATGAACACCTCTTGTCCCCTTACCTCCTTATACTGTTGCACTCCAATCAGAACGGTCATTATTCCCATCTTGCATATGTAAACCTTAATTAAACTCTACCACCTCATTCATATTACCAATTTCTTTTTAATTCTCATAATTCTTCCCTATAATGTTAATATCTTATTGTTTTTAATATTTAAAAATTTTAACATTTTCATTGCTTCCTGTACTATATTAGCATTTTTGTTCATATCTTAAACAACTCCATTTCAATGACCACTGGAAAGAGCACACTGACTGCTGGGGGAGCCACTCTAAGGGGAACTCAGAGAGGAGCAGAGAGAATATTCCAGGAGGAGAGCTGGGAAAACACAGTGTGTTTGAGAATTTGCTTCCAGTTTCAAGACTGCAGCATGGGTTGCAGATTGAACAGTTGCTGAATATTATGATACAGAGCCAGAGGCCAGATAATGAGAGCTTTTTATACAATATGCTCAAGTTAAAAATGTGCAATTTTATACTGCCTCTAAATTTCTGGGTTACTCATTTGTGCAGACACTTGGGAGGGACAAACATAATGGATGTCTTCTATCTTCAGTTATAAACAAACTTTGCATCAAAAAATGGAGTTCTATATATCCTATATAATAAAAATATAATATGCAAATTGACCATCACACCCTCACAAGATGGCTGCCTACAACCAGGCCGGCAGGGGGGTTAGTGAGGGACAGCCAAACGACTGAATAAGCAGGCTGCATGGGGCGACCAGGCTGGCAGAGGGGGCAGTTGGGGATGACCAGGCTGGCAGGGGGGGCAGTAAGAGGTGACCAGGCCAGTGGAGAGGGCAGTTAGAGGCAACCAGGCCAGCGGGGGGTGGGGGGGTGTAGTTGGGGGCGATTAGGCTGGTGGGGGGGCATTGAGGGGCGACTAGGCTGGCAGGGAGGCAGTTGGGGGCAATTAGGCTGGCAGGGGGGGCAGTGAGGGGCAACCAGGCCGGCAGGGGGGGCAGTTAGGAGTGACCTGGCTGGCAGTGGGGGGCAGTTTGGGGAGACCAGGCCAGCAGGGGGCAGGCAGTTAGGGGCAACCAGGCAGGCAGGAAGGTGAGCAATTAGGAGCCAGCAGTCCAGGACTGTGAGTCAGACATCCCCCAAGGGGCCCTGGATTGGAGAGCATGCAGGCGGGGCTGAGGTGACACCCCTCCCAGTGCACAAATTTTGTGCATCGGGCCTCTAGTTTAATAATAATAGTCAGGCAATATTTAGGAATTAGATATTTATAAATTTGATTCTTGCCTTCATCTACATTACTGTAAATTACTCTTTATTTCAGTTAGTGTAAACTTCATTTCTGACTGGTTCTTTTTTATGGTTTCCATGTCCCCCCACCTCCCCCTTTTTTTTTTATGCTGTTGAAGTTCTCACTAAGTTCATCTAATCTTCCCCTAAGTTCATGAGCATCCTTATAACCAGTGTTTTGAACTTTGCATCTAGTAGATTGGGTGTCACCATTTCATTTAGTTCTTTTTTTTTCTGTTGTCTTATTCTGTTCTTTCATTTGGGACATGTTTCTTTGTCTCCTATTCTGGCAGCCTCCCTGTTTCTATGTATGAAGTAGAGCTGCTAAGTCTCCAGGGCTTGGTACAGGAGCCTAATGTAATAGATGCCTTATACTGTCCAATGGCATAGCCTCCCTGTCAGCTGAGCTACCCCCTCTCTTGTCTAGATAAGAGAGAATCAGGTACAATATTTACAATAAAACTTAGAAAGGGATATGATAAATCAGGTACAGCTCTCCCTTTCCTAGCTACCTCTGTCCTCAGAAAAAAACACACAAACATGAATAGCATATAGAATATGCACCCTTTAATCTGAAGTACTTAGAAGTATAAAAAGAAATATCAGATAAAGAAAGAAGGAATTAAATGAAAATTAATTGCCTATATTGGAGCAATACAAGTTCTTGATAGGGCTGCCACACAAGGTATAAGTTTTAGAAATGTCAGGCAACCATACTAAAATATGAAACATAAATATTACATAAAGAAATAACTTAAAGCAAAATAACCCAAAGAAGCTGGCTCCCTGCTTTCATTTTTGCTTTCCTCAGCACTCCTGTGCATTCTCCACAGAATACCCAGAGTCATCATTTCAGGAAGTAAACCAGATTACATCTTAACACGATCCAATGGCTTCTCATTGCAACCATTGTAAAGTCCAAAGTCCTCACTCCCACACTATAGTCCCATATGCTCTGATTTCTGTCTACCACGCCAACTTCAATTTATGTAATCTGTCCCTTATGTACTATATTCCAGTCATTTTTGTCTTTTTATTATTCCTAAACAAATGGTCTTGTGTTTCTTATTTGTTGTTCATTGATAGATCAAATGTTAACTTGTCAAAGAGGCCTTCCCAGAACAACTAATTTTGCCTTTTCTTATGCCCCACCTCTGGAACTCCATTTCATCATCTCATTTGTTTTATACTTGTTTATGGTCTTTCTCTACCCACATAGTAAGATCTATGAGGACAGGAATCTTGTCTACCTTTTTTACCTTTATATTGTCAGTGCCTTGATTAGAGCCAAGTATATAGTGGGTGATAAGAAAAATTTTTTGAATGAATAACTTAAATTGAAAGTGGCAGCTAAAAGTGCTAAGAAAACAAATTGACGATAAATAAAGTCATTAAAGAATGAGTACATCATTATGTTTTCTGTATATGATTTTCTTTTATGAGCAAAAAAGAGAAAGAATTCATGGATACAGAAAACGTGTGGTGATTGCAGGGGGGAGGTTGGTGGATGGAGGTGGAAGAGGTATAGGGGAGATAATAAAATAAATAAATAAAGAAGAAAAAAAGAAAATACTTTATTTTACTCTAGGTGGTTGTTTTTTAAAGTTTAACTTTCAAGGAACTGTAAAAACACACTATAACAACATATATCATAAATAATTTTTTATCAGAATGTTTGAGAAAATCCCATAAGTAAAATTTAGTTCTCAAGAACTTGTTATACCTGATAACTATAGACTTGTGAATAGGACTAGATAATTTTACCAGTTATTCTTTCAATTTAAATTGTGTTCCTCTGTTAAATGGAACTTATAGATCTGTCATCAACTAAGTATTTAAAATAATTTTTAAAATACTGTTGTGTGTACAGCACTAAATTAGATACTGTGGGAAAAACAAAAGAATATTGATGCTTTTTATCATATCAGAGAGAGAAAGCTTCACAGTATAAATATTTAAGCAGTAACTAGACATGTGTTCTTACTGACAATCCAAACTTTCACCACATCTTTTATGTAAACTTGCACCTAAGTAAATACTAGTAAAACATTCCTATATGTACTTATCTATTTCTTCATTATTACTTAACATGCACAAGATGTAACTAGTGTAATGTCCATCATGGTTTCATATTCTGCCTCCTATTATTTCCTAATAGCCCTAGCTATATGTTATTCTGTTAGTAACTATTAAAAGAACAAACTTCACTATAAAGTTAAGGCCATATGATACTTAGGCAGAGCCAACTCAAAATTCTGAATTGGCCAATGGGTAAGCATTGATTCTATACCTTAATACATTTAGACATTTAATTATTAGATTGTAAACAAAAGAAAAATAGGACAAAAATGCTTAAAGAATTATGAGATTAAAAAATAATCTGCTTTCACCTTGTTAATTAAAGATCTCCTATAACATCTGAAATTGTTCTAAGAAACTCCCCATATCCATCAAAGAAGATAACACAAACACCGCTTTTTTGTTTCTTTGTGTACATTACACTGATCTCCCTTTTTTTTTTTTAGTATTAACTCAATATATTTTTCACTAAAAATAATTCCAAATTTTATTGGTTCTCTAATTTAGAAATCTTAGTTTTCCTTTATATAAATCCACAAGTAATAAGACTATGTAGACATGTAAATTACCTTCACCCTGGCCAGTGTGTCTCAGTAGGTTGGAGCATTGTCCCACACAACCAAAAAGTTGTGGGTTCGATCCCTGGTGAGAGTGTGTACCAGAAGGCAACCAACTAACTGACTGTTGTTTCTCTCTCACATTGATGTTTCTTTCTCCCTCTGCTACACTCCCCTCCCGTCTCTCTAAAATCAAAAGGCATGTCCTTGACTGAGGATTAAAAATAAAATCTACAAATTGCAATTTAAAAAATGTTAAAGTATATCTTAAAAAATAAATTTTCTTATAACTATTGTATTAATTTTAAATGTCATTAGCAAATCATAATAGCTTATAAATATTTTCATAACATACTATGAGAACAAATAATCTTTAGCCTCATAAATAAAACAGGTTTACTTCCAAGTATAATTCAAATCATATAAAATACACCTGCTTTCATTATTACTAATAACCAGAAACTTAGGTTGGTTTAAACAACATGACAAAGTAGCTCAAAACCTCCTGTTTCCTTTATAAAACTTAAAACTGTACCAGCCACACATTTATAATCACTTTACACATATTAACTGAATAAACTACCATAGTGATTGTATCAGAGTCTTCTGTATGTCTCCCCAAGGATCAATAAACTACAAAAGGTTGTTAAAACATGCATCTATCACAGAATGAGTGTGTCAGCTCTTTAGGAGACAAAACCATAAAATAGAAGAGAGTAGTTGAAGTTTTAGAAGTCATGTAATAAACAATTTGAAAGCAAAAATGTGTAACATCTCCCTCCACAATGATTCAAGTCATGAGAATACTTTATAATCCTATATTTATATTAATCACTACTCAGGGAAAATAAAAATATAAAGTACAATTGCACACATAGACAGTTTTATTTTAGTAAACACATTTTTCATTTAAAAACATAGCAAATGTACTTATATGACATACTTATATTGTACTTTTACTTGTATATTATTTTAAAACAAATGTAAAAATATTTTATATGAACTATACAATAAAAAGTTCAATAGTATGTAAGAAAGTAGGTTTTTGAAAGAACTGTTAACAATTTAAGTATATTAAAATATTTAATTATCTTACTCGAGAATTACAGACAATTTTACTTTTAATTTAGGAGACATTTGTATGACAGTAACTATTCTCCCAGTATTTAAAGATGTTTAAACAAAATAAGTACAGACTTGTGTGTAATACTTTGGTGTATATTAAGAAAATGTGATAATTGGTAGGTTTTATTATTTTAAAATATTATTGTATAACTATAAATTATAATGTAAATAAAATAATTTATAATATAAATAAAACAAAATATATTTATGAATTGTATGATTAATAACTTTTTCATTTGTTTAAACTTAATTTTCATAACATACTATTTTAGATATAAAAATAGGCTCTTTTTTTTTTTTTAAAGAAAAATAGGACAAAAATGGCCGGTTTGGCTCAGTGGATAGAGCACTGGCCTGCGGACTGAAGGGTCCCAGGTTCAATTCTGGACAAGGGCACATGCTAGGGTTGTGGGCTCTTTCTCCAGTGGGGGGTGTGCAGGAGGCAGCTGATCAATGATTCTCTCTCATCATTGATGTTTCTATCTCTCGCTCCCCTCTCCCTTCCTCTCTGAAATTAATAAAGAAATATATTTAAAAACAAAATAAAACAAAACAAAACTGCCCTGATCTACTCATACTCAATATATGACCATAAAAGGAATAAAAGAATATCATTTTTATTCTTTATATTTGCCTTCTGTAAATGGCTTTTATTAGCAATCTTATTTACACTTTTATTCTTCCGGAACCCTGAGGTAAACCTGTATCTCTTAAATTATATTTATGTGTTTGAAATTTTAAGTACAAGTTGCTGTCAAAAGAAATGTATTCTCCTTATTATGCTCAGAACAAACACCTAAGAGACCCAGGAGAATTGTAAAATGCAAAAGACATAGGCATCTTTGCAACATGGTCTCTAAGAAATGGCCTGTTTTGCAATATGATGAGTTGTAAAATAACAGGTCATTCTACCACATTCATTGTTTGGGTTTTAAACTTCCATAATTCTAACACAGAGTAAATGTTATTTCATCTATTTGTTATTATGCTATAGACTTCTAGAAATACTTTCATTTATAATTTCAGAGTCCCAAATAATATTTTTATGTGAGTAAAAAACTGATTCCAAAAGTTTACCCTATGTATTTAGGGCTGTTTAAAATATTCTAAACTTAATACACATTTGCTATCAGTGTTTCAACTCTGAAATGAAATTTAAATGACTTCCTAACTAAGACATTAGTAATACTTTGTTACAGAGAATTACGTTATTATGATTAAGATGCTAAAAAGATGTTTATTATAAATGACTTATATTCCAAGAATCCATATTTACTTCAAGAATTTCTACATTTAGTAAACTGGGCATGGGGGTGTAGAGGCATGAAGGCCAACATAAAATTGGTAGGAGGCATACAGGGAGGAACTGAATTGTCTGGCATTGAGGCAAGAGCTGAAGGGGCAGTTTTCTTCCAGACAGAAGAGCTGGCACGCTGACACGATTTCTGAGACGCCATCAACCTGGCCCACGCTTTTTCCCTGTCCTGGTGATTCCCTGAGACCCCATCCCACCCAAGTTGTTTCCAGTGGCTTTTCCACACCAATGGCATGCTACATCTCCCAGGCCTGGTAGAGTAGCCTAATGTAGTAGGTGTTCTGTAGAGGTCAGTGGCATAGCCTCCCCAATCACCCGAGCTGGACACTCCTTGTGGGCTGTGTACATCCTCCTGTTGTAGTTGAGCCTTGATTGTTGTTGGCAATTCAATAGGAGGGATTTACTCCTAGGCCTGTAGGCTGCAGGGATTAGCTATGACCACAGTGGAGGATCAGCTGTGCAGGGCCCCATGCCATGAAGTAAGACTTGCTTCAGTGGGGGCTCTGGTGACCACTGAGCCATCTTTTGAGTGGGTCCTTTGTGGAGGAGGTTGAGTGGTTCTTCAACAGAGTCTGAAGCTGTCCACCAGGTGTACTGGCTCTAAGGCCTTCCAGGAAGTGCAGGTCAAAGTCAGTTGCTCATGTTCCGCCATGGACCACCAGCATGAGCTACAAAGCGATCTGTAGATGGCTGCTACTCATGCTGGGCTTGGAGGTGCCCATCTACAAACCAAGGCCAGCTGCCACTAGTGCCTGGTCTGGGGCCACTAAGCAACAGGTATGGAGCAAGGGCATGCCAAGGCCAGATGCTATTTGTTTAACAGACTTTAGGAAAGTCTGAAGTATGAGCCAAGACAGGCCATTCATATGAAAATTCCAGTGGAAACAGCTTGGGTGGGCCTGCAAGTTGGTGGGGTGGGGTCTCAGGGAATCACCATGGCAGCCCCAGATTGATGGAGACTCAGATATGGCTCCTGCCTATTGGCTCTGCAGGGGAAGAGCTCAGAAAAGGAGCAATGGGCTTTGCCAGCACTTCTGTCTGAGAGAAGCTGCCCCTCCAGCTCTTGCCCTGATGCCAGAAAATTCAGTTCCTCTCATAAGTCCCTGAAGTCTGTCGAGCTCTGCCCCAGTGCTGAAACTCAGAATGAGCGTGTCTGCAGGCCCTTTAAGAGGAATACCTGGGACTCCAGAAGTCCTCTGTCTCATTGAGCCACTATCCCTGCTGGTTTTTACAGCCAGAAGTTATAGGGACTTCTCCTCCCTTCACTAGAACCCTGGGCCAGGGCTGGGTGGTGCTGGGATATGCCTCCTGATTTTTACCTGCCACATGTAGGTGTGGGACCAGCCCATTCAGCATCTCCGCCCCTCTAACCAGTCTCATGTGGCTGCTTTATATTTTTAGTTGTAGGAATTCCACTTGGCCAGACTTCACAGTTCTGAATGATGGTCACTCTGAAGGTCAGTTATAATTTTGATGTGGTTGTGGGAAGATGGGAGTATTACATTTAACTATGCCAACTATCTTAAAAGGAAGACCCCATTAATTCTAACTTGCTAAATGCTTATAGCACTTGATAATCTTACAATCCTAGGAAGCAGCTATCACCATCTCAATTTTAAAAAAGAAATAGTCTGGCCTGGCTTATTTGGCTCAGTGGTTGAGTGTCTACCCATGAACCAGGAGGTCATGGTTCGATTCTCGGTCTGGGCACATGCCCAGGTTGAGGGCTTGATCCCCAGTATGGGCTGTGCATGAGGCAGCCGATCAATGATTCTCTCGCATCATTGATGTTTCTCTCTCTCTCTCCCCCTCTTCATTCCTTTCTGAAATCAATAAAAACATATTTAAAAAGATGGGGAGAGAGAGAGAGAGAGAAGGGAGGGAGAGAGGGGAGGAGGGAGGGAGGGAAGGAGGGAGTGAGAGAGGGAGGGAGGAAGGAAGGAAGGAAGGAAGGAAGGAAGGAAGGAAGGAAGGAAGGAAGGAAGGGTCTGAAAAGGTTAAGCAAGTTGTTTCAGAGCCAGGATAGGAATCTGAGTCCCTCACACTCCAAAGCTCTAGTTATAATGGCCAACTGTTTAAATGCAGAATGTATTCCTTTGTAACATATATTATAACCTTTAACTGATTTCTATTAAATTCAAAATAAGCTCATTTTGATTTATTTTAATAGTTTTTTTATTCCGAATTATCTGTTAAAAAAAAGTCTATTTTAATTTTACCCGTAGGATGTTAACAATAATTTGGAGAGCAGAAGTCCATAGTTGGAATGACTAGTGTTTGAATTAGGACAAACAGAACTTGTCTAAGCATGCCATAATATTAATTTTGTGAAACTCTGATTACAGTAAAAAAATAGCTACTTTTATCTGAATGAATGCCATTCTCTACATTAAAAAAAGATACTTAAAATCTCAGTACAAAACATTAACACATACATTGGAATTTTCTTCGCATTCTTTTAATGTTCTAACACTTAGTTACTATCTCTAATCTTTGGTTTGCTTATGAAAACCAGTTAATCATGGCAAATCCATACTCTGAAAAACTTATATTTAAAAGAGCCAATGCTTTTGGGGAAAAAAACACTAATTTATGACCAGGTACTATTTTTCTAGAAACATTACTTACTTCTGCTTTCTTACGAGCTTCCATAGCTTTCATAAGCATCATATGTTGTCGCCTTCTCTCTCGTTCCTATTAGGCCAGATAAAATTAGGAAAATAACTCAATGATTGCTAATTTTCACAGATTAATTTTCAAATGGAAAACAAAACAGAACAACAACAAAAAAACTCAGTATAGCATGTTTAGCATTTATAGACAAGTCACAGTAAATACTAAATATAAGACAAGAATGGCCAGTCTGTGCATGTTTTAGTTCAGGTTTAGAAAGCAAATACAAGAACAATCAAAAGCAAAAAGGTAAAGCAATGAACATGGAGACAGTGTAAACAGAAGCATACAAGATTTACTTATGGTCAGTTGTGATGCTCCTTCAAAAGCTGGCAGAACAAAAAGCATAATGGTTGGCTGGAACAGGTCAGTTACCTTACATCTGCTATTAGAAAAACCACAAATATGTACTATATAGCCAATTAAACTAGAGGTTGTGTTGTTGTTAAATTTTTAGATCAGGCAGAAAGTGATTTATAATCACCTTAACGGCATGATTTCAGAATTATTTTCATTTTAAGCATACTATCATTTTGTAAATCCAATAAGCCACCAACAAATTAAAGTTTTTTTTAAAGCCTTTATACCAATTTAAACTAGTCGTGGTTCATACACTGACACCAATGAAATGGGATATTCCTATTTACTGATGTCTGCCACTTGATGCGCTGTTTAAAGCCACAAAAGCTGCACCGTGGGCTAATAAGTGGAATTAAAAATGCACAATATAAAAATAAGGTAAGCGCTGGCTTACTTTGACAATCTCATTTTCTTTAGAATAAAAAAAAATCAGTTATAATATTTAATCTTTTTTTGTTTAAATCCATCTGGTCCCATTAAAGGGATATTTCTAAAATTAATTCTAAAATTTATCTACAAAACCAGATTATATTTCATATTCTCTCATCAACCTAACTCAAAATTCCCATTGTATTCAATGGCAGTTTTGTGTCTAGAATGATGGGAGAGTATGGGTCATAATTGTCTCAAATTGTATAGTGACCTAACTTTCACTGTGACATCAGTAAGTAAATTTTTAGACGGCAACCTTATATAAGGCTTGCAAAATTCAATTAAAAATCTTGGAGATGGATCACACTTCTTGATAGACAGACAAGCAGATGTATGCAATGCACTGTGCTGTAAAGCCATGCAGCAGTATGTAATATGACAGCAGCCAGTGCTACACTTTATGCATTGCTATGACAACCATATATCACAACCAAATCACAATGCGGTGTTAGATGTACAAAAATAAACATACCCATACCATATCTAGTCTATGCCTCTCCAACTCCTGGTAGAAAGAGTTGGCACAACATTATGAAACAGAAATCACAAGAGTCACGAAACCAATTTTTTAACCCCCCAAAAGACACCAATACCAAAGCAAGGCAATAAACTGTAAGATGAAGGAAAAACTTAAGCAGGAATTATATTGGAAATATTTAAGAAAATATTTTGAAGATTTTTTTTCAAAATAGATTTAAGAAAAATGATAAAATGTACATTTCAACAAGTATATAAAAATATGTATACAGACCTGATGCTTCAGAAGAACAGCTTGTTGTCTTCTCATTTCTTTTTCCTTAAAGATAAGAAACTTTTAATATATAATTTTGAGGGAAGATTTAGAACATGCTACAAGTATTAAAAATTCCTTTTCTGAGATTCTATATTCTTCCATTAGATTAAAGTATACAATTGCAAATATTCAATCATTTTTAAAGTATGAAATGGCAATTTTATGTAGTTCTACCTAATACATAAAAGCTATACATATATGACAGTAGCAAGGATCTTTATTCAGTGACCTAACAGCACACTTCAATAGCAAGTTCATTGAAGTGACTACCTGGTGGTCAGCACATGTCAGATACAAATGGCACATGTATTTGTTTTATGATTTTACTACATTATGTCACAACCTTCAAATCTAGCTGATAAGAACTGTCTACACTCTGATACAGATTCCCAAATACACTCTATAATTAACAGCAGCTATCACATTTCTATATGCTGTATGTAAATGAGAGTGACGAGACAATGGGATCAGTTTGAGATTTTCATGCACCATCCCAAAGGGATGGAGCTTAAAACAAACAATTCTATGAATGTCACCAATTTAAATATTTTTATAAAAGGTAAGATATGGATAGCATGAATATTAAGGACAGCCATGAAAGGGGATAGAGTCTAAAGAACAAAGCAGGAGAGTAGAGTCTATGTGGAAAATGTAGCAAATAGTTCCCTGGCTTTATAAGATACATTGTGGTGGCTGTTACCAGAGCCATAGGATCACTCAGCTGTCCTGTATTTCAGTAATCAATTATCAAAACATTGGAAGGTAAGGAGTGGAATGTGTAAGGTACAGGTGTCCAAGTCTCTTACCCTTCATGCCAGAAAAATCAAAACCAAAACACCCCCAAACAACACTTGAAATTACAATAATTAACAATGGCTAATTTTATGATGGTAAATACCAGTTGGTAAAGGTTAGGTTTTTGTTTCTGTAGCCTTTTCACTTTTTAACAGTTAAAACAGGACATTAACAAAGAGAACGTTATAATTTAAGGAGAAAATAAGATTTGGGACACATAAATGACACATAATGGCTTGGGGAGATCATTCTTATCCAGCAAAACCTTACACAGGGATTACGCAATAGTCTGCACCTCTGATTTGATATCTGCTATTTAAGGAACTCAAAGTGTCACATAAAACCTGTATAATGAAATAAAAATATATAAACATACACTATACATACAATAAAAGCACACATTATACACAGGTATCTCTGCTAAACACCTTCTTAGTCATTTTGAGGACAGCTACTTTTTTCATATAACTGATACTGGAATAACATCATATAGTTTTTATTTTTGAAAAACAAAAACTCTGATTCTCATCTAAACTAACCTTTATTCGTTTCTCGGCCTCCAATAATTTGGCATTTGCCGCTTCTTCCTTCTTTTTCTTTTTCGCCTGTGCATGCAAAACAGGTCTCAAAGTCATGCAACAGCACCACAACTTCAAAATAATCTCAGACTTGAAAATGGAACTACATGCCTCACAAGGTACAAAACAATATGGAACATACAGACAGTAACAGATTTCACACAGTAAACAACATTATATTCAACATACTAATTTTATTTCTAATATGTAAACATTAAGTTGTACAGAAAATTCTCAAATTTGTAAGAGTATGTCAGCTTTTCTTATCTTCCTACTCTATTAAAAGTCTGAAACAATTGAGTGTTTATGTTACTTTAAAATTTAAGTTCTGGTTTTTAAAAGTAAAACATGATCACAATACAAATTAAGAAAATAGGATAAATTTTAACAGATACATACAGGTTATTTAAGAATAAATCAGTAACATTTTAAAAATTTGCACATATCCACTTTATTTGAAATAAAAAAATACTTGAAATCTGAAATAAAGAAAGCCATTACTCAGTAACATTTAAATGAAACATGGTAAATTTGATTTTCCCTACCTGTATATTGTGGTTAAATTCAAGGTGTTTTTTTATTTTTATTTTTAATATGAAACATAATCTTTCATGAAGCACATTTTGAATATCAAGATCATACTATCAAATCTGAGCTTCATAATCTTAAGTCATTACCTATCTAATAGCTTCATAACTACCTAGTAGTTATTCTCAATTTAGTTTAAGATAGGAATACTTTCTATTGGAGGGGTTTAAGTCAACTTATAATGAGAAAAGAAATATGTATATATTTCTAGAAGAAAAAAAAAGCCTGTAACATAGAAAACTTCAGCTACCTGGAGCCCCCAGGGAATAAATTATTCTATATAGCAAGAGTTTCTTGAATAGGTGAGAGGTTATAATGAATAACTTTAACATTAAAAGTTTATTTTCACTATTTTGGATGGAAGTAATTTTGAGACATATGCCTGCTTAGACATAGTACACTAAAAATTTGTTTTTTTCTTGATTACTTGGAACAATTATTCTAAACATCAGTTATTATATGTATAATTTGATAGAGTAATGTCTTTCAACTATTAAGTTGTTGAAAATTGCTTGCTATTCAACTAAAAGATTAGACTGTTAGTAGGCTTTTACATTCCTAGATATGCTGGTTGGAGTTTTTCTGTGTTTTCCCTTGCTATCTTTTGGCTATTGCTTTTGCTGATGTGAAATAGGTCCTCTATTCCTATCAGCTTGTGGGGAAGAGAGATATATTAGAAACCAGAAAACTAAGCTGGTTAAACATTTAAAATTTATTTTTACTTTTGTAATGTTTTATTTCTAAATTAAAAGAAAACATCTGACTATAAGTCCTGATGATTTTTTCAAAAGTAACGAACACGAGTTTTCACTCATGATCTTTATGACAATTATATTGGCTGTCCAGAGGTTTTCTCTCTTTCTTTCTCAGTTTTCATTGCTAGGATAAAATGGGCTGCTAAATAAGGTTCAGATAAGGTCTTACTATTACATTACATTTAAAGAGAATTTCTGATGAACATCCTATATAATAAGAGCCCAGCAACTGAAACAGCAGAACAACCAGAATGACCAGAGACCAGAATGACCACAGTCCCTTGCCCCAGCTGGCCCCACACCCCAGCAGGGACCCCCACCCCGATCGGGGGCATGGCTGGCCTGCAAACTGCCCATGGCCCCTCACCTCGGCCGGCCCCACCCCCCAGCGGGGACCCCCACCCTGATACGGGGCCCCCATCAGGGCAGGCTGGCCGGCCCCCCCCCATGCACCAGGCCTCTATCCTATATAATAAAAGGGTAATATGCAAATTGGCCCTAATGGCAGAACAACCAGAACGACTGCTTGACCAGTCACTATGAGGCGCACTGACCACCTTTTGGTCCCTTTCCCCAGTGGCAAACAGGGAACTGGGGTGGGTGGTGGTGGAGGGCAGGGCCAGCTGTGGGCAGCTGGGGAAAATGGCCCTGATCGCAGGCCAGGCCTAGGGACTGTACCCGCACATGAATTTCATGCGCCGGGCCTCGAGTATTAATATGAGTAAAAGAACTTATATGTAAAATTTTTGTTTTTGCAGACTTTAAACTATATGACTATATTACTTTAATTATATCAAATTTAAGAATACTACCTCTAAAATTTGCTGGGCTCGAAGTTCTTTTTCCATTCTGATTTGTTGTATTCTCTTAATTTTTTCCTGTAGGAAAAAATATGATAATTAAAGATAATAAAGTGAACTAAATATCTAGTTGAAAAGTATTTAAGTGGAATGAAATAATTTAAGATATAAGTACAGAATTACCAAAGGTTACCGTGGTAGCTATAACATTTAATTATTTAGTTTAACATTATATATATTATGTTCATGAAAAATTAATGTGATGCTATAAAATTTCTCAAAACAATTTATAAAATACAAGTGCTAAATAAGTATATAGAAACTAGGTAAACCAAGCTAATTAGACTCATTTAACCTGTGGATGTTCTTAATAAATTTTTTCAATTACAATTAATACTTTGAAATAAATACAGGAAAACAAACAGTGTATCAGGAATCAGAAAACCTAAGCTAGTTCTGTTACTGTCATTCATTGCATGATCTTGAGCAAATAACTACTCTTGTCTACAAGGAGAGTTGCTTGCACTTTCTCTGTGTGTCATAATTAAAATGCTTTAAAAAAAGATACAGTGCCACACAATTGCAATAGATTATTACTAGCAACAATTTAATTGTTGTAATTTCTTATTTCACATGGTAAATACCATGATGACATTGCTTTTAACTATCACAATAAGCCAAATTCAGAAATAATCTGTAACATTACTTAAAAATGGATTAATTACAATTTTATATTCTAAGGAAAGATTCATATGAATAATTGGTAGTCACAGTGTCTAAATTTAAGGTTTAGAATTTAGTGTTCTGAAATATTCAGAATAACTTTACAGTTTGAACTGAAAAAAAATCTTATACACTTAAAGCACATCATTAACAATTTCATGTTCATAAACTCCTTTAAAGGTCCCAAATTGGCAATGATGAGAATACAGGTGTGTGTTTTTTAAATCCACATTTTCCTACTTGCCAATTGCATCTGTCCTAGGATTTCCAGAACCAATATATTTTATACTTCTGTATGTTATAGTACTTATTCCAATTTTCAGATGCTAGTTTATCTTCTGAAGCTGTACTTTAACATGTTTTTAAACATTACCTTTTTGCAAACTGATGCTATTGATTCCCTATAGGGGTCTACCACCGGATAATGAGACTTCTGGAATTACTGTTCTGCTATTAGAAGACTTAATCACATTCTATGATTTTGCTATTGGAGATCCTATCATAGTTTTGAATATTAATTATAGCTTGCCAAAAATAAAAAGTCAAGTGTATCTTTTGTTTCATTTCCAAGTTGTAGATAAGGTTGTACTTAATCCATTTTGAAATACTTATTTAGATTAGAACTTAGGACCTAAGTAAAGCATACGCTTGATTTAATTTTTTGCTTTTGTCAATCATTAGGTTATAAAGGTGGTATCTTCTCATGACAGCAAAAGTCATTAATTGTTCCCTTATGTACAGAGATAGGTATAGCATCTTGGGCTGAGTTCATTCAGTCTAGAGCTTTATCTTAACTGTCCTAGTGATTTATATACAGATACATATATTTGGCATTGCTGTTATTAGCATTAGAAGGAATAAAAATTATTTTCATTAATTATTATCTATACTAATAAAAACCTAGCTGGTCCTTGCGCCCTCGTGCCATGCCCTCACGTAGGCACAAGATGGCCGCCACTAGATAGCCAGCAGGGGAGGGCAGTTGGGGGTGATCGGGCCAGCAGAGGAACAGTTAGGTGTCAATCAGGCTGACAGGGGAGTGGTTAGGGGGCCATCAGGCTGGCAGGCAGAAGTGGTTAGGGGCAATCAGGCAGGCAGGCAGGCAGGTGAGCGGTTAGGAGCCAGCGGTCCCGGATTGTGAGAGGGATGTCCTACTGCCGGTTTAGGTGCGATCCCGCAGACATTCCCCAAGGGGTCCCAGATTAGAGAGGATGCAGGCTGGGCTGAGGGACACCTTCCCCCGTGCACAAATTTTGTGCACTGGGCCTCTAGAACTACAATTGAGTACCCAATTAGTAAGCTGGGCACTTTACATAAAATATCGTATTGATCATAAAAACAACATAAGAGTTGAAATTGTCTTCTTTTTACCTAAGGAAAAAATGGAAGTTCTTAGAGAGTAAATATTTTGCCCTCACTCAAATAATAGGTACAGAACTCTGGTCAGATTCCAATGCCTTTGCCCCTCTGCTTCATAATACTGCTTCGGACTTGAAAACTGTCTGGTGATACCTCTGGCCTACTAGATAGAAAAAATAACCCAGAGGATAAGAAGCACATGGCACTATTTATTCTAAATCTAATGCTGACTTTAAAATAAGCAATACGGCCCTGCTGGTGTGGCTCTGGGGTTGAGTGTCGACCTGTGAACCAGGAGATCACGGTTTGATTCCTGGTCAGGCACATGCTTGGGTTACGGGCACAATCCCCAGTAGGGGGGATGCAGGAGGCAGCTGATTGATGGTTCTCTCTCATCATTGATGTTTCTCTCTCTCTCCCTCTGCCTTCCTTTCTGAAATCAATAAAAAAAATTTTTTTAATAAAATAGGCAATATGTAACTGACTAAGCTACAGTTTGATTCCCTTTGTTGGCAATGAGTAGTCAGATGGTATTCTGAAACTGGCCTCAGATAAATACCTTGATGAATATCTAAGACCAGCTCATTTATATTAATGTTTCTGGAAACTTGGAACTCAATGCCTTTTTGATAAGCAGCAAAAGCTATGTATTTGTTGGTTGTAGCTACTTCAAGACTTTAGGATTACAGAGCTGAATTTAAAGTGCTGATGAGATTTGATGGGTCTCTAGCCATTAGGATATAGGATAAGCTATTAAAATGTGTAACAGAAATAAGAGTATTTCACTTTAAAATGAGATATAAACTTAATTATATATATGTGTAATATGTAGTAAATATTAAAACTTAGAGTCTCTTTGGCAGAAACAATTTACTAAGGAAGGAATTCAAGTTTACAACTGACTACTTTTAATTACAGTAAAAGAATGAATGTACCATACAATTTGGGTTTTATATCTATCTTTCAAAAAGTGAGCATTTGCTTTGTGCCAGGTACTGTAGTAGGCACTTTTCTCTCATTATCTCATTTGATCTTTAGATAATGCAGTTATTTTTCTTTCATAATGGAGGAGATAGACTTAGAGGTTTATAATTCATTTAAGAGTCACAAAACCCTTTTTTATTTTTAAATATATTTTTTTATTGATTTCAGAGAGGAAGGGAGAGATAGAGAGAGAGAGAGAGAGAGAGAGAGAGAGAGAGAGAGAGAGAGAAAGAGAGAGAGGTCAATGATGAGAGAGAGGTCAATGAATCATTGACTGGCTGCTTCCTGCACTCCCCATGTTGGGGATCGAGTCCGAAACCCAGGCATGTGCCCTGACTGAGAATCAAACCAATGACCTCCTGGTTCAAAGGTCGACGCTAAACCACTGAGCCACTCTAGCCTGGAGCAATAGTCTTAAGTAGCAGAGCCCATATTCAACTCTAGGCTGCCTAAATACAAACTCTTAATTATGAATCCCAATTCTAGATCAACTCTCTCTAATCATACCGCTTTAGTCAATACTAGAAGGAAACTTAAAAGATAACCACATCAAATCCAACCCAAGCCATTTATTTAGCAGCTACTTATACAACACAATTGACTTCATTTCATACTTAAAAATAACTACTTGCTGTTTAAAAATTTTGAAGGAATAGGAGTCTCCCCCAATTTCCTTTCTGCTTTAATGGTTAGGTGAATATGTAAGAGATGGAAGAGTAGTTCACATATTCCCATCTTAAATGAAGTTGAATGTCTTATTAGGCAATGCTTTTCCCAGATGAATTTAAAAATTACTTCATCTACTGATACTTAATTTTGAAAACTAGATATGGGAAGAATATTGTAGATATACAAAAGAATGCTAGATAATAATGCTTTCTTCATTTTTTTGCAGTAGTAATTTATATTTTAATTTTTAACATTCAGAAGCAATGGGGCTTACTTATTCTATATAACTTGAGTTTAATTTTTTTACTAGTACTTTACATATTTTAGAACAAGCTTTTGTTATGAAAATTTGAACATTTAAGCACTATCCTTCATTATTGATATATTAATTTTAAAAGTTTGATAGTTGTCCAAGATGCCAACTCACATTCAAGTTCTATCAGGATATTAAAAGTACTTATATAAATTTATGTTTGGTGATCATTTTTCAGACAACTTGGAAGTAGGAGACGTGGTTTAAAAATGAGGTGAATTTTAAATAATGAAAAGGAAAGTTTCCTAAATAAGATATATAACATTAATATGAAATACTAGTGAAAATAAGGTGAGTATTACATATACAAATAGATCCCAAAAATAACACCTAGGTTTTAAAAATCAGTTCCAATGTGTAAACTTACCTGTTGTTTCATAATCTTTATCTGTTCTTTTTGCTTTCGCTTCTCCTCAGCGGCCATTATTGCTATGATGAAAAACCAAAGCACAGATACCATCAGAAAAGGAATGAAGAAGAGATGCCTTTCATGAATTATCCAATATTTATGCTTCAAGTTTATGCTCTCATTTAAATCACCCACCTTGTTGTTTTTTAGCTTCTTTGGCAACCCGAGCCTGTTCCTGCTTTTGAAGTTTTCTCAAAAGCTTTATTTGTGCTGCTTGCCTGGCTATTTCTGAAAAACACAAAATTTTAAAAAATATCATTAACAACTTTACATAACTGCCAATCTAAAAACAACCTAAAAACTCTGTGAAACTGGTATCATCAGGAAGGACACACTTTTTTAAGAAAACTGCCTAAGGTTAGAAACGAAGTAGTAGAATGGTGTGGCAGAAAATGTCATGTTTATTTCCCTTAAAAATTGCCAATCTATTTCATCAAATATGATCCTATACAGTAGGTCCTCAGGTTACATAGGAGATCCGTTCCTAGGGCACGACGTAATGTGATTTTCGCCATAAGTCGGAACCCACATACATAAGTACCTTTGTCACTCACATGGAACACATACACAGCAGTAATGAAGTCAAACAGTAAAAAATAAATAAAAGAAAGATAACAATTCCTGACCTTTACTTGTGGTAAATAAATAATAAAAAATATAAATCACATATGTACATACGTTGAAATAATGGAAATTTTTTAAAAATAAATAAATGGGAGATGGTGACGTAACCATGAAACGACGTAACCCGAGGACTGCCTATAAGAAACTACCCAAAAATGATGCTTCTCTTAATTCTCGTCACAGAGAATAATCTGAGCACATTTCTTTTCACATTTCATCTAATTGCCACTTAGTAGAAAAGTAGCTGCAAAAAACTCAATTTACCTTCAGTCTTAAAAACAACAAAATGTATAAAAAAGAAAAAGAACCCAAAATAAAACAAACATAAAGTCACCCCAAACCTAACACTTCAGCTATATAAATGCTAAAGTTTCTGAATCCAATGAAATTTTCATTTATGGAGAGAGACTAAATCTCCTTAAAAAAAAAAAAAAGCATAGAGTAAAGGACAACTAACTTAGTTCTCATAATTTTTAAGGATAAATGTATGACTAGAATAGACGGGCATAACAATGTTCCCAGTTCTTCATTCCTCCCTCTATCCATGTCATTTGCAATGTGACTCTGCAGCTCCTCTCATCAAGACATGCAATATATTTTCTTGTCCTTTGATTCTGAGTTCAGTCATGTGATCTTCTTTGGCCAATAGGATGTTAGCAGTTGTGATGTAAGAGAAGTTTGTAAAGTGTACTTGAACTCTTTCTACTCTTACTCTGTGCCTTGTCCTTTAGAATGAGGACATGTTTGGGCTAGTCTGCTGGAGGTTGAGACACATGGAGCCAGTTGACTGCCAACATTTGAACAAGAACAGCCAAGATCAGCAGTGCTTCCTTATGTACCTCAAGCTGTTGTCATCTGCACATTTAATGCTTAGTGGTGTACACCACTGACGTTTTGTGGTTGGTTGTTTCCCAGAATTATTGTGGCAATAGGTAACTGATACAGAAAACATGCAATGTCATGCTTTCTCTACCAGCAAACTTTGTTGGAATACTTCTAACTATAAAAGTGGTTTAACCATAACAACAAAAATCATTTCAGAAAATACTTTACATTAGACATTGTTTTAAACTATGTCACAGATGAAGTTTTAAGAAACCTATATATTTTTCCAACACCATTTATTTTATTTTATTTATTTAATTAGTTAGTTAATCCTTACCCAAGGGTATTTTTTTCGTTGATTTTTAGGGAAAGTGGGAGGGAGAGGAAGAAGGGGAAGGGGAAAGAGAGAAAGAGAGAGAAAGACATTGATGTGAGAGACATCGATTTGTTGCCTTCTGCACAAGCCCTGACTGAGGCTAGGGATCAAACTTGTAACTGAGGTATGTGCGCTTGACGGGGAATTAAATCCATGATCTGAGCTGATGCTCTAACCACTGGGAAACACTGGCGAGGGCCCAACACCATTTACTGAATAGACTACCTTTAGCCATTGTATGTTTTCGCCTCCTTTGTCAAATATTGACTATAAAGGTGCGTGTTTATTTTTAGGCTATTTTGTTCCATTGATCTATATGTCTGTTTTTATGCCTGTAGCATGCTGTTTGAATTACTATGGCCTTGTAGTATAGTTTGATATCAAGTAGTTTGATTTTCTTTTTTTTTTTTCTTTTGTTTGATTTCTCCAACTTTCTCAAGATCACTGTTGTATTTAGGCACTGTTGGTGGGAATGCAGATTGGTGCAGCCACTGTGTAAAGCAGTATGAAGTTACTTCAAAAAATTAAAGATGGAACTGCCTTATGACCCAGCAATTCCACTTTTGAGAATATATCTGAAAAAAACCCAAAACACTGATTTGAAAGATTTGCACCCCTATGTTCATTGCAGCTGTATTTACAATAGCCAAAATTTGGAAACAATCCAAGTGTCCATCAGTAGATGAGAGGATAAAACAGCTATGGTACCTTTACACAATGGAATACTACTCTGCTGTAAAAAGGAAGAAAATTTTATCCTTTGCGACAGCATGGATGGATAGACCTAGAGAACATTATGCTAAGTGAAATAAGTCAGTCAGAGAAAGATAAATACCATATGATTTCACTGCTCTGTGGAACTTAATGAACCACTAAACTAACAAGGAAAATAGAGACAGACTCATAGCTAGAGAGCAGGCTGGGGATGAGGGTGGGGGTGAGGAAGGGATTGAGCTAAAAAGAAAAAAGAAAAGAGAATGAATTCATGGACACAGAAATAATAACCACACCTATAGATTATATTCACCAATAATGAATATAATTGGTAACACCTGAATTACTTGAACACTATTAATTTCCACCACTTATAGAATGTTGTATAAATTTACATAATCTTATTTAATTTTTATAGCAACCTTATAAGATAGGCAACATTATGTCCAGTTTACAGAAGAATAACTGTGCTCAAGAAAGTTAAATAGCAAAGCCAAGATATAAACACAGGTCTTTCTGACTCCACAGTCTATATACTACTACTTCTGAAAACTTTTTTTTAAATATATTTTTATAGATTTCAGAGAGGAAGGGAGAGGGAGAGAGAGATAGAAACATCAAAGATGAGAGAGAATCTTTGATCAGTTGCCTCCTGCACAAGCACCACTGGGGATCAAGCACCACTGGGGATCAAGCCCACAACCCTGGCGTATGCCCTGACCAGGAATCAAACCATGACTTCCTGGTTCATAGGTTGACACTTAACCACTGCTCCATACCGGCTGAGCTTTCTGAAAACCATTAAGAAAATTTGAAGACCTTGAGATTTTAGATAAGAACTCAATTCTATATCCTTGTAACAGCTGAGATGAAGTTGGTTACTATGGCTGATTTTCTATCATCAAGACTTAAAAAAAGGAGAGGGGTCTAATTTTTTCTAGTCAACTGGAAGTGTTAATGAAAGATGAAAGGGAAGCTGATGCTAAGTATATCTCCAATCTAATAATGTTCATTGTTAGGGGGCTACAAGCATCATCAAAATTTCTGAACTACATGAAAGGGATCTCCTGTTCACAAAATACTTTGGGAAATAAAAATTTATCAAATGACCCACAGAGTCAGCAAACTCTAATAATAATAATACACCTGAAGGATACTGTTCTCATCTATGATAGTCCCAGGTAAAGATTTAAGAAGTGAAAACTTTCACTGAATTCTGTTTTAATGCCCTAAATATGTCTTAAAATATAAGATGTATTAAGTGGTTAAAAAATGTGGTGTAAGTATGACCTTTTGTTCTAAGCTGAATTGATGATCTCTAACAGAAGTTTGACATATATATATATATATTATAAAAAATATATATATATTTAAAAAAACTATAATATCTAAAGTTATATATTTGTGTATGAATATATCAGTCAATTTTAAGCCCAACACAAGTACACAGTAATTTTTATTTTTAAACCTTGAGGACAGAAAAACATTAAAAAGTAGAACTCATATTTTTTCACTTTAGCAAGGAAGATAACAATGATACAATTTTGATTAATTAAAAAATTATGTACCTTAAATTCTATATTCTGAGCAGTAGGAGATGTGAAGTAGAAAAATGTAAAAAAGTTAAGGACCCAATGGAGGAGGAGAATAAGTAAGAAACCTACAAAATTCTCTCAGACTCTGAGGAATCAACTATTCCAATATCTACTCATAAGAGATCTAGAAAATTCACTCAAGCTCTGAGAAATAAACTGTTCCCAATATCTTCTCTTTTATTTGTTTATCATTGCTGGATATATTGTTATAACTATCTTTTGAAATATTAATTTACAAATATATATTACTAGAGGCCCGGTGCATGAATTTGTGCTCCAGTGGGGTCTCTCGGCCTGGCCTGCAGGATTGGGCTGAAACTGGCTCTCCTACATTCCCCGAGGGGTCCTGGATTGCGAGAGGGTGCAGGCCAGGCAGAGGGGACCCCACTGGTGCACGATAGGAGCTGGGAAGGAACACGGGAGGTTGGCCAGCCAGAAGGGACCGTGGGAGGGCTCCAGGGTGTGTTTGGCCTGTCTCGCTCAGTCTCAATTGGCTGGACCCCAGCAGCAAGCTAACCTACTGGTAGGAGCATCTTCCCCCTGGTGGTCAGTGCACATCATAGCGACTCGTCGACCTGTCAACTGTCTGCCCCTTGGTGGTCAGTGCATGTCATAGCGAGCGGTTGAGCAGCCTTAGCATATCATTAGCATACTAGATGCCTGGTGCACGAAATTCGTGCACTTGGTGGGGGGTGTCCCTCAGCCGGGCCTGCACCCTCTCACAGCCTGGGAGCCCTCAGGGAATGTCCAACTGACGCAGAGGTGAGAGAGGCTCCTGCCACCACTGCTGCACTCATCAGCCATGGGCCCCGCTCAAGACTTCTGGCTGTGCTGCACTCCCCCTGTGAGAGCGCACTGACCACCCGGGGGCAGCTCCTGCGTTGAGCATCTGCCCCCTAGTGGTCAGTGCGCATCATAATGACTGGTCGTTCCACTGTTTGGTCGATTTACATATTGGCCTTTTATTATATAGGATTATGCTTTGATTGGCTGAACAGATGACTGGATGACCAAGCACTTATCATATTAGGCTTTTATTATATAGGATGGTTTAAAGACGCTGTATGTCTGCTAAAATTTCAAAGATAAAAGTTTACTTTGAAAAAAAAAAGTTTATTTTCACATAGAATTAGAGATATTTTTAGTATAGCACATTTCTTTTATTCTATGATGCATTTTTAGACATCTACAATCTGAATGTGTCTGATTTTCAATTTTAAACTGTCAGACTCTTATCTATAGTCTCTGAGATAGAGAGCTCTTATGTCACAATGCTTGAACAAACGTTCAAAATTTGCATTTATTTTACTCTTCTGAACCTCAAATTAAGTCCAGTTTGTTAGTCTAGGTCCATGGTCGGCAAACTGCAGCTCGTGAGCCACCTGTGGCTCTTTGGCCCCTTGAGTGTGGCACTTCCACAAAATACCACGGCCTGGGCGAGTCTATTTTGAAGAAGTGGCGTTAGAAGTTTAAGTTTAAAAAATTTGGCTCTCAAAATAAATTTCAATCGTTGTACTGTTGATATTTGGCTCTGTTGACTAATGAGTTTGCCGACCACTGGTCTAGGTGAATCCTAACAAAATATACTATGGAACAAAAATTTCTAACATCCCCTCATCTTAACTACCCCAAACTGTTACTGTAGAAGCCTTTTAGAAATAAATGATAAAGTGATTTGTTCCTACTTTCTTTTTCTCTCCCCCCCAAACATGCATATTATATCCCATACACTTGTAAATATTAGTAATAATTACTCATATACTATTTTATATACATAGTTGAGAAAGAATACACACACACACTAAGGTCAAAAGTAGTGAAACTGGAAAAGTGCTACATAATACAATAAGGGAGAACTATGTAACAGAATACAAACTAATTTGAAATTTACAAGGAGAAAAATCATTGGGTAAAAGATGAATAATTAACTTCTATTATAATAAAATAAAATTTAATTAAGTGTGCAAATATAAAGTTGTCATTTTGGGCACTATTAATATTTGTGTTAGATATACAAAACATGCAAGAAGAACCCATGTTTTGGGTATCAGTTAATATTAAGCTTTCTTATTTTATGCAAACAATGCACACTCCCTATTATTATACATTCTTTAGAAGAATCAGTAGTTTATTGGCAATACTGATTATAAAACTCATCATGTATTGCTATATCTGTTCATATATTAACTTTAAAAAATATCTTCACTAGTAACTATTCAGGGGAGATGAAAACCTTAATAGAAACCACAAAAAATAACATATTAAAGCAGAGAAAAATTTATAGGACATGAAGTTATATGCCAGGCAGTGAACTGCATGCCATTGGTAGAAGTGTGAAGTGGAGTAATCTTTTTGGAGATAGTATTTGCCTATTATTTACCAAAACTTAAAATACACATATCCTTTGATTCAGATATTTTATCTCTAGGATTTTACACTATAGATAGCCATACCTATAGAAGATATGTGTAATACATATGCATTGCAGCCTTAGTTATGATAGCAAAGATCAGAAAACAGCTTAAACTGTCATCAAAGAGAGACTGATCAAATGAGTATGGTAAAGCAATATGTGGCATCACTTACTACTACTATCAGCCATTAAAAGCATAAGGTGGATTTAAAAGCCTTGATACAGAAAGATGTTCAAGAAAATTATGTGGGAAAAAAGCAAGCTAATAGTATAGATACACTATAAGTCCATGTATTTTAGAAATCTAAAGGATATATATATTACATGTTATATTGCATATTTACATCTACATTATATGTATGAGTATGTATGTACACATTTCTGGATAGATTAACAAACTTAACAATTTTACTCATAAGTGTCTTTTATTTTTAAGTGAGTGTGAATAAGTGTCTTTTATTTTGTAACACTCTGTTCTATGAGCTTTTGTTGTGGATATCTGTTTTATAATAAAAACAAAGCAGCTAAAAAGAAGTCAATATTATAATGGTGTTTACATAAATAAAAATAAACCAGGCTTTTTATCCAGAAATAAACAGAACAAAACAAAACAAAAAACACAGAAGTAGTAAAATCCTGTTAGTCTTTTTTGTCAATTTTATAATTAAACCTTTATTTTACATTGACATATATGCTTATATATATACTAGAGGCCTGGTGCACAAAATTCATGCATTCAGGGGAGGTCCCTCAGCCCGGCCTGTGCCCTCTCGCAGGCCAGGAGCCCTCGGGAGATGTCTGACTGACGGCTTAGGTCCGCTCCCCGCAGGGAGTGGGCCTAAGTCGGCAGTCGGATATCCTTAGCACTGCTGCAGAGGCGCAGCTGGAGAGGCTCCTGCCACTGCTGCTGCGCTCACCAGTTGTCAGCCTGGCTTCTGGCTGAGCGGCGCTCCCCCTGTGGGAGCGCATTGACCACCAGGGGGCAGCTCCTGCGCTGAGTGTCTGTCCCCCTGATGGTCAGTACGCATCATAGCGACCGGTCGTTCCGACGTTCGGTCTATTTGCATATTAGCCTTTTATTATATAGGATGCTTGTGAACACAAGATACCAACACATATATTGATATACATTCAAACAGTCTTAAGAGGCTTCATATTTGTAACCTGTAACTCAAACCCTTAGCAGAATTACTTTAGTCAGCATTCTCTGTGTCAGATATAACAGGAGATATTCATGTTGATAATTCAGGTATAATTTAAAATCATAAATACATTTGAGGTTATTATGAGCACTTTATGCTCAATAAATGATCATTTTCATTGATCTTAAAGTGAATACATTCTGATTTAAATATATTAGATGGGCATTTTGAAATTATGTAATATTTCCAAACTGCAGAGGAACCCAAACTAAGAGCCTCAGGTTACTCACCAGTAATTGGAGTTCTCTGATTGAAAATTTACTCCACAAACCCACATATTTTGGTTATTCCCTTGTACCACCTCAAGGAATCAGGAGCTGTTAACCTGAGAATTCCAGAAGGTTGGCACAACCCTGAGGTGTGTGCCAAGTGCTGGCTGATTCCCTTTCTGTGTGAGCCTTAAAAGCTTATCACCGATCTTTGTAATTCTAAACACACAGGGTAGGATGAGTTTGTGAGTGTAGCTCTTGAAAGGAGCTCACCTAATCAAGAACTCCAGTTACCAGTGGGACTCCTAATTTTCCCATTTTTATTTTAACACAGATATCTACATTTTAGAAATTGAGAGCAGCGTCAAATCATTCTTAAGTCAAAAACAGAAGAAACATACTTTTTAGTGTGAGTATTGCAGTGTCAGATACATTACGCCTTTTACCTTGAGCTTGCAGTTTTCTTAGCAATTTGGCATCTGTGTTATCTAGAAATTCAGCACCGCCAACATTCGGAGGCCGGCCCTTCCGACGTCTCATCCTGGACTCCTCTCTTGCCCGCTGTCTCTCTGGATTTGGCGGTCTTCCTCTACGGCCCTCCATTGCTCTGATGCGAGGAATGACATCCTCTTCTTTCAAAAGACACCACTGCATTCCCTTTTAATCAACATTTTAGAGAAATAGCGTTAAAAAATAGACACAAGTGTTCAGTAAGTCAGAAAATTCTAGGTAAATTTACAGACATTTTGAAATGTATAAAGCAGGTACAATCCTTAAGAACTGTATTTTTAAAATTAAATTTATGTTTATATTTGTTCATGACCTTAGGCATATCTTTTGTATTCTAACTTTAAATACCTAAAGAGAACTATATCTATATAAACAAAAATTATATAAATAGAGCTATACACCTTAATCACCATTTCTGAATTATAATGACCATAACGTTGGCAGATAATTAAAAATACTAGTTGTGTGATGACACCTTATAGATTGTTCTCATGGGTTATTAGTACAGCCAAATACTAAGCTATTTCAACAATAGATGAAAGTATCTTTTTAGAGAAATCTTATAGCTAATAAATCAAGAAGAAATGCAAGAGATAAAGTATCAGCATTTTGCAATGTCTGATGAATTAATGGATCTAAGCATCAAACTTGCAGGGCTGCCAATCACCCACAAGAGAGACAACCAGATAGACATCAGCTTCCTGATAGAGGTCCACTCCATCATCCCTCTATACTAGTCTTGCCTTACCAAAAAAATCACAACTAGATTTGATTAAATCTCTAGATTTAATGACTATAATTTCACAGGAAAACAGGGTGAGAAGTGTATGTTAAATTACATAGCAAAATCCAGTCTATAGGAAATTACAAATTACCCATTTTCTTCAATAAATTTCAAGAAGTAAACAGATTATAAGGAGCCTCACAATATGTATTAAACAATCCCAAAGATAAGTGTGGACCTTACCTAGATCCTGATTCAAACAGACAAAGTGGTCAGAAAATTATAACAATTATAGGACAACTGAAAATTTGAATAAGGACTGATATTTGAGGATATTAAGAAATTATTATTTTAAAGTGTGATAATGGTACTGCAGTACTCTTGTAGCCTACAAGAGTCCCTATCTTTTATATAAATAAATTGAAATATTTACAGATGAAGTACGACATATAAGATTTATTTCAACAAATTATGGAAGAGGAGAAGCAGATGGGGGTATATGTTAAACAATATTAGCCACGTGATAATTTCTAAAGCTGATGATGGGTACATGGTGTATATTATTCTGTCTACTTTTGTGTCTATTTGAGATTTCTAATTATAAATTTCCTGACAGAAATACATACAACAGCATCATGCTAGTGTATTACAGGAATACTCCTGCTCGGTGTATAGATACAATCTGAGTCTGGTTTCCATTATTCTCCGTATGTCAATCAAAACAAGTACAATGTTATGTTTTCTTACTCATAGCAATATGTCCAAAGTAATATGCTCATGTATAGAAAAGGCATCCTTTAAAAACAATCCTTTGAAGAAATTGTTTTAGTATTCTGTTTCTTATTTTTTTCAGAGATAACTCATTTAGTGTGAAAATTAAGGCAATTTTATAAAATTATTTTTTTCTTAAAAGAATCTAGCTTAAAAGAATTTAGCTTGAACCTTTGTGGGTAATTCTGCAACCAAAACCAATAAAAAGTTCTCAAGTTCTAATTTATGCCATGATTCCTAACCTAGGGCAAGGTGTCTGTGAATACCTCATTAAATGGGTACTAAAGATACAAATAATACTCCTGCTACCAAAGCTGAGGACAGCTGCACCTACATTCCAAGCAGGGTATTTTATTTCATTCATCGTGAATATGTAATATATTTTCATCTTCACATCAGCTCTACCTAATAAAGAGGTTTTGGTTGTTCCTACAGCACAACTGAGGGAATTCAGGCCCAGTGAGGTTAAATAATTTTCTGAGGAATAGAGGCATTAAGGAATAGAACTGTGATCAAACCGCAAGACTGTCTCACTCTAAAACCTTGTTCCTGACCACTGCATGTACCTCACTGATGTTACAAACATGTTCTTTTACTTAGTAAGTATCTAATCATGATATTCAGACATGAAAGCACAGCCAAGATTATGTCAAGACAGAATTGTGTCAGAAAAAGCTTTCAGGCATATAGTCCATAACAACAGGTTAAAAGTAATAACTATACTAATTCTTTTCAGTAATTCCCATGTCAAAAATAATTTTTAAAATTAATGCTGAGGGCCCTAGGGGGCTTGGCTCAGTGAATAGAGGGTCAGCCTGCGGACTGAAGGGTCCCAGGTTCGATTCTGGCCAAGGGCACATGCCTGGGTTGCAGCTTGATCCCCAGTGGTGGGTGTTCAGGAGGCAGCCGATCAATGATTCTCTCTCATCATTGATATTTCTATCTCTCTCTCGCCTTCTCTCTTCCTCTCTAAAATCAATAAAGAAATATATTTTAAAAAATTAATGCTGAGGAAAATAAGTGTTTTTTTGCTGAGATTTCAAAGGAAGTCAATAGGAACAATAGTTAAACTAACTGTATATTTAGGCCATAAACCTCTAAGAAGGAAGCCATCAAGACAATTTTATGTTCATCAGTATGAGAAGCTTTTGATTAGTTTAGGTTTTCATTTTTCTATTCTGCTCTCAGGCACCAACACAGCATGCATCACATAAATTGAGAAATATACAAGTAACATCTGTGGCACTAGGAATAGCAGAGAGAGAGTGTGTGTGTGTGTTGAGGAATCGCATTCAGTTTTAAAGTATCTTATTAATAATAAAACCAACTTTTAGCCAAGATTTAAAGGGTTAAATCAACCTATCTCTTTTTTATCCAGTTACAATTTTTAGTTATGCTTTTGTTCATTGAGAAAAACATACCTATGTCAAAACAGGAATAGAATATTTTGGGCCCAAAACTTATCAGAGAAATATAGTAACACTAGAGGCCCGGTGCACGAAATTCATGCCCAAGCGGAGGGGGAGGGGGGTGTTCCTCAGCCCAGCCTGCACCCTCTCCAATATGGGACCCCTTGAGGGACGTCCGACTGCCTGTTTAGGGCAGTTGGATATCCCTCTCACAATATAGGACTGCTGGCTACCAACTGCTCACCTGCCTGCCTTCCTGATTGCCCCTAACCACTTCTGCCTGCCAGCCTGATTGGTGCCTAACTGCTCCACTGCCAGCCTGTTTGCCCCTAACTGCCATCCCCTGCAGGCCTGGTCACCCCTAACTGTCCTCCCCTGCAAGCCTGGTCACCCCTAACTGCCCTTCTCTGCAGGCCAGATCCCCCCAACTGCTCTTCCCTGCAGGCCTGAGTACTCCCCCCCCACTGCACTTCCCTGGAGATCCAGTCACCCCCAACTTCCCTCCCCTGCCAGCCTGGTTACCCCTAACTGTCCTCCCCTGCAGGCTTGATCGCCCCCAACTGCCCTCCCTTGCAAGCCTGGTCCCTCCCAAATGCCCTCCCCTGCTGGCCATCTTGTGGTGGCCATCTGGTGTCCACATGGGGGCAGGATCTTTGACCACATGGGGGCAGCCATCTTGTGTGTTGGAGTGATGGTCAATCTGCATATTACTCTTTTATTAGATAGGATAGAGGCCTGGTGCATGGGTGGGGGCCCGGCTGGTTTGTCCTGAAGGGTGTCCCAGATCAGGGTGGGGGTTCCCTTGGGGCATGGGGCAGCCTGGGCAAGGGGCCTGTGGTGGTTTGCAGGCTGGCCATACCAGTCGGCCACCCAAGAAGAGACTCTGGTATCTGGGGTTTATTTATCTTCTATGATTGAAACTTTGTAGCCTGGAGCGGAGCCAAGCCTCCTGCTCACTCCGTGGCTGCCGCCATTTCTGCTGGAATTTATTTACTTTCTATAATTGAAACTTTGTAGCCTTAAGCAGAGGCCTGGGCCGGCCAGGCTGCAGAAACTTGGCTTCCTCCATTGCCAGGGGGCAACCCTAGCCTCCTCCTCTCTGCAGCTCCATGGCTGCCGCCATTTCTGTTGGAATTTATCTTCTATAATTGAAACTTTGTACCCTTGAGTGGAGGCCTTGGCCCACCAGGGTGTGTGGAAAGCTTGGCTTCCTCCATTGCCGGGGAAACCCAAGCCTCCCTCCTGCTCACTCAGTGGCTGCAGCCATCTTGGTTGGGGTTAATTTGCATACTTGCTCTGATTGGCTGATGGGCATGGCTGGTGGGTGTGGTGGAGTGATGGTTAATTTGCATATTACTTTTTTATTAGATAGGATTATCACTTACATTTTGCCCTTGGCATTTAGAAAGTAATTATTTTCTAAGAGTATTGCATATGTTGGGCTACCTGTATCATCTGACTCCCAGATTTTAGAAAATGAGGAATGGATTGTTACAAAAATCAGAAGTTATCTTACAGCTTTAATTCACTGAGCAGCCAAAATAGTTGTAGGTATTTAAAAAAAAAGTATTTTTCTCAATAAACTTTCCCTTAAAAAAGCAAATACAATTTATATCATTTGATTAATTTGTTATAAGCATTTTGTCAATTAAAAATTATGCATGAAAACAGTTAATTTTTTCTTAATTTCTAAGAATAAGATAGCAAATAGTTCTTGAAAATAATCTTTCTTGACTAATATTTAAAAGATGAATAAAAAGAAAATCGATGATCAACATTATGGACATGGTGACAGATTAAGTCTATTACACCATTATAATTCCGCTTTCAAGAGCTAGTAATTTAACTTTAGCAATAACACATTCATTTCTATAAATACTATAGAGAAAGAAAAGGAAAAAAGGGGTTTACATGTTATTTCAGAAGATTAAAAATAATTAAAGTAAATAATTATATAAGTACACTATATACACAGTAATGCATTCTAAAAGTATACTAAAAGGCTATATTATAAAAATAGTTTCCATTACGTAAACATTTGTTGAGGCACCTACTCTGTACAAGGTATAACATTTTCTAAAAATAAACTAGAGCAAGCCCTCTCCTCAAAAGCCTGACATTCTTAACTAGGACCTTAGGCTCCAGCTGTTCTAATGCAGGTGATTCAAGGCCCACACCCTGAGTTGTAATGAATTTAAAGAGTTTAGAGGCTGGAACAGAAAGTTCTCTTGATTGTCCACTTACACAATAATGATGGTCTCAATTAGGGCCTGAGACTTAGAGCTAGAAAGGAAGGCAAATACATCAGTCTTTTTCTAGAGAGAGGACTGCCAGGGTGTGAAGGAGGAAAGCCTAAAGGGAGACCAAAAGAGTTGGGAGTAGTCTCTAGGCAACGTGGGAAAAGACATGATATGAGGTTTCCTTCCTGAACAAAGTTAAGATCCAATGTGGAGAAATACCTGAGAAAACTGGCCAATACATTTATTGCTCTTAGTCTTATATGCTTTAAAAACGAAATAAGCTTTAAAGAATTTATTTTGGGGAGAAAGCAGCTAAGTGAAGTAAACCAGTCCACCAAAAGCCAGTTCACTGAATGATCTATTTGCTAAATTACTGAAGATTTTTATTTGTTTAAGTTTTAGTATCACCAAGATTTTGCTGCAGCGGTTTTCCTTGGATTTGTAGTCCTGGGACACAAGGTGTCAGTTACTCAGGTTAACAATTGAGAAGCCTAGAGATTCTCATATGCTCAATGTTATATAAGTGAATGGATGAACTTTATTCATATTTTCCTGGATCGGGCCCCATACATATCCCAGTGAAACAGCTTTTAATCTGGGTAAGGTATCTGGTCTGATGATTCTGGGTTTGTTAGTCATTTAGTGAATTGATGATTTTTATCAACTAATTTTTGGCTAAATAGTTTTCAGTAAACTTAACTGTGGCTCAAGAAAACAAAGTTAATATTTTTTACTACTTTTCTCTTTGAAGGTATACTTTAAGAATCCTTTACTTCCTAATAATTACTTTATGAAAAAAACTTTTATAATGTTATACCTAAAGGGAAATTGATCTTAAAGACCTCTTCTAATATATATACTTCACATCATAGAGGAGGGAATTAAGATTTAGAAGAGTAGGCGCTTCAGTTTTTCAAAGTAATAGAGGATACAAAATTACCCTGCTAGGACACTAAGAAAAATCTTAGTGCTTAAGCAAAGCAAGGGTATCAGATATTTTTGACAGAACTTAACAATTCATATTTTCAGAAAAACATTAAAGTTAGTATCATGAGAAAAATAAAACTTTATTTGGATTTCCTTACATCTATTTCACAGTTTAGTTTATTTTTAAATACTTTATGGTGCCCAAGACAAGTAGTGAGTTTTAAATAACATAAACTTTACAGCATTAAGGATTCTTAATTTACTCTAATCATATAGTTTTTTAATATCATATACTGAAAGCACTTTAAAGATGTGAAACAATAAGAACAGCCATCTATGCTGAGAGATGGGTGTCAACTCTTAAAAACAGTGTAGAAATTATTTCCACAATGCTGGCTGTGCTTTCCAGTTACTTGCAGTAGGTTACCATCTAATAGTTATGACTTCCAAAAATATTTCGTTAGCGCCACACTTGGATTCATACATTTGGCCTCCTACTATAGGCCTGTGCCTCGCCATAAAAATCCTACCTGGTAGATTAGTGACATGAATTTCCAGACTTTTAGATTTCTGGTAGTGATCTCTCATGTTCTCAGAGCCACTCTGTGCACACGGCTATGTTGCATTAGGTGTGACAGTTAACAGCAGAGTTGAATTAGAACCCTGGTTGTTGACTTCCAATCTTTCGTTCTTTACTTATTGAAATAATTACCAGCATTACAACCTTGCCCAAAATCATGTGTTGCCTGCTTTATTGTGAAATCTTCCTTTATTCCTCATTAACAAAACTCTGATTTTATCTGGACAGCATTGTGCTTAGTGCTTTATTTCTCCAAACAATGAGCTCCTCTAAGTCAGTGATCATAATTTCTCTTGCTTTTGTACTTTTCAGTTTCTGTATGAAGACTAATTTTCCCTCAAAGCCAGGCTTTCAAGTTCATTTCTGTAGTGAAATGTGTTTACAATTTTCTTTATAGAAAATGCCTTTAGGGAAAATTTATTTGGAAAAATTATGTCTGGCACATTAAGTATTTGCCACAAATATTTACTGATTAAGTGACTAAGAAAAGAGGCTCTTTCAATAAGACTTACAGACATTTTTCTATTCTCATGGCCTTATGCCATTAAAAAGAAATACCTTTTTTAAAATAAAATAAAAACTTCTCAAATAGAAAAAGCAACATTTTCTCAGTCACTTTTAACTCCTTTCTTCTTTGTATATTTCTTTTTCTTTGCATTTTAGCCTGAACACAGAAGATATTCACAACTCAATGCTTTTGAACTTCCTGGTTGAAAAAAATAAACATGATTGTTGTATTTATGCTTAAATGTGTTTTTTTTTCTTTACAATTCACAAAAAATGCTTTTCCTAGATTATCATATACTTCAGGTAACCTTTGTCATTAATTTATTTTGAATCCGTCATATATTCATAATAAAAATGTGAATACCTTTTTACCTAAGTATATTTATGTAATTAAAAATAACCCTATTATTTACCAAAATGTGTCTAGCTCAACCTTACTTTCTATTATTCTGATACTCAAAAACAAAATAAAATGAAAACAAAGATAAAAATTAGGTTCAGCAAGTTCATTATAATGTGATGAAGAAGTCTGTGAGAAATCTATTTATCTTACACCTTTTCGTTAGCAGGTAGCCAGCCAGTATAGCATAGACTTATAAAGAGTACAGTTATAGTTCATTTTGTTCCATGAAAGTTATCATCCCTAAAATCTTGGTTTCTATAGAAACTGGTAGGAAGTGTTTGCTATCTAAGGATAAGTAGATAGTGACAAGTAGCTGATTCTACAAATCCTTACCACATTTGTAGACTGAAATAAATAAAACTGACAATGACTAGATTAAAGCCACATCCCCCATTTATTGGGTCAATCTTATCTATTTACTTGAATTTAATGGCTTTTCTTTTTTATAATTTTTAAAGGTAATCATTAGATTGTTTTCATGTAGTTAATGATAACTTTACTTAAATTTCAATAAATTTGAGCTCTCATACTCTACTTCTAATATTATTGTACTATATACTAAGTTAGCCAATATTTTCAACACATTTTTCTGTTAATAAATATATGTATAATTACTTTCTTAAGCTCAGAAATATACTGTGTCAAAAATGATTAACTTATACAAAATAACCATGGTTCCCTACTGCAGATATTATCTTGTAGCAGAAATTATCATCTTCTAAAATCCATTTGTAAAATAGAGTTTTGAAACACCACTGTTGTAATTTTTTAAATGCTTTAAACAAAATTAGAAGTTATAGGACAAATACTGGTGGGTTGTTTTGGTATGTTTTAAAATTTAAAAATGCTACAGACAAATTACATTTTTCAATGCAAATGTTTTGTTAGGAGAGTGATTAAGGATACTAATGAATCTCCAAATACAGCATTTCATTTGCTATTAAACACTGCCCGAAATATAGAAAGCTTGGAAAACTGTAGCAGTAGTATTTAAAATCATTGTTTACAATCTCCATGATTTTGGAAAACTGAAAGATTAGCCTTTATTGGATTATAAGGAATAGAAGTATTTATTTTTTAAATAAAAAATGTTTTTCAGGTTATATGTGCAATACAAGCAAATTTTAGAAAATATGAAATGAAATAGCATAGGAAAGAAAAAGATCTATTGTACCATCAATCATTACAACCATCATTAAACTTCTGAGGCATTTTCTTCCAATCTTTCAATATGCATAGTTTTGTTTTTCAAACTATACAGAGTAGGGCAAAAGTAGGCTTACAGCTGTTCATATGGAAAATAATACAGTAATTAATAAATAATATAAGAATAAACTGTGCTTCACGTACTCAAAACTATAAACCTACTTTTGCCCTACCCTGTATATAGCCATTGTGTCATTTATAGAACTTGTATAAAGGCAAACATTGTAAAAGCTGCAGATCATCACTGCATGATAACACTGTCTTTGTCCAAAACTATATTTTAAATCTTCTACAAAATGTAGGCCAATCAAAATTATTACACATCATAGCTACTCTAACAAAAATATATAATCTTTGTTCATGTTCATAGAATATTGTATAATTATGTACATTTCTAACTATATGCTTATATATACTGATCATATCATATATAGAAATGTACATGGCACTACATCTGTATGCATCTCTAATTAACGTTTTTGAATTACTTACCTTTATTGTTGTTCTCTAAAAGTATCCTAAAATGAATCCAACTATTTTTTTTTATTGATTGACTTGAGAGAGAGAGAGAGAAAGAGAGAGAGAGAATGTGGGAGAGAAAGGAAAGAGAGAACAAAATATCGATTGTTGTTCCACTTAATTATGCATTCATTGGTTGATTCTTGTATGTACCCTGATGGGGATCAACCCACAACCTTAGTGTATGGGGACGATGCTCTGACCAACTGAACTACCCGGCTAGGGCTCCAAATATATATATTTTTTAACTGAGATAAGTGCTCTCAAAGTTGTTATTATTTTCCTTCTGCAGCCTGCTGAAATGTTGGCAGCTTAACATATTCTGGATTTAGTAATTCATCATATTTTCTTGATTGGAATGATCACTCAGCAAGACAATATGCATTTGGAAAACACTGATTATGTTTAATAAAAAGTGAATGGATGTCAAAGAACAGTCTGCTCTGCCTAATGAGGCTTTAGAGATTAAATCTAATTATCACTGATAAAAAACTAAAAATCCGTATGTATTGAACAACAATTAGCTTTGTTCTCAGAACAAAAATCTATTGATCTGAAAATCATGAAGCTATCTTTGGCATAAACAAGTAAGGATTTGATAACACAAACCAAAAGATTACAAATGTAAATAATTTATAAGTAAAATTATTACTACCTTCTAATATGCTTTGTGACTAAAAAACTGATTCATTTTATATATGGAGTATGCAAAATACCACTGTGGTTCTAAAATTCTGAGAATCTGTTTGGTGACAGAGTAAGTCTGAAATGTAAATTTTTTAAAATTTAAAACATAGAAAAATATAGACTATATTTCCATAAAGACCAACCTCAGATAAACAGATTTTGGCATTTTAAAATTACCAGCAAAGAGATAAGTCAATTTCAACGTAATTTGTTCCTTAAAAAGTATTGAACAATGAAAAATAGGTTATACAATGAATGCAAGAGAACATTGTTAGGAACCTCGAGTTCTAGTTATGTCCTGCCTAATTAAGGCTGTGTGATCTTGGAAAATTTCCTTAATCTTTGAGCTCTCAAAATATACCTCTTGCAGAATGAGTAAGGTCTTTTTTATTTCTATCACTAGAAAACTAGAGGGTAAGGTAGAAAGGAAAAGCCTGCCTATCCACAATAGAAAATATTAATTGCCAAAAACAACAACACCTGTATGTGCACTAAACTGGGCCAAAAGGAAGAACGGTTCAATCAGGGAAGAAAATATCAACTTCAGTTGGCTGAGCATTTTAACCTTTTGAAACATTTTTATGCATATGATATCATTTTAACCTCACATAATCCTATGAAGCAGAAGTAAAATTATTAGTCTCTATTTTGCAGATAAAAAAATAGAGGGGACACTGTTTGTTGTTTGAAATCACAAAACCATTTCATGGATTAACAAGAATCTAGGTCTTCTCACTTCTTAGTAAAGATTTGTTTCAACATGAACGGATAGTTAAAGAAAAAAATAAGCATATGCAGCTGAATCCAAGTATGAAAAAAGGCAAAACATTAAAGAGAAAATAAAGAAAATGAAGTCTCTGTGGTAGGTTCTTCATTCTGATTAATGAGGTTGCATATTTAACCCTCAAGCTGAAAGGGAGTTGTCACTACAGAACTGTGTGAAATTCATTTAAAAATTCAATTTTTGCAAAAGCAGAAATTTTACTTAACTAATATTAAGCAAATTTGCACCTCCACCCCCCAAAATTACCCAACTTATGAAAATGGATCATGTAGCATGTCATAATCAAATGGTAAGATCCTTCCAAAAACTAAGACATATTTGTCCTCTTTTGATCTGACGTATAACACATTTTTCCTATTCAAATTATTTTTTAGAAAATGTTTACCTTCCAGGGAACTAAAATGCTTTACCGTATTTCACATGAACATGCAGATACTTTTATACCTGTATAACCTGTAAAACTACTGACAGAATTAACAAACAGGAAAAAGTTTATATAAAAATTTTTGAAAAAGACATTATGCCAAAGCTCCCTGCTACTGCAACAGTAAACTGAGTAGTGTGAGTGTTGAGTGTTTACCACAAAGGAGTATGTAGAGCTATACCAAGGAACTAACAGAGTGTAGTGAAATTTAATTCATTAAGGTTATGGTACTACTTTTTTGGTTCAAAGACTATACTTTTTAAAAAGTGGATACCTGCGGTCCATCTCTGGCTTCATAGAAGTCACCCACTCTTATTTTTGCACTGAAGCTGAAATTGTCCCTTGAGATATCCATTATTCCATTTCTGCTGAGATACTGAAAAAATCACATATTTTTCCACTTCAGGTTTTAATAATGACAACCCAGCTTTGATGTATAGGTATCTTCAGAACACTGTTTTGCGTATTCTACTACGGGGCTATGGATTTATAGGAGCTCAATTTAGCTGAAGTACATTAGTCCCAAACACACAACATTTTGCATCAAGGAACTTATCTGAGAAAGGAGTGTACTTTTTTTTTTCCATAAACATGCATAATAGGCACCAAATGTGTGTTATTTGGTGAAAAGTATGTACCTTTATTACTTCAGGGTACTGCCTAAGTTTCTTTCCACATGGAGCATAATATGCTACTTCTCCTTGAAGGCGCCCTCCAAAGTTTCTTATTCTTGTCTCTCTTTGCCAGCTATGCATAACAGAAATGAGAATTATAACATACTTAATTTTAAAAACTTTTAAAAACTAAAAAAAAAAATTAAGAATACATGCTCTTTAGAAAACATGAAAAATGCAAATAAAACAAATATTAAACCTCCTGATTATACAACTGAGATGTATTTACTATTAAAATTATTTTAATTTTTAGCTAAGTAATTCAATTGAAATTAATCAAAGACTCAAGTTATAAATATGAAACTCCATTAAATTTTTTAGAAATCTTAACTAGAATTACTTTGAGACATATTAACAGCATGTGTCAATGTGTACTGACTTTTTACATCTGAAAAGCTTTAAGTGAGAGGACGACAGTAAACCTGGCTGTCTGCTCTTGGAGAGTCATGTACTTCAGTGTAAAACTGCTCAGTTCCAATTAAACCATTTTAGGAAAACTCTGCCATGTCCCTTAGTCTTACAATGGCTTTCCCTGCCCTTAAATTCTATCTTCACAAAATCTCTGACACTCTCAATTGCACCCCTTCCCTTTGCCAAATGACTTGCTCTTGCTTATTTTTCAGTCATATTCCCACCTGGATGCATGCCCCCATCACAGCTCTGTCATATCTAAACACAGCAGTTACCCTTAATTTCAGTTTTCTGATATATCATCTTACTTGCCTTTCATTCTAGCTCTTCTCCAATAAATGCTATGCAGTATATTCACTTATTAAAGTATAGAATATGAAATCAAACATGCATAAATATGTGTGGGAAAAGCAAAAAGGGAAATCTCATTTTCCATACCCATATTCCAAAGGAATACGCAGTTCGCGTTCATCTGTTACTCTTCTTCTTTTGGAAGTGCCTTCAAGAAAATTCAGCCAGTTAACATAAAAGACTAGTTTACACAGGTGACAATTTTTTGATAGTTTTGAAGCTCCTCTTTAAATAAAAGATCTTAATGGCTTGGATTATCAGTGTTGTTCTGCAACTTGTACATTATTTTCAGATGGTTCAACAAAACACATTGTATAAAGTAGAGGGTTTCTTTGGTCTGCATGACAAAAGCTAGTCTTTCTCTCCAAAGAGAATACAAGGCAAGGTAAAAATATATAGTGTTCCTCTGATTTCATTATTTAAACATGGCTAAAGTAGTAGTAGTTTCAGAAAACCATATACTGTTGTATTCTTTGAAAATTAGTTTTAAGATGCTGATAAATTCCAACTGCTGGCTCATACATTTAAAAATAATATAATGTCTACGTTCATATAAATCCATAGTAAAAACACTAGTAGGTCTTTTAATTAAAGTACAAAGAAATCAGATTATGATTACATGTAAAATGTTTCATAGATGATGACCAAGTTTCACAAATACAAATACATACATTTTAATTAGTTGGATATCATACTGGCAAATGGAAGCAAAACTAGAAATTTCCAAGAAGAGTGAAATAAGTAAAACACAGTATTTTTCTATATGCCTCTATATCTTCTTAGCTATTGAAATGAGAATAGAGAATAGTTTTGGAATATTAATGTAAAAACTTTTAATGAAGACCTCTAGAAGTTTATAAAAGGTCAAATAGAAAAATATAGACGTGGTGTGTTAATGGAATATTAATGCTACTCACTAATACAAATGATTGGCGATGTGTTGGGCAGATATGCAATTGAATCTTAAGTAACCAAGTGAGCTCATTTTTCTAAAGTACAAAAAAGTCCACTGTCAATCAAATACTAAGTTGTAGAAGCATAAACTAAACACAGAAGCAGGAAAGTATTCAAAATCAAGAGCTGTCATTAAGCAGGTTCTAAAACTGTAAGCACAGAGAATAAAAATGGAAATGGGTCATATCCTTTGAAAATACATGCTGACCTTTCTTAGCCAACCTAAATCTAAGCTGAACACTTGATTCCAATGAGATCATCCTCAGACCACTGTATAAATAAGAATTCTTGCTATGGTTTGCCTTCTACTTTACAATAATAAAAATAAAGTGTAGGTACCAGAGTGTGGACTTGAAGTAAGTGTGGAAGAAGGTGTGCCAAGAAAAGCAGGTGACTGGGATTCAGAACATAAGGCAGCAGGAGCAGAGCCTGGGGCTTTTGCTATGTGGAGGTTACGAGGTGTTGAGTGAGCTGTGAGACTGATGGAAGGGCTTTTGACAGAGGAAGCTGTTTTATTCAGTTTCATTGAAGTTTTCTCTCCTTCAGTATCACTATCTGATTCATCTTGGTCTTTATCATCATCATCATCTTCTTCTGATCCTTCTGTATCTGATTCTGAATTACTATCTGATTCTGGGAAGTAAAAGAAGCATTTGTATATTATAACTAGATAATCACCAACAATTTGCAGTTTGTACCTAAATGGAATAGTTCAGGAACCAGCATCTGTGAATAAGAACTCAAATGAGCATCTTCCTGAAGCATAAATGTAAAAATTACTACCTGGCAAGCTATTTGAGTACAATGTTTGCAGGCTATAAAACCTCAAAATTCTTCATTAAAGTATCCATTTTACTCATAAAATAGTTCTCCTCATATGACACTATTCACAGGATGAGTTCTGCCTAGAGGCTTTAAGTCACTTTTAATTTAATGGAGAAACTAAAGTGTAGAGGGGATCGAATTGATTATTTAAACTAATAGATCTCAATAGCTTAAGAATTGTAGTTTACTATGAGAAAGAGAAGACTGGGACTGCCATCACCTTTTCATCTGCACTTTGACATGAAAGAAAACAATTTTCTGAAGGAGATTCCTGCTCTTTTGGCTGCAGTTATTCTATGTAGGTGTTAGGACTCCATCATGCTGCTCAGGCTTCACAAAAGACTGGGATTACTAACACAACTGTGGGGGGTAATTTAATGTTTAATAATTCAAGTTTGTTCTAGCAATGTCGTCCTATAAATGCATCCATTCCTACAGGTATGTAAAATCTATTCCTGGATTAAACTGGATAAACATAGGACTGATATTTGTACTGTATCTTAATGGCTTCCGGAACAACAGCTTTTGTGGAATTGTGTTTTGTGTAGTATTATCTGTCTACACTGAAGTTCATTATAAAGCTGTCTTTGACAGATGTTAATACTGACATTCATTATCTACCATGGAAAGTTGTGTTTATGGGAACACCAGAAAAAATATTACAGGAAAAGATGTTCTTGCCCTGAGTAAGTAGCTGTTTTTACCTCATAAATACTTTACCTTGCATAACTGACTATATTTCCCTATTCATATTGGTGACTAGCAAATTTACAATTGGATTTGTGGCTGACCAGTTAACAAATCCAAAAACTTTGATAATATATATTTCATCTTTGAATTTAAAATTTAAGCTATCTTGTATTTTCAATCTTCTGTGGAACAGGAAGGAAAGTTAAGGGGAAGAAAAATAAAAAGAAGCTAACAAAAAAAACCCCAGGAAGTGAATAAAAATAAAATCAGGAAGAATACTAAATGTTATTAAAATGCATTCTGATTGCTAACAGACATGCATAGGGATTTAGGTTTTTGCTACTTTCTGAATGACTGTGACACATTTTAACAAGTAGCAGAAGAGATGCAAAAAGGGATAAATTAGTTGCGCTGAATTAAGTGAAAATTAAGCAACTTCATGATTTTCATGCGTTATTTATATTCGCTTTAAAGTATTATTTGTTTAATGCTAAATGAATAACAAAGCTGAGAATTTTACTCAGGATTTCCAATTTCAGTTACGCCTATATTTTATCAGCTCTCTACAGAAATATACATAAGCTGTGTGAGACATAGTGAATGACATAATTATAAGCCTGTGACTTAAGAACCTCTTTTAAAATGTTTTGGTTCACGTAGCATTTACTAAAATACTTTAAATTTTTAAAATAGAAAATAACCTGATTGGCTGTCATCAGATTCATCATCTTCCTCATCTTCCTCATCTTCTTCCTCATCATCTTCCTCTTCATCTTCATTTGAATCTTCAGAATCTTTACTACTGGGAATGTCTGAATCTGTTCCTCTAAACTGTTCCACTAAAGATTTTGCAGGATGAGAGTGATGTGTTTTTACTGGGTTTACATTATTGCTAACTGCTTTTTCCTTCCCTTGACTATGGAGTATGGGAGAGGCAGAGGGCATCACAGCTGTTTGATTGCCAGGGGTCCTTCTTCCACTTGTACTCAAATTTACAGGTGAGGAAAAAGGGGTACTACTTGCAGTAGCAATGTTCTCATTAATCTTACTCTGCATTTTAGTTTTGGTAGTAAGTGCTAGAGGAGCTTCTTGAATGACACTTTGAATAACTCCATTTGGTTGGTGATTACCCAAAAGTGCATTTGTCAAGAATGGATTAGGGTGGTTGTTTTCTAGTGTTTGTTTTGGATGTGCTGGTGAGCTAGAGGTTCCTTTAGGATTTGACAAAGCTGCAATAACCTTCTTCAAGCTCTTGGAGGACTCCTGTTTCTTTAACTGTGCTGGAAATGTCTGTTTATATTGTTCCTGTTGAAACATAAGTTAAAAGAACAAATCAACAATAAGAACAACGACCGTCTGCAGTATCTGACAACTGCTTATATACAAATTTAAATCATGATTACAAGTGCTGTAAAAGTAGTGGCTGTGAAGACTGCTGGTTGCCGAACCTTGGCTAGACATAATATATTAAAATTCAATTAGTCCTTCCCTCTTACATATGTTTCCCGACTGTCCCCTTCTCTTTACTATTGCTCCCGTTTTCTCAATAATCCAAGCTTGAAACTCTAAAATTGTCCTTCACTTTTCTCCAAGTCAGTCAGTCATATTACTATGTCTTTGGATTCTTTCATTAAAATATTGCTCAAACTTAAGCCATACCATTTCTTCCCACCCAACTCAATATATGCTTTACACAAATGTCAATTAAATCTTAATATAAGTCTAATATTATATATTAGCTCCTCAGTCAAAAGCTTTAGTGCTTCCTCCACCATTGCCAACTTTAGAAAGTAAATACTTTTCATATAAAGTGCATACCTTTCTAGTCAAACCTGTCACACCCTGTGCACCCACATTTTATTATAACTATTTTCTCTGCATGAAGCATCCTCCTTTTATAAATTTTAAGCTAATGAAATGCTGTTCATTCTTCAAAATTCAACCAAGCAGCTTTTCATGCTTGTTTCAGCCAGAGAACATATGCCTCTATCCTTTGAGCATCTTGACCTCCTTATATTCTGTCCTGTACAACCTATAGTCAACGTGATATGAGGCTGATGGAAATGCTGGCTCAACATTCTGGGGGGCCAACTTTAGGGTGCCTTCAGCATATTATCATTGGAAATAGTATAATAAAAGTTTAGAAAAATTATCCTTAAACCACTAAGCCTTAAAATTTACATCTGTAAAAAAGGAATAAAAAATTATTTGGCTAACAGAATTGTCCTGAACAGAGTAAAATCATGGATTTTATTTATTAAAATAAATTAAAATTATATGCAAATATAAACTGAAATAGGATGATTAAAGCATTTTAAGTTATAGATACAAAAGATAAGATTCTGTAATGAAAATGGTTGCCTTGAAATTAAAATCAGTAGCGCTCTCAGCATTGGACCCGGGCTTTTAAAAATCAAGGCAGCAAAGATTTGTGGTGGGTATTTCACAGGGATAAATGCAGATGGAATGCCATACAAAATCACTTATGAAATATTTTAAAGCACTAGTACTAATTAGCAACACACAATTCCTATATAAACTTCTTCACTTAGAAAATTAAATTATTAATTTTATAAACAAAGACTATCACATAATATTCACACCCAAGGCATTGCCCCATAATTAATCAATATTTAATTAGTGAATAAAATATGGAAAATTCTAGCAAATAATTGCTTTTGCCTTTGGAAAATAATTTTATAGCAAAATTTTAATATTAATATGCTTTAACATACTCAATTTTAGTTAATACTTATATGATACTAGAGGCATAGTGCATGAAATTGTGCATGGGTAGGATTCCTAGTGGATGCCGGCTGCCAGCCAGGGCCTCCCTTCCCCCAGCTGCCTGACGCTGCTGCCGCTGGCTGGGGCCTCCCTTCCCGCGATTGGCCAGCTGGCCCCGCGCCCTGGTCGAACTCCCGGTTGAACTCCAGGTCAAGGGGACAATTTGCATATTAGACTTTTATTATATAGGATAACTACTGCATACCACAGTATATTGTATAAGTATATGTATAATGTATTTAAACTTCATATTTACATATACTGATTTAAATTTTCAGCAGAAAAACTTGTATTTTCATTTCCTAGAGCACAATTATGTCACATAATCATTCTGTGCTTTTTTATAGGTAGTAAAATTTCCCTCTAAATATATAGGATCAAAACAGTCATAAAAACAAAAACTTTCCCTTTAGTTTTATATTTTGTATTTTAATTTTCTGAAATTGATCCTCTCCAGTTCTGAAGAATCTCTTCCCATATATTGACTCTGAAGATTAAAAAAAATAACCAAAGATAGATATCCATATTTTATATCCAAGAATAATACCAGTTACTCTTTTATAGCAAACATGCTCTCTTTTTTCATTTGAGGGGTGGAACATAAAAAGTAGGGGAGAAAACTGAAACCTGTATAGTAGCAAATGTCTTTCAGCTTTAAGACATCCACTTGGATGACAGGAGTATAGGAAGAGATAGGTATGAAGAAGCTCTGATCTATCTCCAAGCTCTTGCTCCCAGGACTCAACCAGAGTCTCTGAAGACTACAGAAAAACCCTCTAGGCAAAACTGATAAAGAAAATTGACTATTGATCTATATATCCAATTAATGTATACTGATTTGAATTAAATGTCTACAGTGTAAGAGTAATAGAAGGACCCAATGATTAAATAACACCCAAGAAAAGCACAGAATAGTGAGGAAGGCAGATACACAGTAGATATCATGAAACAATTGAGACTATCATAGGACATAAAGCAAAATTATTTATTTTAGATTGCATATGAAGAAAAAGAGTTGGTATTAGGGAAGTATTTATAAAATGCCCTTTAAGTTAATACTAAGTACCAAGAACAAGTAGATAAAGTCATTTAGAATTGAGTCTAATGTGAATGTCCATTCACATAAAATATTTCCCATTAACAACCATTATTTCAAAAACAATGAATTATTTCATCTTAATCATGTTCTTTGAAATCAGAATGATCTCTGTTTAAGACACTTCTGCTCGTAAATTGTTATGTGATGTTGGCAAGTGGCTTAATCTCTCTGAGCCTTAATATCTTTATCTCACACGGTTTTGTAAGGATTACATAAGATCATATGTGTCGAAAGCCTAGCTTGGCTACATTTATTAAGCAAATATTTAATAAGTGACTTTCTAATAGGCAGTCATATAAAATTCTTTAAATAAGAAAGTCTTTAAAAAATTAAGAAACCTTTCATAATGCAAATACTTCTTGATGTTATTCGGTAAATTCATTTATCTTAAAGTGGAATATACATTAATGAAAATTAAAATAGCCTCCAAAATGTAATTTTTAATTTGCTTAATTTACTCATGGAGAGTCAATAACGTGATGCCAATAATAATACATTGTTATGATTGAATGGTTCATTACAAATTATAATGTGCATGGTATTATGATACCACTATCACTCCCTTTAATCAATGGTTCTCAAATCTGGCACATTTGAATCACCTTGGAAATATTTTAGATATGTAACACCTTAATCTCAAGACAAGAGAACCTGATTTAATTGTTCTGGGTGGTATTTCCTTTTTAAAGTTTCGCAGGTGATTCTAATGTACACATGAGAATTACTTGTTTACATTCTCAAAAAAGCCTATTTGTTGAAGTCATTTATGTTTGACCCTGTTCTTGATGTAAAACAAGAGTCAATGGACTAGAACAATGTGACTTTTTAAAGAAAGGCAGAATATTATAGTGGTTAAGAAAAGAACTCTAGTGCCATATTCCTAGGTTTGAATTCTAGCTCCATCACTAACTAGCAGTGTGATCTTGGGAAAGTTAAAGTTCTATGTGTCTCAATTTGATCATCTTTTACTGGTCATAACAACATTAGCAGCACTAATAGATATTAGTATTCAATGAATAAGTGCAAGTTCAGCACTTAAAACAATCCTTGGCAAACAGTACATGCTCTACGAGTGCTAGCTCATATTTAGTAAGTGTAATGATAATTTTTATAATCAAAACCAGTGTTCAAACAAAATAATATTTTCCTCTACTCCGAGCTCATTCTAAAATGTAAAGTATTGATCATTTAATTACTAGAATTTTACTGAACATATGGATGTAGACTATAAAGTAAATAAAATCAAAGGAAGAAAATCAAGTTGAAAAAATTTCTCTGATGAGTGGTTCTGGTGTTTGTGTAAATAAAAATTACTCAAAATATTTTGTATTTGATATTATTCACTAAGAATGGCAAAGGAAAATGAGTCTTTATAAAGAATTTTTACACTTAAAATTGCTAAATTATAGAACTATAAAGGTAAATGATTCAATAATTCATTTCTTTAAAAATATATTGATATTAGAAGGACATTATATTTTAAACAAAAGTGATCATGAAGTATGTCTTATTCAAGTATATTTATCTCCTTACTGTTAAATCATTAAACCAGGGGGAAAATGACTTGATTGTGTTGCCAAAAATATATTAAGCAGATGTACATACAAATATAAAATCAGAGAAATTTAGTTTGCTGATGTGCATATTTGATTCCTGGTGACTAGAAAAAGTATAAAAATAAGAGAAGAATTTAATTTAAAACCTGCATATTATAAGATTATATAAAAGCTCTTTTCCTAATAATAAAATTATTCTATAAATAATTTTTAACTCACCCGTTTAGATCGCAATTCACTGGTCAAAAGACTAGATTCTTCAGAGGTATTTTTATTCCCTGCTTTAAGTACATCAGGAGAAGGAACTATGAGTTTCATGTAAGTTTCCTTTTTGGCTTGATTTACCAAAGATAGAGGTTTCACATTGGACACCAATCCCGTAGACTGTATTACACTTGTGTGTTTGGTCACAGATTCCTCCTTTGCCTGAGAGCTTTGGAAAATAAATGGAAGCTGCTGTGACAAAACCTGAGGCTGCTTCTGCTGGGATTGGAATGATGAGTGGGTCTGGGATTCAGACACAAGAGGTAATGGCTGGTGTATTCTTTTTTCCTGGGCTTTTTCAGTTGCTTTCTGTCCATCTGCTTTTGGGTCTGAAATACCATGTAATAGCACCTGTAAATAAAAGTTAAAAGGCAGAGCTTAACATCGATTAAAAGAAAGAACACCAAGCAGGAAAAAAAGGAAGTGTTCCTAGTGACCTGTGATAGATATATAAAGCGCAGGAGAAATACAGTAAATATCTCTTTAAAATATTTCTCCATCTCCTATTCTGTCTTTTGCAAAAGTAAGAATTTGCCCTGGCCGGTATCTCAGTTGGTTAGAGCATCGTCCCAATACACTAAGGTTGCAGGTTCAACCCCCAATCAGGGCACATATAAGAAATCAACCAATGAATGCATAAGTGAAACAATAAAGCAATGTTTCTCTCTATGTGTGTTTCTCTCTCTTCTCTCTGTCCCTCCTTTCTCTCTTATTAAAATCAATTTTTTTAAAAAGTGAGAACTAAAGGCAATGATTAAAATTAAACTTTACAGACTTTGAGAGTCAGGATAAATAAGTTAATCCCTAAATACAAATACTGTGTAGATGAGGCCAAGGGAACTATTTATACCTGGTTGTTATTTTTATGTTGTGCTTCACTTTCTGAATCAGAATCATCATCTTCAGTTTCTTCAATACTTTGATCTTCTTCTTCATCTTCCTCTAGATCATCTGAATCACTACTACTAATGCCTTCACTTGAGGTGTCTGATGATGTGCCTGAATCACTATCACTGTTGCTAGAACTTTCCATAGCTTTCTTCCTTGGTTTCTGGATAAAGACAAGATTTTTAGAAAAATTCAAGTTTCAGTAAGAGGTAAGCTCTTTTAATTTTCAAATGATATTTTCAATCTCAAAATGTCACTTTAGGAAATAGGGAAAACTCCAATGTTATAAGGGTAATTATTCAACAAACTAATCAAATTAACTTATGTGACAGGAATTCTCCAATAAAATATACAAGCTCTGACATGTACAGGGTATGGGAAATCTCAATATAGTATATTATAAAATCCTATCTAATAAAAGAGTAATATGCAAATTAACCATCACTCCACTACACCCACAAGCCATGCCCAACAGCCAATCAGGAGCAAGTATGCAAATTAACCCAACCAAGATGGGTGCGGCCACGGAGCAAGCAGGAGGCTTGGGTTTCCCCAGTAATGGAGGAAGCCAAGCTTTCCACACACCCTGGTGGGCCTAGGCCTCCACTCAAGGCTACAAAGTTTCAATTATAGAAGATAAATAAATCCCAACAAAAATGGCTACAGCCACAGAGCAAACAGGAGGCTTGGCTCCACTCAAGGCTACAAAGTTTCAATTACAGAAGATAAATAAATCCCAGATACCAGGGCCTCCGCTTGGGTCGCCAGGGTGTGTGGCCGGCCTGCAAACCACCATAGGACCCTCACCCAGGCCACCCGATGCCCCAAGAGAACCCCCACTCTGATCCGGGACACCCTTCAGGGCAAACCAGCTGGCCCCCACCCATGCACCAGGTCTCTATCCTATCTAATAAAAGAGTAATATGCAGATTGACCATCACTCCAACACACAAGATGGCTGCCCCCATGTGGTCAAGATGGCTGCCCCCATGTGGACACCAGATGGCCACCACAAGATGGCCAGCAGGGGAGGGCAGTTGGGAGGGACCAGGTCTGCAAGTGAGGGCAGTTGTGGGCAATCAGGCCAGCAGGGGAGGGCAGTTGGGAGGGACCAGGCCTGCAAGGGAGGGCAGTTGGGGGCGATCAAGCCTGCAGGGGAGGGCAGTTAGGGGTGACCAAGCTGGCAGAGGAGGGAAGTTGGGGGAGACCAGGCCTGCAGGGAAGGGCAGTTGGGAGGGACCCAGGCCTGCAGGGGAGAGCAGTTGGGGGGACCAGGCCTGCAGGGGAGGGCAGTTAAGGGTGACCAGGCCTGCAGAGGAGGGCAGTTAGGGGCAAACAGGCTGGCAGGGGAGCAGTTAGGCATCAATAAGAATAATTTACAAAATAATAATTCCAATTATAAGGGTTATATACATGGAAGTTCTATATTTAGCTTTAGTCTTCTTTCTTTATGCAGATAGTAACTTAGTAGCCAAATATTTACATATAATATGCCAAATACACCTTTCTAGGTGTTGGGCTACAATGATGCTTAAGATAAGAGTAATTGCCTTCAAGAAACTTACATTCTAGTGGTAATGGTGGTGGTGGTAGTAGACAGATGATTAATATAAAAGCAAATAATTCCATACAGTAGTAAGTGCTCTAGAGAAGATAAGATAGGTAGCAAAGGACTTACGAGCTGCTTTAATTAAGGTCAAAACTTTAATTTTTCATATTTCACATAAAAAAAGAAAAATGTGATAAAGAAATATTAATTTCTGGAACCTTTAAGATTCTATAGGAAAAAGGAAATCTAAACTTGGAAGAAAGGAACATTAGGTCATAGAAAAGGAAAGTTTGGGGTTTACAGATAGACAATAGTAGTGGATAAAAAGAGGAAAAATCATGATATGAATTATAACTAAATACCTATATAACTTTGGAAAAGTTAAAATTCTGCCAACAGGAAGACTGCAGGGAGAAATACTGAAATGACAGAGCAATAGATTGAGTACAATCCAAAGTTACTTAGGAATATTTCAATAGTGTTTGTTGATAGATAAAGAACAAAATATAGAAAAGATAATCAACCAATTACAAAAGCTATGATCTTACAAATATGAAAGCTATGGTCTTAATAGAAATAGGGCCTTTCATGACTACTGGGCCTGGTGAAGGAAAGATAATCATCTACCTCTTTACCAGGAAGCCAAGTTTAAGCCATAGTTACAGATTGCAAATCTATACTCTTCCTTTGTGCCTTCTGAAATTTGATTCAAATCTAGTAAAATGCATAGAAGTGAGGAGATTCACTCCTGCTGTTTTATTTCACTTTCAATGGTACTGTCACGCTCCAAACTAGCAACTGTAATGCTTCCCCCAGAGACATGCCTTCAATAAGCCAACTAACAGTTATCACCACTCCCTGAGCTATCTTCTCTCACAGTAAAGCAGAAAGTGACAAGGAACCAAAGTAGAGATGAAAGGGAAACAATAGTAATATAGGAATATTAAGCCTACCATTTGTTGGAGAAACACTTCCTTGCCAACCAAATCTATTGTGTGTTTCTAAGCACCTATAGTAAGACTATGAAAATCATAAGGAATCTAAATTGAAGTTATCACCTTTTGGTTTCAGTAGGGGCTAGCTATGAAAGGAAAGAAATGAGGAAGCTATGGTGATTTAGCAGGAAGAAATAAACTCCTATTCCATGCCCAAGTCATCTGTGTGTTTTTTTATTTAAAGACTAGAGGACCAATGCATGAAATTAGTGTAAGAGTAGGCCTTCCTTCCCCCGGCTTCCCTCTGGCACCTGGGACCTGGGCTTCCCTCCATCTGCTGGCAGGCACCCGGGACCCGGGCTTCTCTCACAGCCCAGGTTTGGTCTGGAAGGTCGTCCAGAAGGACATCTGGAAGGTAGTTCGGCTGTCTGGTATAATTAGCATATTACGCTTTTATTATTATAGATGGCATGAGAAATGGGGCCTACACTTCTCAAGAATGAAGTCTAGATATGCAGACCCTAAATCTTTATGGTGCGTTGTTCACTAGTAAAGCTTGCTGCAACCCACAGATTCCTGGGTCCCAATTCCAAACAGCACACAAGGATCTTTAACACACCCGTAATGTGATTCTGATGCAGGAGGTTTTGCATAGCATACTCTGACCATGTGCAAAGTGTCTATGCTTTTTTATAAGGTAACAAATTTAGACCCTACTTAAAAAACAACAACAAAGGAGATATGAGCTGCAAGTCCAGATATTAGTAAAAAGAGAAAAATGAGTGTCAATATCACCAATTTCATCTCCTTAATTACTATTTGTGTGTGTGTGTGTGTGTGTGTGTGTAGTTAGTTCTTTTTCATTCACACATAATTAGGTAGTATGTCTGTAATGCCATTTAAACATTTAAAAAATGAGTCTTCTTAGGTTCATCAAAAAATAATCAAAGAAGAGCTTATTAACCGCACCGCCCCCCCCCAGCAACCCCCCCCCATTCAATCTGGAAAAGCATTTCAGAACCCTCTCATTGAACTTTCATTTCACTGTATACTTATTTATTCCAATAAAAAACTAGCACATAGTCAAGGCTCTTATGTACTAGGAATGCTTTAGTCTCTGGGGATAGAAGGGTGTGACAAAGAAACAACAACTCTGCCCTAGTGGGATCTGGCTGTAGAGAATCAACAAACATATATATAAGGGGTTTTAGAGATAAATATCATGACTAAAAAACAGGATAACTGGATAGATAGTGTGTGTGTTGGGGGTGGGGTGGGGTAAAGATTTAGATACAGATAGAACCTTTCTGAGCTGAGACCTAAATGGAGAACAAGCAAAGAATGCTTCAAGATGGGAAGCAGCAAAGGAAACGAGTTTGATGTGTTCACAGAATGGGGAAGCTAACTAGACTAGCTATGTATGGCACAGGGAACCAGGGACATAGGAGATATGGCAGGATAGACTGGCAGGGGTCTTACCACACAGGGTCTTGTAGGCCATGGCAAGGATTAATTCTAAGTGGGATAAGAAACTATTAGAGGGAGTGATTACATATGATTTAAAATCAGCAAACCATTTATGTTTTGGCTGTTGTGCATGGCAGCAGGAGCGGAACTTATTCAAACTTGAATTTTTTTTAATTTTTAATTTTTATTTTTTACCAACAGGCTGTGTGCATATTTTAGTTTGTGACTTAATTTGTTTAATTTAAAATATCTTTATTCTAAATAAACATGCAGACTAAATGAGGGACTTGGACTTAAGGATATTAAGTGAGCAGTACAAAATGATGTAACCGTATAACCCAGGAGGGATTATCAAAATTAACTGAAGAATATCTTTTCAAACTATATCAGAAGAGGACTAGGGAAGGAATTTTTTAAAAGCTTCTTAAAATTGAAAATTACTGGGTAAAAACTATAGGATCTTCTTCTTTAGCGACAATGCCCTTCATTTCCATTTTACTTCAACAGCCTACTACTACAATTCATGCCAGACCATGTATGATCCAAAGGTACTCATCTTCTGAAATCTTAAGTTCTAGTTTTCCTCATTTGATAACCCATGTCTTTCTAGTGTTATTTCTATGTAGATGTCTATGAACACCACTATGCTACCTCAGAATTGACCCCCTTTTATCATTAGAGAGGTGCCTCTGAAAGTTTTTAGTACCTGTTACTGGAAACACTTCTTACTTTAACAACACTGATTTTGTTTAGGTAGGTCAATGTAGAGTCCTTATTAGAACTAAGGAAAGGGTCTGTTTCATATCCATGCCTCCAAATTCTTGTTCAATGACTTGTACATTGTTATGGTACTGAAGATTTTAGATTTTACTAGATTTTAGCACTACTTCTAAGAGGTAGGATAGTGTAAGTTTTAAAAAATATGGACTTTCAACTTGTAGAAATATATATAGTCATATAGTCAGGGCATGATGTGTGAGATTTGTTTCAAAATACTATGAGAATAAGGAATGGATGGTGTTTCAGTCACTGTCTGGCATTCAAAGAAGCTGGCAGCAGCACAGATAGACCCTGGGAGCTCACTCTATTGGGAATGCCCTTGAAACAAATGATAAGGGAGGAGAGTAAAGAGCACTTGAAGAGCAACAGGTAGAGAACTTCTGGTCAAGAAGGTGGTGTAGGTGAAAGTGGTACTCGAATTCTCCTACAACCACATCAAAATTACAACTGAACTAGAGAATGACAGTCATTCAGAATCGCCTGAAATCTAGCCAAACAAAAGTCCTACAACTAGTGATTTAAAGAAGAAGCAACATCTAGACTGTTGGGAGGGAACAGGTGGGGCCCACACCCATGTGTAGCCACCCTGGCAATACCCTCAGGAGGGGAGGAATGCAGGTGATCTATATTTAATAAAGTTGATATGTCACAGCTTCCCTGGCATGATGTGGAAGAGGAAATCCAAAGGCTTATTTAGAGTGACAAAATATTGGAGTAGATTTACCACATTTGATTTGCACACCCAATACAATCCTCATATGCTTTTATAACAAACTAGAGGAGAAACCAAGATGGCGGCATAGGTAAACACCTGAAATTGCTGCCTCGCACAACCAATTAAAAACTACAACTAAAAGACAAAACGGACATCATCCAGAACCACAGGAAGGCTGGCTGAGTGGAAACTCTATAACTAGAAGCAAAGAGAAAAGCACACTGAGACTCAGAGGAGGTGCGGAAGTAAAGTGCAGAGGTACCGAGGCGCACGCTCGCACGGGAAGGGCTGGCAACTGAGTACGCTGTGGTCTTTTTCAATCAGGAGGGAGACACAAGCTCCTGACTGCTCTGAACTCCAGTTCCGGGCGAGACTCTGGGGACCCAGACTCATACATGGAGAAACTGGACTGTCTGGCTTCGGGCAGAAATCGAGGGCGGCTTTCTCTTAGAGGTGCTTGCAGCGATTACCGCGGGACACTGAGACCCAGGGGCCTCTTAGGGAAGGGCTGAGGATCAGCCATAGCTGTTTGCTCTGCCCTGTTGATTCCCTGAGACCCTCCCCCATCCAAGCTGTGCACAGAGGCTTTGGCATATGAATGGCCTGGCCGTTTGCAATCTAAAATTACCTAACAAACTGCAGCTGGGTCAGAGAGCCCCAGAACTTCCAAAATAAGGCCCAAGGCCCCACAGCAGTTTGCATTGCTTCACAGTTGGGCCTCATCTGGGTACCTCCAAAACCCAAACAAAGAAGAGGAATCTGCAGATCTCTCCGTAACTCCTGCTGGGTGGCCCCAGGCAGAGGCTAAATTGGCACCTCCTTGGAGATACAAGAGCCAGTGTACCCAGGGATCAGAGTGGGACCATCCAGATTACAACTCCTCAGATCCATAAAAGACACACTCAAGGGGCAGACTCAGTGAGCACCAAAGCCCCACTGAAGCATGTCTTGTCCCATAAGGGTGTCTCTAGCACAGAAGTTCTCCCATCTTAGACACAACTGATCCTCACAGCCAATAGGCCTGGAGGTCAATTCCTCCCAGTGATACCAACAACAATCAAGGCTTAACTACAACAAGACTGTACACACAGTCCACAAAGGGGTGCATCAAGAGTGTCCACCTCAGGTAATTGGGGAGGCTGAGCCACTGGGACCTATAGGACACCTAGCACACAAAGTCACTCTATCAACACAGGGAGGCAGCCAAATTGCAGAGACAAAGAAACAGGTCACAAATGACAGAAATGAAGGAAAGCAAACTACTGGATATAGAGTTCAAAACCACGGTTATAAGGTTTTTCAAGAATCTTCTAGAAACCACCGATAAATTTAGTGAGACCCTCGAGGATATGAAAAAGGACCAACTAGAAATTAAGCATACACTGACTGAAATAAAAAATAATATATAGAGATCCAACAGCAGACTAGAGCAGTGATGGCGAACCTATGACATGCGTGTCAGCACTGACACGTGTAGCCATTTCTGATGACATGTGGCCGCTGAGGTGGCCGCATGCCAAGGATGAAACATTTGCTGCTCCTGAGGATGAAACATCTGCGACTAGAGTCTTGGAGTTAGTTTTTTCCTCAAAGTGACACACTACCCAAGTTATGCTCAGTTTTTTAGCGAAGTTTGACACACCAAGCTCAAAAGGTTGCCCATCACTGGACTAGAGGATCGCAAGAATCAAGTCAAAGATTTGAAATACAAAGAAGCAAAAAACACCCAACTGGAAAAGCAAAAAGCAAAAAGAATCCAAAAATATGAAGATAGTGTAAGGAGCCTCTGGGACAACTTCAAGCGACCAACATCTGAATTATGGGGGTGCCAGAAGAAGAGAGAGAGCAAGATATTGAAAATCTATTTGAAGAAATAATGACTGAAAACTTCCCCCACCTAGTGAAAAAAATAGACGTTACAAGTCCAGGAAGTGCAGAGAACCCCAAACAAAAGGGATCCAAAGTGGACCACACCAAGACACATCATAATTAAAATGCCAAGAGTAAAAGACAAAGAGAGAATATTAAAAGCAGCAAGAGAAAAACATTTAGTTACTTGCAAGGGAGTACCCATACGACTGTCAGCTGATTTCTCAACAGAAACTATGCAGGCCAGAAGGGATTGGCAAGAAATATTCAAAGTGATGAATAGCAAGAACCTACAACCAAGATTACTCTACCTAGCAAAGCTATCATTCAGAATTGAAGGTCAGATCAAGAGCTTCACAGATAAGAAAAAGCTAAAGGAGTTCATCAAACCAGTATTATATGAAATGCTGAAAGGTATTCTTTAAGAAGAGGAAGAAGAAGAAAAAGGTAAAGATAAAAATTATGAACAACAAATACATATCTATCAACAAGTGAATCTAAAAATTAAGTGAATAAAAAATCTGATGAACAGAATGAACTGGTGAATATAATAGAATCAGGGTCATAGAAAGGGAGTGGACTGACAATTCTCGGGGGGAAAGGGGTGTGGGGGGTGCGGGAAGAGACTGGACAAAAATCGTACACCTATGGATGAAGACAGTGGGGCGGGGGTGGTAAAGGCAGAGGGTGGAGTGGGAACTGGGTGGAGGGGAGCTATGGGGGGGAAAAAGAGGAACTGTAATAATCTGAACAATAAAGATTTATTTAAAAAAAACAAACTAGAGGCCCGGTGCATGAAATTCATGCATGGGGTGAGGGGGAGGGTCCCTCAGCCAAGCCTGCACCCTCTCCAATCCAGAACCCCTCAGGGGATGTCCGACTGCTGGTTTAGGCCCGATCCAACCTGGCAGTCAGACATCCCTCACACAATCCAGGACCACTGGCTCCTATCCACTCGCCTGCCTGCCAGCCTGATGCACCTAACTGCTCCCCTGCCAACCTGATCACCCCTAACCACTCTGCCTGCCTGCCTGATCACTCCTAACTGCTCCCCTGCTGGTCTGATCACCCCTAACTGCGCCCCCGCCTGCCTGATCGCCCCTAACCACTCTACCTGCCAGCCTGATGCACCTAACTGCTCCCCTGCTGATCTGATTGCCCCTAACTGTGCCTCTGTCTGCCTGGTCGCCCCTAACTACGCCCCTGCCAGCCTTATCACCCCTAACCACTCTGCCTGCCTGCCTGATTACCCCTAACTGCCTCTGCCTGCCTGCCTGCCTGATCACCCCTAACTGCTCCCCTGCTGGCCTGATTGCCCCTAACTGCACCCCTGCTGGCCTGATCGCCCCTAACCACCTCTGCCTGCCTACCTGACTGATCTCACCCCCAACGGCTCCCCCGCCGGCCTGATCATGCCCCTAACTACTTGCTCCCCCATGCCGACCTGATCGCCCCCAACTGCCCTCCCCTGCCAGCCTGATCCCCCCTAACTGCCCTCCCCTGCCGGCCTGATCGCCCCCTAACTGCTTGCTCCCTCGTGCCAGCCTGATTGCCCCCTAACTGTTTTCTCCCTCGTGCCGACCTGATCTCGCACCTAACTGCTTGCTCCCCCTTGCAAGCCTGATTGCACCCCTAACTGCTTGCTCCCCCACGCTGGCCTGATCACCCCCTAACTGCTTGCTCCCCCATAACGGCCTGATCGTCCCCTAACTGCTTGCTCCCCTGAGCCAGGTTGATCGCCCCCTAACTGCTTGCTCCCTGTGCAGGCCTGATCTTGCCCCTAACTGCTTGCTCCCCCACGCCATTCTGATCACCCCCTAACTGCTTGCTCCTCCATAACAGCCTGATTGCCCCATAACTGCTTGCTCCCCCCATAACGGCCTGATCAACCCCTAACTGCTTGCTCCCCCCATAACGGCCTGATCGCCCCTAACTGCTTGCTCCCCCATGCCAGCCTGATCGCCCCCTAACTGCTTGCTCCCTTGAGCCAGGCTGATCGTCCCCTAACTGCTTGCTCCCTGCGCTGGCCTGATCTTGCCCCTAACTGTTTGCTCCCCCATAATGGCCTGATCACCCCCTAACTGCTTGCTCCTTGTGCTGGCCTGATCTCGCCCCTAACCGCCTCTGCCTTGGCCCCTGCCACCATGGCTTTGTCCAGAAGGAAGTCAATGTCTGGAAGATGTCTGGTTGACCTGGTCTAATTAGCATATTAACCTTTTATTAGTATAGATAAGGTCTAGTCAGGAGGCAGAACCACATTAGCAACTTGAACAGGGAAATTTTATCATAAAGAATTAGTAGCAGAAGATGAACTACTATGAGGGGAAAAAGAATACTGAAATGGGCCCTGGCTGGGTAGCTCAGTTGGTTAAAGCATTGTCCTGATACGCCCAGGTTGGGGTTCAATCTCTGGTAAGGGCACATACAAGAAGCAACTAATGAATGCATAAACAAATGGAACAACAAATCAATGTTTCTCTCTCTATCTAAAATCAATAAATAAAAATTTAAAAAAGAATACTGGGAAAGAAAATGAATGGAATTACCACTTCCTGTAGGGCTATGGTAGACTACTCTAAGATAAACTTGGAAGAGGGCCTCTTTCCTCCAAGTCCTCATTACCTAAGACTTAGCTTCAAACTCTGTTGGAGAGGATGTGGCTGTTGCCCATTGGATGGCAGAGGAGCTCACTGAGGTATCACAGGTGAAAGTGAATGCAAAAAAAAAATTGTTGGGAACCTGCTAGCTGGGGCACCAGTAAAATTAGTTGGAAAGCCACCCAGTGGCATTCCCCAAAATGTACTACAGTGGTCCTCCCTTATCCACATGGGATATGATCCAACCCCCAGTGGATGGATGACTAAAACCATAGATAGCACTGAACCCTATATATACTACGTTTTTTCCTATATATACATAACTATGATAAAATTTATAAGTTAAGGCACATTAAGAGATTATCAACAATCCTATATAATAAAAGCCTAATATGCAAATTGCCCCCTTGGGCAGTCATTTGACTGGGAGTTCTACCGCTTGCTATGACGTGCGCTTACCACCAGGGGGCAGCATGGAACATGGAGGATGTCGGCGACGTGGCGCTGGCAGCAGGCGGCAGTGGAGGCGCTGCTGGTCCTGATGGACCCCGACAAGTGTGGAACCAGGGCAGGATGGTGGAGCAGGTGAGCGGGTGGCGCCAGATCAAGGCAGGTGCAAACAGGGGCCTGATTGCCCCGCCAATCACCCCACAGACTGTGACCAGCGGCGGCGGTGGGGGGTGGAGCTGCCGCCCGGCTTCCAGGTACTGAGGGAGCCAGGCAGGGGGCTTGGCCCTGATTGATCGCCCTGTAGGCGGGATGGTGGAGCAGGTGAGGGGGCGGCACCAGGCTAAGGTGGGGTGCCAGGCGGGGCTGTGGGGCTGTGAGGGTGGGGGCGCGAGCTGGGGCCTAATCTCTGAAGGCCACCCCGAGGGACCCCACCCTTGCATGAATTTGTGCACCAGGCCTCTAGTAACTAATAATAAAGTAGATCAATTATAATATGCGAATGTGTTCTCTCTCTCTCTCTCTCTCTCTCTCTCTCTCCCTCTCTCCCTCCCTCCAATAATTTTATATTTTTCAGTCCAAACCTATTCTTGAATCTGTGTAACCATTCCTTACTTGCAATATATGGCTTGGTGTCACTCATTTCAGGGGATCCCTTGCTGAAGTCTCTGTATAGGTTCGATATCTGGTCCAACACACTGCTGTCAATTGGACTACATTTTCTGTTCAGGTCTTCCACCAAATAATTTAATGTCTTTTCTATCTTAACTAAGCACTTGTCACACGCTATGGCCATAACTTTTACAGTTAAAGTACAAGAGCAAAACTAGCACAAATTTCTTTGTCTTGCTTCACAATTTCACTAAATAAAAGATTCATTTTACTGTAGATCTTAGCAACTTCAGGATACTTTTTTTTCCATTTCTTATGTCAAGTGACCTTTCACCTTTTCACTTAAAGAAAGCACTTAACAGCTTCTCTTAGGTATATCCAAATTGTCAGCATCACTACTCTTGCACTTTGGGATCATTATTAAGTAACATAAAGGTTACTTGAGCACAGGCACTGCAATACTATAATAGCCAATTTGATAACCGAGATGGACACCCAGTGACTAACAGGTAGGTAGCGTATACAGCCTGGATACACTGGGCAAAGGAGTAATTCACATCCCAGGGGGGATGAAGTGAGACGGTGTGAGATTTCATCATACTACTCAGAACAGCACGCAATTTAACACTTATGAATGGTTTATTTCTGTGATTTTCCATTTAATATTTTCAGATGGTGGCTGACCACAAGTAAATGGAACCGCAGAAAATGAAACCACAGGCCGACAATGGGGGGTCTACGGAATGAGCTGTCTGCTGGGATGCCTGTGAAACTCACTATATGATGTGCACTGCTTAGTCTCCTACATACAACCAGCAGCCACAGCATAAGAACAAGAAGAAAACACTGGAACCAGGAACAGAAAACCCTTCCATTCCAGGGTTTCTCTGGAACCCACTTCTAACATGATTTAACATTGTGCCAACTGTCAAAACAACAAAAAGCAGCGTGGCTGGTGTGAATCTGTGGTTGAGCTTTGACCTATGAGCCAGTTAGTCCGGGTTCGATTTCCGGTCAGGGCACGAGCCCAGGTTGCAGCGTGATACCCAGTAGGAGGTGTGTAGGAGACAGCCGATCAATGATTCTCTCTCATCACTGATGTTTCTATCTCTCTCTCCTTCCCTCTCTGAAATCAATCAATCAAATCTTTAAGAAGAGGGTGAATTTAGAACTGAGAGGCATTAAATTGATTATCTGTACAGCAAATTGATTATCTGGACATAGCAAAATAAAGTTGGCCTCAAGGTGATAATTACTGAGCCTGGATAATGGGTACATAAGGTTATTATGCTATTCTGTCCACTCTATATTTGAAAATTACTATTAAAAAAGCTTTTCTTATTTGCTTTTGGCTTCCTAAAGCATGGGCTCTGGAGTCAACCTGCCTGACTTCGAATCCTGACCACTAACTGACCCACTATTTTAGGGCTGTGTTTCCCCATTTTAATAATAGTACCTACCTCATTAGAGATATGGGGAGGATTGAAATAGATATTACATGCAAAGCAATTTGTGCAGAGCTGGTATGTTCTCAATAAATCTTATCTATTATTATTATTTTCATTATTTACTGGTGCTGACAGTTTTAATTTTTAAGATACATGATATTAATACCACACCATAAAAATAAATATCCACAAAAATAGATCTTGGTAACTCATAATAAATTATTCCATAGACAAAGATGGTTTGACCTTTGGAATGCTACATATAGATCCGTTATAAATTTGTCCTTCAAAGAATAACTTACTTTATCCTTGATTTTGTCAGCTTTAGCATCCAAAGGCTGGTTTTTGTTTTGATCCTGATTACATTTTCGATTTCCTCCACCTGAGCTTATACTTTTAGTTTGTCCAACGGAACTGGAAGCAGTAGTGGATAGTACAGATGTGTTGATACCAGACACAGATGAAGTACTGTTTCCATTTATTGACCCATTTACACCTTGGGGGGAGAAAAGATGTTTATACAATAGAATTCATTCAACCACATAAAAGAATGAAGTAATGCTATATGCTATAATGTGATGATTCTTGAAAACATAATGCAAAGTGAAAGCGCCAGACACAAAAGGTCTCAACTTGTATAAGATCTATGAGATATTCACAACACATAAATCCTTTTGGGATGATGAAAATGTTTTGAAATTACATGGAGGTGATGGTTGCACAATGATGTGAATGCATTAAGTGCCACTGAATTATTCACTTTAAAATGGTTAATTTTACATTTATGTGATTTCACTTCAATTTTTTTTAAAACATCAAGAAAGATAATTAAATGCAAACACTCATCCTTTCAGAGCAAACTCCCCCAAACACTTCCTCAAGCAAAAAGATAATACTAAACCATCTAAAATGTTATTATAATTTGCAAATGATAATCTAACAACCATGAACAACAGAAATGCTAATAATCATTAAAAAAGAAGAATACTAGGGTATTAGTTTTAATCAACTTAAAGCTTAATTACAGAAGAAGTAAATATTATAGTGGGTTACATAATAAAGCTAGTGAGATACCGAGGCAAAAGCTGCAGAGTTTGGAGTTAGAAGACCTGGGTTCAAATCCTGCTATGCTACATCAATCTATAAGCAATATTTCCTTAAATAACTTATTTAACCTTGGTTGCAAAAAAAAAAAAAAAACACTACATGGTATTTAATGTTGGTGGCAAAATGAGAATATTTCCAATCCCGAAGAGTTATTATAAGAATTAAGCAATGCAATGTGAAAGTGTCCAGCACAATGTTTTATAAATATTATTAAACTTGAACTCTACTGATAATACATATTGAAACAGAGGGTTTTAAATACTTAATTTAAGTTAATACCTTTTTCAGGACCATTTCGATTACTTTTTCCTGCAGTCCTTGAATGGAATGAAGAAGAATCATGATTCTGGGCTGGAGGAGCAAACAGTGGTGGAATGCCCAGTAACGGTGGAAAGAAGGCTGCCCCTGTACGAGTATGAACATCTGCTGTTCGCCACCATTCTGCACCTCAAAACCAAACACCAGACAGACAAGCAAAAACATCTGAATTAACTTCCTAGTTAATGTAACAATGCTTTTTATATTTTATTCCTAAAAAATGGTTAAGTTTCAACTTGGAACAAAATTACTGAATCTTTCTAACTGAAAGTTTGCTAATTAGAAGTTATACACTCATTATTCCTCTCATTAAGATAGTATCCAGTGGTTAAGCATTGACCTGTGAACCAGGAGGTCACGGTTCGATTCCAGATCAGGGCACAGGCCCAGGGTTGCTGGCTCAATCCCCAGTATGGGATGTGCAGGAGACAGACAATCAATGATTCTCTCTCATCATTGATGTTTCTCTCTCTCTCTCTCTCCCTCTTCCTCCCTCTCTGAAATCTATAAAAATGTATTTTAAAAAAAAACCAAAAAGATAGTATCCAGGAATCTTCACTCAGCAGCCTCCTTGAGTTCAAGTTTATAAAGAACAAAGGTTTTAAAAATAAAATGGAAAACTTGGAATATTAAAGATTTATTTGACTCTGATGACTTTTACCATAGTAAAAGAAAAAAATATTTAATACCATACCAACCTATTTTAATGCCTTAGGATTTAAGATTAGTGTTAAAAATTTCCTCAAATTATATACATCATAGATATGGCTCTGATAAATCAGGTTGTTTAAACAGTAATACAAAGACTGTTGTTATCCAGTATACCTCAAATGCATTTTTGAAAGAAAAAGTTCTATACTCAAACAGAAACATAAAGACAGTAAAATCAGTAAGCCTTATTCTTTCTTTTCTTTTTTTGGGGGGTGGGGGTGGGGGAGCTAAGAATAAAAAGAGCTCAAAGAAGATCTCAAAATAACTAAGTCATATTAAAATATAAAAGATTTATAAAGTTTCTCCCCTTAAAGTTAATGAAAAGAAAATTGTAAACTTTGGCAATATTTCCTCTCATAAGTTACGAATAATAATGATTGTTTTATCACTGCAAAATGACTAAATGTAGAAAGTCACCAAAAAATGTAATTTAAATGTTTAAATGTTTTCAGTTAAAACTTCTAAAAACGGAGAGAAGCCAAATTTTATAGAATACGTTTTTCAAGGAAGGGTAAAGATTAAGGAAATATTTGAAAATAATCCAAAGGAAAGTCTTGTATTACCCCTTCTAAAATTTCAGAAACAATCTTTTCCAAATAACTAATCTGCTAGATAACCAAATTAGTTACAACCTCCGAGGCTAATTTTCCAAGATATATGCAAATATTTTTCCTCGATTATAACATCCATAAAGAAATTAGAGGGAAAAATCTCAACAATACAGCATGGGAAATTTTCAATATTGCCAGTATACTATATTATATGGTCTTTAAAGCGTTTCTAAGAATATCACTCTCCATTAAAAATAGGATGTAAAGTGATGTGCACCTTCATTATCTAATGGCAACCCTGCTTTAAAAAAAAAAAAAGTGACATGTTCACGGTGGCTACCATTCTGAAAGGTCTAAAAAAAAAAAACCAGTATAAGCAAAAAACTGCAAAAGCTATTCTTCTGCACTGCGGGAAGGCAGGAAGGCGCTGCTGGTGAAATGACACCAATGTATATTCAGCAGGGCCTGAATGATGGGAACTCAACCAAGAATAACTACACAAAGGCATTAATCATTTATCCACTGTTTAGATGAAAGAAGTGTATTTAGATAGGAAGAAAAACTGTGTATTTTGGGCTTATATCAGCACAGTTGGAATCTATTGTTATTTGAAAACTAGGTTCCACATAGCTGACAAAAAGGGACTGAGGTTTTCCAAAGATATTTATATTATTTAATATAGAGTCTATAATTAAAACATTACAGTTGAATGTATAGACTTTGTAAACAACCAGAAAATTGGTAAGGTAATCGAAGAGTAGTAAGATTCGAATATTTAGACATAAACTGAGGAAAAACACAAAAATGTACTTTAGAATGTCAATAGTACACAATAGGGACTAGAAAAAAAGACAACTGGAAACTGTGTGTAATAAATAAGCTGATACCGCAAGTAAAAAAACAAGTAAATAAGGTCAATCGAATAAAAAGATAAAAATTATAGGGCTGCTGATTACAAACTGTACAGATGTCTAATATTTCATAAAAAGTAACAATTTTTTGTTAAGTAACAGCTATTTATCTTCCAAATTGAAGAAAATAAAAAAAAAATTAGTCACAAACTAGCTTGTTTATAACGTGTTATGTACAAAATAAGGATTACATAAACCAGTACATGATTTCTAAATGTATTCAAAGGAGGTAACAGCATACAGCAACATTCATTAATCATATTCAACTGAAAGATTCCAATATTTCAGAGGCTATGCTAAATCTCAATTAGAACCTAGAAGATATAGTAAAATTTTTAAATCTCTCATACATGAGAGCCAGGTACTTCACAAAATTCATGGGAATATAAAATAAAAATATAATAACCCAAAACTGTATATTTTAAAGAAATTACCATGAAATACAATTTCAATATTAAATAAAAACAATTTTATTATACTAATGTCCATTAAATACTGCACCTGTTGATTTAATCATTTGAAATGCAGAATAATCTACATGTCCATAAAAATTTTAAAATAAATTCTTACTCATTTAAAATTCCTAGTAATTCCTTCCCTGTGTGTCTTCATTTATTAGGTCATTTCAAAAATTTGGCATTTTGATTACCCTTTTGAATAAAGCCAACTATAGAGAATTTAAATTTGTTATTATATCAAACCTACAACTTAACCCTTTGCACTCGCTTGCTTTTTTCTCGATTCCTTTATTCTACTCGGGATTTAATTTTTTAAATACCCCAGATTTTACAAAGCGCGGCAGTAGAATTAAAAGGTTAAACATGTCTTCTATAACTAAGCATAGTCTCTGTTCGTTTGGCAAAATAGTATTCTTCTACAGTCATACTTTCATCATTAAAGACTGTGTCTTATAACTATTTGTTAATCCATCTCCTAAAAACTATAAACAACATAACATATACTATGGTAGTATACTTTAAACTGTTTGGCCTAGTGCACAGAACATACTAAATTAATGAAAAGTTTATGTAGGTTAGGGGAATTAATTTTTTTCTGTACAGTGGGAAGTATTAGCATGGTTGAAGTCCAGAGAAGTAATTCTTTAGACTTGTTAATCATCATTCCAGTGCAGAAGGTATTGGATTTTAATAATAGAGTAATTACATTATTCTTTTAGAAATGCTCAAAAGCAATACTCCAATAAACCATGAAACAAACAAATTTAAGGTATCAGTAACTATCTATATTAATATCACCTATTTTGATTTTTATTCAGCAATCCTATATTTCAGAAAATATCTGTTGAATGCTTATCTTGCTAAACAACCATTGTAGAAACTGACTGAATTAAATTTCTATTAGTATTTTTTAAACAAATGTTAAGACTTAGTTTAAGACTTTAACTTTTTACTCACATTACCCCTCCCCACAATTCCCTCTTCCAGACAACTGAATGAAAGGAATATGATTCAAAAGACAGTACTTGAAATATACAGTTAACCATCTTTCCATCATATATATAGAAGCACTTCACAATTTATTACCCATTAAAGTGGGCAAGAGAAAATACTAATGATAATTACTAATTATGTATGGATTATGTGTGCCAAATGCTTCACTCAGCACTAACATGGCTTATCTGCTTTCATTTTCATGGGTACTATTAAGATGATAACCTCATGTCTCGGATGAGGAAACTATGGCTGAGAGGTCAGATTACTTGTTCAAAGTCACACAGCTAAAACACAGCAAAACCAGATTTAAATTCCGGTTAATTTGTGTTTATATTTATGCTAATTTTTAAACAACCCTTACTAAAATTTATTAAAGTAAAATTAATCACTGGAAATACTTAAAGTTTAGTCTTTCAAAATAATATAACAAGACAAATTATAGCATGTTTGTATAAGTTAAACTTTATTTGGTGTCTTACTAAATTCTCATAATCTGTAGAATTTGGGATAATTCTGGTCTTGCTGCCACATATGTGGTGCAAATCTAGAGTTGTTTTGATTGATTATAAAAGAATATATAGAAATTCAAGAGCCAAGCTCATCTTCCTGACAAAGTACAGAGAAGTGAGAACTCAAAATAACAGTCCAGAGATGTTTATTATAAGCACTAGACTTTAGTTTTCCAGTATGAGGTATTTTTTTACATCAAAGCTGAGAAAAAAATTCATCAAAAACACGAGGAAAACTTGGCTTAATTATTCACTTTTGGTGCAGATGCCTATTTCCCTGGCTAAACACTTAAGTATCTAACTGCATTGCCACATAGCACACATAGTGTTGTTTTTTTTTGCGCATGATAAATAGGACTGAGCAAATTCTTGCACAAGAGTTTTAATATACCGGCATTAGACTATTTCTTTTTGTTCAATTTAATAAATTACGGCTTGAACATTTTCAAGCTTTCCTTCTTTCCTTGAACACTGTTTGTAACAGATGTTTACCTGGAAAAGATGCTAGTTGGGGATGTGCGGCTAAGGCTGTGGGTGTACCAAGTGTCCCCAAACCACCAAATTCTGAATGCCCTGAGCTGGCTGAATGTAGACCAAAGACTGGGTGGCTGACCATTGGGAAGGCACTCGACACTGTGGACAGGTTAAACGGTTGATCCCCAGCTGCTCTGAATAAATGTCCTGGGAGGGAAAAGAACACACTTAAAGTTGTACTATAACAACAGATGAGATTTATCTGATTTTAGCATTCATAAATTAGATAAAATTTTATACTTTCTTATTTATTATATTTTTACTAGTATCTTGCATTTTCTTTTGCATTTCTATTCATCAATAAGATGAATAAGGTGTTACAGAATAAGATGTTTCTACAACATGAAAGTACTCAAGTAAATATAATTAAAATAAATGAAAGTAAACCTTATTTACTTTGAATTTGAGAAATTATGCTTTCAGCAAATCATTTTCACTAGTTATAGTGGTTTGACCTGCAGAAGTGAGTGAACTTTCTGTTAATAAATGCACATTAATATAGTATTAAAATGTCTTCACTCATAAGGAAAATAAAAACATCTTATTAATATAAGGTTCAAAACCAAAGAAATAAGTCCAGAATCTGTCACCAAGTCCTTACTCAAATTATACAACTAGGCAAAGAGATTTTAGTTTCCATGTGCCAGAACTAAAGCCATGTTCTCTATCCAATACTTCTTTTGATACCAAAAAGGGGATTATATTCTAGCCTGATAAAGCAATGTAGAATACAACATGAAGATTTAATGAATAAACTTCTTAAGATTATTTCTAAATGCACCCAAGGGCGTCTATCAACTTTGTGATATAAATATCATATTCAATTTTAATGTGTGACCTTCAATCTCCACTTTTACCCTAAAGAGAATCTAGTAGTAAGTGTCATACTTTGCAGGGAGTTGGCAGAAAATCTGTTAATACTTGGAAATCTTCCTTTTACTTCTAAGAAATAATTAACTTTCCCTGGCTTGATACTAAGAAAACAATATCAAACACCACACTCCAGGCTATTTTAAGAATTTACCGTGTGAAAGGTACTGTATTCTGTGTTAAAATAAGAATACGGTTTTCTGCCGAGGCCGGTTTGGCTCAGTGGATAGAGCGTCGGCCTGCAGACTCAAGGGTCCCAGGTTCGATACCGGTCAAGGGCATGTACCTTGGTTGCGGGCGCATCCCCAGTGGGGGGTGTGCAGGAGGCAGCTGATCGATGTTTCTCTCTCATCGATGTTTCTGGCTCTCTATCCCTCTCTCTTCCTCTATGTAAAAAATCAATAAAATATATATATATAAAAAAAAAGAATACGGTTTTCTTACTATCTCCTGTTTATATCAGACCTGGCTCTGCAGTTGAATGTAAGTAGTTTTAACACAATATGTTTGAAGTCAATGTATTAAAAGTAATTTTTTTTAACATTTAGCTATTAAAGATATCTCTTCTCTTTGCTTTTTTATTCTTTGAAAACCAAGAGGAAGGGTCCGGCCGAGACCAAACCAGAGAGAGTCGGACCTGCATTACCACCATTTGTCCACCATCCAGAGCTGAAAAGTCAGTGCCGACATGTACACATAAGGAACTGGTGGACATTGAAATTGGGTCTCAAAAGAACTGTTGGTCCAGAAAGAAACTCACTACAGACTGATTCATTTGCCTGTCAGCATAACTATTATTGCTCGTCTCACATTCAGTTCTTATAAGTATATTTCTAGTGACACATGATCTCGCTCATCTAGGGGAAATGATGAACAACATAGACTGATGAACAAGAATAGAACCAGAAACAAGGAGGCATCGATCGGACTATCAGGCCTCAGAGGGAGGGTAGGGGAGGGTGGGGAGAGGGGGGAGAGATCAACCAAAGGACTTGTGTGCATGCATATGACCCTAACCAATGGTTAAGTTCAACAGGGGGTTGGGGCATCCGTGGGGAGGGGTGTGGGATGGGAACGGGGGGGATAAGGACAAATATGTGACACCTTAATCAATAAAGAAATTTTAAAAAAAAAGAAAAGAAAACCAAGAGGAAGTCATCAAAAGGCAACGATATGCCCTGAAATAACACTGTACTGAAATAACACTATATTTTTTATTGAAGTAGTAAGATTTAAATAAATTGTATCAAGTCACAAGTATGCCTCACATCATCCTATAAGATAAAAAGTTGTGACTGGGGGTCAAGGTTCCACTATAACAAAGCACTGAGCAGATCCCACAGGGAAGATCCTCCAAGTATCTTTATGATGAAGGCCCACAGAGGAACTGTCAAAGGGGAGGACAAGGGAAGGACACAGACGTGGGTATCTTTTCTAAGTTAGCCAATCTTTGTTTTTGTTCATCAAAGCCTATACAGAAAATCTGTGAATTTGATACTTATGTGTTATCAGAGTTTCAGACTGCATTAGCATTGAAGTTGAGTTAAAACAAAACAGTGCATGCTACTGGGAAAAAAGGTTACTCAAATATCACAACCTTCAAGAGCTGTGAGAGGCCTCAAGAAAGAGAAAAAGAGAGAGAGAGGGAGAGAGAGGGAGAGAAGGGGAGAGAGAGGGAGAGAGAGGGAGGGAGGGAGGGAGGGAGGGAGAGGGAGAGACTGTATGTTTAGCAAATTCTCAAAAATCCAGCTAGAATCTCTAAAAAAAGAAAAATGAGCCTGTAATGTTAAGAACCAGTATTTAATTTCAGATGTGACTGCATATAAAGTCCCTGGTTCTCACCAATCAATTCAACTTCCTGAATCTGATGTCCTTAATCAAATGTTTTATTTAAAAACATACTACGATCAGTTACAGCTTCTTCCACATCATTTTTCTTGATAAGCAAGCTGAATTGAACAATCTAGTTTGGGGATTTTAAAATCATTTGTCATTTACATTTTAAAAAAGAATAATTCTTAAATTATATTTGTTATATATATAGCAGTGATTTAACACAAACAAATGAGGGTTAAAGTCAAAGCTACACAAAATATAAAAATTCATAACAGACTGAAATTATAAAGGGTCAGAAACTTATAGAAATTCTTCTACAACAGCTAATGAATTGGCAGTAAGTAGCATTCTTAGATGCATAGTTAAAACGTTGATTGTATTGTGAAGAAATAAATGAGCTAAACCTTGGAGACTCATCGACAGAAAACATGAGCAATACCTAATTGCAGCAATAATTAAAAACTAATCATTCAGATTTGATAACAAAAGTTCTTTTTTTAACACTAAAAAGAGTGACATCTTAGAAGGAACTGAGTAGACAATTTTAACAAAATATAAGTTTATTTACCATAAATGTAAATAAAAAAATAAGTATAGTCCTGTATACAGAATTACATCTGTAGCTGACAACATTACAAAGAGGCACCCTTACTCTATTTCGTTATTCTTTCTTACAACATTCATGATGAAGACAGTTAAAGCATAGAAAGCACCTGAGTGGCAGTGGAATCTACAGTATAGGGACTATTCCTTGTTGGTGAGGAAAGATTCACTTCTGCATTTAGTAAAGAAGACGAGGACCACATAATAATTATAGTGATGCCATGCGTTATCAAAAATACACATTAGAGACTTTCTCTGCTATATATGGATAGAACTGCACAACAGAAGGGAAATAATTTCATACTACATCTCACAATTTTGAGTATATTTTGCCTTTTTAGCAAGAATCTATAAAGTCAGTAATACAAAAAAAATTTTTCTTATTTAAAGGCTCTGAAACACTGTATGTAATTTTAGTATTGTTTTTCTACCATCTTTTAAAAAACACAGATACTGATTCCATGTAAAAATCTTCCAGAATTATTGTTACGTATTCAGCAGGTTCAGTAATTCAGACATTTCATGAATCTACCTATTAAATATCAGGTGCTATGTTTAGTAATTGGCATATAAGGAGGAACAAGAAATAATCCTTGACCTCCTGGACCTCATGATTTGACCATTAATTTAAATAGTATGACTACTTTTTATACCACAGTGTATAAAACAAATTAGTATTTCAATATTGTAAACTGGTACTGTCATATACAGGACTAAGTAATAGATCCCAAATACCTAAAGAAGTGTCTCATACATAATAAACATTCAATAAATATCTGATGAATGAATCAATTCACTACTCATTAAGAGCAGAGGAGGCATATCCCTGGGACTGATTCCAAAGGCCTTCGATCCAACCAGGAAGTTGTCATTTGTTACCTCCAGAGCAAAGCTATATAATGGCCTAGAAAACTTATTAGAGTTCATTTATCATCTAATTTTTAAGTCTTAGTCCTGCAAGTTCATCTCTTCTTCCTTTCCTTTCTTCAACAATTGTTTCCTGGGCATTTATTTTTGTGCCAGGCACTTATTGAAGATACAATGATAAAAGGAAATAGATATGGTCCCTGCTCTTTAAATGTAGATGAATAGACAAATAAACAAAACACCACCAACTGTATAATTATAAATTGTGAAGAGTACAATGAATGAAATTACCAGGTGCAAAAACAGATAACAGTGGAGACTTCTCTAATTAATGTCTGAAACTGAACATAAGAAAGAATCAGCTTAGGAAGAACTTACAGAGGGAGAGCATGTCTGAGATCCTTAGTTGGGAAAGAATGTTTGTATCTAAAGAAGCTAAAGGTCAGTCAGGGAGGCAAAAGGTAACAGAACAAAGTGAGAACAGTTCCACATAAATTTGAAGTAGACAGGGATTAGATCATGGAGGGTGTATTAGTTAGATTGTACAAAACACCAAATTCAAAATTAGTAAAAAGATGAATGTACTGGCTTACATAATACAAAAGCTTTTGGAAAAGTCTGATTGAAAGTTTTCCAGAACCAAATTTCTCTTTCTTCTCTGGGCTCAACGTCCTCAGACAGGCCTTCTCCCAGGTTTGTGGGAGTAAAAATTCCAGAATGGCATCTCTTAGTCTTTCATTAGACTGATTTGCATCATGTGACCATTCCTTAACGGTTAAGGCTTAACCAATCACTATTGTTTGGGAGATATGATGTTTGGACTGGGCAGATTGGGTCACATGCTGCCCATGAAGTCCTAGATGAAAATCTTTTAAAAGAAAGTTATTTGGTTTTTTCTGTATTTTTGGGGGGGCGGGGAGGGAAGGGACAACTTCAGATAATGGTGGAGTAGTAGGGAAGTGGTTGCTTGAATCACCCACAGAGGATAATGATAAAGTCTGAATTTAAAACAACAACAAAACTAAAGATATGAGAAGGCATCCAAAAATAGAGAAAAGCCAGAGGAAAGTTTAATCTGGAAAAATGGTAATGAGAAGGGGTAAAAAGTGTGACTTTGTGGTGTGTTGATCTGATACTGCTGCCTAAACCTCACAGCTATGACCACAAAAAACAGTGGAAGAAAAGGAGCAGCCTCATCAACTAAAGAGGCCAGTGGTCAGAATCCAGGACTGAAAAAAACATCAGAAAATTTAAAGGGGAAATCCTGGCAGTGAGCAAATCACAAAAAGAATGAGACCCCAATTCAGAGCTTCAACCACCCAAATAGCTAGCTGTAAGTATACTGTGCATGAATGAGGAAGGTCCCCAGGGGCATGGCAAATAGCCAGCAGAGAACACAGAGAAATCTGCTCTTGAAAGACAGGGCTACACACAGCAGATCTATTGAATTTAATGTGTTTCTTAAATGAATGAATTTCTTTATCATGATTGGCTTAGACAACAGAAAGCCTGAAGTGTCGGAGGGCAGAGTCCAAAGCTGGCAGGGCAACTGGAAATTAGAGGGTAATCTTAGAAGCAAGCAAACCACAGGGAGAAGGAGACTCAGCTCTGCCTAAGTTCTTGGCTGTCCCAACAATGGTCACAGGCACAAAGGAGAGCCACAGGAGGCCAGACTGACAGAGCAGCAGTGAGGAGACAAAACACGGAGCACAGATGATCATCAGTATGTTTTTTACCACAATGTAACCAAAATGGACATTAACAAAAATTTAAATGCTAAATTACTGACTTCTACACAACCCATCAGTCAAAAAATTCACAAAGGAAAATAAAAAAATTTTTTTTGACTGATAATGAAATGAAAACATACAAAAAATTGTGGGATACAGACATAACAGTACTTAAAAGGGAAATGTAGACAATAAATGGATATATGAGAAAAGGAGAAAGGTCTTAAATAAGTGATTTAAGCTTTCCCTTAAAGAAATTGGGAAGAAAGAAGAGGAAATCACACCCACAGAAAAACAAAAGGAAATAACAAAGGGCCAATATCTATGGAACAGAAAATTGTGAAAATTCAATGAAACCCAAAGCTAGTTTGCCAAAAAGGTCAATAAAATTGATAAAGCTCTAGTCACAAAGGAAAAAAAAGAAAAGACACAAGTTACTACTATCAACAAAGAAAAAGAAGACATCACTACTAATCCTATAGACAGACATTCAAAGAAGATACTATTTATAACAACTTCATGCCCATAAATTCAATTACAGATAAGATGGATAAATTCCTCGAAAGACATCAACTACCAAGGCTAACTCAAGAAGAAAAAGATAACCTGAATAGTTTCATATTGATATTTAAAAAGATGAACTCATGTGGTTTACTATCTTCCAACAACAATAATTAAAAAAACACCTTCCAAGCCCAGATGACTTCACTGGTGAAGTCTACCAAATATGTAGGGAAAAAATAATGCCAGTTCAATATAAACTTTTTTCAAAAATGGTTTTCAAGGAGGAAGGAGTAGTCAACTGTGTCAATTCAGCCAAGAGGCTGAGTGAATGAGGACAGGAGTGACTTTGGTGTAGGTTGAAATATACATGAAAGACAAGAAAAAGGAGAAAACACATGCAGCTATACCTTTTGAAAAGTTTGGCTATAAAGCAAGGCAGGAAACAGGGCAACAGCCAGAAAAGTGTTTAAGGTAAAAAGAGGTTTTGGGTATATATTGTTTTTTAGGTTGGCAGATACTAAGAACAATTAATGGTACTATATAGAATGAATGAAGTCCTTGAAAAGTCATTTATAATCTTTAAAAGGAAACAGTAGATATTTACTATTATCTGTGGTAATTAAGTCTGTATTATTTTGAGCTAAGAATTTATTCTATTTGGTTTAATTTACATTGATACATAGAACAGTCACTAAACGATATTTATAGTAAGCATACATGAGCTATTAGATGCAATAATGAAATATTATTTTTCTGAAGAAAAGAACTGTTGAAATTGGAATAAAGTTAATATATACGTATCAGAAATTTATTACAATACACAGCTGGGGAGGTAAGGGTAGCTATCACCAGATAAGTTCAAATAGGTAGATAACTGGCTCACTTAACATTTATCCCAACCTCCTTTTAGGGTCCCTTCCTGTGATGCAAAAGCTGGGCAGTTAAAAACTACATTTTCCAGTCCTTCTTGCAGCCAGAATTCTGGATGTAATTTAGATTCTGCCAATCAGATGGATTTGGAAAGAATTAAAAACTAAGTTAAGCTGTCAGACTTGCAGCACATGAAGTATCCTTTTTGCTGGTGTAGATTGAACAGGCAGCACAGAACAACCCTGGAGCCAGTTACATCACTGGACTGAAGTGGCACGAGCCATGGAGCTATCAGTTGGAACAGTGGTATCCTGATTAAACCAGAGGCAGTTTCCTTAAACAGGTCAATTCAGCAGTAATGCACTGAATCATTCTTGGAGCCAGCCCTTCAATCTATATATATAAAAGCCTAAGCGACCTTTCCACCATTCGAATGGTAGCTATGATGTGCACTGACCACCAGGGGGCAGACGCTCAATGCACAGGCATAGAAACATGGAACAGACTGATGAATCTCAGAGAAAAGGGGGGCAAGGGGAAGGCGGGAAGAGATTAACCAAAGATCTTATATGCATACTAGAGGGGTCCCTCAGCCTGGCCTGCAGGGATCGGGCCAAAACCAGCAGTCCCACATCCCCCGAGGGGTCCTGGATTGTGAGAAGGCTGAGGGACCCCACCAGTGCACAAATCCGTGCACCGGGCCTCTAGTAATTTTATAAGCACCTAATTCCCAGTATAAAATCACTTTCTTCTTAAAATAGCTTTACTGCTTTATGTTATTTTTAGTTGATCTGACTGATACATTAACCAACAACTCCAACTAGTGATAGTTCCCAAAACAAGAAGATAATTCATTCTATCACAACTGGCCTGATAACTCATAACCATATAATTTTCCAAGGAATACTAAATGAGAGGTAAGTGAAAGCTTAAAAGTAATATGTACATTACTTTGGAGGTCAAGGAGGATTTCTTAAACAAGGCAAAAAGCATAACCATAAATTTAAAAATGTATAAATCTGGGTCCTGGCTGATTTTGCTCAGTGGTTAGAGTGTCAGCCCACGGACTGAAGGGTCACAGGTTCGATTCCTGGTCAAGGGCGCATACCTCAGTTGCAGGTTTGGTTCCCAGTCATGGTCAGGGCACGTGTAGGAGGCAACCAATTGAAATGTCTCTCTCACATCCATTTCTCTCTCTCTATTCCCCCTTCCTCCCTCCTCTCTACTCTCTTTCTAAAGATCAATGGACAAAATATCCTCTGATAAGGATTTAAAAAATTGATAAATCTGACTATATTAAAATTGGAAGACAATGTAGAATAAAAAAGACACACCATAGACTGAGAAAAGATATCTTCCACAAACATAACTGGAAAAAAAAGATCAGCATCCAAAATATAAAAAGAACTCATAAATCCATTAAGAAAAAGACATACAACCCAATAGGTGTATGAACCAATGCCCTAAATAATCACTTCAAGTAAAGAGGAGATCCAAAAGACTAAAAACTTATAAAAGGACACCTTAATGAAACTCTACTTCATATTCATCAGTGACAAAAATAAAAAAGTCTGACAATGACAGACTTTTTTAGGATGAATGATAGGCATCAAAATTCTAATACAAAGCCAGTGGGAAAAATAAACTGGTACTACTGGTAAAGTTAAAGACATCTCCAGAAAGTATGCTTATATGCATTAGGATCCATGTATAATAATAGCCATAGCATTGTTTATAATTGGCAAAAGTTAGAAACAACTCCAATATCCATCAGCAACAGTGTAGATATAAAAATGGATGCATATTTCACATTTCTCATTACATCACTCCTCACTCAGTTGCCCAAATAATGTCAGGGCTTCAATCTCCCTCTCAACATTACCTTACCCAAATTCAGTCATTATATCCCATAAGAATCGACTCCCTAAATATTTCTGGAGCCTTGTTTCTTTCTCCACCTCTAATAACTCCTTAATCTGGGACCTTATCATTTATCACCCAGATAAATATAAGTACCTCCCCTAAAAGTCTTCTTTTTCTCTAGTCTCATCCCCATTGCAAACTGGTGCACTACATGGTGGTAGGGCTGTCAATTTCAAAGCCGTGTGATCATATAAATCCCTCCACCTGGATGACATACAAATAAAAGCAATGTTTACCATTTACTAGACACCAACTATGTGCCAGGCATTATCTCATTTATCCTATAATGTTGCAAAGTGGGTGTTATTGTATCTGTTACAGATGAGGCAATCAAACCTCAGAAAGGAGTAACTTACCCAAATTCACACAGCTAATAAATGAACAAGCCAAGACTCAATTTCAGGGTTTTGCAATAGAAAAGTCCTTGCTCTTAACCAACACATTATTCTGCCTAAATTCCTAAACATGGCGTATGTAAGTTATACATGATATAACCTTGGGCTATTTCCCAGGGGCCTCCTGCGCCTCTGTCCCTCTGTTCCACTTAGCCAGAGCAGACATTACCACTCCATTCGCTCCTTTTCCTTACTAATAACTTCTATTTTATTCAGGATGGCAATATGTTCATCTAAAAACTATTTTTCCTGGCCTTCCTTGAAGCACAGTTCTGAGGAAAGAGATGTAAGTGGAAAACTCGAGATGGCGTTTCTGGGAAAGCTCTTTAAAAGGGGTTGTATGCACATATGCATAACCCATGGACACAGGCAACAGTGTGGAGAAGGCCTGGGGTGGGGGGCGGGGAAGGATAGAAGGGGTCGATGAGGTAAAAGGGGGGCATTTGTAACACTTTCAACAATAAAGATTTTAAAATAAAATAAAATAGAAGGGGTCAAAGTAAGCTGGCCATTTTTGCTGTCATATCCCTCATACCCCCTGCCTTCTTCCTTCCTAGAAAACGGTGCTGTGGTGGATCAGTCCTCATACAGCCATGAGACACACATATGAGCATCCAAGTCCCTCACTTCAAAGAACGAATTTAAAATTAAAAGAACTTCAGGTATATAATGGCATAACCCACCCAGCATTGCCTATCTATGGGCTGGTGTATTTATGCTTTCCTATTCATAGTTAATCATTATCATAACCGACACATACCCTGAGTTGTGGCCTTACTGACCAACTTATAATTTCCCCAATATACCATGATTTGGCACATTTGTATAGAGCCAGGTGGTCTGCAATTATAAGATGCCTATGTATCTTTATTTTATTTTATTTTAAATTTTTTATTGTTGAAAGTATTACATGTCTCCTTTTGCCCCTCTGACTGCTCCTCAGCACATACTCTCACCCCCCTACTGTCTGTGTCCACTGGTTATGTTTACTGGTATATGCATGCATACAAGTCCTTTGGTTGATCTCTTACCCCACCCCACCCACCCTCCCCTGCCTGCCTTAATTTTAAAAAGAAAAGCAGGCATACTCCAGCTTTAACTAGAGACGTTTTAAACAGTTTACCTGTTTTATACATTCAGCATTTTTATATGTTTTGTTTGAAGAGATCTACCTAAAAAAAAATGGATTGAAAACCACTGGCCTACAGCACAGCTTAAGTGTAACTGCTATTTCCCAAATTCTATCTTTGTATTAGGTCAAATGAGCACAAATCTCAAGCAAATCCACTCTTTAAACTAGTGGTTAAAATACCACTCTCTCACCTTTTACCTAGAGCAATATTGCAACCATCCAAATATCTGTGAAACTGGCAAGCAGGATATTGTGCACCACTTGGTCTTTCACACAACAGTTCTGGTAGCATATTCCCTACACCACTCAGGGCCAGGGAAAAAGTCTACTTTTTCCCGAGGAACTGATACGCTCATTAGCACTAGTATGTGAGTCATGCATCCCATTGTTTTCCTTTTACTCTTTAACAGCTAGTTTGTTTTTGTTCAATATTGGTGGCTTTCTTTACCTAACATCTTTTAAGAGCCTATATTTTGATATTTTAGTTAGTTGTTTTGTTTACTATACCAATTGAAAGCTGTCCCAAATTATTTTTTAGAAGTAGGCAAGCCATATATATATATATATATATTGATTTCAGAGAGGAAGGGAGAGGGAGAGAGAGATAGAAACATCAATGATGAGAGAGAATCATTGATCGTGGAAGTAGGCAAGTTATTTTTTAATAATAATTTAAAGGGAAAATATATATTCTATTTCTTATATTCTAATAAAATCAATAAAATACAAATATACAGATTACCTCAGATTAATTAATCTTTTTTCCTACATTTTCATTGTTTTTAGATAGAAGGAGAGGGGGAGAGAGAGAAACATTGATGTAAGAGTAAAACATCGATCAGCTGCCTCCTGCACACTCCCTACTGGGGATTGAGCCTGAAACCTAGGCATGTACCTCTACTGGGAATTAGGTGCACGGGAAGACATCTAACCAACTTAGCCAAACTGGCCAGGGCAGATTAATCTTCATTGCAGTGCTATTTTCTATCCATATTACAGTAATAAAACTGAAAAATGTTCTGTGAAAGGCAATCCTCAAAGGCCCCTACATGTTATTGGTGGGTATACCAAGAGTACAATGCCTTGACCACTCTTTAACCAAGCCATTTCTCAGGATTGCATTTGCAGTGGTCAACCTTGAAGGATGAGGTAACATCTCCTTTCAGACAAAGGGTTTGTTTTCTTTAACTAAAAGCAAAAGTAGAATCCCCAAGCTCAGTATTCCTAAGCTGTGACACAAACTCACTGCACATATAAGATCCAAGTGGGCTGCTCTGTATCGCCCCCATGGGACTTGGGAGGCATGGGAAACCAATGCCAGCATGATGCTCATGCTATTTGCTGTGCCATCCTATCCTATATAATTCTATATAATAAAGAGCTAATATGCTAATTAGACAGGGCAGCAGAATGATCTTCCGGAACAACCTTCTGGAATGACCAGTGGGTGGGGGGCTGGGCCATGAGGCAGCCGGGGCTGCAAAGGCCTACTCTTGCATTGGGCCTCTAGTAAGTAATAAAATCTCTGACCCAAGAGACTCATGTTTTCTGCCACATCCATAATAGGAAGAGGCTAACTTGTAAGTAGGTATATCTCCAATCCTCACAAGGTATTGATTCAAAAGAAATTTATCATATAAAGTTTGAAAGCAGGTTTGAATCACAACCTTTGTAACTCAGTGGAATTCCTGTAGACATACCATTAATGGAGATGACAAGACATTGGTCAATTAAAATAATTTTAAAACAACAGAATGTCCTTCAAGGGGCCATTAAAGAACTGTTGAACATTTTAAGATGAAAATTCTGTTTGTTGTCTTTATACATCAAAAAATTTTGAGGAAATTCAAAAATTGTTTAAGATAAAGAGGCCAGGTATGTTATTACTCTATGATTTCATTTTAAAGAGGAGAGAATTATCAGACAATGCATAGGCCAAAAATATTTTATCAAACAAAACAGGAAAATGTGACAAATTGAATTAAGAAAATTAGGTGTTAGAAGTTAATACTAGGCTTTACTTTAAACATAAACTACAACCCTGTGAAAGTTAAAAACTAAATATTTTCCTAAAAAGTAAAAAAAAACTCAGGATGTACTCAAGGTATTGTGTTAATAAGTGATATATTTCTGAACATAGAAATAAACTATACTTTCAATGAAAGTATCAACATAAAAACTCTACAACCTTTTAAATTAGAAAATAAATAATAAAATGATAAAAATGTATTCCTTTCTACACAAAGAAATTTCTAGACAAAGAAATTTCGAATGTTACCCAGCAACTTAGTACCCCATCCCTTTCTGAAATTCCCAATTATCATTAACAAAAAAACAGTGCCCTAATTTGACTAATCAGAATCACAATCTATTCAGAAAGAAGTGTCACTAATTCAGAAAATAAGTGAGAAATAGGTGACAGCAAAGTGTCTAGAAAACTCAAGGCTCTGTATTCAAATATATTATGGGAACGATCAATATAAAAAAAGGACATTTCGCCCTAACCGGTTTGGCTCAGTGGATAGAGCATCGGCCTGCAGACTCAAGGGTCCCAGGTTCAATTCCAGTCAAGGGCATGTACCTTGGTTGCAGGCACATCCCCAGGAGGGGGTGTGCAGGAGGCAGCTGATTGATGTTTCTCTCTCATCGATGTTTCTAACTCTCTATCCCCCTCCCTTCCTCTCTGCAAAAAATCAATAAAATATATATTTTAAAAAAGGACATTTCTATAGAAATACCATATATATTAAAGACTAATTCAAAATAGTTATAAGATGCAGAAAAGAAAAGTTATAAAAGTACAACTCTCAAATCATTTAGAGAAAGTAACTTGAGGTAAAATGCCAATTGTGGTATCACCTTTTGAACACAGCATATCATAAAAGCTACTCATCATTTATATATAGCTATCATTTTGCATATCAGGGAAGTATGGATGAAGTCATTAAATGTTAACCAAGATTTTACAGGGTGCAGGAGAACAGGGATTTCATTCATTTACTTTTTTAATGCAATGCTATTTCATTTTAGTTATTTTATAATTATGAAGAAAATTTTAGAAAATTACTCTGATAAAACAATGACAAAATGATATCCTTCTTGTTATTGTTCCATTGATTTAAAAATAAACAAATATTTATTTGGCAAATTGCTAGGGTATTTTGTTAGCAAACATTCCATATTTATGCATTTCATTTACCCAAAATTGCAAATCTAATATTGAAAAAGTAAAATACTATTCAGTTCTACTGCTTATAAAGGTATGAAATAATCTATAAGATTAAAAATATTTAAGATTAAAACAGTTCCTATTGATAAAGAAGTGACTTAATCAAGTTTAGGTGTTTTTAAAAAAGGATGTATTCTACCAAACATGTGCTTGGGCAAGAAGTCATTCTGGGAGTTAATTGAAAGTACCTCCTATGGGGAAGGTGAGGGTGGGTGGGTGGGAAGAGATCAACTTGTATGCATATATGCATAACCCATGAACACAGACAACAGGATGGTGAAGGCTGGGGGAGAGGAAGTGGGGGTGGGCTAGAAGGGGTTAATGGGGGGAAAAAGGGAACATGTGTAATACCTTCAACAATAAAGATTTAAAAAATAAAAGTACCTCCTATGTAATTAATTAAAATTAAGGGTATTTTCACTTCTGAAATAAAGCTCTCTTTTTAGCAATATAAACTATGTTCATGTTTAAGAGAAACTTGCCATGCTCTAAACTTTAAAAACATTTTCCATTCGGTAAATGATCTGCCTTTAGTGTACACTAGTGAACTGAGATAGTTAGAGTTTGGTAAAGGTCATTTCAAATACTAGGAGCAAATTTAGGGCAAAGTGTTCACAGCATTGGTACCTACTCTGATCACCAAGGACTCATTTGTATTTCTTCACTCCCTTAATGACCTATTGTTTTAAAAAGACTTTGCATGTATTAATTTATTAATTGAAATGGTGACAGCAACATGAAATTTACAAAGAGAGCTTCCAATAAGCATGAAACACTTGTAATAAACAGTGCTATAGAATTTCAGAAAAAGCAGAGACTAGAAGTTAAACCTTACAGGTCAATGGAGGCATTGAGAATAAAACACTAGGAACACAAATTAACAAACGGATGGCATTCTAAAATTGAGTCAATAAGGATATTCACCACATGGGTTGATTGCAGAGCTAAGCGAAGCAGCTCCAGTGGAAAGGCCGCCTTTAGAAACCGATGAAGCCACAGAAGGTATAGAAGATGAAGCTGGTACAGTAGAGGAGGCTGTTGAGGATGGTAACCGTTCTCCAGACTCCATATCTACGAGGGGGAGAATTGTCAGTTTTAGATAGAATTAGTCAAAAGAGTTAAACATACTTAAGATAACTCAAACATTTAGGCATAATTTGTAAAGATATGAAATAAGTTTAGAACATGTTCTTCAGAAAGATAAAATATGGAATAAATAAACCAATATAATTAAATCTAAAATTATTTCAAAATAAAAAGTAAAGAAGAAAACAAAAACACTAAGTTTGGCAATAAAAAAAACACTCAAAAAATACATATGCATTGGGGTTGAAGAGTATAAACCTAATCATGAAAGAAATGAATATACAGATTACATTTGATAAGATACATCATCTGGGTTCCAAGGCTGTGTCTGGAGCTTATTAGCTATGACATTAGCTTATTACATGTATAAATTATGTAACTTCTGTGAACCTTCCATTTCTTCATGAGGACTATGAAGATGTAGTTGGAAGGATTAAATGAGATAATGCAGATAAAGTGCTGAGTACCTAGCATTCAATAACTGTCAGATTTTGTTTTTATTACGTGAATGACTGTGTGTATAATGAGCCATGTGCATGTGAGGCAGTAAAAGAAACCTTAAGGTATTTTTAGATTATTGCTTTCAAGTAAGTATTTCAGTCATATCTATTTATAGATTATGTATATGCTTGGAATGTTATCATATTTTTTAGCCAGATACCTTTTGTGTTAAGAATTAAAAATAAATGCCTTACAATTGTATAAGTACCAATGGTAGCATGTTTTTACTGTGAAATTTTCAAAATAAGCTGGAACACACATATAAATAAAACATCAGTACATTAATTTTCAGTTGGAAAACATAATTACTCTATGATCAAATGAGTTATTATTCATTATTGAAGCATACTACATAAAAATTGGTAAAACCCATTTATTCAGATTAAGAAAAATGTGTGCATTAAAATAAAAGCAGTTTGGGTATCCAAGAACCATTACTTCCCAGATTTCTGTTATGGTCAGAGCACCCAGATCTGATACTTGCACTCCTGTAATAGCCTCTCATTCTAAGGCTGTGTGTTAACAATACCACTTTCATGTAAGGTTCCAAATCACCACTAACCAACAGACTCTTTTTGGCCAAAAACAGCCCATATATCACAAGGTCAAAATGTAATAACATAACTCCCCCACCCACAACACACTTATCTAAGGAACAATATCAACTAGTAGGTACATCTTTTAGTTTAGGACATTTATCCTCCTATATAATAAAAGCCTAATAGCTAAGTGTCTGGTCATCCAGTCGGCCATTCAACCAATCAAAGCATAATATGCTAATAATATGCTAAGGCCCCTCAACCACTCGCTATGACGTGCACTGACCACCAGGGGGCAGACGCTCTGACGGGTAAGGTTAGTTTGCTGCTGGGGTCTGGCCAATCAGGACTGAGAGATGGGCCGGACATGCCCTGGAGTCCTCCCGCAGTCCCTCCTGGGCTGGCCAACCTCCCGCATCCCTCCCCGGCCCCGCCGTGCACTGATGGGGTCCCTCGGCCTGGCCTGTGCCCTCTCACAATCCAGGACCTCTTGGAGGATGTCGGAGAGCTGGTTTCGGCCCGATCCCACAGGCCAGGCCAAGGGACCCCACTGGTGCATGAATTCATGTGCTGGGCCTTTAGTAAGAGTATATTTCCTAATGCATAACTTCAGAATAATTTATTTAGAAAGTCAACCAGATAGGATAAAGATTACTACAACTAAAAATTAACATATAATACTACACTAAAAAATAAATTAGTTGATATGAACAAGAAAAAATCATTTAGAAGATGATGGAGTATAAATGATTTGATTCATTATCAACCTTTCCCAAGTTCTAAAGCACTAGCTCACAGCCAGGGGTGACTTTCCACTAGGTAACATGGGGCAATGTCTGGAGACATATTTGACTGCTACACGAGACAGGGTGCTACTGGCATTGTGCAGATAAGACCCAGGGATGCTGCTAGGCTGCTAAACCTCTTAAAATGCACAGGACCCCCTCCCGAGAATTACCTGGCCCAAAATGTTAGTAGTGCTAAGATTGAAAAAATTAGATCCAAAGTATCAAAAACTGCATTCCTTGGAATTCAGTTAACCAAAACTTTGTTAAGTAGTAACTCTACATAATTATTATAATAAAATAATTCAAGCTGATTTATTACCACTGCAATAAATGAGAAAATTATATTCAACCTCTCTTTTATGTCAGCATTCCTCTAGAGTCTATTGCTTTACATTTTGCCCTAATTGTATAAACCTGATAATGCATGATATACAATGAATACATATTGTAATCGTCACTCATGCCAGGTAACATCAATTTATTGCATTTTACTAAGATGATATTTACCTATAACAATTCTGAGAACAGACAAAAATCACAATTACCACAAACAACTGTTTCACTGCCTGATGATTTTCTAGAGGCCAATAAGATTCAATGATCAGTTGTTAATGATAATACTGTTCAAATTCATTCATATCAAATGTTTTTTGTGTGTAATCATAGAGTTTATGAACACTGACATCTGCTATATGTAAACCTGAACAGGTGCAAATAAAGAAGGGCAAGGCGTGTTGGCTAAGAAATACAAACATGGTCAGCTGCCTGATGTTTCAATTGCATGATTTTTTCACTATTGAGAAAATAGGAGCAATAGAATAGAATGAAGATTCAGAAAGTAAACATTAAATTAGACTTAGAGATTTCTCCTAGAAGAGGTTTCCTTTTTTGTGTGTTAATCCATGCTAGAGAATATTTATTCCTTTGATTTTTAGAGAGGGAGGAAGGGAGGAAGGAGGGCAAGAGAGGAGAAAGAGAAACATCAATGTGAGAGTTTTGAACTTGTGTTGGGTACAAGGGCATGTATTGTTACTGTTGTTTTCTCTTAATTCTAAGAAAACTGAAGACTATTTTCCCCACTCTCCTCATATCTTTAGGACCAGATGATAGAGCTAGGGGGATAGGAGGAGTGGGGAGGGAGGGAGGGAGACTAAGATTTTGGAGAGATACAGCATCATTGAGAGACTAGACTATCAGAAAGAAAAAAGATCCTTGCTTTGAAGTAATTTTTAAGTGGTGACAGTTTTCATGAGATTAAAATTCCACCCTTCATCCCCATCCAGGAGATAGGAAGGTCTGTGCTTACTGTGCTTTACTCAAGCTTCCTCTACATAGACCATCTAACTTGCCAGTTAGGACTTCTTGCCATTGAGACAATCCTTGACCCTCAACAGTGGTGCACATTATCCTACTCCTGAGGTCAAAGCTGTCTGGACTAGACATGACCCAAGGAGACAACGGCTGGCCAGAAACCTAGGACATGTATTCACTGCCTCTAAAAGATGCTATAATCTAATAAAATTCTCTCTGACATAGACATTTTAACTAATAGAAACAGGGGAACTTGGTGCTGAGTGGGAGATCATAAAGTTTGTGGTCCTAAGAATATGGAAACTAAGAAAGAGTGGGTTGGAAAAAATGCTGGAAGAGCAAATGTACAGAAAAGCTGGGTGGTCCTGACAGAGAAGATGAAAGCATGGCCAATCTCAGGTTCTTTTCCTTAGACATGCCTTTTTTTTTTTTTTTTTTTTTTTTGTGTGTGTGTGTGTGTGTGTGTGTGTGTGTGTGTGTATAATTGATTTCAGAGAGGGAGAGATAGAAACATCAATGATGAGAGAGAATCATTGATTGGCTGCCTCCTGCACACCCCATACTGGGGATCCAGCCTGCAACCCAGGCATGTGCCCTGAACGTGAATCGAACCTGGGACCTCCTGGTTCATAGGTCGACACTCAACCACTGAGCCACACCATCTGGGCGCCGTTTTTATTTTCTCATATGCCCTGAGACTTCTCTCTATCCTTTCAAATATCTATCATTTTAATTGAATTTTAAGGGGTTATTGTTATTTGCAATTGAAATAGAATTGCCAACAAACTCTCTAACAAATGTCAAGTTTAATCTCATCTTTTCTCATCTTTGTTCATGTTTACACCACTGATCCATATTCTGTTTTTCCTTTTCAACAATGCAAATATGTGCCCCAGAGTCACTGTATCCATAAAGCTGTATCTGACTAATATTAGGCCACAACTTCCCATCTTTGAACTATAGAGCATTTTAGCTTTTACCCAGAAAGCTGCTAATTACACTGGCTTTTTACTGCTCTGTATTTGTTTTATGAATTCACTGTATTATTCAGCACATAGCAAACATGTCTATTGGGTCTTAAGTTTATGAATCAGTAAAATGGGATTAATTACACGTACTTCAAAGAGCCATTGTAAAAAGAGTGCCTAGCACACTTCCTGCTGGTGTTTTGTGTTTATATGAATTCGAAGAAAATATCTTTAATTTCTTCAAACTAAATATACAAGAGTGGGAAAACAGCTCATTGAAAATCAACAAAGTTTCTTTCCTAAGGCAAATGTGAGCAAAGGTTAAGTTAAAAAGGTAAGTTAAAAATGTCAAGGGTGCCCTGACCAGTTTGGCTCAATGGATAGAGCATTGGGCCATGGACTGAAAGGTCCCGGGTTTGATTCCTGGTCAGGGCACATGCCTGGGTTGCAGGCTCAATCCCCAGTAGGGGGCATGCAGGAAGCAGCTGATTGATGTTTCTCTCTCATGGATGTTTCTAACTCTATCCCTCTCCCTTCCTCTCTGTAAAAAATCAATTAAAAATGTATTTTTTTTTTTAATGTCAAGAGCATTTTGACTTCCAACCAGATTTCTTTCACAGGTAAAACCGCAACAGATATACAAGAAGTACAGTAGGCTATCCTGTCAACCTGCCTCTCATTGGTGTGATCATTAGTTTCACTATAGATAACAATATAAAGTTTTATTTTAGATAACAATGACGATTTCAGTTTAGTTTTTAGATAACCAAAATAGTAAAATTATTTTTCCTGAGATATTAACATAATTTTATAACTTCCATTACTCAAAAATTTAATTTTATTCAGACTATACGTTCTTTTTTTTAAATAATTAGGAACCAAGTTTTCTCCTTTATGACACTGACAATCTCCAAAAATTCACAAATAGTTACGATAATGCCCTCTAAGAGTCTCTTCACTATAAAATTTAGTCAATTTATTTATTAATGTCCTTCCAAATATGCCTCTTCTACTTTCCTCCTAATTTATTATTTTCTGAATTGCATATAATTTGTCCATTTCTTATTGTACTAGACAGGCCCAAATATTAAGATAATACTGCTATGTTTTACTGGATGATTCAAGGCCCTTCAGATAACTGCTCAGAGGGAATTTAGCGGCCTAACTTCATAATACAAATCCCTAAGTACACATCCCAAATGTGTCTTAATATGACTTGGGCTAAATACATGAAAACAATTAACAGTTAAATACAGTGATATAGCCTGGCTGGTGTGGCTCAGTGGTTGAGCATTGACCAATGAACCAGGAGGTCATAGTTTGATTCCCAGTCAGGGCACAAGCCCAGTTGCAGGCCTGATCCCGAGTAGGGGGCATGGAGGGAGCAGCTGATCAATGGTTCTCTCTCATCATTGATGTTTCTAGCTCTCTCTCCCTCTCCCTTCCTCTCTGAAATCAATAAAAATACATATATGTAAATATATAGTGATATAATGAATACAACTATGAGCCAGTTTTTTTTTGGGTATTTCTGCAAAGTAAAACAAAGTACCAACTCGATAGTAAAATCATTCTAAAAATGAGCATTGAGATGATAAAGAAAATTTTAATATTCTTTATAAATAGCTTACTGATTATTAAAATAATACATGTAGTCTGATGATAGAGCCATGTACACCTACTGGAACTATAAAACTGTCTACACTTAAAATGCTCAACTAAATATTCTACTTCAAATATTCCAAAATTGAGAATATTTGGGTTCCTCAAAAAGCTAGACAAAGCATTACCATATGACCCAGCAAATCCCCTAAGCATGGAGAAATGAAAGCATATATCCACAATAAAACTTGTATACGAATGTGAAAATAATCCAAATGACTCTGAGCTAACAAATAGATAAATAGAATGTGGTATATCCATACAATGAAATATTATTTGGCAATAAAAAGGAATGAAGTATTGATTCATGCTCCAACATTGAATAATCTTAAAAACATTATGCTAAATGAAAGAAATCTGTCACAAATGATCACATATTGCATGATTCCATTTATATGAAAAGTCCAGAAAAGGCAAATCAAAGAGATAGAAAGTAGATCAGTGGTTGCCTTTGGCTGTAGGAAGGTAGGAGAAAAATGGGGAGTGACTACTAATGAGTACTGGGGATTTGAGGAGGATTAGGAAAATATTTAATTGATTGTGATAATGGTTGCACAACTCTGAATATACTCAAAACTGAATTGTATATTTTAAATGGGTCAACTGTATGGTACGTGAATTATGCATCTATAAAGCTGTAATATGTAGCAAAAAGAATATTCAGATCTTGTGTTGATAAAATGTATTTGATTTAATCCATTCTCTATTGAAATTTTAAAGTCAGCATTCTCATTTCTAGCCTCCAAATCCATGACTAAATGTAAAATGTCCCTATTATCTTTCATGTGTACTTATCAAACTCTCTCTCAGGAACTCAGAGATATATAGTAGTGTACACACACACACACACACACACACACACACACACACACACACACACACACACACACGTTAAACTTGCTAAAGCAATATCAATTCAGTTTGGGAACTAACAGGTTTATCAAACATTATAAATTCCTAAGTACTTACCAGACCTGTTCCACAACTCCATTCCAATTATAATAGAGGGATTTAACAGAGATAAATAAGCCTGAGATTGTAAACCACACCATGTATTTACTTTTTTCTGCTGGCTCTGCTTTTTTAAATATCTTTTCTCTATTTGTACCATCACCTTAGTACAATCCTACATTAGTTCTTACTGCAAATACTGCAATGGCCTTTTAAGGGGTCTCTCTGCTTCTCTTTTTCTTTGATCCTCCACAAAGCCACAGTAATCCTATTTTCGAAAACAGTAATCCTTTTAATATAAAAGTCTGACCGAGCCACTCTCCTACTTAAATCTTTCAGAATCTCTACGTCATACGTATGGCAAAATCCCAGGCCCTCTGTTTGGCAAAGAAAGCTCTTCTTCATGAGGCCTCTGCCTTCCTCATTGGTCTCACTCTCTTCTCATACAGTAAGGGACTAAACGCTTGCCATTCCTCAAATATACTATGGTCTTCCCTGCATTCATGCCATGTATCTAGTACATGATGGTTCAATCTCCCTCAAATGTCCATCTCTTCTACCCTGCCAAATTTCTATACATATTCTAGGTCTCATCTCATGCATTCCCTACTCTGGGGAACCATTGTGACTCCCAGAGGAAGTCTTGGGTACTCCTTTCTTGTTGCACTTGTATATTTCCTAATTAAAAGCACTTGTAACATTGCACTATATAGTATAGCAAGTTTCTGTTTTCAAATCTGATGTTCTCCCACACTGTGAGATCCTTAAGAAACAGGGACAACTGCGTATTATCTTTAGAGGTTTACTAGTATAACCTACCTAAAAGGCTTTGAATGAAAATACATGATAATCGTGAAAATTTATATGGAACTTGATAATTTGCAACAACAAAAAAAAAACAAACAAAAAGTTTACACATATGTTCTCATTTTACCCCAAGAACAAATTTTAAAGTAGGTAGGTCTGGTATTATTATTTTAATATCATAGATGAGAAATTCTGAGTTAATATCTATCATCAATTGTCAGGGGTTTTTTTAATGAAAAAAAAAAGATTTAGGAAAACCTTTCCTTATATCTTACACATTTTTAATAAGAAACAAAAATAAGTAGGAATAGCTTATTAAGTTTTCATAAATGCACTTGTTAATAATTAAACAAACTGCTTATCAATTTTCAATTTCTGAAGTGGAAAAATGTCGGCCAATGAGACGACATATTTCCTTTAATCTATCACTCCAAATTCAAAAACAAGTATGAAGGATCTGTAAGAGGGACATATATGTGTCAATCACAATCCTAATTTTGAAGCCACTCTCCTGTTTTTACTTGATTCTACTCTGGGTCTGCCACTTCCATCAACTTTTTATTCTTCCTCAGTTTTCTGACTTGATGGTTCCATTTATTTTATTGTGTAAAACCTTAGCTTCCCATAATAACTGTTTTGATACACTATACTAACTCCAGTGTTTCTGGCGGCTTTTTGGAGACCTCTGTGCCCCCCACCCCCACATCCTTGTCAAAATTGGTGCAAAGTAGTCTTTATCCTGCATCCCAAGTCTTTTATAAGTTAATCCAAACACACTACCATAATTGTAGAAAAAAGTTACTTTATCCTTCTACTGAAGCAATCCCACTCTGTTGTATGAATATCAACTTACTCAAATGATCCTTTTAGTCTTCTGTAATTTTGTACTTAGAAAAACACATTTTTATCATTACTTATGTTTTCTTATCCATCTAAAATACTGAATTTCTATAGGGTGATTATAAGTATTCTAAATAAATAGAAGAAAGGTGTAATAATAAACAACCACATCTCATCTTCATTTCCCCAAGTAAAAGAGCCAAATAACAAGGAAGAAAAGGGCACTGGGAATAAGAAGGCCTAGATTCCATTTCTAGGTATGGTGCTAATTAATAGTATCTGGTACTAATTAATAGCATCTTTGAATTGTGGTTTTCCCATATGCTTGGAACTTTACTTTTTACATCAGTAATATTCTTCTTTTAACGTTCTCCTGCAAGTTTACTTCAGAATGCTCAAATGTCATATCACATTGGCCTTTCCTGCCCATATTACTTAAAAGTCATCACCACATCACCAAAACCATTTCTCCTTTAGACCACCTAAATTACTATATATTTTATTTATTTTTCTTATTTATTGTCTGACTCTCCCACAAGACTGTTAAGTAAAATATCTATTTTGTTCACTTCAATATCTTCAGAACCCTAAAACAGTCCTGGCACAAAGAATGTACTCAATGAATATTTGTTGAATAAATGAATGAATGAATACTCATCTGAGAGGATTAACAAGTTAATTCCAAAAAATCATCAACCTAAGAAAGTAAATCAGAAAATCTCTTTAAAAAGTGTCCACAAACTAGTCAAGTAAACCGAATAAAATGTCTCTACTTCGCTTTTTTCTAAATATACTATAAACTTGATAATTAATGCAAAAGCATCACTCTTTATTAGTACATTTATCCTATCATGCAATAAGCCTGACTTATCAAGCACACAGTACAGATTCTTCTATTGGCATTAAGACCTCTTCTAATTTTAATAATCTGCTGAAACATAAAGATTTAATTTGCCATTTAAGTCATCTATTTGTGCCATAAAATCTTTTCCATATTTATACCAAACTTCCCAAATTCATCACAGGTAAAGAGTTAAAGTCTACTAGTTCATTAGTGTTAGCTAATTGTACTTAAAACATAGCAATACCTTGGGGTCAGTTGAATCACACTTGGTTCATATTGAACACCTCTCTCAAAACATTTATCTAAATGAGATGACACTTAGCTTGTATAGCAATATAATTTTTATCTAAATATGAACTACTATATACAAATATATAAAAGCACAGGTCCAGAACATTCCTCTAACGACATTTCTTTCACATGAATTTATTTGGTTCTGCTGTTTGATCCATATATATGGGTTATATTTTAAACAAAGGTACAGAGAGCAATCACGTTTCAAAATCTGCCTTAGTAAATACAACCTGAATTACAAACACAATCAATTTACTTTACATCCTGATAGACAGGAGTAACATTACGAATATGACTTACCCAATATCCTCAGATAAAAGGAATAAGCCCACAACAAATGGAGAGACTCGTCCACTTAGAGAAAACTTGGCCAATAAAAAATCTTAATTTAGAATCTAGTGAAACAAAGGAGTGTCTGACTTATTTCACAATAGAAGAGAATTCCAGCATAGTGTCTTCACCTACTAGGTTTTCATATATTTACTGTTAAATGAATTCTTTACTACATAAAAAAGTTTTACCCTAGAGCTTCTTTAATGCTATGATTCTCAATCCTAACTGTATATTAAGAGACAATAGGGGGATCTTACAAATACAGGGAGGGAGGCAAAAGTAGGTTTATAGTTGTGAGTATGCAAAACACAGAGTTTTTTATTTATTTGTTTGTTTGTTTGTTTGTTTGTTATTTATTATCATTAATATTAACCTACTTTTGTCCATCCCTGCATTTATAACCATGCCAAGGCCCCAGGATAAACAAGTTAAATCAGAATCTCTGAAAAGCTCTCTAGGATATTTTAATGGGTAACCAGGGTTGAAAACCATTGCCAGAGTGCTTTAAAAATTTCAGTTCAACACTGCTATATTACATCAATTTTGAGGATCAAATAAGAATAATGATCAACAATGTTTACTACATTGTTGCCCTGCGGTATAATATTCAGAATGTTGTAAGACTGACTAAAATGAAAAAAAGAAAGAAAAGAAGGAAAAAAGGAAGAAAGAAAAGACCTGCTAAAATGAAGTGGTGTGCGATATTATGATAAATACAAAAAGAGTTAAAATAAAGACAGCCTGGATAAGAAGATTCCCTGAGAAGAAGGGAAGAAAATAGAATCAATCCACATCTTAAGATCCAAAAGACAGGTGTGAAAATAAAAATATAGAAAATAATTCATACAAGTAATAGCAGATTTTACAAAGTGAGCTTCTAGAAACTAGAACTGACAACCAAATACTTGAAAAATAATTGTCTTTACTATTAATGAAGGCTCTGAATAAGTACACGTGTGTAACTTAACTATATACTTAAGACTGTCTACCCTGTGTCCAGGTGAGCACTCAGGGTGGCTGGTAACAAGGGTAGGTATGAGAACTCCCAGCCACCCTCTGTCATAACAAGGGCATAGGAATCTGAACCAAGATCTCTCCTTTCCAAGAGTTTTCTGCCTTTTCCCAAAGAACTCTTATAAGGGCTGATAAGTCAGCTATAAATAGAGCATTTAAACCAAGGTTTACATATGCATTAGACATACTGAAAAGAAGTAGGGAAAACAGGACTGCCACTCCTCCAAAATATTTCTCTATAAGTACATTAGACTACATGTGACTAGGTAAGGCTCTCCAGCCACCCATCAAACCCTTACCAGGTAACCCTTACCATGGTCTATCACTTTCTGAAACTCCATCTCACCCATGCATAGAGAGATCCAGAGTGATGGGAAGAAAACTGGACCTAGCAATGAAACATACTATTCCAGCTAATCAGAAGATTTCAGTTGTAATATGCCATATTACAATTTTAGATACCTTATATAAAATAGACTCATTCAATATTTATCTTTTTGTGACTGGCCTTTTTCACTTAGCATAATGTCTTCAAGGTTCACCCAACTTGTATATTGCAGAATTTCCTTCTTTTTTAATGCTGAATAATATTCTATTGCATTCAATTAAGCAACTTTGTCATTCATCTGTTGATGAACATTTAGGTTGTTTCCACACATCTTGGTTATTGTGAATAGTGCTGTAATGAGCATAGGAGCAGTAATATGTCTTTAAGATCATTATTTGAATTATTTTGGATAAATACCCAGAAGTGTGATTGCCGGAGCACATGGTAATTCTCTTTTTAGTTTCTTGAGTAATCTCTATACTATTTCCTTTAGTGGCTGCACCATTTTACATTCCCACAGTGTGCAAGGGTTCCAATTTCTCCACATCCAAGACAACACTTTCGGTTGTTTTCTTTTATAAGAGCCATCCTGAAAGGTGTGAGATGATATCTCACTGTGGATTTGATTTGCATTTCTCTGATAAATAACATCAAGCATTTTTTTCGAATAGGTATTAGTCATTTGTATGTCTTCCTTGGAATAATGTGTGATAAAATCCTTATCCTATTTTTTATATAAGGTTACTAGTTTTGGGGTTTTTTTTACTATTGTAGAAGTTCCTTATACAGTATATGTATTTTGGAGATTAACCTTGAATGAAATACTGCCAATATTTTCTCCTATTCCGGAAGTTGCCTTTTCATTCTGCTGATTTTTTCCTTGGCTGTGCAGAAGCTTTTTCATTCAATATAGCCTCGCTCATGTATTTGTTTTTAGTGCTTTTGATGTCATATCCATGATATCACTGCCAAGACCAAGGTCATGAAGCTTTTCCCTTAAGTTTTCTTACAGAGTTTTACTGTTTCAGGTCTCACATACAAGTTTTTAATCCATTTTGAGTTGATTTTGTATAGGGTAGAAAATAAGGGTCCAATTTCATTCTTTTGCATGTGGATACGCAGTTTTCTCAACAATGTTTGTTGAACAGAATAGTCTTTTCTTATTGTGTATTCTTGGCATCCTTTCTGAAGATCAGTTGATTGTATGTGTGCAGATTTATTTCTGGGCTCTCCATTCTGTTTCACTGGTCTCTAAGTATGTCTTTATGCCAGTACTATATTGTTTTGATTACTATAGATTGAAAATATATAGAAAGTGTGGTGTCTCAGTCCTTGTTCATCTTTCTAAAAACTGATTTGACTATTTGTGATCTTTTGTGGCCCCATATAAATATTAGAATGGTTTTTTCCTAGCTGTATAAAAAAGTGCCACCGTGACATTGATAGGGATTGCATTGACTGTGCAGATCACTTTCAGTACTAAACATTTTAACAACATTGTCTTCTAATCCCCCTCTTTAAATTTTCTCTTTCACTTGGTTTTTGATCCCTTTAAATTTTTACTTTTTTATCAGCTCAGCAATGCTACATAAAAACACAAAATATTTTATTTTTCAGTAGATTATTCAAAGTATTTAAGTTTACCATAATTCTGTGTTCAAGTGATTATTGTTGTTTTTTATTTTATATTAGTGTCCCGGTGCACAAATTCGTGCACACTGAAAGGAAGTTAATTAGAAGAAATATTTTAATATTGCTATACGCGTCTTGCTAAAAGAAAAGAAAATAGGATTCTACTGAGTCTCCTATCTACCTACTCCAGCACTTCTGTGAGGATCAAATGAGATGAGGCACGGGAAAACACTTCACAAACATTTGGTTAAACTGTAAAATGTTTGCACCTGGCTATAAAGCAAGTAGGGTTCCCAGGCTGAAGAAACTCTAAGGAGGCTAGTCACTAGGGAGAGGAAGCCAGGCGTTGCTACGTGACATCATTACCCAGTGCCCACAGCCACCGTTTCCAGCCAGGCTGGGCTGGGCTGTGGGCCACATTTTGTGCCATGGGTCTTGGAGCATTGGCTGCGATTTGGCTGGTGTAGTGGCAGGGCCTGTGTCCCACTTAGGGGAAGCCGAGTGTTGGTTTGTCGGCACCAGGTCCGCGGTGCCGTTTATTTTTAAACTAGAGTCCCAGTGCATGGATTCATGCACCGGTGGGGTCCCTCGACCTGGGCCTGCAGGGATTAGGCCAAAACCAGCTCTCTGACATCCCCCGAGGGGTCCCAGATTGCAAAAGGGTGGTTCTTGGGTGGCACACCCCAGAATCGGACTCCCTCCTCTCTGGTTCTGGGTGCGTCACCCGAGAACCGCAGCTGCCAAGTCACTGCAGCACGGCAGCTCCTGCATTGAGCATCTGCCCCCCTGGTGGTCAGTGCATATCATAGCTACCGGTCGGCCAGTCACTTAGGCTTTTATATATATAGATGGCCAGTGCATGTCATGGCAGCTCCTGCATTGAGCGTCTGCCCCCCAGTGGTCAGTGCATGTCACAGTGACCAGTAGGATGGATGGACACTTAGCCATATATATATATACATATAATTTCATTTTTCCTTTTAACTAAGTGAAAACCTATTTCCCAAAAGTTTTTCCCAAGTCTAACCTTTGTTAATGACTTAGAAACCCCATATCTAGTTCTATGTTCTTACTCAGGTGTGGAAAGACTCACTGGGCTCAAATCAACATTAAGGCAACTTGCCTCAAACATTTGAACAAACAAAACAAAATGATTCCGTGAACTATCCTGTGTAAATTTCTCAAAATTGCTGGTTATTTCAAATTTCTTATGCATCAAATATTCTCATATATAACCTTTGATGGGAAATTTAAATGAAACTTCTAATTAGTCTTTCCTTTTCTTTCTGAAACTTACTTTTCTGATGTTCTGAACAATATTCTTTTCAGGATGACCTATAACATCTGCTATTACTATTTCCATACTGAATCTACAAGTATAATTCATTATTGTTTATATGCTTATGATATTATGTAACCCTCCAACAGAAAGTTATAATTAGGTCAAAACATTTTCCTATTCCAGTATTGCTACCCACTTCCTGGGACATACATAATCTCATCAAGCCAATGAAATAAGGGTGCCTTTGGCTTAGTGGTCCTTCACTGATCCACGAAAATATAGGTAAACACAGTTCCCTAACTCACATTGAATTCCAGAATTTTCACTTTTAAGAGTCATCTTAAAAATATCAAGTGAAATGCCTCTAGACTTCTCTCAGACTTATAAAATATAAAATGTTAACATATATGAAGTAAAATAAATTAATGTAAAATTATGAAAAGAATATATTAAGAATATTTTCCAGTTAAATATAATTAGGAATGATTTTACTTTATAATTCAAACGGGAAACTAAACAATAAATGTTAAAGTTGAACAGAACTATACTAAGTTATACTAATTACTTGTGCAAACATTCATATTTAATGTTTTACAACAAATTGCTACAGACTAAGAAATAGAAATTTGATGACCATGTACAACCAGAGAACTTATTTTATTAAAATTCACTTTAAGAGGTGGCTCTTTAGACATACACATGTTCTCATGAATAACATATGGCTTTCTCTTCCCTTTTTTTTTTTTAAGAAAAGTATATGGCATATGCTGAAACCAGTATTTATTTAATCTAATCTTTTATATACTTTACACTATACTAGAATAAAAATTAATGCTTGATGCAGTCACTTTGGAAACGTTTGACAGTTCTTCAAAAAGTTAAACACAAAATTACCACATGACCTAGCAATTCCACTCCAAGGTACACACATACTCAAAAGAATTGCAAGCAGAGATTTGAACAAATATTTGTATATCTAAATGTCCATCAACAAATAAATAGATAATAAATGCAATATAATTTATTTAAATTTCACTCCTAAAGAGCAGTGAAGTTCTAATACGTGCTATAATACAGATGAATCTTGAAAACAAACAGTATACTAAGGAAAATAAACCTGACAAAAAGGACAACTATTATATAATGTCACTTATAGGAAATATCTAGATTAGGCAAATGCATGGGGGGGGGGGGAAGTATGTAGATTCCAGTTCACCAAAGGCTGGGAGGCAGAGGAAATGAAGAGTTAGTGCTCTATAGTTTTTGTTTGGGGTGATAAAAATTTTGGAAATAGTGATGATGGTTGCATAACACTGTAAATGTAATTAATGCCATTAATTGTACAGTTTAAATGGCCATATACTATATATTTTTTTATAGTTCTTTTTTAAAAAAATATATTTTATTGATTTTTCACAGAGAGGAAGAGAGAGGGATAGAGAGCCAGAAACATCGATGAGAGAGAAACATCAATGAGCCGCCTCCTGCACACACCCCACTGGGGATGTGCCCGCAACCAAGGCACATGCCCCTGACCGGAATCGAACCCGGGACCCTTGAGTCCGCAGGCCGACGCTCTATCCACTGAGCCAAACCGGTTCGGCAATATACTGTATATTATATATACATATATATGACCCTAACTTTAAAAACTTAATAGTGTAATATACCAAAACCCACTGGATTGTACACTTTAAATGGGTGAATTGTATGACATGTTAATTATATGTTAATAAAGATGTTATAAAAATTAATTAATGTTTGAAGTCTTTCTTCAATGCTTGAAGCTCAGTTCCTTTTTCCTTAAAGAAGCCTTCCAAGATTATTCTAGTGACCCTTCTCTTAATGTCAACTCCCCAGGCACTCCAATTAATCATAGTTCAGTATAATTATTAAAAATAAGCAACAATAAAATGCTTCTAACAGGAAATTTGATTGGCCAGTCATTTTCCTTTTTCCCCAACTGAATCAAAGACAAGACACTGCCAAAATAAAAAAAAATAATAGAGAAATACACTAACACTTAACATGCTCTAGTCCTCCCTTCTCCAGGGGTGATATACTCCAAGACCCCTGTGGATAGTATCAAACCCTATATATGCTGTTTTTTCTTATATACACATACCTATGATGAATTAGGCACAGTAAAAGGTTAACAATAACTAATAATAAAATAAGACAATTATAAAAATATACTGCAATAAAAGTTATGTGAAACTGGTTTCTCTCACAGCAAAATAGCACAAATTTCTTCTTCCTTCTTCACAATTTCTCAGATAGAAAATTCATTCTTACTATAGATCTTAGAAACCTCAACATATGATTTCTTTCCTCATTAAGCCAAAAACTTTCACCTTTTTACTTAAAGGGAGCACTTAACGACTTCTCTTTGGCATATCGGAATTGCCAGCATCATTACTCTGGTGCTTTGGGCCATTATTAAGTAACAAGGGTTCTTTGAGCACTGTGAGATGAACACAAGCACTGTGAGACCGCGACAGTCCATCTGATAACCGAGATGGTTACTAAGGGATTAACAGGTGAGTAGCATTCACAGCATGGACATGCTGGACAAAGGGGTGATTCAAGTCCTGAGCAGGATGGCAACCGATTTTAACACACAATTCAGAACGGCACACAATTTTAAAACTGTTCATTTCTAGAATTTTCCATTTAATATTTTCAGGCTATGGTTACCCATGGATAACCGAAATCATGAAAAGTGAAACTGAGGATAAGAGGGGACTACTATATAAATATTTTTATGCGTAAGAAGAAATGTTCAGAATATATACTTCTAAATCCTGAACAGAATTAACTAAAATATTAAATTAGATAATTTAGCTATAATAAAAAAGGGTATTTGGGGGACAACCAGAACTTTTACTTAAAAAGTTCATTTAGGGAGTTTAGGGGACTGGTGAAGGAATTAAGAAGTACAAACTGGAAATTACTTTATTATGTAAAGTACAGCATAGGGAATACAGTCAATAATATTGCCTAAACTATGTATGGGGCCAGGTGGGTACCGGAAATATCAGGGGGGAACACTTTATAAAGTATATGATTATCAAATCATTATGCTGTACACCTGAAACCAACACAAATAATACTGAAAGTAAAATGTAATTGAAAAAAATGTTTAAGCTTATTTAATGATTACAGTGATCTTAAAATAAACTCTACATATGTATTTGGGATATAATGAAAATAGAAGCCTTTAGAGAAAGGAATAGGAAGGATTATATATATTAGAGGCCCAATGCACGAAATTCATGCAAGAGTAGGCCTCCCTCCCCCACCCCCCCAACCCGCCCCCGCTGCCAGCACCAGCTTCCATCTGGCACCCAGGACCCGGGCTGGTTTCCCTCCGGCCGATGGCAGGCACCCAGGACCCAGGCTTCCCTCGCAGCCCCGGCTTCATCCAGAAGGACATTCGGAAGGTCTCCAGTCTAATTAGCATATTGTGCTTTTATTATTATCGATGAGATATATACATATATATATATGTGTGTGTGTGTGGGTGTGTGTGTGTGTGTGTGTGTGTATATATATATATATATATATATATTTGTTTCTTTGAAAAAGCAGCATAAAATCTTGAGAAATAAATAAAACTGCACACTTAAAATAGTTACATATTTACAGAACAGAAATATAAATGCTAGGTAAATTTCTTACCTATGTCATTAGTATATGCTTAAAATGATCTTTTAGGTTAATAGACTATTTTAATTCACAGCAGGTTGTTCTTTTTTAAAATTAGTACTTTTTAAATTGTGTAACATGTTTTTGCAAAAATATTTCTTTTCTGCAGAATGTTTGAAATACTTGGTCTTAAAAACATATCATAAATGTAAACTATTAACTCACATAAAATTTAAGAAATAACTTATATTTTGACCTAAAGGCAAACGTTTTAAGTTTTTAGAATATGGCATCATTACCTCAAAAGTAAATCTGTTTCAATGAACAACTATATTTCTATTCCCTCCTGAAGTAGAACGATCTGCATAGAACAACCTATGTCACTTTTTCAGTGAAAATCTCCACTGGCATCTCAGAGAATATTACTTTTCCAGCCAAAACTCACCTATTTATCAAATTCACTTCCCCAGAAAACAGCTGATAAAGGAAGCAAACAAAAAATGGCTTCCACCAGACAAAATATGTACATGAGTTAAAACTCATTCTTCATTAAATCTTTATGTCCTTAATCTCTGACATTTTGTAATTTATATTATTCCAAAAAGCTTGGGTTGTGATTCCCCAAGTCACAGCACATTAGAAACAGAGATAAAGATGATGATAGCAGCTGTAATTTTCTAAGCACGTATTAAGCACTACACTGGGAATGGGGGCTAGGAGTGGAGGGAGCATCAGTAGTAGATAAGTGTACTGAAAGTGACATAGGAATTCAAGAAACCAACAAAAGTTTTGATTCCACGACCAAGAATCTATAAACCGTGTATCCCAAGGGTATCAGTATACAATACAGACTAATGTTCTAAAGACAACTTCTTGAAACCTCAAACAAAAGTCAGAAATTTTACAAAGCTAAAAATACCCTACATTTTTAAAATAAGGAGCAGGGCAACAGAACCTAAAGACCTAGAATTTGAATCCAAACCCATCACCTAATATATCAATGACCTTAAGCAATTTTTATCTCCCTCAGATTCAGATTCTCCTAATGTAAAATGAGATAATATTTACCTTATGGCACTATGTTGAGAATCAATGTATCTAAAAGTACCCAGTACAACTCATAAATACAATATCCATTGAAATACTCTGAAAATTTAACTACCTCAAGTAATTTGTTCTTTGAGGTAAACAATTTTGTCACTTTTTAAAATTTATTACTCTTTAGATGTTACTCTGTAGTTCATAAATACATAAAGTAAAAAATGACAAGATTCCTGTAAGTATATAAAGAATGCTCTCAAATCTCATTAAAACCACCTCTTTGGATAAATCCAATTCATTCTTCAGCCTCACTATGGATGGTACCTTCTCTGGAAAGCCTTCTCAAAACATCTACTTTGCACCTGGCTGGTGTGGCTCAGTAGTTGAGCATCGACGTATGAAGCAGGAGGTCAGGGTTCAATTCCCAGTCAGGACACATGCCCAGGTTTCGAGCTCCATCCCCAGTAGGGGGCGTGCAGGAGGCAGCTGATCAATGATTCTCATCATTGATGTTTCTATCTCTCTCCCTCTCCTTTCAATAAAAAAAATATTTTTTAAACAAAATACACCTCTACTTGAATATCTAAGAGACATTTAAAAAGCTACCTCATCTAAAACCAAACCCCCGATCCCCAATTATTATTCCAACCTGCTTCATCTGAAGACCTTCCCTATCTCACAGCTGATTGAAAAATCATCTTTCTATAGCTGCTCAGCCAAAAACCTTGGTGTCATCTTGTCTTCTCTTTTTCTGATATCCCACATCCAATCCATCAGAAAAAGCTTTTGATTGTACCTTATAACATCCAGACTTTGAATGCTACCACCCTTCTCCAAGCCACCACCATCAATAACTTAGCTTACCCTAAGAGCTTCTGACCAGTGAGTGGTCAAAGCCTTGCTACAATCTACAGTTGACCCTTGAACAACATGGGTTCAAATTGCATGGTCCACTTACATGCAGATTTTTTTCAATAAATACATACAGAACTGTCAATGTATTTTCTTTTCCTTATGATTTTCTTAATAGAGTCTTTTCTTTAGCTTACTTTATTGTAAACACAGTATATAATATATATAATATACAACGTACTAGTTTGTTAATAGACTGCTACATTATTGGTAAGGTTTCTGGTAAAGAGGTTATTAGTAGTTAAGTTTTCGGGTATTCAATGCTATCATGAATTTTTGATTACACAAGGGGTTGGTGCCCCTAGCCCCTACATTGTTCAAGGGTCAACTGTATTATCAACGTGGCAACTAAAATGATACTTTAAAAATATCAGCCAAATTTACTGAAAGCCCTGCAATGGTTCCTCTAAGTCCCACCTACCCATTACCTCTATCAATACCTCCTTCTACTCCTCCCCTTCTCCCAAACTCTGCTCCTGTCACATTGGCCTTTGTTCATTGCCCTGAACACTCCAGGCATGCTTCCTGCCTCAAGCCCTCTGCTTGGAAGGCTCTTCCCAAAGATATACACATAGCAACCTTCCTTGTTCTTGCAACCCACCACACCACAGCCTGTTCTACTTTTTCTTTCCTCCATAACACTAGTCACCTTCTAATACACCATACACTTTATTATGTACTAGGGGCCCAGTGCACAAATTTGTGCACCTTGAAAGGAACTGTGGGCCACAAGGCTGCGGTGGGCATAGGGGCGGGTGTCGGCCCATCCTCCATGCCCCCTCCTGGCCCCTCCCACCACGGCCCCAGTTCCTGCTGCCGCAGCTCCCACGCACTGACTGCACTGGCCCCGCTTGCACCCGCTGACTGCACGGAGCGATTGGGGCTGGCACCATCAGCAGGTGCAAGTGGCAGCTGCTGCCTCGATTGCCCCTCAGGAGCAAGGGGAGGTGGAAAAGCCCTCAGGGGCGATCAGGGCCAGCAGCCCCTTTACACCTCTTGACGGCGCCAAGCAATCAGGACCAGTGCCAGACATCGGCAGCAGGTGAGAGTGGGGCCGGCACCGGCAGTGGGTGTGAGTGGTGGCTCCAGTGCTGGCAGCGGGTGCAAGCAGGGCTGTAACTGGCAGTGGATGTGAGAGGTGGCTGCAAACTTTGAGAATTTCTTTGCTGATATATCCCATGTACCTAGACCAGCACCCGATCACCCCTCAGGAGCAGGGGGAGGTGGAGAAAAACTGAGGGGCGATCAGGGCCAGCAGCCACCTCTCACATCCACTGCCAGTGACAGCCCTGCTTGCACCCGCTGATGGCGCCGAGCGATTGGGGCCGGTGCCAGGCGCTGGCAGCGGGTGCAAGCGGTGGCTCAGGCGCCGGCAGCGGGTGTGAGTGGGGCTGGCACTGGCAGCAGGTGCAAATGCTGGTTGGGCGCATGGGAGCAAAGGATTTTCAGTAACCACCAGAGGCTCACCCCAATGACAGTGACTGGTGCCCTGCCTTGGTCTGGCACCCCCGCTCACCTGCTCCACTATCCCGCCACAGCCGACGCCCACCATGTTCCGCGCTCTACCGCCTGCTGCGCACACCCCCTGGTAGTCAGCGCATGTCATAGCGACCGGTTGTTCGGTTGTTCTGCCATTCGGTCTATTTCCATATTAGCCTTTTATTATATAGGATTATGCTTATTGTTTATCCCCCACCCCCACTATGATACACAAGAGCAGGGACCTTTGAGAGTTTCTTTACTGATATATCCCATGTACCTAGACCAGCACTCAATCAATGCAAATTAAATAAAATACATTAGATACTGTTTTGTGTCTCTTTTAGCATCCTGTGCTTACCCCTATTATATCAGTTAACAAACTATGGTAATAGCCTGTTAATTTTCTTCCTCTTCCACTAAAGTGTAAATTTTTTGAAACAGGGGATTTTCCTTCCCATCAACCAGTACTTCCTTACAGTGCCTGACACTTAGTAAGCACTCCATAATATTTGATAAATTGTTGGATGAAAAAATAAAACCACTGAGGTCAAATGTGTAAGCACCTTTATTATCTCCAAAATATAAACACAATGCTTAAAGCATGACACTGAAGACTGAGTTCTGGATTCTAGATTCTGTTAGAATTGGTCTGGCTCTAGCACTGACTAGAAGACATTGATCAAATTATTTAAATTATCTACAACTATTTCCTTTTCAGTAAAAATGGGGGCAATGATGTTACCTGCCCCTCATGTGACTATTATGAATATAAAAGGTGACAGTTCAGAATATGCCACTCCAAAACATGCTGCTCTGGCATATTGACTATTTCCAGTTAAGGGCATTCAAAAGTAAACATAAGAAAAATACTCTGACCTTCCTTCTTTTCCTTAAAATCAGGAAAGGAAATTCCTATATGAAAGCTGTACTCCCTAAACCAAAAGGAAAGTAACATTCTGATCACCAAGGACAAAAAGTTGAAACCCAAAGAATTCTACACAAAAAGACTTTAGTCATATATCTAAGAGATATAATAACTTGGTAATGATATGTAAGAGTTGAGCATAACCAACAGTTCTTTTCAAAGTAAAAGGTCAGTTATATGATAATAGAAATAAAATTTTCTGTTATTTCTTATCAAATAATTCTTATATTCCTTTAGCCTTCCCACATAGTTTAGTTACTTTTCAATAATTGCCTCTTTGTTCAACCTAATGTAAAACAAGTAGGTTTCACCATTTCTTTGGATCTTCATTCCTTATACAGACTCCCATGTCACACAAAACTTGTATTAAATAAGTTTGTATGTTTTTCTCCTATTGATTTGTCTAATGTCAATTTAATTTTCAGGCTCAACCAAAAAGAATTCTATGAGGGTAAAGGTAAAGGTAAATGTTTGTCTCTCCTACAATAGGATTGTATGAGTGGTTTGCACTTATTAAGCATTTAGTAAATGACATATATTACTTGTTATTACAAATTAAATTGAGGACCTACTATAAATCCTACTTCAGTAACTAAGCTAGAATATTCACTAGCTGATCTGTAGAATCTCTTTAGAGATTCTATTATGTGCCAATAATTTTTATCAAAAATTACTGAGTTACCTAAAATAACTGATAAGCATTTGCAAAAAAAAAAAAAAAAAAAGTACCTTAACTCTCAACAAAAATAAGACTCTATTCACATTATCCCAGAATATTTTTAAATATTTCTGGGTGCTTGATGCTATAGCCATCTTTAGTAACTAACTTCAACATTTAATAATTTCATGTTTCCTTTAATATGATCAGAATACCTAATACTAGAGTTTAAAAATTAAACATCCTACTATTTAGGTAAACTATAGTTATAGACCTAAATAAATATATACATTCTTTCCTCTACTCTGAATAATCTTATTTCAAGGAAAAAGGCTTCTGAGAATAAGTTAAATAATTTAAGTATCTAGCTTTCCACCTCTGACTTTAGTCATGTATCCAACAATAGGTATAATCCTTTGGTAATGATATATTAAGAGTTGAGCATAACTAACAGTTCTGTTCAAAGTAAAAGATCAGTTATATAATATTTATTTTAAACCTTACTTTATATTGTTTTATAATAGAAATAATATTTCTGTTATTTTCCTGTCTACTATGATTCCTAAATGGTTTCCTAGTCTACAGAGTCAGTTCTCCATTTTATAAAATACTTCTGAAAACTCATTTTTTTATAGTTTGTACTCTCATAAAGAAATAAATAAACATACGTATTTTACTTAGCACTCATATGGGCAGCAGACAAGAAAACTTAGATAAGCAGTTTAAGTGATTGTCCCAAGACAGATGGAGTGACTGCCAGCTTTAGGATTAAAACTAAGAAGCTCTTTATTTCCTTCTTCTATGCTGAGGACTTAATATTGTTTTTACATCACAAGGATCTCTGAACTAATTTAAGAACAATAACTTAATAATTAAAACAATTATCAACAATTATGACAACATATGTAAATCCATTTATGAAATTTATTAAATACAAATACAATTGCTTTATGCAAATATTCCCTGAATAAATAAATCTGATTTACTACTTAAGTTATTTTTTAAGATTTTGCTTAGAATGCCAAGAAAGTGAAAGCTTAATATAATTTATCTTTTCATTGTCTTCTTAAAAAGCTAATTTCTTTAATCAAAAATCTACAATAAGCAAATGAGTGGTTGGATTTGATACCAAACAAAAATACTTTTTCATTCAGAGAGAAAAAAAAAAATCCCCCAAACTTAAAACAGTAGTTTCTACTCTAATTGTAAACTTCAACTTCAGTTTGTATTTATAATAGATATATCTGTGAAAAGACAGTGATAAAAAGGAAACACCAAATACTATTATTGCATTTACAGGAAAAAAAGACATACAGTATAACATTAAGAGCTTACTGTGGAGAGAGGGTTTAATCAGGAAGTAGCCATTATCCTTTCGATTCAGAGCAGTGACAGCACTCCAAAACAACAAGCCGTGAAATTTTTCAGTTAAAAGGCATGAAAGAATACCTACTATTGTGTCCTAGCTGTGCTGACCCCATAGGTCACCATATGTCTTTTATCAAAAGCTATCATGAAAACATAATCCAAGTAAGCATTTACAATGCTGTATTTGTTAAAACACCTAAAATCTACCTAACACAACCTCTCTCTCTGTTACTCACAAAACATGGCTGTCTTATTCAGAGATTAGCAATTATTGTAATGAGATACTGTCGGAGAGGGTCAAATAGTACTTCCTGCAGTTTACACATCTTGATTTCCTGGTAAACAAACTGAAAGGCAGGTGGAGCACTTAGATCACCAGTAACCGTGAATGCTCACGTGACAAAACTAAACCAGGTAAGGAGACGTCTTAAGAATTCAACCCTTTCTTAATTTTATTAATGTCAAAACAGACAATAAAGAGTTATGGCTTTCTTTCTTTCTTTTCTTTCTTTCTTTTTTTTTTTTTTTTGGAGGGTTTATTCCAGACATGCATTGGCACAGAGTTTAGAATAAGGAATGCATGAAAAAAAAATTATTGAATAAGCACGTTTTAAAAATTACTTCTGGCAACTAAATTGTAAAATCAAGGAAATGCTAACAAGGTTTAAAAAAAAAACTAAGACTAACTGCTTAAAAACAAAAAACCTGCTAAATATAAGGAAAAGTCTTTAAATTGAAACTGCTTCAGGAAAGTAGATAAAAGAAGTCTCTGAATTAAAGAGCAAATTACATTTCAGTCAAAGCATAAGCCTATTCTTATTAGAACAAGCTTCTGCAAAATAAGACTCCTTTATAACTTATGTGGCAGTTTTGAAAAAAATTTTTCAATGATATATTTAAAAAGATTACATAAAGCTATTCCTATCCTCGTTTTAAATTCCTATTTCAAAAAACTCCCCACAAAATATTTACCTATGAGCATTTTTAAAAACTACCTATATTGTTAGTTTGAAAATGAACTTTCCTTATCCTTAGTTTTGTTCCCCAAATTGCTGTTTTTTCACTCTTTAAAATTTCTAGTATAGTTGACTGAGGGTTGATTTAAATTAACTAAGGGTATAAAACAAACACTCTGTGAAAAGGATAAACTAATTCACTACTTTAAAATATTTAGGAGATTTTTTTAAAATCTACAAAATTGCATTTCTCTTAAAAATTCTATGTATACTAAATCCATGCATCTCTGACATACATGCTTTGATTTTAGAGCAAATAGCTCTTAACAACCCTTTTTATAATCTATAATAATAAAAGGGTAATATGCTAATTAGACCGGATGTCTTCCAGGCGTCCTTCCTGACTAAGCTGGGCCAGGGGAAGCCAGCTGGGGTCCCAGGTGCCTGCCAGGGGCCAGCGGCCAGCGGCCAGCGGAGGGAAGCCCAGGTCCTGGCCAGAGGAGGGAAGCCCAGGTCCTGGGTGCCGGAGGAAAGCCAGTGCCAGAAGCCAGGGTAAGGAAGGCCTACTCTTGAACAAATTTTCATGCATCGGGCCTCTAGTAAAGCCATAACAAAACATTTAATTATACTACTTCAAACAAGTTTATATTTGCAAAATAAAATTCTAAAATATTTAAGTAGAAAACAAATCAAAGTGTCGATAAAATCAATAACAAAAAGAACACCCAAGTAGATAACTGCCAAGAGAACATAATCTTAGAATAAGTCTCATTACAAATATTTAACGTGTGTCATTTGAAAGGAATATGTATTCAATATGGAACAATATTAATGCAAGTCACTAATCACCACCTGTACTTTGATGACACATGAAATAGCAAATTTTCAGAAAACTATGACTAAGCAGTTACTTCCAATTGGGTTTCTTAGTCAAATTAAATAATTCAAATGTCTATAGTTTTCTGGAATGCAAAACATAGTCCTTTATTTCCTTTATAGAAAATTTAAGATATAATTCCTACTAAACATGTAGTTTTGACTATGTAATTCAAATATCAAAACAAAACAAAATTTTAAATTAGAAAATTATTTCAAATATCCATGACTATCTTAGTTTCCCACAATGGGTCAAATTTTGAAAACAATAAAATAAAAATATAGAGGTAAAGAAAATAAATTTGAAATTTTGTTTCATTCAAGGTAGCTCTTATCAAGAATCAGCAAGTTTGGTATTAAGAATTTACAATTCAAAGAGCAGGGGAAAAACTGGGGTAATAGGTAGGTTGCCCTGTGAGTTAGGGGAAACCCCACCACCACCACCACCACCCTCCCACCCACTGAGCTGACAAATGAGAAAAAGGCACCTTTTTCTCCATTAGGATATATTTCAGCTTCACTTGTTCTCTCCGTCAGGCACTCTTGTAGGGCACACTTAGCGCAACAAACTACACCTGATAGCTCTGTAAAGCCAAAAACTTCAGAAAGGATTCCCCTAACAATTCTAAATTCTCACAGAGGAGATTAAGAAATTCTTACAAAGGCCTTGGCCGAGTAGCTCAGGTAGCTAGAGCATCATCGTTGGGAAACACCAAAGTTGTGGATTAGATCTCTGGTCAACCAAAGTTGTGGATTAGACCTCTGGTCAGGGCATATACAATAAGCAACCAATGAATGCATAAGTAAGTGGAACAACAAAAAGGTGTTTCTCTCTCTCTCTCTCTCAAATCAATAATAAAAAAAGAAAAAGAAATTTGTGCAAAATAAAGGAGGCAGGGGAGGGTACACAAGAAGGAAGAAAATATCTTATTTGCTTGCCTTCTGTGTAATAAATAGGCGTTCATGGTTATTTATATCCCATATTATTCCAAAACAAAGACCAAATTAGAAAATACTCTCAATATTATGTATTTTACAAACAAGTACCAAAGCTCTTCCTAATACTCAGAATTGAGAGGAATTTCTTGTATACTTTTTAAATCAATATTGGGCAATACAATAACTTTCTCAATAGTATCTTTACAAAAATCAAATAATATTTCCTCAGCACAAGCCAGGGTCATAACAATGTAAAGTTACCCAGAAAATAAACCATTTTGCAAGGAAGCCTTATGTTTAAATCTAGGTCTTTAAACAAACAAACGAATAACAATGTCCAGAATCTTGTTAAATTTAGTTCATTTTCATATTCCAAATTCATATTTCATTTTCTAAATTCAAGTTCTTCTGCTGGATAGGTAAGTAAAATAGGCATGTAAGCAATAACTGTGGCTCCAGATCAGATGAAGACAGAAGACTGGTGGGTAGGTCCAGACTTTTAAATAGGATCTCTCTTCTTAACTTAAAACAGTTCCTCTCTTCTTCATTGGTGACCTCCTATGATTCTGCTCAATTCAACAGCCTGGGAGCCCAATCCATGATGATTTTTTTTCCTACTCAGTTTAGTATTTCTAACTAAGTAGAGAAATCTGACTTAGAGTTTCTAGATTCCTATATTCCCATTCAGTCTGCTCCAATTTTGATTCATTTTAGAGTATGAATCTTTGCATACTTTTATAGGATTTACTTATGTTATTGGGTTGAAATACACAGCAATATTAATATAAAGGGAACTTACTATCACGACTTTATTAAACAAGAAAAATCAAGGTCCACAAAGGTAGTATCTCAATATACCATGTATCTGGACTAACTACTACTAAAAATAACAATGCTACAGTTTGATTTTCACATGAGGTAAATAGATAGAGGCAAATCATATCTCCCATTACAGTTGGGTTGGTCTTTTCTTTGCCTTCCAAAGATGCCAAGTTTATGTTCTCCCACCTCCCAAACTATGTTTATGTTGTTTCTCATTGCTTCCCAACCTCATTATCAGTTTAGATCTCATCACTTTCTGGATGTTCCTCCACTTTCAGAGCTGACTATCTGGGACCATTATAACTTCTCTACATGATTTAGCTATATAATTCAATCTAATTATTTAGGGATCTCCCTACTAGATTTTACAGTTCCTCATTTTCTATTAACCACTGCGAAGAATAAAATGCAAACACTCTAAGTACCAATTAACTTTAAACTGCTATACATATTTATAACAGCTCATGTTTTTCCAACATAACCAAGATATTTACTAGGATTGCATCAAGTGAGCCAGAGGGCAAATTTTTACCAGATAGGTCATTTCTAAATGGTATCTAATCAATTCATACCAAATAAAACCTTGAGCTTGTCAAAAGAACTTTAATTGTGCTGGGCCAGAGTGGCTCAGTGGTTGAGCATCAATCTATAAACCAGGAGGTCACGGTCCTATTCCTGGTCAGGGCACATGCCCGGGTTGCAAGCTCGATCCCCAACAGGAGGCATACAGGAGGCAGCCAATCAGTGATTGTCTCTCATCAATGATGTTTCTATCTCTCTCTCCCTCTCCCTTCCTCTCTGAAATCAATAAAAATATATTTTTTTAAAAAAGAACTTAAGTTGTGAGGAAAACCTTTGAGAACACCACCAAATTATTGTCAGACCTCAAAATGACTAAAATTAAATGACAACTGTTTGATCCATATTTGAACTCATAAACATAACCTAAAGAATCATGCCGTTTAGTCTCTTATTAAATAAACAAAGAGTAAGTGTAGCTGCTGAAACTTATTATTTCTGAATTTCCTATTTTAGGAACATTCAAATCTATGTACAGTAATCTTAACATATAATTTTTGCTCTTGCAAATGGTAACAGTATTTACATTTGGCATAATACACTTCCTCAACGTTTTTCTTGCAATAAGAAAGTCCACTCCTAACATTTAAAAATATGTTAGAAAGTATATGCTTAAGAAGCTCACATTAATAACAGCTTAAATTAATTCAAGATTATATTTTGTTTGTTTTAAAAGTTATAGGATAATTTAAATGGTTACATTGTTAATCACCTCATTATTGTTTACTTCACGGAACAAAAGTAGGAAATATATCTGTAATATAAATAGAAAAGCTTTTGGACAAACTTAACAACAAAAGAAAAAATATATAATTCAATTTTCTTTCTTTTCCTAAAAGGAAAATTGAAAACAGTAAACCAAAGAAAGCTACAAATATATATTTTTCATTTATTTCAACATAATAGATACACATAGAGCCTGTGAGAATACAATATTCATTTTGCTGCAGAAGAACAGACATTGCATAACAATGAGATTTGCTAATGAAATCAACCATCAGCCTGGAATACATATGTATTAAACCAAGACCTCAGTGTCATTTTCTTTTTGCATCGTTTGTTCTTTCTTTCATTTTTTATTGACCTTGTCAATATTATTGTCCGTTAGATTTTGGAACTTTGGTAAAACAAAATCACGACTATAACATTATAGTGTACTACATTTTATTCATCACATTTATTTTTAATGTAAATTCCAACTGTTCTGCTTCTATAAACACTATTAATGTACCTTTGGGGGTTAAAAATCAATGGCTGCTACCAGAAGAAACAAAGGAGGTTCATTTCTATACAATATTTTTGGATCAGGTCTGAAAAAAACTTTGATAAACATGATATAAATTCCATATGAAAACTTTTATAGCAAAGTTAGTGCTTACTTAATATATAATTAAAAATAATACATTTTAATTATAATAAATTCCTCCAGCAATTTCTATTACTCACAAGTGAAATAATGTAGAGTTGATATGAATATCAATATGAATATCTTTAGATAAAAATCATATTTTCCCCCTAAAAATACTCTGCTGTTCTGGTCTACAAAGTTAATTAACAGTTTCCATTTATCAAAAATAAGGAATTCTAGAATTTTCTTAAAGATTTATGATTTAGATTTATGATTTTATCATTATACTTTTCTATAAAAACCCAAAAGACAATTAAAGTATTTGATATTATATATGTTTAAAAAGGTATTAAAGTCCCTCAGAAATTATTTAAATGTTTGAGTATAAGCTATTTAACTAAATGACTTTGTCTTGTTGGTTGCTTATTTACACAAAATAGGCTTTCAATTCACTTGTGCTACAGATAAAATTAAAAGCTTAACCAGCTGTGGTGTATAATTGCTACTAAATCATGATAATAATAACAGCTTTTTTAAAAAAGCAATACTTACACCAACGAAAACAGCATTAGCAAAACAAAATTGTTCCCTATTTTCATTTTTATAATGACTTAATGTCTAACCTCAAACAATATCCTATAAAATAACAAAAATCATTCAGTAGTACAGTTTTGTTGGAGATAAACCCAATGGATATTTCTTATTAAGTTTAAAGTCTCTGAAAGTTGCCACTGACAGTCTAATAGTTCTCAAGGCTAACTATTTTTAAAATTGTGAAGGATAATCACAGACCAATCATTAATCCACACACAAAGTATTTCCTTAAAAAAAAAAAAAGCCCATACATTTTTATTAAAATAGCAAAATATAAATCAGACTGTAGAGAGACAGTCTAAACAAATGCCTATGGCAATACCAAAAACCTACTTTCTCTAGGGCAAAAAACGTAATACAAATGTGGTGACAAACTTGGGAAAGTCATCTAGCTCCTTGCTACTCAAAGTGTGGTCCACAGACCACTGATATTTAAATTGCTTGTCAGATATGAACAATCTCAAGCCCCAACCCAGACCTACTGAATCAGAATCTTATGCACATTAAACTTTAAGAAGCCAGGAATTAGAAAATTCCTCAGCCACCTAATAATTCCTATACCAATTCCAAAAACTTCTGATATTCTAACTCCTCAAAAATCCATATTAAAATGCAGAATATTCATAGTATAAACAATTAATTTGTCCCCACTCAAAGCCAATTACCTACTATTTGCTTAATTATTTGAAGTCTCATATTCATAAGGACTACTAGTTTTAAATTTGTGGTAATACATTATGAATAAAAGGCAGGAATAATATCTTTTTGGAAGATCTTGGCAAATATTTAAATAAACGGATAAAATTGAAGTATTTACACTCTCTTAACAACTCTTTCAAATCATATTAAGAGTCCTTTCTTAAATAAAAGCATGTGTCCATTGGTTAGGCTTATATGCATGCATACAAGTCCTTTGGTTGATCTCTTCCCCTTACCCCTCCCCTCCCCTACCTTCCCTCTGAGGTTTGATGGTGTGATCGATATTTCTCTGTCTCTGGATCTGTTTTTGTTCATCAGGTTATGTTATTCATTATAGTCCACAAATGAGTGAGATTATATGATATTCATCTTTCTCTGACTGGCTCATTTCGCTTAGCATAATGCTCTCCAGGTCCATCCATGCTGTTGCAAATAGTAAGAATTCCTTCTTTTTTACCACAGCGTAGTATTCCATTGTGTAGATGTACCACAGTATTCTAATCCACTCATCTGCTAATGGGCACTTAGGCTGTTTCCAAATCTTAGCTATGGTAAATTGTGCTTCTATGAACATAGGGGTACATATATCCTTTCTGATTGGTATTTCTAGTTTCTTGGGATATATTCCTAGAAGTGGGATCACTGGGTCAAATGGGAGTTCCATTTTTAGTTTTTGAGGAAACTCCATACTGTTCTCCACAGTGGCTGCACCAGTCGGCATTCCCACCAGCAATACACGAGGGTTCTTTTTTTCTCCACATCTCACAGGTGTGAGATGGTACCTCATTGTCGTTGATTTGCATCTCTTGGATGATTAGTGACTTTGAGCATGTTTTCATGTATCTCTTGGCTTTCCTTATGTCCTCTTTCAAAAAGTATCTATTTAGGTCTGTTGCCCATTTTTTTATTGGGTTGTTTATCTTTCTTTTGTTAAGTTGTATGAGTTCCCTATAAATGTTGGAGATTAAACCCTTATGTGTGATAACATTGGCAAATATGTTCTCCCATGCAGTGGGCTTTCTTGTTGTTTTGTTGATGGTTTCTTTTGCTGTACAGAAGCTTTTTAATTTGATGTAGTCCCATTTGTTTATTTTCTCTTTAGTTTCCATTGCCCTAGGCCTAACCAATGGACATAGACACCAGGGGGGTGAGGGCATGAGTGGGGGAGGCAATGAGGGGATAAGGACACATAAAGGTATGTAATACCTTAATCAATAAATAGAGGGGGGAAAAAAGCATGTGAAAAAGCCCAGTATAGTAAAATAATAATAATAATAATAATAATAATAATAATAATGGGGGAGGAGGCAACCAGCAGTAGCCAAGTCATCGCAATAGAATCAAATCTAATAATAGACAAATATGCAAATTGACCACACCTCCGACACACCCACAAGCCACGCCCACCATCCAATCAGAGCGACTATGCAAATTAACCCAAAAGAAGATGGCTACAGCCACAGAGAGCAAGGTTTCCTAGGTAACAGAGGAGGCCAAGCTTTCCGCCTGCCATTTCCAGGCCTAAGCCTCCACTCAAGCTACAAAGTTTCAATTATAGAAGGTAAACAAATTCAAACAAATGGCGGCAGAATGGAGCTTGAGAGAGCAGGCCAGGGTTGCCGCCGGCAACAGGGGAAGCAAAGCTTTCCACACACCCTGGCCGGGCTCACCTGCTTAAGGCAACAAAGTTTCAATTATAACCCCAACAGAAATGGCTGCGGCCTCGGAGGGAGCCCCAGGCTTGGCTTGGCTCCGCTCCAGGCTACAAAGTTTCAATTGTAGAAGGAAAATAAATTCCAGATACCAGGGCCAACCGCTTGGGTTACCAGGGGGCATGGCCTGCCTGCAAACCACCACAGGCCCCTCGCTCAGGCCGCCCCACACCCCAAGGGAAACCCCACCTGATCTGGGACGCCCTTCAGGGCAAACCAGCTGGCCCCCACCCCTGTACCAGGCCTCTATCCTATCTAATAAAAGAATAATATGCAGATTGATCATCACTGCAACACACAATATAGCTGCCCCCATGTGGTCAAAGATCCTGCCCCCATGTGGACACAAGATGGCCACCACAAGATGGCCAGCAGGAGAGGGCAGTTGGGAGGCACCCGGCCTGCAAGGGAGGGCAGTTGTGAGGGATCAGCCCTGCAAGGGAGGGCAGTTGAGAGGGACCAGGCCTGCAAGAAAGGGCAGTTGGAGGTGATCAACCCTCCAGGAGAGGGCAGTTAGGAGTGACCAGGCCGGCAGAGGAGGGAAGTTGGGGGCAAACAGGCTGGCAGGGGAGCTGTTAGGCATCAATCAGGCTGGCAGCGGAGTGGTTAGGGGGTGATCAGGCTGGCAGGCAGAAGCGGTTAGGGCCAATCAGGAAGGCAGGCAGGCAAGCAGTTGGGAGCCAGCAGTCCTGGATTGTGAGAGGGATGTCCGACTGCCCGTTTAGGCCCGATCCCACTGGGATCGGGCCTAAACGGGCAGTCGGACATCCCTCAAGGGGTCTCATATTGGAGAGGGTACAGGCTGGGCTGAGGGAGAACCCCCCTCTGTGCACGAATTTCGTGCACCGGGCCTCTAGTCAATTCATATGATTCCTCAGAGTTCAGTTTGAAAGATTCTGACTTAAAAGGAACTACTTAAAAGTCTAAAAACAAACTAAACAACTGTTATACTAATCACAGAGCAAGTTTAATTTACTTATAGTGTTTTAAAGAACACTAGATAAAATTACATAATTAAACATTTTTTTCTAATTCAAATTGGCCTTTCCCCAAATAGGTCTAACTGATGAAGTTGGATTCTATTAATGTTACCTTTAATTAAATTGTTTTATTTCACAGTTTGTCTACTATACATAAGACATTATGTTATGTGCAACAAGGACAATACAGATGAACTGACAAAGTACTTATCACCTTGGAATGATAAGACAAGTATATGGGGTATAATAAGTGCCATAAAAGCAATCTACAGTTGACCCTTGAACAACAAGGTTTTGAACTACATGGGTCTGGGTATACGTGAATTTTTTCAATAAAATACTACTATAAATGTATTTTCCTTGTGATATTCTTATCAACATTTTCTTTTTTCTACCTTACTTAATTCTAAGAATACACTGTATAATGAATATAACATACAAAATATTTGTTCATCAACTGTTTAAGTTACCCGTAAGGCTTCTAGTTAACAGTAAGCTATTAGTAGTTAAATTTTGAAAAGTCAAAATTTATATGTGAATTTTCGATGAACCCCTGCATTGTTCAAGGGTCAACTGTAAATATTGTACTACTAGAGGCCTGGTACACGAATTCATGCACCACCGGGGTCCCTCAGCCTGGCCTGCGCCCTCTGGCAATCTGGGACCCTTCGGGGGATGTCAGGACTGCTGGTTTTGGCCCAATCCCCGCAAGCCAGGCCAAGGGACCCCACTGGTGCACAAATCTGTGCACCGGGCCTCTAGTATGCATAAAAGATCTTTGGTTAATCTCTTTCCACCCTCCCCCCTTCTCTCTGAGATTCATCAGTCTGTTCCATGTTTCCATGCCTGTGCATTGAGCGTCTGTCCCTGGTGGTCAGTGCACATCATAGCTACTGGTCGAACAGTCGCTTAGGCTTTTATCTATATAGATGGGAGCAAAATTAACTAAGGGTATCAGAAAAGGCTTCACAGAAAAGTGACATCTTAGGTGGGCCTTAAAAAATGTGTGGGATTTTGAAAGGCAAAGACAGCCAAGTGGCGGAACCAGGAAAAAAGGCATTCTAAGTGGAGGGAAAACATATGCTGAGGACCAGAGAATGAAAAGCCTTGGGTGTACTTGGAAAATAGCCTGAGACAGCTTGCAAGCTCTCCAGGAACCAGGAGTTGTTCATTTTATATCACTAGCTATAAAACTACAAAACTCTAAAACCTATAAAACTCAAGTGTTAATATTACCTGTATAGCATAATAAGATCATTATCTACTGTTTGAATGAATTAATAAATGAGTGTAATTTAGTCTGGCTAGTATGTAGGGCGTGTAGAAAACAATAGGAGATATGGCTGACATAAGGATCAGGACCTTATTGGAGACAACCTTGAGTAGCATATTAAGTGCTTTAATTTAACATGGTAAACTACTCGCATTAGAAATATTGATCTAGCAGTTTTAAATAAAATGGATTGGAGCAGAAAGAGACTTCCAATAAGGATACTACAATATTCTGTCTGTTGCAGTAGTTTAAGCAAGAAGTAAGGAGTCTGAACTAAGGTGGTAGAGTCAGAAATATGGAGATAAATACAAATATTAAAGATAATTAAAAATGTTTTTTACTTCTTGGCTGGTCAAAGTAGAGCAAGAAATAAAAAATTTTATTGTATATGTAAAATCTGTTGAGATTTATAGCAGGTTCTATATAGAGGGAGTAGTAAGGCAAAAATTAAGAAAACCCAAAGGTTGGCAAAAATGTAGAGCAAGAAAACTCCTATGCACTGTTGATGTAAACTGACATAACTACTGTGGAAAGAAGTTAAGCAATACATAGTAAAATTGAGGCTGTATGTAGTCTATATACAGCAATTCCACTTTTAGAAATGTAACCCAGAAAAGTTCTCGTACATGTGCATAAGGTGTCATATACAAATATGTAAATTGCAGCACTATTTGTATAGTGAAATATGGGGAAATGAATAAAATACTCTGGTATGTTTATGTAATGAAATATATATGACTGTATACAACAGTTAAAATGAATAAACAAGAGCTACACATTGTTAACATGAATATACATTTTTAATATACAAACATAACCACTTGAGGGAAGTAAAGGTTTTATTTGTTCATTTACTTCTAGTTATCATTTTGTTTAAGATAGGACAATCCTAAATAAACCAAGAAAGGAGATGATTTATGAATGATCAATCAAACAAGTCTCTGGAGGATACAGAAGAGAATAAAAATCAAAAGGATTGGAAGATTCGGTGAGGAAGTAAAACAGTTTTTGTTTGGTTTTACCAGGGCTTATCTACACTAATAAAAGAGTAACATGCAAATTAACCATCACTCCACTACACCCCCAAGCCACACCCACCAGCCAATCAGGAGAAAGTATGCAAATTAACCCAACCAAGATGGCGACCAGCCACGGAGCCAGCAGGAGGCTTGGGTTTCCCCAGCGATGGAGGAAGCAAAGCTTCCTGCACACGCTGGCCGGCCCTGGCCTCCGCTCAAGGCTACAGTTTCAATTATAGAAGATAAATAAATCCCAGATCCCAGGGCCTCCTCTTGGGTAGCCAGCAGGCGTGGCCGGCCTGCAAACCACCACAGGCCCATCGCCCAGGCCACCCCACGCCCCCAAGGGAACCCCCACCCTGATCTGGGACACCCTTCAGGGAAAACCAGCCGTCCCCCACCTGTGCACCAGGCCTCTATCCTATCTAATAAAAGAGTAATATGAAAATTGACCATCACTCCAACACACAAGATGGCTGCCCCCATGTGGACACAAGATGGCCACCACAAGATGGCCATCAGGGAAGGGCAGTTGGGAGGGACCAGGTCTCAAGGGAGGGCAGTTGTAAGCGATCAGGCCAGCAGGGGAGGGCAGTTGGGAGGGACCAGGCCTGCAAGGGAGGGCAGTTGGGGAAGATCAAGCCTGCAGGGGAGGGCAGTTAGGGATGACCAGGCCAGCAGAGGAGGGAAGTTGGGGACGACTGGGCCTGCAGGGAAGGGTAGTTGGGGGGGGACCCATGCCTGCAGGGGAGAGCAGTTGGAGGGGGGGACCAGGCCTGCAGGGGAGGGCAGTTGGGGGGGACCAGGCCTGCAGGGGAGGGCAGTTAGGGGTGATCAAGCCTGCAGGGGAGGGCAGTTAGGGGCAATCAGGCTGGCAGGGGAGCAGTTAGGCATCAATCAGGCAGTTAGGGGAGTGGTTAGGCGGTGATTAGGCTGGCAGGCAGAAGTGGTTAGAGGCAATCAGGAAGGCAGGCAGGCGAGCAGTTGGGAACTATCAGTCCTGGATTGTGAGAGGGATATCCGACTGCCAGTTTAGGCCTGATCCTAAACAGGCAGTTGGACATCCCTCGAGGTGTACCAGACTGGAGAAGGTGCAGGCTGGGCTGAGGGACACACACCCCCATGCACGAATTTCGTGCACCAGGCCTCTAGTCCTATCTAATAAAGAGGGAATATGCTAATTGACCCTCACACTGTTGCAAAGATGGTGGCGCCCACAGCCAATAAGGAAGGAATTCCTAATTGACTGCCCCAACCTCAAAGATGGTGGCGCTCACAGCCAATAAGGAAGGAATATGCTAATTGACTGCCCCGCCCTCAAAGATGGTGGCGCCCACAGCCACAAGATGGCCCCTCAGAGCCTCAGTAGCCTTGGGCTGGCCCAAGGTGCAGGCAAGCCTCAGGTGGCAGCTGCCCAGCCGTTCAGAGCTGGCTCAAGGCTTAAGCAAGCCTTGGGTGGCAGCTGCCCAGCCACCCAGGGATGCCTGAGGCTCAGATAACCAGGGCCGGCCGAGGCTTGCACTGCCATCAGTGGCAGCAGCAGAGGTGTGATGGGGTGTCGCCTTCCCCTGATCGCCGGGTCACCTCCAGCCCCTGAGGGCTCCTGGACTATGAGAAGGGGCACGCCAGGCAGAGGGACCCCCCTCCAATGCATGAATTTTCATGCACCGGGTCTCTAGTTTATTTTATAACTGGAAGTTTGTACCTTTTGCCCACCTTCCCCCATTTTGCCCATCTTCCCCCCTCCTAGCTCTGAAAACCATCAATCTGTTGTTTGACTTATGAGTTCAGTTTTATTTTTGTTTTTAAAGATTTCATGTATGAGTGATATATTATGGTATTTTCCTTTCTTTGTCTGATTTATTTTACTTAGTAATATTTTCAAGGTCCCTCCATTTTATTGCAAATACCAAGGTTTTCTTTTTTATGGCTGAATAATATTCATACATACATACATACATACATACACACTACATTTTCTTTACTCATTCACTCATCAATGGACACAGATTGTTTCCATGTATTGGTGATAGAAGAAGGAAAAAACAACATATTAAACTTTTTAATTTGAAGTAATTATATATTTACAGAAAGTTGAAAAATAGTACAGTGAAGTCCCATGTATTCATCCCTCAGTTTCCACCAATATTTACACCTTGCATAATTATAGTGCAATATAAAAACCAGGAAACAAACTACAAAGTGTATGTATAGTTCTAAGTCATTTTATCACCTGTGTAGATTCATGTAACCACAAAGATCTCTCTGCTTCTCCTTTAGTCACACCAAACTTCTCTCCTCACTATCCCTAATCCCTGGCAATAAATAATTTGTTCTTGACCTCTATAATTTTGTCTTTACATAAACAGATTCATGGAGTGATAGTTTGAGATTAGCTTTTTTCACTCAGCCTCATGATCTTGAGATCTATCTAACTGTTATATGGATCAATAGTTGATACCTTTTCGTTGCTGAGTAGTATTGCATGGGATGGACACATCATACTATTTGGCCATTCACCTGCTGTAAGGCATTTTGATTGTTCAATTTTGACTATTACAAACAAAGCTGCTATGCACAAACACATACAGTCACTTTGTTGGGATAAATGCCCAGGAGTGTGATTGTGGGGTCATGTAGTAAGTATATGTTGGTTTAAGAAACTGCCAAACTCTTTTCCAAAGAGGCTATTACCATTTTGCATTCCCACTAGCAATGTGTAAGAGTTCAATATCTCCACATCCTTGCCAGCATTTGATATTGTCCCTATTTTTTATTTTAGCTGCTCAGATAGTTCATTTTGGCATTTTCCTGATGGCTATTGATGTTGAACGTCTTTTCTTATGCTCATTTGACATCCATATATCCTCTTTGGTGAAATTTCTTTTCATGTCTTTTGCCCATTTTCTAATTGGACTGTTAGCATTTTTACTGTTGAGTTTGAGAGGTTTTATATATCCCAGATATGAGTCTTTGTCAGATATGTGGTTTTCAAATATTTTTTCCTAGTATATAGCTTGTCTTTTCATTGTCTTAGCAGGGCCTTTTGTAAAACAAAAGGTTTTAATTTTCATAAAGTCCAATTTACTGTTTTTTTCTTTTATGGAATTGTGCTACTTGTTTCATGTATAATAACTCTTCACCAAGTAGGCCCAATAGATTTTCCCTTATATTTTCTTCTAAAAGTTTTATAGTTTAAAGTTTTATATTTAAATACATAATCCAAACAGATTTTGAACTGGAAAAGAGGGAATTGATAGGTCTGTTTATCGTAAGATCTTCAACTACCTAGTAGAGTTAATTTCATCATTTAGTGGGTATCCACTTAAAGTATGAGACACTTAAGATAGGTACAAGCTATAGGATGTAGATAGTAAGCACAAATACATATTTTTATTTAACTGCTTTAAGTTTTCCAAAATTATTTGACCCTGGAACCTTTTTTCATACATTACATTATTCAATTAATGTTCAACTGAAAATACTCCGGGAACTGCTTGTTTAGCAACAGTATAGGCTTTGGTTAAGCTTAAAGCATAATTTTTTTAATCTATTCTTAAAAACAAGAAGACATAAATCTTAAATGAAGGTTTATGTGAAATCTTTGTGGCTTCATTTATTCCCCTCCTTCATCACGACACCACTCCAGGCATGAAGGTTTCCTTATTGTTCTTGGAATAGACCAAACACAATCTCCTTCCGTGTTGGCATTTACTGTTTTCTTTGGAATAGTCCTCACCCAGATATGTGCATGACTCCCTCCCTCACTTTCTTAAGATCTCTGTTAAACTGTCATGTTATTAGAGGCCTTCACTGACCACAATATAACAAATACTAACTCTACAACTCTGGCACTTGTGATCCTTAATTTGTTTTATCTTTTTTCACAGTGTTGGTTACCATCCAACATACTGAATATTAGTTTATTAACTATTATCTCTTTGCCTCACAGACTGTAAGCCCCATGAGTCCAGAGTCTGTTTTGCGAACTGCCTTATCCACAGCACTTGCATGTACTAGGCACCCAATTATTAGTTGTTGAATAGTTTAGTAATCATCATTTAACCTTTTATCTGAGTGTATTTTCTTCATATTAAAGTATATAGTAGGTGAAATAGCTATGTATCAACATGTCCATGGATAGATATAGTATTCTCCTTTATGATATTGTGGTTAATATTTTTCATGTCCATATTCTATCTAAAAAGTCTGACCAGTTTTATCTTTTAAAAAGAAAACTTACTTCAGGATTTTGGGAGCTTTCTTCTTCTAACCTTTCCTATTTTTCTCCAAATGCAAGACAACTGTGAAAATTGTTTTATAAGTTTTTCTTAAGAAAATGCACAGACATTTTGTATAACTGTTGTTAAATACCTCATTAATTGCACTTCTTTAGACACTGGCTTGCAAAAGGCTATAACCTGAGGCACTAAATACAGCAACCTTGACTATCTAGAGCACAGGGCTGTTTTCTTCCATGATATATAGTGCCTCCTTTCTATAACTTGAGCAATTGTCAAATGCTTTAGTAGGTTTTAGGTGTGTACTGCTTCCACTTTTAATATTAGCCATGACTTATTGCTCTTCAATGTAAGTCAATTGTCCAAATGAACACACTCCTGGAGACTCAAAAGTGGAAAAAGTTCTCACTGATATAGGCAACAATTTTCAAAACAACTCAATATAAAACCTACAAAACCTGTAAATATTTTAATATAAAATGCAGTATTTCTAAAAGAAAGCACTTTTTAAAATACTCAAAATAAGTCAACACAAGATATATATTTGAAGTAGTCCTGATTTAAACAAAATATATTGTTTAAATATATTCTTAAGAAATCAGAACGCAGCACATGTATATATATCTTTGCAACCCAGATATAAACTCTCCGTTCAACAAAATTCTTTGTATACAGCAATGCAGTGATGACAGACTAAAATGAAAAACTTGATTTTTTTCAATAAAAATATGTGCAGTTGAACAGTAAATAAAAGTCTCTAAAATCATGTACTATCATTATGCAGCTGTCATGAATAAACAGGTGTATTCTGTGGTATTCTAAGTTTTGTTAAAAGAGAGTAGTTTCTTTTACCTTCATAGCTAAAAATATTTTATATGTATAACAAGTAATAATCTAGGAGTCACCTCAATAATTCATTAACACCTAATGTTTTCCATGAACTATTTAAGTGACCTTGGTTAAATCATAGTTTCTGAGACTCTATCTCTTCATCTGTAAAATGAATAGGTTTGTCTAGAATTTTAACATACTCTCTAGCTTTAATGATGTGTGATTCTGAGAAAATATTTTTAATTAAACTCTATTGTTTTTACTCTCGCAAACTGAGAGATATTTTTTGATATCAAGAAATGCATGTTCCCTTAAAAGCTTACTTGTTTAAAAACTAGATAATAAAACATATTTATGTTTCTCTTTAATGAAACACCTCAATTTGTACTGAAATATGATAAGTACTGTTTATCTACTTTAGGTGCATAAAAGCTCAATTTATTGGCGCATAAGAAAGAGTCCTGAATACTAGAAGGTCACAGTCTGTGTGCTGAGCTGCTAGCAAAACATCTATGATGCTCCAAAGCTGCCATTTTTCTTCCTTGACAAAGACTCCATCTGCCACTGAGCCATTTACAGCCTCCAAGTCAGAATATCAATGATTTCCAACCATTCTGTAAGCCTGCTTTCACCTTGACATCACCTCTCTAATACATCTGAAGCAGATGATACATATATCCCCCACTACAAGCATGAAACCCGTGCTTTATTCACCTGAGAAGTATTTAAGCTGCCCTCTAATGTACCATTTTTATTCATGCTGAGTTGTAAAGGAATTTTAAAATGTATATATTTGCTATAATTCTTGTTGCTTTACTTACATGCTTTAAATCAGATATGTTTGTAAAACTTTAAAACCTGAAAAGACTGACTAGGTGGTTTTCAATAATGGCTTAGTAACTATGACAACAAAACTACATCATACTTTCATTTAGTACAATTTGCTATAAAATCATTGCATAAAGAACATTTTATTTCCTTAAAAATTGAAGACATTAAAGCAATGAAGAAATGTTGATAAAGGGTGTAGTTTCGTACTTGAATCAGTGTTCTTAACATTGTAAACAAGTGAAACCCATTTACCTAGCAATAAGAAACCCAGGCAAATTTTCAGTTCTATTTTGTTATTTTCCTTAGTAAATCCTTAGAAATAGATTGCAAACTACCAAGAACATTCAAAAACTCTTCTTCAATCCCTTTTAAGTAAAAATAGTATAATCCTTGGTCATTAATATTTATAAAAGCAGAAATAGCTTATTTAAAATATTACTTTTATTTAAAAGTAATCCTGTATAAAATAATGAATTAAGGCCTATTACATGCAAAACATTAAGTACAAAAAAGTTTAAAACAATATTCTTGGCCCCATGCAGAAGAAATAAATGCACTCATGAAAAGAGACCTAAAAAGACAAGGCACTGACTGTTTAGTGAGCAGAAGTATGTTATACAAGAAGGAATTCTGGGTTATAGGTTAGGATAGGGGCTTAATCACAAGGAACAACAACAGCCTGTAATTATTGGAATCGAGAGTCTAGGTCAGTGGTCGGCAAACTCATTAGTCAACAGAGCGGCAAACCGCGGCTCATGAGCCACATGTGGCTCTCGAGCCGCAGTTTGCCGACCACTGAGTTAGGAGACTTAAGTCTAATTTCATCTCTGCTCTGAACCAGCCAAGAACTTATGTTACTCATGTAACTCTAGTAAAACCACTTATTCAACTGTAAAGTGATAGCTAACGTCTTCCTGCTCTAGCACACTATGATAACGGATATCACTAGTCTTGATGTGAAATGGTTACAGACATTAACTGACTCTAGACTTTAAGTGGCACTTCAATTAGGTAGATGTAGCCAGTACTGGGGAGCAAATGAGACTTGAGTTGGTTCTTGAAGGATGTACAGCATTTGAATATACAGGGTGTCCCCCCCAAAAAAGTATACACATTTTAACAGCTGATAGCTCAATTGATGTTTCTTTTCTGATTTAACCCATTGGAATTAATAATTATTCAATGTGTTTATACATTTTGGGGGGACACCCTGCATACTCAGAAGTTGAAAAAGAATCTTCTCAAAAAGGAAGTAGTGCAAACAAAGGTGTGGAAAAAGAAATCATGATTTCAGATATGTTAACACGTCATTATTATCCACAATGAGCAAGAAATTTAAGACAGAGGAACTAAGTAAGTTAGTTTAGTGATCTAAAAATGACCTAAATAGGGTGGTGGTGGAAGAGAGAGGAAACAAAGGATGTGAAAGACCCTGACGCTATATCACAGGCACTTAAATTTTGAATATCTAGAGCCAGAGGAAGAAGAGTAGTCCAAAATGATACTAGGGTTCATATATTTATGTAGAAAATGGTGATAGGCCATTTTCTAACAGAAATAGGCCTGTGATTCTCTTTCTAAAATAATATGAAAAAAATAGAATATATTAAAAAGAAATAAATTCACCTAATGTTCAGAAACAGAACACTGGATTAGGAATTAGACACTAATGCTGGCCTCTCTGCCATACACTGGCTGTGTAACACAGAGTCAGCCATTCTAAGGTTTGGTTTTCTAAAATGAGCACTAGACTTGCTCTGGCCAAGAAGCTCAGTTGGTTGGAACATCGTCCCAATATATCAAGGTTTCAGGTTCAATCTCCAGTCAGGGTACATACAAGAAGCAACCAGTGAATGCATAAATAATTGGAACAACAAATCAGTCTCTCTCTCTCTCTCTCTCTCTCTCTCTCAAAAATAAATAAATAAATAAAATTTTTAAAAATTTTAAATGGGTACTAGACTTAATATGATTTGGGGTTTCTTCTCAGTTTTATATATAACACAGCATCCTCATTTCTGAGCAAACTTGTAGTTGTAGAAGCAGGTAATATTTTGAAGTAGTTGCCTGGCTGGTGTGGCTAAGTGGTTGAGCATTGTGATGTATGAACCAGGAGGTCATGGTTCAATTCCCAGTCTGGGCACATACCCGGATTGCAGGCTGGATCCTCAGTGTAAGGCATGCAGGAGGCAGCCGATCAATGACTCTCACTCATCATTGATGTTTATATCTCTCTCTCCCTCTTCCTTCCTCTCTGAAATCAATAAAAATATATTTTTAAAAAGTCAATTGAAAATGGGCAAAGGGTCTGAATAGACATTTATCTAAATAAGGTATACAAACATCTAATAAGTATGCAAAAAGATGCTCAACATCATTTAGCCATCAAGGAAATGCAAATCAAAACCACAGTGAGATACCACTTTGTAGGGAGCGGCTACATCGGACAGGTTCAAGCCTCGGACTGACTTGTGGCAAAGCCACATACAAGTCCCAGCACAATTATAGCCAAAAGGCTATGGTTGTAAGCTTGACCTTATAGTCCTCCCTTGTTCCTAGGTAGCTAATGGGCTGTGGGTGGTGCAGCAAGTGCTGCCAAAACAAGGCTTGAGTAATGAAATAGATTTGAAACTCGCAAGAACATTGTAAACATGTTGACCACTCCCCTTGCTTTGCTTTGTGTGATCTGACTATAAAACAAAGCTTTGGCTTACAGGCTGGGTCACTTTTTCCTCATCCAGGCAGTGATCCACCTGGTCCCAACTGTATTCTCTTGTCTTCTTTAATCCTTCACCACCCCTCCTCAGGTTCACCCCTGGCCATGCTGGACAAGGTTCACCACTTCACACCCACTAGGTTGGCCATTAAAAAAATGTAAGAAACTGCCCAGCCAGGTGTAGCTTTGTCGTTCAGTACAGACCTATGAACCAGGAGGTTACTGGTTCAATCCCAGGTTGCAGGCTCAATCTCCAGTAGGGGGCATGCAGGAGGCAGCCAATCAATGATTCTCTCTCATCATTGATGTTTCTCTCTCTCCCTCTCCCTTCCTCTCTGAAATCAATAAAAATATAGTTTTAAAAATACTCAGATGTCTCTCAAGTCTACTAAATCTGTAACTTTTCCCACCACATCCCCACACCAGTCTATTTTGTCACTAATATTTTTAGTTGAAGAAAATAGGTATTTTTGTCTTCTAAAGTTTGCAGTTGGGACTTTCCTGATTTAACCCTCCTGGCATCATTTAATATGTCCCTCTGTCCTAACTATATTTCTTATAAATTAGGCTCATTCATATCCAAATATTTTTTCTGTTTGTTTCTGGTTTTTTTAATATGGATAGACAGTTTCATAGTGTACCTGTGCACTTTTGTTAGCAAATACATGTCTTTTTTATGTAAAACAGGAATGATAAAGTTGTTAGGAAGATTAAATGAGTTAACACAGATCAAATGCTTAGATTAGTGTCTGGTCCACAGCAAACCCTTCATAAACATTAGCTCTCATTCTTACACTGCATATAGAGAATCAATAAGATTTAAAGTCAAAATAGATGAGAGTTTTTGAAGAAGTAGTTGCAGGTAACTAATATTTTTAGCTTAGGTAGCTGAGTAGATGTTGATATCACTAACCAATATAGGCTACATGTAAAGAGAGTAAGGTTTATACGACATTGGAAAATAATGAGTTTAATTTTAGACATGTTGAATTTAGTGCCTGTGGTCAGGTACCAATGTCACATACAGAGCTGGAAATAGAAGTCCTAAAATTTTAAAAAGAGATCTGTGGCAGAAAATGAAGATCAAATGTTGAGAGGAAAGGGAACTCAGTTGTCATAAAAGACTACAAGATCATCTGGAGAAAGAATTGGTAAAATATAGAGAGAACTACTTCAAGAAAAGGAAATGATGTATGTAAAAAGATATGCAGACAAAAGCATCACTATATATGTTGGCTATAGGAATGGTATGACTAAAAACAATTTATGTGTTGCAAAGCAGAGGGAAATGAAGTTATACAGATAGGACATGACTAACTTTGAATGGCTTTGATAATTACAGGTAATTCAATTTAAGTACAAAATGGGAAGACATTGAAGAAGTCAGCAAGACAACTGACGCTATGCTATGGCAACATCATACAAAAATATACCACAACAGAATTAGAAAATGTATTTGTTATAGTACTCTAGATTTAAATTTATGCCAGCTTTACTTCCATCTAAGGCAGGGGTGGGGAATGTCCAGCTATCGTTTGGTCTGACCCTGCCAAGGCATTAGGAGTGAGTTAATTAAACGTTTGACCAATTATAACAGGTTAATTTTTAAGTTGATAATTTTGTATCTCTCAAGAATGATATTATAAATATTCAAATAGCCCTTGGCAGAAAAAATGTTCCCCACCCCTGATCTAAGCTAAAGAGAGCACGACATAGGCACTGTGGCTTCAGGCAATATCCCAAAAGGAGGAGATAATGTCTTTAGTACCTTTCCATATCCATTCTCCCTTCCCTTCTTCTCTTGTGTCGCCTCTACTGGGGAAACCAGTGCTCTCGAGCTGCCATAATTATATAAAACTACATTTTTTTGCAATGGAGTACTGTCTTCTTCCCTGAAGCACTCTGGTACCTCTCTACATTCGGTTCTAGCCTGCCATGAAATCTTTCATTCTCCCTTGTCACCCTATGTATCTTTTGATTATCAAATTAAAATAATTCATTCAACACTTTAAGTAATCAAAATCCTAGGGGATATTTAATTTTAAAAAGGGGATTTTGTTAACTTGTATGAATTTCAAATTGTTAAAATGTATAGCCCCTACATGTTTTCTATATGTTTATCCATTTTGGTTCAATCTGACAGAGTCTCAACACACTAATGACACCAGCATAGGCCAGTTTATTGCATAAATACTGCTGTGCCACTATTGGGTACAAGGCATTTTAACAGACTTTTAAGGGGATTGCAAGAATAAATGAAACATAATCTATGCATTTACTAGATTGTAAGGACTTTACAAACTAGTAACTGAAACAGCGAAACAAACAGCTCATCTCATAAGGCACATAAGGACACTATAAGAATATTTATAAGGGGAAGGGGAGAAGTAGAAGAAGGTATAAGGGGAATAAATGGTGATGGAAAGAGACTTCACTTGGGGTGGTGAACACACAATACAATATACAGATCATGTATTATAGAATTGTACACCTGAAACCTATATAATTTTATTAACCAATGCCACCAAAAAAAGAAAAAATAGCAAAAAAAGAAATATGAGACCCACAAATGAAAAAATATTTCAAGTCCTATGAGCCTATTAAAAAAAGAATATTTCTGAAACTTAAGTTATGTATAGAACCTTAGAAAGAAAAAAATGTCTTGTGAACACGTGTTAATTTAAATTAAATTACTGAAATACATAGAAAAGTAAAACTATGGATAAGAATAAACTCTTCTCCTGGCTTCAGTCCGATTCACTCATAGTACTAAGGAACAAATTTATAAAATAAAAGCTACAAAACTAAGATTTTAAATTATCACATGATGTTTTGCTAAAATGAAATCATCATAGTCAACATAAATATGGTACTAACTGCTACTTCCCATTATTTTCCAACTAGAGGCCCAGTGCATGAAAATTCATGCACTGGAGGTGGGGATCCCTCAGCCCGACCTGCCCCCTCTCACAGTCCAGGAGCCCTCAGGGGAGGGAGGCAACCCAGCGATCAGGGGAAGGCGAAACCCCATCACACCTCTGCTCCTACCACTGCTGGCAGCGCAAGCCTCGGCTGGCTCTGGTTACCTGAGCCTCAGGCGGCCCTGGGCAGCTGGGCAACTGACATTTGAGGCTTGCCTGCGCCTCAGGCATTGGCTGGGCAGCCGCCATCCGAGGCTTGCCTGTGCCTTGGGCGGCTGGGGGGCTAAGGGGACTGGGCGCCACCATCTGTGGCTGTGGGCGCCATCTTTGAGGGTGTGACAGTCAATTAGCATATTCCCTCCTTATTGGCTGTGGGTGCCGCCATCTTTGAGGGCAGAGCAGTCAATTAGCATATTCCCTCCTTATTGGTGTGGGTGCTGCCATCTTTGCGACCACATGAGGGTCAATTAGCATATCCCATCTTTATTAGATAGGATTACATTTTAGTTTGGCAGGACTATCTTACAGTGCAGTGTCTCTGAACAATTTGAATTTCCCACCATTTTTTTCTACTCACAAATACAAAGCTTTAATTAAGCTTACTCTGATGTCATCTGGTCTTCACTTGGTACAAATGAAGCACTTGTACAGATCAAATCTAGTTTTGTTCTTTACTCATTAAACATAATTAAGCATAAGCATAGCCCTGAAAGTTCATGATAATAATTGGTTATAAGGTAAGCATCCCAGATCATACAAGAATATGCTTACATTAATTTCTTTCATATTAACCCCCCAAATTTTAAATTCTTATAACAAACTCTTTCTCTTTCCCCATAGAAAATGTATCTACATACTCAGATCCAAAGACTCCAGTGTTGAGAAACAATGCTATAATAAAAATAACAGCTACCAGAAAGGCAGAAATGATAAGGAGATTAATTTCAACTGCAAAGGGGATCCAGAGGTTTTATGGGGGAGGTAGCATTTGAGGACAGCTGTGACATTTGAGTTTAGTGCCAAGTGTGTACGTTTAAATTTCCTTTCCGTAAGATTAACAATGAAACTATAAAACAACCAAATTTTTAAAAGACATGTAGGAATATTCAGTAGCAAGGGCGTTAAAAAAAATCATGAATTTTAAGAACAAAAGTTGAAGAGTTTCTTTCTGAGAGGAAAGAAAATTGCAAGCATCAGATGTGCTATTCACAAAATGACTGGCCTACTTTGCATCTTGAAAAGTTTATATGTACTGTCTTACATTATGATGGAAATGTACCTATTGATGTTACGTTTTTTAATACATTCAAATAAAGACAGAATCAGGAATATTTATATCAGTTAGAGTTTTTAAGACCTATGACATGCTAACTCGGGTATCCTTTTGACGTTATACAATAAGGAATTTTCCATTTTTATCAAAATCTTTTCTCCTTCAGTTTTTCTTGGTATATTTACAGAAAAAAAGAATGAGTCAAATATCACAATCCCAAAACTCAACTATAATACCCTCTTCTCATCTCTAAACCAGTTTCTGCAAAATATATTTGTATTTTATCTGCTACGTGACTAAAGTTTCTGTAACGTACATCTCACAGAATGTGCATTGGTGTTGTAGAAAGTTTGAGAGGAAGAGAATGATGTCTAACAGATTAAAGTTTATGTCACTTTAATTCAGAAAATATTTCCTTAGTCCAGGTACTAGACTCCTTGCTGATTACAATTAAACACACACAACACACACACACAAACACACACACACACACACAACAAAAAACACCAGCCTTGGTCAGGTAGCTCAGTTGGTTAGAGCGGTGTCCCAATATGCCAAGCTGCAAGTTCAATTTCTGGTCAGGGCACATATAAGAAGCAACCAATGAATGCATAAATAGGTGGAACAACAAATCTCTCTCTCTCTCTCTCTCTCTCTCTTTTCTCTCTCTCTCTCTCTCCCCCTCCCTCCCTTCCTCTGTCACTAAAATCAATAAAGAAAATTAAAAACAAACAAACAAACAAAAACGGAATTGAGATATAGACAGGCCAGTGTGGGCAGAGTGAAATTATTAGGGACTTTCTATCTTATATTGCCTTGCCCATTCTTAGTTTGTGATTTCCATTTTTTTGTCCAATTATCACATCCACATTTCAGCCAGAAAGGAGAAAGGGGGAGAAAAAAGGGAGAACACCTCCTTCCATTAAGGATACTTTCTGCAAGTTGCACACAGTACTTCTGCTTATGTATTTTTAGCTAAAACTTAGTCACATAACCACATCTAGCTGCAAGGGAAGCTGGGAAGTGATATTTTAATTCCACATAGTGATATGCTGGAGAAAAAAATAATAGAGGAAGAAAATTGGCATTAGGGGACAAGGATCAGCCATAGCCACACTTGGTTATATCTTACCTGTTACAGGTGGCTGACATTTTAAATTTATTATATAACACTAATATTTCCACTAGTGTACACATTGTAAAATTAAACAGTAATTCCTTCTAAATTTCAAGTTTTAAGTTAAATATTTCTATTGGTAGAAATTAATTAATCTCTATAAAATTTAAATAATATTCATAATAAAATTACCAAGATGACAAAAGGAATTTTAATAAAAATGGAAAAAGATACTTTACTTATTTTAAAACTTGCTTTGTAACCAATTATTAAGTATATAGTAAAATACTAAATAAAACTTTTAAAAAATAAAATATAGCCATTGTGTTAATAAGATTACATATAAACAAACTTGATGTAAGTAAAATTACATGAATACTCTCAGAGAAGGCAAGATTTGAGAAGAAATAAATCTATGACTTTTTTATTATACTTCCCATAAAGGCTGTTTAGAAATTTTTTTTCTATGCAATTTATTTCATGATTGAATTACTCATGGCTTTAAAGCAATATTCACCCAGTACCTGTGTTTTTTAAGATAATTTAAGAGTCTTTTGCCAGGCCACTCTTTGTCAAGTACAGCTTCATAAGACCATAACATATTATGCATCTAATATTTTTGCTGCTGATTAAATAAGAAGTGGTAGAGTTTATTTTCACGTAGACTTTTTTGTTCTAAATCAAAGTATAAAATGTCTTTTAAAAATAATTAAAATGTCATCATAGATTGAAGATGGATTGACAGATGTGTTCAGAGATTTTTAATCAAGTAAGAGGTGATAACAAAACAGGATAGTGAAAATTATAATGGGATAAAGCAAAACCAGTTTTAGGCCAAGATCTCACACTACGATGATGATGATCATGATGAAGGGTCAAAAAATTTAGTATGTATCATTCTCTGTGCTGTGCTTTCTCAGCATTACTTCATCTAATATTCACACAACTTCTGAATATAAATATATCTCTTCTTTAGAGAGAAGACTGGACCTTAGACTATGTAATTTACTCAAGATCATAACAGCTATTTAAATATCAGAGCACAAACTTAAAAGGTGTTTCTGATCCCAGTTCATGTTCTTTACCACTACACATATTATTTTCTTTCAAACTCCCTGGACCTTGGTTTTCTCACCTGTTATATATGAAAAATGTAGCACAGTCTGAACTGTTTTAAAGTTCATTCTCACCTTTTAAGATGTTCACATCCTAGTGAAGTCTGGGACTCCCTTCCCCCAAATAAAAGCACATTAAATCAATAGACCTAATCAATCTCCTTGCTGGAGCTTGTGCAGCCAATCCTCTTAAATGTATGTAATACATCATTTTACAGGTGAAGATACTGAGGCACACACAAAGAGGCTGACTGAAGGTCACATACCTAGCATATGGTATTTGAACTCTCTCTTGTTCTAAAATCTATGCTTTTTCTATACACCCTGTTTCCCAATGGTTTAATTTTGGATCTTCATGTATTAATACTCTTATTTCAATTTTAATATAAGAAAACTAAAGATACTAATTAATTTATCTCTTTCTGGGATATTTATGATTACTGGAAAACATCTGCTTAATATTCATTTGCTAAGTACAACTGGAAAACATGTATTAAAATATGCAAAATACAAGAGCAAACATGTTATCAATAACACAGGAATAATAAAAATTAAGCATTAGCAAACTACTAGGGAGAGAGAATCACTTTCAATTAGGACGATTAGGGAAGGCCTCGAGGGATGACTACCTGTGGACAAGGCATCAGAAGAAATAAAAGCCTAAAAAGAAAAGAGAATATTCTAGAAAAAGGGAATGACATGAATGCAAGTATGGAGCCAAAATGTATAATTGAGGTAGAGTATGTAGTCTACACTGGGTACAGTTTAGGATTCTTTCTCTTGATTATAGGTATTTGGCAGGGAAACATGTGCGAGCTAAACTAATTAGGGATTTTGAATACCAAATTAAATAATCTGTATTTATCTTGTAGAAAATGAGAAGTCACTAAACATCTTCAAAGAGAAAATTTTTTAAATGTTCACTAGTTTTAATGCTTTAATAAGATTAAACTGAGGAGCGTATATAGACTTCAATGGAACTAATGTTGGCCAAGAAGAAGCAATATCAGAAGATTTTGGCATTTCTATGGATTGTAACATGGGGGGTGGGGGAGTGAATAAAAGTTCTCTGGAGTTCTGAAAATTTCTGAGAAAAAAAAATCAGGTGTACATTATATAAAATATAAATACTACAACTTTAGCACTGAAACAATCTATAATATCCCCCTCTCTAACCACAACTTTCTGCTCTTTTAGCTCTTACTTTATCATCTTATTTCATCAGCTTCTCTATCTCTGATTAGTCCCTTAACCTTTCATTTTCTCTAAGTACTCACTTTATTCCAGCCCCATAGTCAACACTTGAACTGCTCTCTCAATAGCACTCTCAACTGAAGTCAGTGTGGAAATCTGCCCTCTTTTCTTCACTCAGGAGGATGGAGAAATCCTCATGACCCTGACATTATTACAAAGTAAGAGTTTCTATTTTCAGGCATGTAGGAACCTCTCAAATGAATACTTAAGTCTTTAACTTATTTAATATCTGATAATATTGAATAGCACCTCTCTTTCTGAAATTCTTAAATTTACAACAATTGCAATTAAATACTCTGTAAATATTACCCTCAAAATGGACTGTAAGAGTCAGCATTTTTAAACTAAAAAACAAAACAAAACACACACCTTATTCATCCAAAGGTAATTTTAAACTTCCTTGATTATAAAAGCACTAGATATTAAACACAATGCTGCTACATAAATATATTAATATTTTGTTGTAAATTATCAGAGCAATAAGTACTAATTAAGAAAAAACAAACAAGCACAGAGCTACAAATCAGAAATAGCTAAAATGCTCCCTTAGGAAAATGAACATGCCATAAACATCTATAGACTCTATGATGAAAAGCCTTTCCAATACAATAAATTTTCTCCTTGGTCTCTAAAAAATGTTAAACTTAATAATGAACAGGTTTTCCAAAACATGTTAAAACATAAATACAAAAATTATCTATCTATCTATCTATCTATCTATCTATCTATCTATCTATCTTTCTATCTATATTGCATTTTTTATAATTACTGCTTCTATACTTAGTAAACAACTAAAATAGGATTAAAGAAGCAGGCTTATTGAGTAAATCATTTACTCAAAATGTATGTCTGTTATTTAAAACTAGAGGCCCGGGAGGAGAAACCAAGATGGAGGCATAAGGTATACACCTGTACGTGCTGCCTCTCACAACCACACCAAAACTACAACTAAAAAACAAAACGTCTATCACCCAGAACCATGGGAAAGCTGGCTGAGTAGAAGTTCTACAACTAGAAGGAAAGAGAAAAGAGCATTGAGACCGGGTAGGACATGCACAAGCACGGAAAAGCAGAGGTACAGAGGCACGCGAATCGGGCTGGTGGCTGGCAACTGGGTGCGCTGTTTTTTTTTCAATCCAAAGGGATACACAAGCTCCCGACTGCTCTGAACTCCAGTTTCCGGCAAGACTCTGGGGACCCAGACTCCTATGGGGAGAAGCTGGATTGTCTGCCATTGGGTCGGAAAGTTAGGGTGGCTTTCTTGCAGAGGTGCATGCAGGAATCATTGTTTACTGCACTGGGGCGCAGGACACGGGGATGCAGAAACGCAGAGACACAGAGAGGGCTGACTGGCAGCCATCACTGTTTGCCACGCCCTAGTGATTCCCTGAGACCCAGCCCCGCACAATTTACAAACCCACCCAAACTGTGCGCAGCGGCTTTTGTATATGAATGCCCTGCCTATTGCAGCTTAACCTAACAAACTGCAGCTCCGGTCAGACAGCTCCAAAACTTCCAAACCCCAAGCAAAGAGGAGAAATCTGCAGATCTCGCTGTAGCTCCTGCTAGGTGGCCTCAGACAGTAGCTGACCTGCACCTCCTTGGAGATCCAGGAGCCATTGTACCTAGTGGTCAGTGTGAGACAACAACAGATTTCAACTCCTCACAACCATAAGTGACACACTCATGTGGCAGACTCAGTGAGCACCAAAGCCCCACTGAAACAAGTCCTGCCCCATAAGGGTGTCTCTAGCACAGCAGTTCTTCCATTATAGACACAGCGGGTCCTCACAGCCAATTGGCCTGGCGGTCAATTCCTCCCAGTGTACCAACAGCAATCAAGGCTTAACTACAACAAGACCATGCACTCAGCCCACAAAGGGGTGCACCAAGAGTGTCCACCTCAGGTGATTGGGGAGGCTAAACCACTGGGCCCTATAGGACACCTACCACACAAAGCCACTCCATCAACACAGTGAAGCAGCCAAAATGTCGAGACAAAGAAACATGTCACGAATGAAAGAAATGGAGGAAAGCAAACTACTGAACGTAGAGTTCAAAACCACAGTTATAAGGTTACTCAAGAATCTTCAAGAAACCACCGAGGAACTTAGTGAGACCTTTAAGGATCTTAATGAGAATGCCAAAAAAATGGAAAAGGACCAGTCAGAAATTAAGCATACACTGTCTGAAATAAAGAATATACAGAAATTCAACAGTAGACCAAAGGACCCCAAGAATCAAACCAAAGATTTGAAATATGAGGAAACAAAAAAACCCAACCAGAAAAACAAAAAGAAAAAAGAATCCAAAAATATGAAGATAGTGTAAGGAGCCTCTGGGATGACTTTAAGTGTATCAACATCCGAATTATGGGGGTGCCAGAAGAAGAGAGAGAGCAAAATATTGAAAACCTATTAGAAGAAATAATGACAGAAAACTTCCCCCACCTGGTGAAAAAAATAGATTTACAAGTCCAGGAAGCGCAGAGAACCCCAAACAAGAGGAATCCAAAGAGGACCACACCAAGACACATCATAATTAAAATGCCAAGGGCAAAAGACAAAGAGAGGATCTTGAAAGCAGCAAGAGAAAAACAGTTAATTACCTACAAGGGAGCACCCATACGATTGTCAGCTGATTTCTCAACAGAAACTATGCAGGTCAGAAGGGAGTGGCAAGAAATATTCAAAGTGATGAATAGCAAGAACCTACAACCAAGATTACTCTACCCGCAAAACTATCATTTAGAATTGAAGGTCAGATAAAGAGCTTCACAGACAAGGAAAAACTAAAGGAGTTCATCACCACCAAACTAGGATTATATGAAATGCTGAAGGGTATTCTTTAAGAAGAGGAAGAAAAACAACATAAGATAAAAATTATGAAAAACAAAGTGACAACAAATACATACCTATTAACAAGTGAATCTAAAAATCAAGTGAATAAAAAATCTGATGAACAGAATAAACTGGTGAATATAATAGAATCAGGGGCACAGAAAGGGAGTGGACTGACAATTCTCGGGGGGAAGAGGGTGTGAGGAGTGCAGGAAGAGATTGGACAAAAATCTTACACCTATGGATGAAGACAGTGGCAGGGAGTAAGGGCATGGGGTGGGGGGCGGGAATTAGGTGGAGGGGAGGTATGGAGGGAAAAAAGAGGAACATCTGTAGTAATCTGAACAATAAAGATTTATTAAAAAAAAAAAAAACTAGAGGCCCGGTGCATGAAATTTGTGCGTGGGTAGGGTCCCTAGGCCTGGCTGGTGATCAGGGCCAATCAGGTTCCCCGCCTCCCCACCTCCCCTCCACTTCCTTCCCTTGCCACTGATCAGGGCCTGCCGGCTGGGGGCAGGAGGATAGGGAAGCCGCAGGAGGTTTCGATCCCCAGTTTGAAATGTGCAGGCAGCAGCCAATCAATGATTCTCTATCATCACTGATGTTTCTATCTCTATTTCCCTCTCTGAAATCAATCAAATATGTATTTTTAAAATGCAAGGTTTTTAGAGGAAGGTAGGGCAAGGGAGCTATAGCTGGGCACTGTGGGCTGAGGAATGGGCTGTAATGACTGAGAATGTCTATGACAACACGGAGTGTGTGCTGGAGCCATCACTGGGATCATTCATCCCCAAGAGGTTTTGATTCCAGATGGGAGGAGAAACACGGAGATCAGCAGGCCTTCCTTAGCCTAGAAGGTGACGCGGGCAGCAGGAGCAGGCTGTCCTGCTTCCCTACAAATGTAAACACTTAGTGTAACTGGACACAGACATCAGTCACACAGCCAAATCAATGCCCAGCCAGCCAGCCCTGGTGGCTGTGTCCTGCCACTCTCTGGCTGTGCTGCAGCACTATTGGCCGGGGAAGCTGAAGCCACGCCCCCAAATGCATGTAATATACGAAAGGGTAGACAAGAAGTTGGAAGCCAGAGGTGACGTGGCACGGCCTGGCAGTTGTGTCTGGAGCAGGATGGGAATCGGCTGTCTGCGCATCACGTTGGAGTCAGAGGGGCTGTGCTTCCTGCACGTCACCAGTGAGTTGCCACGAGCTGTGGGACCAGGGGGCAGCGGGGTGGGGGGGCACCGCCATGGTTGGTATGTGGTCCTTCGCGGCATGCCAGCCAGGCCGGAAGGGACCTAGGGAGGCTTTTCCCTCCTGGAGCCGCATTTTCCAGGGCAGCAGCATCCGGCCACTTTTTTTTTCAATTTTTTTTATTAGAAAGTAAGCTCTGGGCTTGCGGTTCCTGGGGTCCCTGGGCCACTGCATGCACCTCCAGGCCTCGCTGCCCCCCTCTCCCTCCTCCTGAATTGAGGGTCAGCCCGGCCTGTGCCTTCTTGCAATCCAGGACCCCTCAGGGGATGTCCGACTGCCAGTTTAGGCCAGATCCCTATGGGCAGTTGGACATCCCTCTCACAATCCAGGACCCTTCGGGGGATGTAGCAGTGCACCAAGTAGCAGGCGGCCAGGGAGGAGCCCGAACCTGGGCCGGGTGCTGCGCCCCTCACACTACTCCCGGCCCACTGTACCTGCTGCCGCTGCTCGGTAGTGCTGCAGCGGCTTCGGGAGAGGCTCCCAGCGCCACCACAGCTGTGCTCACCAGCTGTGAGCCCAGCTTCTGACTGAGCAGCACTCCCCTTGTGGGAGCTCACTGACCATCAGGGGGCAGCTCCTTCGTTGAGTGTCTGCCCCCTGGTGGTCAGTGCACATCATAGCAACCGGTCGTTCCAGTCGTTCTGCCGTAATGGTCACTTAGGCTTTTATATAGAGAGGTAATTTTTCAAAAACGCATAAAATCTCATTACTGCAATTGAGAATTTACTAGTTTGAATTTTATAATAAAGAGGATCAAGGCCTTAGATAAAGTTTTTCTTTAACACATTTCATTATACACAGTAGAAATTAACACTTTGAAATTAAAAAGAAAAAGTATCAGTTACTTAAGAGAACTATCCTTTTTCAACAACTCTCCATATTTGGAAGACTCTTTATAACTCATTTAAATGTCAATAAAACTTTTAAGGAAGAAGCCAAAAAAATCCTTTCAAGGCTGTTTTCAGTTTTGCCTTAATAAGTGATTATAGTATCAAATAACCTTATTTTTATAATTTTTTCCTAATGTGAAATGACTGTAAATGTTTTGTCATTATTTAGGAAAAGCAAAAACTAAAATGATGATGTTCAGATTATGATTCAGACAAAAATATGTTAATACAATTTCAGTTATAAATTAAAAGTAATTTTCATTTTTGATGTTTTAAAATCATTTAAAGCAACATTTTAAAAGTCTTTAATAACTAGAAGTATGAGTTCTGATTCATTGAAAATATAAACATTGAATTGCCTATTGAAAAAATAATACTTTAAATTTATAAATATGTGCTAACTCAATTCTCACTTTCAAAGAAAAATATCCTTAAAAGCTTAATTTTGTTCTTACTGTGATCAATGTAGTCAATCTTGTGACATCACTGTTGAGAAATCTGCAATAGGAAAGCAGAAATAGAATTTAGCTGAATCATACTTAAGTAAGCAATTTCATAAACTAAAAAGCTTAGAATTTCTCTTTCTTTATGCTGTAAGTCATATTTAAACTGATACACAGTTGTCAAGAAAAGTGCAATTAGCACAATATAAATAAACATAAAACACTTGAAGTTTATTTATAGGCCATTATTATAGTAGGCCAAGTGCACAGATTCGTGCACATTGAAAGGAAATTAATTAGAAGGTGGCTGGTGGGGCGAGACTGGGCAAGAAGGTTCAGACATGCCCTGGAGCCAACTCCCGCAGTCCCTCCCCGGTCAGCCACACCTGGGGCGGAACTAGGGCTCGAATGGCATCTGCGGAGCAAGCGGGGTCCCTCCGGCAGGTGGGGTCCCTCAGCCTGAACTTCAGAGATCAGGCCGAAACCAACAGTCCTACATCCCCAGGGGTCTCAGAGTGTGAGAGGAGGTCATTCTGCAAAATTGCGGTCGCTCAGCAGCTCCTGCATTGAGCGTCTGCCCCCTGCTGGTCAGTGTGCATCATAGCTACGGGTTGGAGCATCTGCCCCCTTGTGGTCATTGCGCATCATACCTACCGGTCAGAGGTCGGATGGTCGCTTAGACTTTTATATATAAACTAGAGGCCCAGTGCACAAAATTTGTGCACTGGAGGAGGGGGGGTCCCTTAGCCTGGCCTGCACCCTCTTGCAGTCCAGGAGCCCTCGGGGGATGTCCAACTGACATCAGTCAGACATCCTTAGTGCTGCTGTGGAGGTGGGAGAGGCTCCCACCACCACTGCTGCACTCGCCAGCATTGAGCCTGGCTTCTGGCTGAGTGGTGCTCCCCCTGTGGGAGCCCACTGACCACCAGGGGGCAGCTCTTGCATTGAGCATCTGCCCCCTAGTGGTCAGTGTGCATCATAGCGACCAGTTGTTCTGCTGTTCAGTCGATTTGCATATTAGTCTTTTATTATATAGGATGGTAGATTATATTTTGCTTATAATCAGCAACACCCAGGGTTAATATAATATACTATATTAGTAAATGAATGATAGGGCATTTGGGTTAGTTTTTGTTTCTAAATATTTAGAAGAAGAGAATTACAGTGTCTTAAATATAGTACAAATAAAAGATAGGTATTGCTTATACCTTTTCCTCTAATATTAGATTAGCTGCTCAGTTTATGGCCAGAATATGATCTACTTATTATCAATTAATAGGAAAAACTGCCTCCTGGTAATCCTTATGAACAGTGACAAAAACTTTTAAAATTTGAAAATATAATGGAGAAGAAAGTACAGCCTATAAACCAAAGGGAAGTTATAAATTAAAGTATTTCCCAAGCTATATATGATTTATAGTTCTTATCCCTGTAAAATCTAAGCTTTTAGATATTTCTTAATTAAAGGTAAGTTTTAAACTGTTTAGTGTTAAAAAGTAACACAAAATTGCCATGTTTTAAGATTCACAATGGGCTCTCATGGATTATTTCATCAGATCCTCATAACAATTCTTTCAAATAAGCAGAAAAAGAGGTATTTCTTATTAAATACTCAGAGAAAATAGAAAAGATAGATACATGACTTGTCCAAGCACACAAAAAAACTGAGTTTTCCTTGGTTCCTTTTTTATATCATACAACTTTCATCCAATGCATCCTGCCATTGAGTTTTCCTCCCACTGTCCTGAACTCAAAACCACTTATTACTGCTTCTCATTTTACTAATTCAAGCTATTGCTCTCCTATATTACCATTATAGTTTCCCTTCTTCTATTCTTAACTCTGTGACAAATATACCAGCTCACACCACTCTATAATTCAAAACTGTTCAATGGCTTACCCATCAGGATAAAATCCACAATACCTATCATGGCACTCACTCTCTACTATGTTCCAGTCACAGTGGCCTTTTTGATATTCCCCAAATATACAAACACTAGTAGCCCTGCGCATGAATCCGTGCACCAGTAGCTCACCGCCGCCCTCCAGTAGCTCTCTGCCCGCTGCCCCGCCTCCTGTAGCTCCCGCCGTCCTCCCCACCCTCCCAACCCCCCTCATAGCTTGCTGCCTTGCCCCTTCCTGTAGCTCTCCGCCGCCCACTTATAACTCGCTGCCCCACCCTCCTGCTGATCCGTGATCCAGTCTTATGCTGTCAGTCGTTACACTTACAGCGTAACAACCATTTGCATATTACATCTTTATTATATAGGATGTCCCTCTTTGGCACCTTGACCCTTGCTATTCTCTCAGCCTGGAGCAACTGTCCCTCATATCTTTATATAGAACTGCCTCACTCACTTCATTCAGATCTCTTAACAAATGCCACCTCCTCAGAGAAGCTTGTACCACCAGAGAATATTTTTAGCTAAAAGCTCCATGGGAGAAGATAACTGGAGCACAAGTAGAGGACCTGGGACCCAATAAGCACTCAGTAAACAGCTGCTGAATGAGTAAGTGAATAATAACTTAGTGACTTCCTACTGCATCTAGCACTATGCCCAGAGGGAAGTATAAGCAAAAATTTTTACAGTTATTATTAAGGAAATTATGCCATAACAACTTATACATTTTAAAAAGTCACTGCAGGGAAAGTTTAGGAAGCTTTTTTTTTTTTTTTTAATGCAAGGTGGGGGGTGGTGTAAAGGCGCGCTAATTACGGGTGTGAGATCTGGATACTGAAGATGAGGAAATGCAGAGAGAATGGGAAACCCAAGATCCAACTTAAATGGAGAAATAAGAGGACTTGATGCTAGATTAAGTACAGAAACAAGGACAGCAGAGAATGAAATATTACCTCAAAGGTTACCATAGGCTACTCAAATGGAGACGTTTCCCATTAACGGGTGGAAAACGCAATTTAGAATAGTTCAAGATTTGTAAATCAGTCATTTTAAAAAGTACAATTGCTTCAAGCTAAGAATATGAATGAGTTCACCAAGGGAATGAATAGGTGGGGGGGCTTAACCAGCAGAAATTGGGGGATAGCTATAAATAAGGCTAATGGGAAACAAGAGAAGTGTGTATGGTGTTTTATTGAAGTCCAAGAAATAAAGAAATAGAAAATATACTGATTGAAGGCAAAAGAGGAAAGATTTGTACAGAGGAGAATGTGTTAGCTTTAAATGATGCATAGAGGGGTCAGATAAGACTGTAAACTTTCTCTAAATTATCCAGGCCCCCAATGTATCAATCAGATCAGAAGCTACACAGATAAAACACATTACTCTCTATATCCAAAGACCTGACTTCAAGGAACTACTTCCTAACATTATGCTCTCAACTTTAATCAACACTAAAAAAAAGTCTGTAATGGTAAGATGTTTATACAAAAAGTTTTGTGAAAGAAGCAATTAAACTTTCTCCAAAATTCTGTAATTCAAATAGGTATTAATTTTTAAAAATAATAACATTTGTAACAAAATAAAACAGCTTCTGTAACTGAATAAACAGAAAAAAGTAAATGTTCCATTTCATATTTTATTTGAGGGGGAGGGGGGGAGTACAAGATAATTAAGACAATAGACAGTTAAAACTTCATACTTTATTTAAAGCCCTAAAGCTTATAGTATAAAAAAATGGTAAAGGCATTCCTTCATCATGGCAGCAATTTTTGCAGATGGTTACTGGGTACTTGCACATGCAGGAGAAAAAAAAAATACATGAAATTAAAATCACACTAGAGCCAAAACTGGTTTGGCTCAGTGGATAGAGCGTCGGCCTGCAGACTGAAGGGTCCCAGGTTCAATTCCGGTCAAGGGAATGTACCTTGGTTGCGGGCGCATCCCCAGTAGGAGGTGTGTAGGAGGCAGCTGATGGATGTTTCTCTCTCATCGATGTTTCTAGCTCTCTATCTCTCTCCCTTCCTCTCTGTAAAAAAACAATAAAATATATTTTTTTAAAAATCGCACTAGAGGTTAAAGGCAGACAAATCTTATGTCTTCTCATAAAAATCTTTAAGTGGCTTTTACAAGGAAAAGGCAATTCTTTAAAATCATTTTGAAACTAGGGACTATATTTCAATTACAAAAATAAAAAGTAATACTACATTTTATGAAAATATAATTCAACTAATATATTGGTAATGTGCTATTTCTCTCTACAAGTCACCATTTTAATAAATATGCACACAGAAAATCTCAACTATATTTAGTCTCGGAAAACATCAACCAATGTTAAACTGTAGGGGAAAAATATTAAGTCATGATACACAATTGTATGAGTATTTTTCCAGTAGTTAGCATGTAACTAACTATGTTTCTTCCTTGTCTGCCACAAAACAGAGAAAGTCTTTCCTTATGTAATCAATTTTAGCACACAAATCTTAACCGTTACTTGACAACACTACCTATGTTTCAATCTATTTATTCCTATCTAACTTATTGAAAAGATTTTTAAAAAACAACCCACAAATGAACAGAAAAATAAGTCTGTCTTTTCTCAACTCATTCAACCTGAACATAGAAAGATATGCTGATTAACTCTAAATTAATTTAAAATAATAGTCACTAAAATGCTTAATCACTTATTTATATATCAGTTTCATGTTTTCTCTGTGTTCTGTTTTTTTCAAGGTATGGTTATATAATAAAAATTATTTCTGAACTTTACATATGAAAAATAATCTCGAAAATCAGAAGCTACTCATAGGCTGTTTCAGTGTTGCAATCTTACATTGTACAATGGAAAGTCAGTGTCTATCACTCTTTTTTTATTAATTTTTTTTAGAGAGAGAGAAAGGGAGAGGGAGAGAGATAGAAACATTGGTGTGAGAGGAACATGGATCGGCTGCCTCCTGCATGCCCCCTATTAGAAATCAAGCTGGCATATGCCCTGATGGGGAATTGAACTGGTGACCTCTTGGTGAGTGAGATGATGCTCAATCCACTGAGACACGCCAGCCAGGCTATCACTCTGTTTTTAAAGTACCAAAACTACACATAATTTGGCACACTCTTTTAAGGTTTTATAAAAATCTAAACATGTTTCCATCATCATCTAGTTATTTCAAATCCTGACCATTATTTTTTTTATTATTACTAGTTGGGGAAATATGGTAGAAAAAGAAAGCACAGGCTTTGATAAGCAATACTTCTTCAGGAAGAAAGGAGCATACCTGTAAATAATAGGAAACTATATCCTGGGAAAGTTGGTGAGCACCTGACCTACTACTAATGGAATGCACTATCCAGTGTTGTGCAATGAAACGTTCTGCGATATAGAAATAAATGTTCAATATTTGTGCTGTTCGGTACCCAGCCCATAGCCAAATATGGCTACTGAGCACTTGTAATATGATTAGTGTGATTAAGGAACTTACGTTTAAATGTTAACTAATTTTAATTACTTTAACTTAAATTTAAATAGCCACCATATGGCAGTGCAACTAGGTATTTCTAAAACCAGAGAAGGATTTAAAACTGTAAATGATCCTACTAAATATTTGAAATATTCTTTTCTCTATTTTTTAGAAATGGGGGGAAAAAAACAACTGTGTTGGGTAGGATATGTTCATTTCAGAAAAAGTGCTGAAGAAATTTTATTATCTTCACATAAATTTCACATTTATGTTTGGTGGAAAAAAAGATTTATATTATCATAAATCCTTAATGTATTACAGTGCTTGTAAGGGAAAATAGTCTTAGGGTTTTAGAAAACTTTTATGCTTCTTTAGGTGCATTTATATTACCTGGTATTTAAAATGTCCAACTTGTTTTACTTTGTTCCCTGATATACTTTGTTCACCTTCATTTACTCATGTACTCATGACTAAAACGTCAACACAACACAGAAAGAAAATTCTATTTTATTAACAATTTTAACAGTCCTGATCCTTGGTAACTGCTTTTGCTATCAAATTATTTTCTTTTCTTGTTGTGTCATAAGGAAAAAAGATGAGCAAGCTTTAACATCAAGTTTCAACTAAGCATGTAACACGGTATATATGAAAGAAGACTGCCCTCACAGTCTAAAGTGGTCATACAAATAAAAGACATCATATAACACCAAGGGCCCAGTGCACAAATTCGGGCACCTTGAAAGGAACTGTGGGCCGCGAGCCAGCCCTTCCCGCTGAGGCCCCCGTACCTCTGTCAGCCTACAGACACGCTCCTGCTGCCGCTGCTCCCATGAGCTGACAGCGCCGGCCCCACTTGCACCCACTGATGGGACCCAGGCGGGACCGTGGTGCGCGGAAGCAAAGAATTTTCAGTAACCACCAGAGGCTCACCCCGATGACAGCAACCGGTGTCCGGCCTTGGTCTGGCACCCCCGTTCACCTGCTCCACCATCCCGCTGCAGCCAACGCCTGCTATGTTCCATACGCACCCCCTGGTGGTCGGTGCACATCATAGCAACTGGTTGGTCAGTTGGTCGGTTGTTCCACCGTTCGGTCTATTTGTATATTAGCCTTTTATTATATAGGATTAATATAAGTTTTGTTAAGCAGTTTTGCCAAATTAGAAAGGCACCAATCAATTTAGATAATCTACAAGCAGCAAAGCTTTCCAGTGACAGACACTGACTATGTTGGTATCAAGATTCAAAGTTGTTTTCTCATGTCATGGAGGAAGATATCCAAGGTAAAAAAGAATAGAAAATGGGCAGCTTGAAAAGATATGGGTTTCAAGTCCAAGCAGTACTTTTGGTGCATCATACTCATTGAATGCTTCCTGTCCTCAGATTCAATTGGAGATCTAAGTAGAGTATGTGGTAAAATATGAGATGTGCTTCTTTCCTTAATGCTCACAGAGGCTGTGAAGGCAGAAGTTGCAATGAGTCCTGCCACATTAATCCCTGCTAACATACACTGAAATTAATAAAAAGGTTAGAGCCTCTTACCCTTAAAAATGGACAAATGACTTAAAATAAAGTATTCATGCACTTATAGAACTGGAAGAAACAAACAGTTTTATAGGTTCACCAATTCAAAGCCATCAATATTTTGCTGACTGTAATTTTTTGACCAACAAAAGCAAGATCATCAATGCCAAGGTTCTATACACCGGCACTATGTGGCTTTGGAGACCTCACCAGCCTTTCTGGTGGTTAAGTAGACCTCTAATTTAATACTCCCTGCTGTTGATTAATTCAATACCTGCTGTTAGAATTAATAGTCAGAAGCCCATTATCTACACCAGAAATACTCAGTAAATTAGAAAGTGATGACTCAACAGCCTTCCAAGAGAAGTCTAGAAGTAAAGCAAATGACAGTTTCTTATATTAAAACCATTAATTTGTCATATCACAAACGAAAACAAAGTGAGGTTTCCCATAAGAGGGCTTGCCTTAAGCACAAAACAAAACCAAAAGCAGCCCCTGACCAGTTTGGCTCAGTGGATAGAGCGTCAGCCTGCGGACTCAAGGGTCCTGGGTTCGATTCCTGTCAAGGGCATGTACCTTGGTTGCAGGCACATCCCCTGTAGGGAGTGTTCAGGAGGCAGCTGATTGATGTTTCTCTCTCATCGATGTTTCTAACTCTCTATCCCTCTCCCTTCCTCTCTGTAAAAAATCAATAAAATATATTTAAAAAAAAAAAAAAAAACCAAAAGCAAAAAGAAAGATTTTGAGAGGGGAGAGAGTTGAGGGAAGGGAGGAAGGGAGGGAGGGAGGGAGGGAGGGTAGAGGAATAATCTTTTAAAACCTTAAAAAGATGATTTACCAGGATCCTAACTTTTTGTCACCCTCTCCACACTACTACTCTCTTCAACCAAACTCACTATCAGTAGTACTACTTCAGGTAAAACCAAATATAAATAGATGGCATTTAAAAAGCACTTGCATTATCAATGATTTCACATTTCTTACAAAATTTCACTATCCTTCCTGCAAAAACCGTCATTCCCTCAAAATGTATCATATTCTTGCTTTCCACCATTTGTCCTTATTGTTCCGTGTGACTGAAACTTCTCTAGAAGAAATCTTTCCTATAGGTAAACTCACAAAAATTTTAGACAAATAACATAAGGTTTATAACATGAAGTTTAACTAGAATTCAGTGGTTAAATTCATATTCTGTTGATAATAATAAAAACCATGCAAACAAAGTACAAATGGCTATTAAACTTGGTGAATTATTTTAATAATTTAAGTATAAACTGTGTTTTTCCAAACTTTATAACTCTATCCTTTCAACATGAATTAGCACTTCTCAAAATCTTTACTAAGTTCATAGGTTTCTGCTTTAGATCTATAAATGTGCACCCAGAAGAGGAAGAAGGTGGTAGCACAATCAACACATGTTGAAACTTTCTTGGGGTTAATATATACACAATATCTAAAAATGAACTAATCTTTTAGGGGGAAGTAATATAATAAAGAACTCCATTTGAGAAAAGTTTTATGCTATTTTAGCTACATATAATTTCTCCAACTATAAGTTCTTTAGAGAATTCAACTCAAATTGCAGCAACACAGAGAATGAAAGCTTTTAGAATTTACTATTAACTAAGTTAAAATACATCTGAATATAAATTGAGGAAATTTTCGTTTTTATCAAAATTAGAGTTCATCTTAGCCCTGTCAACAAATGCCACATCAATCAATAATTTACCACTTGTGAGATTGCCTTTTTTAAAAACCACCTCACTTGATCAAGCCAGCAAACAAGACAAACATAAGCTCAAAATTTTATAAAGGTCTCATGTACAATAATAGCTAAAAGACTGAAATGAAACTAATTCAATCCAAACCTTCAAAAATCCAATTCAGACTATGGCTACGGAGATGGGTGAGGCAATTAAACAATCTAACAATACACAGTGAAAAAAATGTTAGATCCAATAACTAAAGTTGCTATCACTAATTTAACAAATACTAGGTTTCAAATAATATGTTTAATCTTTTCTATTAAAAGAACTTTGGTACGAATATTTAGGGGTATTAAATATTATTACTGCTGTTTTGTTTTTCTTAGAACTCTTGGAGAATGATTTCATTATAAAGAAGAAATCTAGTCTAAAACTTTCCACAAGAGACTACATAACCCTGGTCCTCATTCAGAATATTGGTATACAGTATATTCATTATGTACCTTAGGCAATCTCTTAGTACTTCAGCTTGCCATACCATAATTATCTATTTCACAGGGATGTTGTGAAGTATAGTTAGCTATGCTTATAAAAATTTTTTGAGGTGCAGAGATGAAAGAGAGATGCAAGGCATAAATACAATTAATTGCGATGTATCTGTTGAAAAAAATGCCATTTAAAAATATTTAAAGCAACATGGATGAATCTTAAAGACACTGTGCTAAGTGAAATAAATATGTGCTATAGACTGAATGTTTGTGTCCTCTGCCCCGTAATTCATGTTGAAATCTAATCCCCAATGTGATGATATTTGGAGGGAGGGTCTTTGGGGGTGATTAGGTCACGAGGGCAGAGCCCTCTTGAATGGGATAAGTACCTTTAGGAAAGAGATCCCAGAGAACTGCTTGTCCCTTCCACCATGTGATGTTATAGCGAAAAGACGGCCATCTATGACCCAGAAAGTGGGCTCTAACAACACACCAAATATGTCAACTCTTTGGTCTTGGACTTCCCAGCCTCCAGAACTGTGAGAAATAAAGTTCTGTTGTTTATAGCCACCCAGTCTGCGATGTTTCGTTATAGCAGCCCGAATGAACTAACAGTCAGTCACAAGAGGGCAAATACAATATGATACATATATTGTGATATGAGGTACTTATATGAGGTATCTTGAGTAGTCAAATTAATGACAGAAAGTAGAATAGTGATTGCCAGGGACTGGGGGTAGGGTGAAAAATAGAGAGTTATTTTATGGGTACTGAGTTTCAATTTTGGAAGATGAATATGTTCATAGTGATGGTTGCATAACAATGTGAATGTACTTAATGCCACTCAACTGTATACTTTAAAATGGTTAAAATATTAATTTTAATGTTATGTATATTTTACCACAATGATAAAAAAAATTAACAAGCGTGAAAATCAGAATATAAATCATAAATCAACATTAGATTTTTCTCATTCACTAATTCACACATAAAATATTAATAAATCAACTAATTTATTTGTTCATTCATTCCATAACTATGAAGCATCTTCTTTGTGGCAGGCACCAAGCTAGATCTGAAAATACGGCACTAAGGAGGACAGTCTCTGTCTACACAGAAATAATAGAGGCCTGCAAAACAATAAAAAAAATACAAAAATCTTATCCTTTCTCATAGTGTTAAATACTACAAAGAAGGGAAAGGAGATGGAATGGCAACAAAGGCTTCTCAGAGAAGATTATTGTCCTGAGACCAAGAATGAAGGAAGAAGGAACACTTCAGGCACGGAGAGTAAAAGCCAGTGCCAATGCCCTGAGGTGGAAAGGCTTTGTGTTTTCAAACAATGGCAGGAATGCACAAAGCTGTTGCACAGTAAGTTAGGAGACAGTGGTAGAAGAGCCAGATAGGCACAGGTCAGGGAGGGCCTGGAAAGGAATAGCAATAGTTTGGATGTTATTCCAACTGTGATGAAAGCCATACGGGATGCTTTCACTAAGGGCGTGACATGATCTGATTAAAAAGGACACTCTAGTCACTGTATACAGAATAATCTTGGAATAGGGAAGGAGGAAAAGAAACTAAATACAGAAACCAGTTTAGAAAACAACTATAGTAACTCAGGTGGAAATGAGAGATAACTTTCATGGTAGCCATGCTGGTGATAACAATGGTTGGATATTTGGTTGCTGATGGACTAAATCAGTGATGGCGAACCTATGACACGCGTGTCAGCACTGACATGTGTAGCCATTTCTGATGACACGTGGCCGCTAAGGCGGCCGCATGCCGAGGATGAAACATTTGCGAAATAATGTTTTTTCCTCAAAGTGACACACTACCCAAGTTATGCTCAGTTTTTTGGTGAAGTTTGACACACCAAGCTCAAAAGGTTGCCCATCACTGGACTAAATAAAAGCAAAAAGCATCATTGTCAAGGATAACTCCAAGATTTTAGACCAATCAATTGGATGAATAATGCTGCTAAGGACTGAGATGGAGACACTGTGGTAGGAATAGGTTTGGTGGTGGTGGTAATGACTGTGTTAAGAAATGAAGAATTTGGTTTTGGCAAAGTTAAGTACCCAAGAAGAGTTTCAGGGAAGATGACATGACCAACGATGACATTGCTGCTGGGAAAACACTTAATCTTAGGGCTGAGAAATGGCCATTGGATTTATCAAATTTCACTAGTGCCCCAGACAAAAATGTTGTTAGTGGAGTGATAAAGACAAAAGCATGAATAGGATAAGTAAACCAAAGAAAGTGTGATGAAGACATAGAAGCCGTATATACGAACAACTCTTTGAAGGAGTTTTGCTATAAAGGATTGAAAAGAAATGGTACAGTAGCTAGAGGGGAATGTGGGGTCTTGCAAGGTTTTTTTTATTAAAATAGGGGAATTGTACAGCATTTTATATGCTCATGAGATGATCTAGAGAAGGCAAAAAATTATGGGGAAAATTACAGAAGCAAAATCAATTATTACTAAGCATCTAATAAATGCATAAATCTGACCTTGCTGCTAGAAATGCAAAGATAATAAATATAAGACATGTAAGTAATTTAAGGATTATATTAAACTATATTGAAAATCATAGGGGAAAATGCCACATGTAGATAATTAAATTAAAAACCATTTAGAAACTATATTATTTTATAATAGAGGCTGCCATGTTAAAATATTATGCAAAGCAATGTTGACATATTTTATGATGTGATGTCAATGTCCTTCTAAGCTGCACACATGCAGCTGCACAGTGTAAAAATAATGCCATAAACAGGTTTCACTTCATTATGCACAGTGGGGCTTAAATAGGATCAACATTAGACAAAGAGTAAAGCCAGCAATTTTAAAAAACATCTCCAATGAACTTCCCCATTTCCCTCTATTTTCACATTTGGATTTCCAGAACCCCCACTCTTCTGTAATTCATCACTCTACTCAAAACAGACAGCAACGCACATACCAATCATTTACCATACACAAACCTTCATCATTTCCAGAGTTCCTTCTTTGCTTACTACTTTCCACCATGTTCCCTTGCCTCCTTCAAAAAAGCCCAGTTAGCCCTAGCAGGTTTGGCTCTGTGGATAGAGCGTCAGCCCTGCAGACTGAAAGGGTTTGATTCCTTTCAAGGGCTCTAACTCAGTTGTAGGCAGGATCCTCATTCCTGGTCAGGGCATGTGCTGGAGGCAACCAATAGATGTGTCTTTCTCACATCCATTTCTTTCTCTCTGTGTCTCCCCCTTTCCCTTCCGCTCTCTCTAAAAATCAATGGAAAAATATCCTCGGGTAAGGATTAACAACAACATCAAAAGGGTAAAAGTTAGATAGTTAAAAAAGAATTTGAAAGTCATAAAGACAACTGATTAATTACATATTAGTGTAAATTAATTTATGTTATTCAAGCACATTTGCATTTTAAGCTTTTTTAATTATAAGATCCTTTATCCCTTATATATCTTTATGCCTTCTCCTGTTCTAAAATAAGATATAAGGTAATATACTAAGGTATATAATATACAAAAAAGTAAGAAATTGAGAGTGATGAAAATAATACCAGGCCAAGAAAGATAGTTTTAAAAATGCATGCCATAAGGCCCTGTACTCTTTGTTACTGGGGGACCAAATATATAGCTTCGAGTTTCCTGATAACCAGAGCAAAGAAGAAATGACTGTTGGTTGCAGATTTTGTTCATTTATATTATTCACAGTATTCATACAGTGATAATAAATCATTTTCTTAAAGGAAACACTGCTCTATTTGTTACTGAGACCTGTGGAAAGTCATCCTATTGAATTGTCAAAAATATTCCAGCAATAAACAAAATAATGAGTTTGGAAGGACTACTTATTTAACATCCCTCAGAAACTGGTCTAGGGCATAGTGCTTAAGAGCATTTCAATTGCTAAAACAACATGGTTAGAGTATTTTACTCATCACTTTAATTCAAGGATAAGATATGAAATATCCAAAGCAATATTCTATGTGTTTCAGGTATTCCTCTCCAAACTATTCTAATTTTTAAATTCACTATAAATGTTTTAAGTTGAGATAAACTCCCATAAAATTTACCATTTTATTTTCTTAAAGTTTATCTGTATTGTTGAAAGTACTACAGACGTCCCCTTTTTCCCCTTATTGTCCCCCTCCACCCTGACCCTGCCCCCACCCCCAGTCCTTCACCACGCTATTGTCCATGGGTTATGCATATCTATATATATAAAAGCCTAAGTGACCAGTCAACCATTAGACCAGTCATTATGATGTGCACTGATCACTAGGGGGCAGACGCCCAATGCAGGAGCTGCACCCTGGTGGTCAGTGCGCTCCCACAGCCAACCTCCCGTGGCCGGCTAACCTCCCACAGTCCCTCCCCCCTGGACTGGGAGAGACAGGCCCGACTGCTGGCCAGGCCGAGGGACCCCATGCATGCACGAATTCGTGCACTAGGCTTCCAGTACAAAATAAGCTTCAATAAAAATACAGGTATAGATGTAATGCTGTACTTCTATAATTATTCACTTCTTCAAGTTTTATAATATTAAGCAGAAATAGTATAAAAAGATGTGAATATAATGTTTGTTATATTTAAAAGTGGGTAGATTTAGGATTTAAAAAATAATAAAAGATATTTAAATTTCTCATAAAAATTTTTAATTCAAAATTTTAAAATATTTTACTTTTTAAATTTCTTTATTGTCATAATATTAGAAAATCTATATAAATAAAAATTTCATCATTAGCAATTAATTCTGGGAGACAGTTTTTTTGTTGTTGTTGTAGTCTACTTTAATTCAAAGAAGCTAAGTCTAGGATATAGAAATTTTTCATGGTAAAATAATAAGCCTTGTGTAGTTTCTGATACACAGTACACAGTAGGTTTTCAATACAACTTAGGTTAAACTAAGTTCTCTATCTTATCTGTGCCTTACCTTCCCCTTAGATGCAATACCAATATGTGGAAAATAAAGATTCTGATCTTCGGTTTAAAATTTCAAACTTAAAATGTTCTTACTTAGAAATCAATTTGGCTATAGAAAGATTATTTCATTCTAGTATTTTTAATGGAATTTCACTGTAGAAAAGGGCAAGAGATAAAAAAGTAGAATAGGCCCTAACCGGTTTGGCTCAGTGGATAGAGCATCGGCCTGCGGACTGAAGGGTCCCAGGTTCAATTCTGGTCAAGGCCATGTACCTTGGTTGAGGGCACATCCCCAGTCGGGAGTGTGCAGGAGGCAGCTGATCGGTGTTTCTAACTCTCTATCACTCTCCCTTCCTCTCTGTAAAAAATCAATAAAATATATATTTTTTAAAAAGTAGAATACAGATGTTCCTCGACTTATCATGGGAGTATGTCTTGATAAACCCATTGTAAATAGAAAATATCCTAAGTTAAAAATGCATTTAATACATCTCACCTAGCAAACATCATAGCTTACTTAGCCTAGCGTACCCTAAATGAATTCAGTACACTTGCTTTAGCCTATAGTTAGACAAAATTGTCTAATGCAATAAACAGACTGTCAAGTATTTTTTTCTGTTGTAATCTAATTTAACCCAAAGAAGCTAGGTCAATGCATTAAGGTACAGAAAATGTTTCATGGTAAAATAATAAGCCTGTACAGTTTCTGACACAGCAGGCTTTTAGTACACATCTGTTAAACTAAGTTGTGTATCTTATCTGTTTATCTCCATGATCCTGTGGATGACTGGAAGCTGAGGCTCCCTGCAAATGCCCAGCACCAAGAGTACTTGTTTGTCATATTGTTAGGATAGTAAAAAAATAAAATAAAAATTCAAAATTTGAAGTACAGTTTGTACTGAATATGTTTAACTCTCTCACACCATTGTAAAAAGTAAAAAAATAAAATCATTAAGTCAAATCATTGTCTATACTGGAAAAAATCTCCCCTGTATTATCACCCTGAAGTGAGAGTGACCCTGCCTTTTCCGGTCATTTATAGCCCCAGGACATTGCTTACCCTTTCTCTATCTTCTTCCCTTTTGTCAGACAAAAAGCAAACTTTCTAATCTGTCACCTACCCTCCAACCCCAGTTCCAACTCTGAGCACTCCCTGCAGTCTGATAACGTGAGCTGTGAATATCTCTATTTCTAAATAACTTACCTCATATTGTTAGGATATTTCCTATTAGTTTGTCCCTTTTCACTAGATTCCAAGTTCCATAAAAGCAATGGTAATGTCCAAGATATAATAGATGCTTATATTTGGTCTTTGTCCCTGATTCCTGGCACAGAATTTCAAAAGGCTCTAGAATTTAATTTTACTGTCTTTGTATGCTGGTGAGATGACTCACAGGGTAGGGGTGTGTAGACAGCTTCAGAATAGGGGCTGGTGACCAGAAAAACCAACTACTCAATTAGAGGGTTAACTTTCAGTTCTGCCCCACTCCCTTAACTCCAGAGGGAGAAGGGATTGAGATTGAGTTCAATCACCAATGGACAATGATTTAATCAGTCTTGCCTATATAATGAAACCTCCAAAAATACGCTAAGCAATAGGGTCAGGGAGCCTCTGAATTAGTGAACGACAGATGCACATGCCATGAGGATAGTGTTCACTGACTCTGGAGACAAAGGCTCCTAAACTCAGGACACTCTGGACCTAACCCTATGTACCTCTTCATCAGGCTGTTCATCTGCACCCTTTATAATAAATTATAATAGTAAGTATAACACTTTCCTGAGTTCTGTTGAGTTCTAAAGGGGGAGTTATAGGAACCTCTGATTAGTAGTTGGCCAGGCAGGAAAGAAATATAGGTAGCTTGGGGACCCCATTTGCAGATGGCACCAAGAGTGAGGACAGCCCTAACTGGTTTGGCTCAGTGGATAGAGCGTTGGCCTTCGGACTGAAGGGTCCCAGGTTCGATTCCAGTCAAGGGCACATGCCTAGGTTGCGGGCTCAATCCCCAGTAGGGGGCGTGCAGGAGGCAGCCAATCAATGATTCTCTCTCATCATTGATGTTTCTCTCTCTCCTTCTCCTTTCCTCTCTGAAATCAATAAAAATATATATTTTTAAAAAAAGAGTGAGGACAGTCTTGTGGGTCAGAGTCCTTATCCTGTCAGATCAGCTTAGGTCTGAATAATTAGTGTCAGAGTTGAATTAAATTGATGGAGACACAGTTGGTGTTGCAGAATTAAATAAATTGTTGCTTTTGAAAGAAAAAAATACTAAGTACATTTATTTAGGAAAAATTAATGTGTGAAAAGTAAACTTCTAAAAAGTAAACAATTTTAGTTATTGTAGCCATTTTTTTATCACTTTTTAGCATTTGATTTTCCTTCCTTGCTATTCTTTTATATTAAATTTTTCTATGTAGATAATGCTTCCTATGAAACTTAATATTAGTTTTAAGTTTACCAAGACTTACAAGTGTATTATCAAAAACAAAAATCTGATTCTCCTTTATGAAAGACAGAATTTAGCACAGACTTACCTATCTCATCCTACCCAATAATAGACAAATATGAAAATTGACTGCACCTTCACTACACCCAAGCCACGCCCACCAGACCAGCCACGCCCACCAACCAATCAGGACAAGTATGCAAATTACACCAACCAAGATGGTGGCTAATTTGCATATCAAGACAGCTTAGAAAGAAGCCAAGAGCTGCAAAAGGAAGCAAAGCTGCGGAGAAGCAAGCAAGCCGGGGGGGAGGAGAAGGGAGGAGCGGAGGCAGGGCCGGGGGAGAAGGAAGGAGAGCAGGCAGGCTGGCGGAGAAGGGAGGAGCGCAGACGGGGCCTGGGGAGAAGAGAGAAAAGCAGGCGGGCTGGCAGAGAAGGTGGGGCGGGGGAGAAGGGAGGAGCCCAGGTGGGGCCAGGGGAGAAGGGAGAAAAGCAGGTGGGCTGGCGGAGAAGGCGGGGTGGGGGAGAAGGGAGGAGCCCAGGCGGGGCCAGGGGAGAAGGAAGGAGAGCAGGCGGGCTGGCGGAGAAGGCGGGGCGGGGGAGAAGGGAGGAGCCCAGGCGGGGCGGGGTAGAATGCAGCAGGAAACCCTATTGCAGGATTTTTCCCGCAATGGGAACGCTAGTAGTTATCATAAACTTGAGAATAGGACTATATTTAATTAGAATTTTATTTTTCAGAGATTAACAGAGTACTTAAAACATGATGGGTACCACTAACTAACTTGAAGAGAAATATATTGTAAGAAAAAAAATTCAGATGAAAGACTGGAAATGGGAAGAGGGAAAAACACTTAATAGAAAACTGAAAAAGAAAGGAGTACAGAATGGGAAATACTGAATTTGACCAAACAATATTTTGAGTGATCTTCAAGAAAGTAATTTTAGATAAAAAACCATGAAAGGATAACAAGATCACACAGAAGACATGAAAGAACTTGTTGCAAGAAATCTTGTAATAAGGGACCCAAAGTTGCCCCCAAAAAATGTTGAAAAAGAAGTTGGGGGCTCACAATTCCTGCTTTTAAAACAGGGGTGGGAACCTTTTTTCTGCCAAGGGCCATTTGGATATTTATAACATCATTCATGGGTAAGGTGACCAGACATCCCGCTTTTGGCGGGACAGTCCCAATTTTTAACAATTTGTCCCGCGTCCCGCGGTGTTTTAAAAAAGTCCCGATTTTTGGAAAGAATGCACAACAAGCTAGGGAACGGCGGGAGAACAGGAAGGGATTTCGGCGGCCATGTGGCTATTTAGCCAGAATATGAGTTTTATATTATTTTTGTTAATTTTATAATGTTAAACTTTAATAATAACAAATAATTGTTGAGAACTGATTATCGAGAACTGCTTATCAAAGTTCGCATTGTTGATCAGTTGTTAGAATTCGACCACTATTGTTTGGACTTAATGAACAATGGCATTTTTTGGGATTGGCAACGACGAAAACATTTTGTAATTGTCTCTCAGAAGATACACATCGTACTGCATGCTAGTAAGCTAGTTAAACAAGTGATGTCACTACAAATCAGCTATTCAGATAATTTAGGTAAGTAATTTATTTATTTATTTCATAAATACATAAATTTTCTTGAATTTAGCAGACAGTACTGGTATTATTTATATTTTATAGTGGCGGCAAAAAGTCTAGCGCCAGCCTTGAAAGTGACACGACTTACGTTACGGCAAATTCAGAGGAAAAATAATACAAGTTAGTATTGTTATTATTTAGAAAGAAATATAAGATTAAAATAATTTTTAAAATATAGTTACTTTATAACAATCAAATTAATTTAATTTATAAACTAACAATAAAATATGTTCATGTAATTATGTACCTACTTACTGTGTTTTTAAGCAATATGTATATAATTTATAATACAATGTTAAACTATTTTTTTTAGATTTTTAACATAATGAGTAAGAAAAGAGGATGCAAATTCAATGATGATCTTAGAAGTGAATTTCCTTTTATTAAAAAAACCAAAAGCGATTACAATATAGACCAAATTTTTTATCAAGAACCGCCCCCCCACCCCCCGGGCCAAAACTGGTTTGGCTTAGTGGATAGAGCGTCGGCCTGCGGACTCAAGGGTCCCAGGTTTGATTCTGGTCAAGGGCATGTACCTTGGTTGTGGGCACATCCCCAGTAGGTGGTGTGCAAGAGGCAGCTGATCGATGTTTCTCTCTCATTGATGTTTCTAACTCTCTATCCTTCTCTCTTCCTCTCTGTAAAAAAATCAATAAAATATATATTTTTTAAAAAAAGAACCCCCACCCCCCTCCGTCCATGGTGTCCCGCTTTACCAATGTTAAAATCTGATCACCTTATTCATGGGCCAAACAAAATCATCAACTTAAAATTTAGCCTGCTATATTTGGTCAAACATCTAATTACCTCAGCCCTAATGCCTTGCCAGTTCCAGACCAAATGATCTGGCAGACCTTATAGGGCCCTCGGGCTGAACATTCCCCACCCCTGCTATAAAAGTTACTACAAAGCTACAGCAACCAAAACAGTGTAATATTGGCTTAATGCTAGATATTTAGATCAGTGAAAATGAATTGAGAGTAAAAAAAAAAATAAACCTTTACTTTTATGGTCAATGGATATTTGACAAGATTGCCATAACAATTCAATAGGGGAAAGAATGTCTTTTCAATAAAAAGCACTGGGACAACCGGATGGCCATATGCAGAAAAATAAAGTTGAACCCCTACATCATACCATACATAAAAATTAACTCAAAATGAATCAATGACCCAAACATAAAAGCTAAAATTATGAAACTTTTAGAAGAAAATACACGTAACCTTGAATTATGCAATGATTTCTTATATATGACATCAAAAGCAAAATAAGTCAAAGCACAAGAAGTCAAAGGAAAAATAGGTAAATTGTATCTAAATGTAAAATGTTTTGTGCTTCAAAGGACACTATCAAGAAAGTGAGAAGGTGAGCACCAGAATGGGAGAAACTATTTGCAAATCAGATATCTAATATGGGAACTGTATCCAAAATATATATTAAAAACTCCTTAAATGCAGTATTAAAAAACAAATGACAATTTTTAAATGAGCAAAGCATTTTAATAAACATTTATCCAAAGTAGATACACAAATTACCAAAAAGCACAGGAAAAGATGCTCAACATCATTAGTCATCAGAGAACTGCAAATCAAAACCACAATGAGAAACTCCTTCACACCCACTTTAATGACTAAAATGAAAAAGACAGAACATAACAAGTGTTGGTGACAATGTGAAGACCCTTCAAAGATTGCTGGTGGGATTATAAAATGTTGCAGCCACTTTGGTAAATATTTCTGTTTCTCAATAAGTTAAACAGCGTTACCGTATCACCCAGCAATTCCATTCCTAGGTATATAAGCAAGAGAACTGAAAGCATGTCCACACAAAAATCTACATGTGTGTAGTTTTTGTACATGAATATTCATGGCAGCATTATCCATAGTTGTTTTATACATTTGACAAGTATTCAAATGTCCATCACTGATAAATGCATAAACAAATTGTGGTATATTCCTATAATAAAAGATTATTTGGTAACAAAATGGAAGTACTGATACATGCTACGACATAAATGAACCTAGGAAATATGTTATGTGAAAGAAGCCAGTCACAAAGACCACATCTTGAAAGACTCCTTTTATATGAAATGTCCAGAATAGGAAAATTCATAAAGAAAGTAAATTACTAGAAATAGGAAGTGACTTCTGGTTTATATGAGAATTTTCATGGCGTGATGAAAATGTTCTAAAAATTATATAGTAGTGATTATACAACTCTGTGAATAAATTTAAAACCACCAACTTGTATACTTATTTAAAAGGGCGAATTAGCCCAGCTGGTGTGGCTCAGTTGGTTGAGCATCTTCCCATGCACCAAGAGGTCACCGGTTCAATTCCTGGCTAGGGTATATGTCTGGGTTGTGGGCTCGACCCCCAGTAGGGGGTGTGCAGGAGGCAGCTGATCCATCGATGTTTCTCTCTCATTGATATTTCTATCTCTTTCTCCTTCTCCCTACCTCTCTCTCTAAAAAAATATCATAAAAACATTTTTTAAATAAATAGAAGGGTGAATTTTGTGGTATGTGACATATCTCAATAAACCTGTTTAAAAAAAACAGTTAAGAGACACTTAGTAGATATTGAGAGGCTCCAACATATAACTAATAGGAGGGACATACGAGAAAAATGGAGGATGTGATAAAGAAACAATATTTGAAGAATTAACCAGTATTTTTTAGAATTGAGGAAGAAATCAATTTCTCAGATTGAAAGTGTACATTGTGTTCCAAGAAAGATAATAAAAATATATCCACATCTAGATACATCAAGATAAAATTGTGGAAAAATAATAGATGTCAGAGAAAAAGACAGATTACCTCATAAGAAATGACAGACAATTCCTCAGCAACAATAGAAACCAAAACACAATAAAGTAATAACTTCAAAGTGAGAAATTTTATATAAAATATGACCATCTGTTCCTTAAAAATTGGTTTATGTTTTTCTTACTTTGGGATGTTAATTTTAATGCTAATACTACTTACTGACTATTCATTTATTTGGACTTTTAAAAATCCTGACACAATTTGCTACTGTATGTTTCTCCAGGAAATTTCACATTTAATATGACTTCAATTTTAAAGAGATATAGTTGTTCACTTTATTATATTACTTTTTAGGTGGATGCAATTTAAAGAATTTTATGTCTTGACAATTCTTAATGAAAGCAACCCTTTATCATTAATTTCTCTCATCCCAGATAAAATTCCTTGCTTTGATATTTACTTTGTTTGAAATTAATATAAATAATCCAATATTCTTTTGATTAGTATCTGTAGAGTATATCATTAATACCATTTTATATTTAACTTACCTATGTCTTTATTTATTTTGTTTAATCCTCACCTGAGGATACATTTTTTATTGATTTTTTTTTAAAGAATTAATTTTTTAAAATATATTTTATTGATTTTTTTACAAAGAGGAAGGGAGAGGGCTAGAGAGTTAGAAATATCAATGAGAGAGAAACATCGATCAGCTGCCTCCTGCACACTCCCTATTGGTACATGCCCTTGACCGGAATCGAACCTGGGACCCTTCAGTCCTCAGGCCAACGCTCTATCCACTGAGCCAAACCGGTTAGGGCTGATTTTTCTTTTTTAAGAAAGGGGAAGGGGGAGAAAGAAAAAGAGAGAGAAGGAAAGAGAAACATCGATGTGAGAGAGAACATTGATTGGTTGCCTCCAGTATGAAACAGGGGATCGAACCCACAACCTGAGTATGTGCCCTGACAGGGAATCAAACCTACAACCTTAGTGTATATGGGATGACGCTCCAATCGAGTAACATCAGCCAGGGCTATGTCTTTATATTTAAAACTAGAGTCCCGGTGCACAAAATTAGTGCACGGGGGGTGGGGGAGGGGACACTCAGCCCAGCCTGCACCCTCTTGTAATCTGGGAACCCTCGGGGAATGTCCGACTGCCTGTTATCGGGCCTAAACCGTCAGCCGGACATCCCTCTCACAATCCGGGACTGCTGGCTCCTAACCACTTGCCTGCCTGCCTGCCTGCCTGATTGCCCCTACCTGCTCGCCTGCCTGCCTGATTGCCCCTAACTGCTTGCCTGCCTTCCTGATCGCCCCTAACCACCTCTGCCTCAGCCCCCGCCACTGTGGCTTCATCTGGAAGAACGTCCAGAATGACGTCCAGAAGGCATTCGGCTGTCTGGTCTAATTAGCATATTATGCTTTTATTATTATAGATGAGTTTCTCCTCAACAGCATATAGTATGGTCTTAGATTTTTATCTAATTTGGCAATTTTTCCTCTTAATTGGTATATTTAGATAATTTACATTTAATATAATTATTAACATCACTGGATTTAAATCTTCCATCTTGCTGGTTGCTTTCTACTAGTCCTTTTTTTTGTCCCTTTGTCTTCTCTTCTTGCCTTCTTTTGGATTAAGTATTTATTATTTATTTATCTTGAAAAAGAAGACAAAGAAAAAATACATTTTATGAAGCTAGTTTAATTTTGAAAGCAAAACCAAACCAATTTTAGTTGCGAAATCTTAAACTGGTAATATTAAAATATATTAACAAATCATGATTAAGCAGGTTTTTTACAGAGAATGCAAGAATGGGTCTATTTCTGAAAAGCTATTAATGCTAGTTATAATTATCAATGAATTATATAATATCTTCTAAAAATGCAAAATAACATTCACTAAACTTAACTCTAAGTTGTGATTAAAACTCTTATCCAACTTAGTGGAACAGTAGAAAAGTTCTCTGACATGACAACATATTAACAGTCACAAATAATAATTAAAATAAACATTCCAACAGAGTCAAGAAAAAACTAAATGTTTGTTGTTACTACTTGTATTTAACATTGACTAAGTGTGTAGGATTTCAGGCTGGCAGCCAAGCTGGTACCAGTCAGCAGCCAGCATCAACTTGAAGGCTGAGCAAAGATATCTCCCGATTATCCCAGCCCAGAGCTTTCGAGCCAACCCGACTTCCGGTCGCTTCATCCGCGGCAAGCAGAGCAGAGAAAAGGCAACCCTGCTACACTGTTTAAATTCCTGACACCATGAAAAGTAATAAAATTATTTTTGTTATTATAAGCCTACAAGTTTTGAGGGATTCACTGTAACAATAAAACAGTAGGCAAAGATTTTTTAAAGTATAACCACAAAGTAAAAAACTAAACTAAATTAACAATTTTTAAACTTCTATACAACCAACACATTTTCATCAAAGTGAAAAGTCACTGAGAAGACATCTCCAATACATATAACTGTGTAGCATATATGTATAATAAAAAATACACAGCCTAATTTTGAAAAATGGGCCAATAATACGAACAGACAATTTACAAAAAAAATTTAGATGACTAAGATTTCAACCAATCAAGAAATAAAAATAACAATCAACTATCACTTAATAACCAGTCAGATTGGTAAAAATTTTAAGTCTGATAATATCAAATTCATTCAAGATCAAAAGAAATGGAAACTTGCATCTACTCCTTGCAAGATGACATGGTTCAGAAAAACCAGGGATTTACAGCAGGTGGCAGTATCCCCCGACCCCCACCTGCTGGGGGTGTGGATGGCAGGAGCTTGGGGGTTCACTTGAGAGCAGTGGAGGGGTCAGCCTGAAGGTCAGGCAGGTGTGGTCTGCTGACAGCCATGAGGTGAGAGCTGTCCCAAGTCACAACACAGACCTGTGACCTGTGAAATGTCCATTGTACAGCCCTCAGAGAGCACTGTTCAATGCTAATCATTTCAAGGTGCCAGTTCAGCTGTAGAAACATACCTTCTGTAACTCCCACAGCTATGTGTAAGAAAACAAGTACAAGAATGTTCCTGTGACACTTACCGTGAAAAGTTATAAACACCCTATGTATCTATTATTAGAACAGATACATTAATTGTATTTTACTCATACAATGAAATACTATTCAGTAATTAGACTGAATGATTTATATTACACGAATAAACATGGATAAATCTGAAAAACAGATTAGTGAAGAAAAAGCAGGTTGGAAAATGATACATACAGTGTAATGCTATATAAGGTTTTAAACATGCTAAACAAAAATACATATAAACATGTGTGATACAAAAATGTACAATACTTTCATAGGAGTAATCATCATAAATCCCTCTTCAGTGAAGAAAGGAAGGAGAGATAATGGTGTTGGGTAGATTATATATGAGATTTCTTAAATTTAAATTTAGATTTAGACTATTGTATAACAAAGATGAATCTCTGAAACCATAATGTAAATTGACACAAAATAATATTTTATTTCTATTACCTGTTTTCAGTTATTTAACACAATAAGTTGAGCCCTGGCCAGTGTGGCTCAGTTGGTTGGAGCGTCGTACCATATACCAAAAGGTGGCGGGTTCGATTTACAGTCAGGGCACATACCTAGGTTTCCAGTTTGATCCCCAGTTGGGGCATTTACAGGAGGCAACTGGTTGATGTTTTACATTGATATCTCTCTCTCTCTCTCTCTCTCTCTCTCTCTCTCTCTCTCTCTCTCTCTCTCTCTCTGAAATCAGTAAGAAAATAAAGTAAGTTGAAGCATGTGGCAAAGGTTAATGTTTATTAAAGTAACATAGTAGGTACCACACATGCATTTTCATTGTACTATGTTATAGTCTGTTTGCAATGTGTTAAAACATTTTAAGTTTTAAGAAATATAAACATGTGGATAAAAAATTGCAAGGGACTGTGGAGAGGTTGGGGGATTAAGAAAAGTGAAAGGATTTGAAATCTTGATTGTGGAGAAGACACAAAATTCAATATATTAAGTGATATGATTACTAGTGAAAATACAGTAATTTAATAGCATAAAAGCAATTTATGGAAAGATTTGAAATGGTGCCATTTTTAGATGCTCCCTTAATACATTTAATTATGTATAGATACAAAACATACTACTTGAATTTTTCTGCTATAGAAAATGAATATTTAGACAGGTAATAATCAAAGACAAATCTCTGAAACAATAATACAATTTACACAAAAAATATTTTACTTGTTTGTAGGAACATTTGAAGTTACCTGCATTCTAGAAGACGTATCTCTTTTGGAGGATACAGTAATTAAAATGCAATGAATTCTGAATACCAATATTTCAATGGAGAATGCTTTGATTTTATTAACTAACTGACACAATTTAAAGGGGATCTATTGTGTTAATCCATAATAAGAAGCAGTCATAATAGGAAAAATTCTACATATCTTTATCAGTCAAGCTGAAAGGTAAGTTATCAACTATCTGAGATTATTATATTTTACTAGTGGCCTGGTGCACGGATTCATGTACATTGAAAGGAAAATAATTATGGTCGGGGGCAGGGCCACCACCCGGCTCCCAGGTGCTGAGGGAGCCCTGCCCCCCACCGCCACCGCTCACACCCACCTTGGCCTGGTGCCGCCCGCTCACCTGCTCCACCATACCATCGGAGCCAGCAGCACCTTCACTGCTGCCCACTGCCAGTGCCGCGCGTACAACGCCCGTCATGTTTCGCGCCACCCCCTGGTGGTCAGCGCATGTCATAGCAAGCGGTCGAACTCGGTCAAAGGACCACCCCAGGGGGAAATGCATATTAGGCTTTTATTATACAGGATATACATTTTGATAAAACAGGAACATTAAGAGCAAAAATAAAATCCTTTTTAAGTACAGCAATTTATTAAACAAATACCTTTTACTTTTCTAATTTTTGTTCTGAAACAGGAGGAAACATCAAAACAGTTTAAGAATGCTGAGAACCAAAACTCCAAATTGCAAGATTTAAAATGGTAGGTGCAAAGTAAACAAAAGTTGAAGTACACCATTATAGGAAAAGGAAGTCATATACACAATGAAACTTTTTCCTATGCTATATTATTTACTAATTAAAATAATGATGCTAAATAATAAGTCTTTTTTAAGAATATATTATATGTGTAGGACTATATTCTAGGCAACTGGTCACACCTAGATCTACCATATGTTCTTTTCCTTTTTTTTTTTTTGTTTAAAATAAAAATAATAGCCCTGGCTGGGTAGCTCAGTTGGTTAGAGCGTTGTCCCAATAAACCAAAGTTGTGGGTTCAATCTTCGGTCAAAGCACATTAAAAAAGCAACCAATGAATGCATCAATAAGTGAACAACAGCCCTGGCTGGTGGGCTCAAGTTTGTTGAGCACTGATTGTCCCATGCACTGAGAGGTCACTGATTCAATTCCTGGTCAGAACACAGGTCCATTGAGGGCTCGATCCCCACTAGGGGGCGTGAAGGAGGCAGCCAATTGATGTTTCTCTCTCTCCTCCTCCCTTTCTTCCTTCCTGTCTCTCTAAAATAAAATTTAAAAAACCACACAGTTTTTAAAAAGTCATTAGTAAAAAAAAAAAAAAAAAAAAGTCATTAGTTTAAAAAAGATCATGTTTCTCTCTCTAAAAATCAATAAAAAAATAAACATAAATTTTACCGTCTTAGCCATTTTTAAGCATAGAGTTCAATGGTATTAAATATATTCACATTGTGCAACTATCACCACCATCCATCCCAATAACACCATATGTTCTTTTAAGAGCACTTAAATAACATCCTAATTTTGTTCAGTGCAACTAATGGATAAAAGGGCAAAACAGAAAGAAAGTTCAATGAGTTAACTGCAATGAATAGAAGATAAAGGTCACGTACAATGCAAGTATTCTTATAGTACTCTTGCCTGGAATGTGAAACCTGAACCTAACCAAGAAGAAGCATCAGAAAACCCCAAATTAGAAGCATTTAGTTAAAAAGAAACTATGGGGGATATTTTCTTCAAAAACATTGATGTTAAAAATGATAAAAGCTGTAAAAGTTACAGATGAAAGGAAACAAAAAGAACTGATAATTAATTGCAAAACTTAATCCTAGATTGTATTTATAATGAATTAAAGAAAAAACACAAAGAACAATATTTAGTCAACTAATAAAAACTGAAATATTCACAGGAGATTAAAGTTTTGTAAAGCTTTACAATTTTCTGAGGATACTGTGCCCTTATTCTTGAGAATAAGGATACTGTGCCCTTATTCTTCATATACACTGAAGCATCTAGGGGCCATTACTCTTAAATGGTTCAGAACAGCAAAAACAAAAAAGCACGTGAATTTGGAAAAAAGGATAAAGGCCATATTAGATATTCTATAATATTCTTATTCTTGCAACTTTTCTGCAGTTTGAAATTATATATGAATAGTTTAAAATTGTACCTAATTAGATAGAAGCTACATATGGAATTGTAATATACAACACTAAAGAATATAAGAAATTGTTAGCATATAACTCTTTAAAATTAATTTAAATAAAAATATAAAAAGCACAGGTAATTTCAAAGCACTGTCAGCTTAACATACCTAAATTGTGAACAATGTTGGATATGCCTTTCATGAAACTTGGATAAATATTGGGGTCAGATACATCAGGACATTCTGTATCTTTGTCAGTAACTTTGATTAAGATTCAGTATGGGAAATTACCTCTTGCAATGCTTGTTTATAATTTTCTAAATGCTGAAATTTTTTTTGCATCATTGAATTCAATTCTCGCTAACATTTCATATGTCAAAATGATTGGTTTTCTGTTGATTCAGCCAGTGTGGGGATAGAAAAATATAATTCAGTAACAGATATAAGTGTGTCCTCTTAACCAAACTGTCAAAACAAAATTTGGATCACACTGTTCTTTTATAAACTCGTGAGTTTTTTCTCATGGCTAAAATGTCGCTGTGTCTGTCTCTGTGTATGTTGTACATGTGAGATAACTTTCTACCTCTGGATGGCATTGTTAAAATTAATGCAATAAATTAAAATTAACTGATTTGAAGGCAAGCACTTATAAGGATTGGTTATTCTAAAATTCTCACATATACAGAAACTAACTCAAATGCTTTTCACAGTCTCATGATCTAAGATTAATCCTTAGCAAATAAAATCTACTTTAAGCTTGTTGGTTTAAGTAGAGCAGACATGTCTTTCGAGTTATTGATATAACATGTAACATTTATATTTCACCCAGGATTAACAAAAATAAGTTCAAGTTATTAGAACTGATAAATGAATTAAGGATAGTAGCAGGATACAAGATAAATATCCAGAAATCAGTTGCATTTTTATACACCAATAAAGAATTATCAGAAAAGGGAAACTAAGAAAACAATCCCATTCACAATTGCTTCAAAAAGAATAAAATCCCTAAGAATAAATTTAACCATGTATGTAAAATACCTGTAATTAGAAATTGAAGAACATACAAATTCCAATAAATGGGAATGGAACCTGGCAACCTATTGGTGCATGGAAGTACAACTTTGAATTTAGTTACGAGTATCCTAAATTACTGTGTTAATCTGAACCTCTCCTAAAACAAAATTAAAGAAAAAGTTCAGAGAGTGAATATGAAAGGACTAAGCAAGGGATGACTGGGTTTTCCTATGGTTATTACTTTTTATTTCAGGATAATCTGCACATGGATAATCGACTTCCATGATGGGCTATGAACATTTCACCATTTTGTTTATTCTTAAGAATTCAACTAATAGTATGCATGACTAGGCAATGAAGTTACAAAACTAACCATGAGTGAATGATCAATGGAATATGGTTTAGAGACTTTGTCACCCATCTATTTTTGAAACTTGAGAATAAATAAACTGTAGAAAGTCATCTGACTTTTTAATATGTTTTACTCTAGACCAGTGATGGGCAACCTTTTGAGCTTGGTGTGTCAAACTCGCCAAAAAACTGAGCATAACTCGGGCAGTGTGTCACTTTGAGGAAAAAACATTATTTCGCAAATGTTTCATCCTCAGGAGCAGCAAATGTTTCATCCTCAGCATGCGGCCGCCTCAGCGGCTGCATGTCATCAGAAATGGCTACGCGTGTCACTGCTGACACGCGTGTCATAGGTTCACCATCACTGCTCTAGACTATGACTGTATAAAATACCTGAACTAGAAGCATTGATCTTTATGAAAATGTTCTGAACAGGCATATTTCCAGAAATTCTAAAACATTTTCCTTCTTGAAGTCCACCTAAATGAATAGAATCTCAAGAGGTTTTATTCAGCTATAAAGCTATTATTGTTCTTGACAAATTAATTTTAACAAATTTGACCACATTTCTACCATTATATCATTTCTAAACTGTGCTGTTATATAAGAGCTTTAAACTAAATAGCATCTAAGTTCAGATACTAAAAATCTTTATGATTTGATGCAATGCTATTTCATTATCACCTGCATTTACAAATTCAGCATCAAATTTCAGAAGGGCACTGGACTCAGGAAGAATACCTATGTTCTTGTTCACTAAACAACTACTTATTCACTGTAAAATGAAAGGACTGATCACCATACAACCTAAAGAAAATGTGGCAGAAAACATATTTTAAATGTTCAAGAGAGAATAAAATGAAAATAGAAAATACAAGAAAATTCAATTCAACGGGCATTTACCAAGTGCTTTCCATATTTTAAGCACAAAGTTATGGATTAAATAAAACTGTCATTTAGAATTAAATCACAGCATTTGCCATTAATTACTGAACCTCTCTATGTCTAAAGTTCCTAACCTATATAATGAGGTTTGCAGAATCTAAATCCTTAACTTCTCAAATTCCATGTTGACAGACTAGAAATAGGGATAGTTCTCCCAAAGCCACAAAAAGTGTAATTTTAATATGATTATGAAGCCCTCATAGTGTATACTTAAAGATATCAAAATTCCAAATGATAAAAATTTTAACGTAACTTGATTTTAAAAGTTCCAAAATACATCCACATTTAAGGGAAGAATCCCCATATCTTCCTTTATTCACAGGAACTGCTTTTAGACTCTGTCAAGTTAGAAGGAAACTAAGCTGAATTCTACAAACAGTAGTCTATTATATTAGAACCAATACTCACAAACATTAGTAAAATATTTTCCCTTTAAAATCTAGATATGTATTAAATTCCTATAAAACAGCTTCAAAATATCACAAAGTCATAAGTTACACTCACAAAATATATTTAGAAGTTCAACTAAATCTGGTACCTTACTGAGAATCAGTATGGGAAATATGAATTTGAATTCTCAATTTATCATACACAAGCTGTCTAATTTGGGCAAATTATTTGACCACATCTCAGTTTCCTCAAGTGTAAAACAGAATAACTATAGAACTTTTCTCACAGAATTCTTATGAGGATGAAATACATACAGGCAAAGTTCTAATCACATATAATCTATATATATAAAAGCCTAATATGATAAGTGTCCCTCCACCCATCCTACCGTTGGCTATGATGCACACTGACCACCAGGGGGCAGATGCTCAACACAGGAGCTGCCCCCTGGTGGTCAGTGCCTCCCACAGCCTACCTCCCATGGCCGGCCAACCTTCCACAGTCCCTCCCCCCTGCCAGCCGGCCCCAATTGGAACCTCCCACGGCCCCTCCCCCCTGGTGGCCAACCTCCCACGGCCACAATCGCCCCGATCACCAGCCAGGCCGAGGGGCCCCACCAGTGCATGAATCCGTGCACCGGGCCTCCAGTACTAGCATAAAAAAGATGTAAACAGACAATTTACAGGAAAAAGAAAAGTGACAATTATGTAAAAATATATTAAATCTCACTAATAACCAAAGACATACAAATGTGAACAATCTTGAGTCATCAATGTGCACCAATCAGATTATCAAAGGTTAAAACAACAACGAAGTACCTAGAATTGAGTAAGGTGTGGCAGTGCATTCACTCTCATACTATTTTAGAGTGTAAATTGCTACCATTATCTGGAAAGCAGTTTGGTAACAAATACCAAAATTTTGATCCAGCAATTTCATTTAGAAATTATCTTGTATAAATAATCACAAGGTTGTAAAGTCAAATCTGCAACAATGTTCAAGATGAAACTATTCCATTTCCAAAATTAAAATAATCTAAATATTTATTAATGGGCATTAATAAAATTATAGTATATCCATAAAATGACTTTGCAGTCATTAAGAAGTGATTGGTATTCTCTACAATCATGAAAAAAGTGCTCTACAACATACTTTGAGTAAAAAGGCAAATTAAAAAACAGAGTACGCCCATTATTTATAAACATGTATATTGACAAAGAAGAAAAATTCAATGATACAACGTTTAAGTGGTTACCTCCAAATAGTAGGATTTGAGTGATTTAACTTTCTTATGTGACTCTTTCTGCATTACTTAAACTTTCTATATGATAGATTTTCTTTATAATAAAAAAACTTGCTTTCATTTAAATAAAATAATTATAGAACTAAAGAGGAATACCCATTCCTCCTCCAATCATTATTTTCACTGCATAAAACTACCAATCCAAGCAAACATTGTGTGAGGGAGGGAAAACATACTTTTGAATGTATCCTAAGAATAGATGAACCTGGCAGCTCAGGGAAAAGCGAGAGTAAGACCAGTTATGGTGACCAGTTTCAACAGTATCTCTATTGTAAAACATATCTAGAATTAATCTAGATTGACTAGAGTCCTCCTACACACTACAAGAAATAAAAGTAGGAACCTGAATGAGGAAGAGAAAGACAAAAGAAGTAGCTAAGAAAGCACATTCTTAATATTGCTTTTCCAATGACTTTCTTCCCCCTTTCAATTCTATTTTGTATTGGTTTCAGGGGTACAACTTAGTGGTGAGACTATCATATACTTTACATAGTGTGCCCCTCAATATTTCTAGTACCCCAACTGGCACCACACAGATCACAGTATTACTGACTACTTTCCTATGCTTTACATACTTCCCCATGACTATTTCGTAACTACTAATTTGTGCTTCCCAGTCCTTTCACCTTTCACCCAGTCCCCAAACCCCCCCATCCCCTCTAGCAACCACCAGTTCTGTGTGTCCAAGAGTCCCTTTCTCAAGTGACTCAAAGTAATTGAAAGAATTATTTAACATGAAAAAGAAACTAGAGGACTTAAGTGGTTTCAGGAAAGTTGACTGAAACCTAAATTGTTTTAACTTGTCATATGCTGATATAAGAAAAACCTGAGAACATACAAATATTAACATGTCCTAATATCAACACATGAAATCTATTTTTTCTCTTATGAAAAAATTCTAGTGCTTAACTTCCCTATTTGAAATCAAGAAAAAAAAATACTATACAAAGAATAAGTTCAAAGCAACAAGGGGAACATGAAACAAGAGTCAAGAAGCGGAGAGTATGGTTCCAATTTTAACTTATTCAGTCTCAATTCCCTAATAAGTAAAATAAGAAGATTGACAAGAGCTCCAAATACATTTAATAAAGCATCAAAAAATATGACATGCTTTTTGAAAGAACTGCATGCTCTGGAAAAAAGAAGTTATATTGCTGAAGTACTAGTAAATTCAGGGAATTCTGTACACCATTTACCTACCCTCTTTAGAGAATCATAATGCACTATACTGCAGAAAAGAAAATGTTTTACTTTGTATAACACACTGTTTCTCATAATTAGTGACAAACTAACCAATAAAGAAATGATTTCAAAAGCATCTATCTTTGTTATGGAATGAATGTAATGTACACATGGTGACTATAGTTAATAATATTGTATTGTACATTTGAAAGTTGCTGAGTAGTCTTTTAAAAATTCTCATCACAATAGTAGCTATGTATGGTAAGACACACTAACCACATTTATTGAGGAGATCTTTTCACAAATAACAAATCATTATGTTGTATACTTCAAACTAATATAGTGCTATATGTGAATTATATCTCAATTTTTTTTAAATCCCCTTAAAAAGAATAAGCAAATTTGGGGGTCATTACCATTTAGATGCTATCTAAATCCAGGGAGTTGGATTATTTCACCAAGAGAGTAATTATAATGAAAGAATAGAAGTTGTGTAAGGACTGAGGCCTGGGGCATGTGTGGAGAGATGAACAGGAACCAGGGGACAAAAGGGAAAATGGAAAACTAGGAAGGGTCATAGCTGGTTTGGCTCAGTGGATAGAGTGTCAACCTGCAGACTGAAGGGTCCCAGGTTCGATTCCAGTCAAGGGCACATGCCTGGGTTTCGGGCTTGATCCCCAGTAGGGGACATGCAGGAGGCAGCCAATCAATGATTCTCTCTCATCACTGATGTTTCTATCTCTCTCTCCTTTCTCCCTTCCTCTCTGAACTCAATAAAGATATATTTTTTTAAAAGAAAGAAAAAAAACAGGTTTTCTGACTTAAAAAAAAAAAAACTAGGAGAAAAAAATAAAATTTTGAAAGGCAAAAAAAAAAATGTTTCAAGGAGACTAGAGTAATAAACTGTCAAAAACTATGTGTGTCAAGAAAGATGAGAACTGATTAAATTCAGGGATCACCAGGGCCACTGGTAAGAACAGGTTCAGCAGAGTTGATATGAAGCCAGATCAAGAAAGAATGGTAGGAGAGCATCATAGGTAGCAAATACAATTCTGCTAAATGAAAAGCAGAGAATGAGGATAATAATAAGAGGAAGTAAAAGGTCAGGAGAGGAATTTTTTCCCCTAAGTATGTTGATGGTAATAGTAAAGAAAGGAAAATGGTGATGCAGGAGGAAGATATTTGACTAATATGAAGAGGCTATACAAAAACAGGAGTGATTATCCATCTAATAAAACCTCAGTTTAAGCCTCAGTCGGGTAGCTCAGTTGGTTAGAGCACTGGTCGCCAACCGATGGTCCGCAGACTACTGGTGGTCTGTGAGGTCTGAAAAGTTGGTGACCGCTGGGTTAGAGCATTGTCCTAATACATCAAAGTCGTAGGTTCGATTCCTGGATCCAGGCACATACAAGAATCTGCCAATCCTATATAAGAAAAGGCTAATAAGCAAATTGTCCCTTCAGGAATTTGACCGACTGGGAGTTTGACCACTCACTATGACGTGCGCTGACCACCAGGGGGCACTGCAGAATGAAGGAAGGAACCTGCCAGCAGCCAGCAGCTGGGGGAAGGAAGGCCCTGGCCAGCAGTCAGCGGCACAGAACAAAGGCAGGCCCCAGCCGGCAGCCGGCAGCCGGCAGCCGGCAGCCGGGGGAAGAAAGGCCCCAGCCAGCAGCTAGAAGGCCCCAATCAGCCCTGATTGCCGGCCAGGCCGAGGGACCCTGCCCATGCATGAGTTTCATGCACCAGACCTCTAGTGAATGAATAAATAAGCAGAACAACAAACTGATGTTTCTCTCTCTCCCTCCCTTTCTTTCTCTAAAATCAATAAAGAAAAAAGAAAAACATGGTAATTTCTAATTAGGAAATCCATCCTCAAAGAAAAAGGACTGGTTGGCCCTCCCCATAAAGAGATTTCTTTTTAAATAATCACAAATGAATGAGAAGGTCATAAGTTATTACATGTTTATATATATGTATATTTTTTATGATATACCATTTTGACCTTTTGATTAAATTAATAACTATAAGCTCCAACTGCATTGGCTAAGAAACTTTTGTCTCTGTAAGTTCCGCAAATAATGGTTAGAAGCCATTTTTTAAAAATTCTCTTCCTCCTTAAATAAGAGTCTTTTTTCTGATACTCAGAATTATCGAACTAGATAATCAAATAGATATTTGCAATGTGTTAGTTTTACAGCTTTAATATAGTGATGCCCTCATTAAGTAACTAGGACTTTGTCCCTATGCTAAATGGCATCAGCCCGAGTGCTTTCAAGTTCTCTATCTCATCACCAGGTTTTTCAGCTGTGACCTGTTTGCTGCTTGAATGCTTAAATAAAAATAATTTTTCAACATTTATTGGCATAAATGACTTTTTTCTTCACATGGCCTACTAATTCCATACTTTTAGCAAAAGTCATCTGACATTGCTTAACTTTAAGTATGAGTAAGGCATATTTATTTTTATTTTTATTGTTGAAAGTATTACAGATGCCCCCTTTTTTTCCTCATTGACCCCCTCTAGCCTGCAACTGCCACCACCACCCCTCCAGGCCTTCACCACACTATTGTCTGTGTCCATAGGTTATGCATATATGTATACAAGTTCTTTTGGTGATTTAATACTTAGAATTTAAATATATTGATAAGTCATTTTGTGTGGTAAAGATCCAGATTATTGTTTTGACACTAATATAATTATTTCACAATTTCAGCCATAACCTTAAAATATCTCAATACAACTGTAAAATTGTTGCAATTTAATTGTTACTTTATTGAAGATCTAGACTTTGTGGTAATTATATCATGACTAGAGGCCCAGTGCACAAATTCGTGCACCAGTGGGGTCCCTCAGCCTGGCCTCCAGGATCAGGCCAAAACCGGCTCTCCAACATCCTTGCTTGGGGCTGGGGAGGGACGTAGGAGATTGGCCAGCCTGGGAGGGACCACAGGAAGGCTCCAGGGCATGTCCGGCCCTCTCACTCAGTCCCGATTGGTCAGACCCCAGCAGCAAGCTAACCTACCAGTTGAAGCATCTGCCCCCTGGTGGTCAGTACACATCATAGCAAGCAGTTGAGTGGCCTTAGCATATCATTAGCATATTACACTTTGGTTGGTTGAACGGACAATCAGACGACCGGACACTTAGCATATTAGGCTCTTATTATATAGGATTAGAAGTGTATAAGTGGCACAGCGAAAAATGATGAGAAGATCTCAAGACGAAAAGTTATTAATTCTCAAATATAGTAACCTTCCATTTTGAGACCCAAATAGTTTTGTTTGTTTTCTTTTTTTGTGTGGAAGGTAGAAGGCTATATATACAGATCTGCTGAGCAGAAGTAATCAAATCGCCTAATTCTATATAAAAGTCAGAATTTTTCTTGCAAGTTACTACTAAACTTTAGGTACTTACATTAAAAGTGATAACTAATCTTCAGTTTAGCAACTTTAGGCTCATAAATTTCTTACTAAAAAAAAAATTCAAGCAAGATTTACTAATTAGCCCTAACGGGTTTGGCTCAGTGGATAGAGCGTCAGCCTGCAGACTGAAAGGTCCAAGGTTCGATTCGGGTCAAGGGCATGTACCTTGGTTGCAGCCACATCCCCAGTAGGAGGTGTGCAGGAGGCAGCTGATCCATGTTTCTCTCTCATTGATGTTTCTAACTCTCTCTCCCTCTCCCTTCCTCTCTGTAAAAAAATCAATAAAATATACTTAAAAAAAAAAGATTTACTAATTATTTTCCCTTTTGTGTATCCAAACACCAATGGCATAATGAAAGTCAAAATGATGGTCATTTTGATCACCAAAAAACTTAACATAAAGAATAACTAACAATGTATTGAAAAATTAAAATTATTCAATATAAGATATACTTAAACTGGCATAATATAAACACTAAAGCTAAAATAATATAATGCATAAAAGCTAGAATTTAGTTTTTCAGTTAACATTTTGATCTTACAAGGTCTTCTATGCGTGAAGTTCACTGCTAAGAAAAAATAACATCTCTTCTCCCTCAACTACATCTTCCACAATACTAATAGAGATACCTGTTCTAAAACCTAAATCTGACTAACCATGTCTCTCCCTCTTTCTAAAAACTTAATAAAAAGAACCTACAACTTAATGATGTCCCATTACCTGCAAGTCTCTTTATTGCTTCTCTAAGCTTCATCTTCTAACATTTGCTAGCAGCACTTCCTGCAATACCTGAGTACTTTAACCCTTTGCACTCGCTTGCTTTTTTCTCGATTCCTTTATTCTACTCGGGATTTAATGCTAACCGTGTCGAGTCACACTCGACATCCGAGTGCAAAAGGTTAAGTCTGCCTGTCCTTTCCTGCTTCTCCCACTTGCACATACTTCAATTCATTCTTTAAAAATTTGCTAAGATATCAATTTGCTTAAACATTAATATTTATTGACTATGACTATATTACCAAGTTTAAGGTCTAGGACTATATATTATACAACTTCTGAATGAAAAGATGCAGTCCTTGCCCTCAAAGAGTTTGACAATATGGTGACTTTCTCCCTGAAATCTTACCCCTCACAGAGCTACCTCTTTACATTAAATCTAATTCTTCTGATGTACTTACCATACTCTATTGTGATTATTTACATGACTGTTTCCCCTACTAGCCTGTGAACAGGGAGACAAGTAACTGTTTTTCATCTCTATAGTGTCAGCACCTAGCCAAATGAATTACCAATAGTTGCTCAGTGCTCAATGAATTGTAGTCAGTATAGCATGAGAGAAAAAAAATTGCCAATGAAAGAAAATGTATTTTACAGCCACACTTTGTTATTTTACAAACATATTTAAATGAGATTTAATTTTAATCTATAGCATAACAAATATTAGCTATATTTAGGCATTAATTGTGAGTCATCTTAGAAAACAATAACTACAACATATGACTTTAGCCCAGTGTTTCACAATGCTACTAATATCTTAGATGGGACAATTCTTCACTGGGTGAGGCTGCTCCAAACCTTGGAAATGGTTAGCATTGCTGGCCCTTCCTGCTCAATATCAGTAGCTCCCTGACAGTCTGACAAATCAAAGCATCCTACATATTAAAAAATGCCCCCTAGGTGAATATTTCTCCAGAGGTGAGAACTGCTGTTTACTTTTGTGATTTTGCTCAATTTTATTTGCAAATAAGTAATCTACTCCATAGAGAATAGTTCCTATGCATCTCTAAAACTAAAAATTAATCTATATATATATATATATAAAAGCCTGGTCGACCGGTTGCTATGACACACACTGACCACCAGGGGTAAATGTGGTATAATGAAGGCCAAAATGATGGTCAATTTGATGCTCAATATGCAGGATCGGGCTCCCTCCTGTCTGGATCGGGCCTGCGGGAATCAGGCTCCCTCCTATCTGGATTCGGCTCCCTCCTGTCTGGATTAGGCCTGTGGGGATGGGGCCTGTGGGGACTGGGCCTGCGGGGATCGGGCTTCCACCCGTCTGGATCAGGCCTGTGGGGATGGGGCCTGTGAGGACTGGGCCTGCGGGGATCGGGCTTCCTCCCGTCTGGATCAGGCCTGTGGGGATGGGGCCTGTGAGGACTGGGCCTGCGGGGATCGGGCTTCCTCCTGTCTGGATCAGGCCTGTGGGGATCAGGCCTGTGGGGACTGGGCCTGTGGGGATCGGGCTTCCTCCCGTCTGGATCAGGCCTGCGGGGATCAGGCCTGTGGGGATCAGGCCTGTGGGGATCGGGCTCCCTCCTACCTGGATTCGGCACCCTCCTGTCTGGATTAGGCCTGTGGGGATCAAGCCTGTAGGGATTGGGTCTGTGGGGATCGGGCTCCCTCCTGTCTGGATCAGGGCTGTGGGGATCGGGCCTGTGGGGATCAGGCTCCCTCCTGTCTGGATTGGGCCTGAGGGGATCAGGCTCCCTCCTGTCTGGATTGGGCTCCCTCCTGTCTGGATCAGGCCTGTGGGGATCGGGCCTGTGGGGATTAGGCCTGAGGGGATCAGGCTCCCTCCTGTCTGGATCAGGCCTATGGGGATCAGGCCTGTGGAAATTGGCTATCCGACATCTCCCGAGGGGTCCCAGATTGTCAGAGGTCGCAGGTCAAGCCAAGGGACCCACCGGTGCAGGAATCTGTGCACTGGGCCTCTAGTATACATATAGTTAAAAATTTATTATGAAATCATTTCTTCAAATATGAGATACAGATTAAATATATTTAGATACTCTACCCTAAGGAGATATACATAAGCAAAAGAGACTAAACAATCCATTTAACTGTAGAAAAAAATAACAGCTCTATTTTTATTGGGGGGGAAATAAGAAAAGTTTGCTAACTACTAACAATAATATTTAACATGAGGTTAAAACAGGCAGCACCCATGAGATTGGATGTTAGACAGTTACGCATCCCATATCGTCTCCAGCTACCCAGTGGGAAGTGTTAATTCCACACTGTAGAACAGGAAGCAGTGGTATCCTTACTCATTTAGTCAGCACATTGTCCAGAATCATACTGTACAGGTCTATGGTAAACTGGATTTACAAATTATATTAACTATTTTAAATCAACTTTCACAAAATAAGAATGACTTTAAAAGATTACTCCAAGAAAATCATGGATTGAATTTGTTGTGATTTGAACATTTATGTCCTCCCAAAATGTATGGTGAAATCCTACCCACAATGTGATAGTGTAAGGAGGGAGGGCTTTGGGGGATGATTCGATAATGAGGGTAGAACCCTCACGAATGGGCTTAGTGCCTCGTAAAAGACCCCAGAGAGCTCCCCAGCTTCTTCCACCATGTGGTCTCTGAGCCAGGAAGCAGGCTCTCACCAGACTCAGAATCTGCCAGCACCTGGATCATGGACTTCCCTCCCATCCTCCAGAAATCTGAGAAATAAATTTCCACTCTTTATAAACCACCCAATCTATGGTATTCTGTTATATCAGCCCAAACACACTAAGAGTATAATACTAGTAACAGAATCACACAAAAAAACAACATACGAAATGTCAAAGCTGACACTTCTGCTACAACTTATCAGCCACTTTATGAGGAGAAAACAGGTATGATCTCAGCCAAAAATAATTATATACTTAATAATAAATTATTTGGAATATAGATAGCAACTATTAACAACCATTACCTTAAGTCTCCAATGCACTTTAAGAAATTGGCTAATATGAACCAGGAGGTCATGGTTCAATTCCAAGTCAGGGCACATACCTGGGTTGTGGGCTCGATCCCCAGTAGGGAGCATGAAGGAGGCACCCGAACAATGATTCTCTCTCATCATTGATATTTCTCTCTCTCTCTCTCTCCATCTCCCTTCCTCTCTTCATCACTAGCAAAATATTTTAAGGTAACTACATCATCTTTATCTCATCTTATTTTCATTATATTTATTGGTGTGTTGTATATCTTACATAATTTACTAGAATATAAGTAAATTCATATTGTTCATAAACATATATATATATGATCTATGCCTCAAAATATTTTTACCGATAGGGAAGCAGAATCAAAATAATTTAAAGACCATTATTATAGAAGGTGGAGCCTAAATATTATGTAGTGTAAAAAGAATTTCCCAGACCTTAGAGTGAACCAGATTTAAAGACAATATTAAAAGAAGACACCCATCAAAAGAAGCAATGATTGTTAATCACCCACTCAAAGAAAAACCAAGTAAAAGTTCTTCAAAAACAAACAAAAATAATGCCTCTTTGGAAATAGATGTAACATAGGAATTAAACATTTTAAAGGCAAAAAGGAAAAAAAATTTGAAGAAAGAAAACTTCTAGCAATCTCTAGTAGTTCATGTATTCATAAAGTAAAAATTAATATACAAAAATTTCACTTAAAATGGAGTTGGGAGACTAGAAGAGAGAACTCTAATATGTGTGGTCACTCATTGCACACTACTGACTCCAACAGGAAAAGAAGTACCTTGCATCTCTAACAGGAAGTGATACTACATTACTCCCTCAGCAGGAGGAAGAAAAGATTCCTCCTTGCCCAGTAACAGCTGAGCCAGTAGGAGACTGCTATAACTAGCTAAAGAGAAGTCACTATACTTGGAACTTTCCATTTCCTCCATTAGAGTCTTCCTTTACAACAGCCCCTTCCTAGTCCATTAAAAGAGCTTCCTCTCCTTTGTTCTCTGTACATGTGTTTGGTTCACCATTAGACCACATATCCCAAATTGCAATTCCTTGTAATTCCCAGATAAACCCAATTTTGGGGAGAAATATCTGGCTATTTGTTTAAGCTCAACAACATGATCAGATTTATCTATATCTCAAGAGGAAAATAAAAAATGCAAAGAAGCATTTTATAAAAATAACATTTTACATGTTAAAATTTAATTATTTAAAACATTAGTTCTTGCCGAAACCGGTTTGGCTCAGTGGATAGAGCAGTGATGGGCAACCTTTTGAGCTTGGTGTGTCAAACTTCGCCAAAAAAACTGAGCCTAACTCGGGTAGTGTGTCACTTTGAGGAAAAAAACATTATTTTGCAAATGTTTCATCCTCAGGAGCAGCAAATGTTTCATCCTCGGCATGCGGCCGCCTCAGCGGCCGCGTGTCATCAGAAATGGCTACGCGTGTCAGTGCTGACACGCGTGTCATAGGTTCGCCATCACTGGGATAGAGCGTCGGCCTGCAGACTGAAAGGTCCCAGGTTCGATTCCGGTCAAGGGCATGTACATTGGTTGCGGGCACATCCCCAGTAGGGGGTGTGCAAGAGGCAGCTGATCGATGTTTCTAACTCTCTATCCCTCTCTCTTCCTCTCTGTAAAAAATCAATAAAATAAAAAAATAAAAAACATTAGTTCTTAACATGATCAACAAGTAACAGTCTAGCTACATTTAATAATATGTTTAATTTTTTCTTCTAAGAGTTTAAGATCAAATCTATTTTTCAGGGTTCACTTAATGTGAAAATATTTTGACCACATTAGGCTTACATCACATAATATCAAATCTCATTGCCCAGAAAATAGATATTATTTTATTCCTATGAATGAAAAGCACACTATAAACATTTAAAGATATATAACAGAATGAAATACATAGTAGTCTAACCATTCACAGGAATATAAAACTTTTTCATCCTATTAGAACACCTCTTTCCTAATAGCTTTCTAGGCAAATGAAAAATTCTGAAGCAAATGAGAGTTAAGTTCCAGGGTTACTCCCCCTAGCCAACAGGCCTTAAGCTACTTTCTTGTTTCTATTAAAACAGGAGTTGTAATGGGACACAACACTAGCTACAGGTAAAGAGTCAGAATGCTCATTAATTTCAGTTGCTGGCTGTCTTGCCAGTTCCTTGGTCTACTTCTATTTCTATGGTTAAAAAAGGTAGAATCAGGAAACAGAAACAAATTCTTTAAGGTAACAGTTAAGCGGGGAGAGTTAAGTACTGAATGGCATGTATAGTAATTTAATTTCTTTTAATTTATTTATTGATTTTAGAGAGAGAGAGGAAGGGAGAGAGTGAAACATCAATTTGCTGTTCCACTTATTTATGCATTGATTGGTGACTCATATATGTGCCCTGATTGGGTTTTGAACCTGCAACCTTGGTTTATCGAGATGATGCTCTAATCAACAGAGCAACCAGGCCAGGGCTGCAGTAGTTTTAAAAAAATAATCTAAAATGTAAAAAGAAGGGAATCACAATTCATACAATCTTAAAAATACTCAGAGAAGCATGCTAATACTGTATTTTTTTTCCCTTGATTGTTTTCATGAAGAAGTATTTACATTTTACTTATAACTTTTCTAAAAATTTCATTCCACCCCCACTATGGGTGGCCAAAGCCCAAAAGAAAACAAAAACCTAAAATCATCAGATTCACTTTCTGATGCAAAATTCACAGAACTAGAATTAAGGCTTTTAACTCTGATAGCATATTTTGTTACTAATTAGGACTTCATTTAGACTTTTATTTTCTTTGAAATAGTTGATTCTAATATGACCTTTTAAGTCAAGCAAAGCAGCTACATTTAAAATTAAATATAAACCTTTTGTTAATATGATATGAGCCTTTCATATATGTGTGTATATATATATGTGTGTGTATGTGTGTATGTGTGTATAAATATATATATATATGTATATATATATCATATAACACATAAGTATTTCTGGAGTCATCTTAAATTTATGAGTATACAAAATCATGACTTTATTATTTTCCATGTTGCTTTATGTTCAAAGTTTTCTTCTTCCTCTACCACAGCATTGTCACTCCATGAAGTCTATGTCACTGTCTCTCTCTCTCTCATCACTCACTCCTGGGATAGCAAGCAACCATGTCAGAAGCAGCATTATGTAAGTGACCACGTGACTAAGATCTGACGCCTCCTGCCAACATCCAACAAGAAAAAGAAACTAAGGAGCTGTGAACTTGGCAGCAGATCCTCCAGTCCTAGCTGAGTTTTGATGTGACTGTTGTCCAAACTGCAAGTTTGATAGACACCTCATCAGACATGAGCTAAAACCACCTAAGTCAATCTCAGACCTATAGAAACTGAAATAATAACTATTTGTTGTTCTAAACTGCTAAAATTTAGTGTATTCTACTAAACAGAATTAGTAATCGAGATAAAGTATCTTATTTACCTTTTTATTTCCTCCCTCCCCAACTCTTAAGAGTTCCTTGCCTAAAGCAAATACTTAATGCCAAAGTAAAGCATTAAAATCTAATGAAATTTGGACAAAACTCATACCAAGCTTACTCTACTGCTAAGAGAAATACAACTGGGTATATGCATTTTTTTAAAAGTGTTTTGTCCTACAGCTAGGACTCTAGAGATTATAGCTATTGATATTTATTACATTGAAAATTCAAATTTAGATATTATTTTATACATTTATTAATACATTTGAAGACAGCAATAATGAATACATCACAATTAACATAAATAATATCTTACTATTGTTATGAAAATACTTTTGACCTCATAGATCCCCCTAGAGGTAATCAATGACCCCAAGTAAAGTATCCATTTGTTCTAGAATATGAGAGACTGATACTGAAGGATTAACTTGGAAAGTGAATTTTATATGCCTTAATATATAAGAGCCAATTCTAAAAATAAGCTATGAAACATTTTAAATCTTAGCATTTTCACTCAACGTCGATGGGCTTGCTTCCTTGGGATACTGATTAATACCTTCATCTTCAACATGAAAGGCTATTCTTCTCCTGTGTAAATGTGCCTAAGTAATAGAAACATGTCAGAGTCTGAGGAAAGACATGTACCAGGTACTTCAAACTATTAACTACAAAAATAAGAATATTAGGATAAAGGAATAAAGATTTCTCTCACTTATGAACCAGATGTTCATGAGAAAACCACAAGCCCAAAATGGAGTCACTTCTGCTAAACACCCAAAATACTGAGCCTACATTTCATAACTGACCTAATTGCCCAGGAATTCCCCAAGAATGTAATTTTAATCAGTCTGGAATTTTCTGGGGAGTACCAATGAGGTATTCTGTCACATGGGCCCTCTCCATCCTCCCCAAAGGAAGCTGAGGCTATCTGCAAGATAAGATCCCCACCTTGTCCTAAGGGAAGATAACCTTCCCTGAAACAATCTTTTTACTTTTGCTGATAACTTTCATATCCTGTCCAGTTTCTGCCTATAAAAGCCTTCAATTTGTATAGCTTCTTAGTGTTCCTCTCTAATTGCTAGATGGAATGCTGCCTGATTCATGAATTACTCAATAAAGCCAATTAGATCTCACACTGACCGAATTTTTGTTCTTTAACACAGAAAAAATATTATCTTCTATGTTTATTTTTATTGTTACTTTGACTAAATAGGTAAGCAAGTATTGTATCTCAGGCACCCATGATTATACATTATTTTTTTATTTGAACTTTTAAAGTTTTTATTTAATTTACTGAGGTGACATCACGACCCGAACGACCAGTTGCTTTGAAGCACACTGTGGTCCCGATAGGTCCGCCCCCCCATCCCGCACCTGGATCAGGGGCGGGGCCGGCCAGCCAACCTCCCTTAGCCCCCTCCCCACTGGCCAACCACCCGCGGCCCCTCCCCCTGGCCAGCCTGGCCCCAATCGGCCTGATGAGGGTGGGCGGGCTGGATCCCACCTGTGCATGAATTCATGCACCAAGCCTCTAGTTTGATTAATAAAACTGTATAAGTGTCAAGTGTATAATTCTACAATATAGCATTAGTTTATTGTATTGTGTGTTCACCATCCCAAGTCTAGTCACTTTCCATAACCTTTATCATCCTTTCCCATGATTTTACTTTAATCAAGCCACATATCTTCTAACAACTCTCAATTTTGCATTATCCTAATAATATCCTAAATATAAAAATATAAAACATTTTACAATATTTTATACTAAAATTATCTTTGCAATTTCCCAATGTGCCTCAAGAAAACAAAAAAAGAGTTGTTACTTCTACCAGATTATTGCTGCTAGAAAAATTTAGGTTTGTTTGATAAGTTACTATTTGTAAGAGTGCATTGAAAAAGCTGTTAAACCAAGAAAGACATGTATCTTTCTTAGGTTACGTTTGTAAAGGTAAAGTGTTATTAATAAATATTTCAAAAATTTTGTTTTGTGAGAAAGTCCCTAGAGATGTGTCAATGTTCTCACTGTCCTTTATATTTTTATTCTCAGGGAAAATAATTATTTTCATGAAATAGTTAGATACTGTACTCCAGTAGAGAATTTTACACTCCTCCATTCTATTATTAATTTCAGTAACAAATTCACCACAGCCATTGAGTCTCTGTTTTCCACAGATAGCTGTTATTTTACTCTGATATTTCCTTAAAAGCTCTACCACAAGCTATAGGCCAGAGTTTGTGTCTTCAACAAAAGAGAGGTTCAGAGTCTGAGAAAAAGAATGTACCAGATACTTCGAACTGTTAACTCCGAAGGTCAGAATATGAGTACAGGCTCCTAGGGTAATAGCTCTCAAACAACTCTCGTACCATCTTTGAGTCAAGATTTCCAGGACCCTTTTTAATCTACCAGCAAACACCTTCATAACAGTAGATAGCTAACCCAAACTCAGCTAACCCAAAAGAAACAACAAAAATTACATAGTACTAAATGAACTAATGATAGAAAGTGTATTTGATTGGAATATTGTTGATACTGTTTTAATGTTTTATTTTCTTCCTTCTAAAGCTTTCTATAACCAAACAATTAGTAAACTCTGCTTCTATAAACCAAAATGAGACATTTAAAATACTAACTTTCACTAACTCTCAGAATTCAGAAACTCTTTAGAGAATCTCCTTTTCTTCTTAAAAATATTTTATTGAGCCCTAACCGGTTTGGCTCAGTGGATAGAGCGTCGACCTGCGGACTGAAGGGTCCCAGGTTCGATTCCGGTCAAGGGCATGTACCTTGGTTGCGGGCACATCCCCAATAGGAGGTGTGCAGGAGGCAGCTGATCGATGTTTCTCTCTCATCGATGTTTCTAACTCTCTATCCCCCTCCCTTCCTCTCTGTAAAAATCAATAAAAATAATTTAAAAAAAAATATTTTATTGATTTTTTTTTTTTTTAGAGAGAGAGGAGGGATGGGAGAGGGAGAAAGAAACATCAATGTGAGAGCAGAACACTGACCAGCCGCCTCCTGAACTCCCCCTACTGGGGATCAAGCTTGAAACCCAGGCATGTGCCCTGACCGGAATGTGGCCAGCAAACTTTTGGTGCACTGGACCACATCCAACCAACTGAGCTACACAGGCCAGGACAAGAATCTCCTTTTCATAGCAATAGAAATATCTGCATAGATTCAATAATAATTCGCCCTCCTTTTCATCAGGACATAATTGGACAAACTTATTGAGCAATAAATGTTTTACCTGGAGTGTCACATTTGAGAACAATGCTCATTAAAACAGGTATAACAACGTTGACTTTACTTATAGAGCCAATGCCTACTAAGCCCTACCAGGAAAACTGGCCTGGTCCCTGGCTTATAAGGGCTCAGCCTTACAGGTGATAAGGAAGATCGCTTCACAGCAGGCCACGAATCTTAAAAATTTGAGGGATATTTAAGGATACTATTATAGGTAAAATCTGATAGGGTCCTAGGCTTGCTTTTCTACCCTGAGAAAAACAAAAAACAGTGGCTTTTAAGTGTCCTAGCTGAGATTCCTTATGAAAAGTTACAGTCACAGTTAATTTTGTAGGCTCGGTAGTTATACAATTGTATACAGCTTACAGATATGCAAAAACAAACTCAAGGAGCCCCATGAGGTTGTTAATATTCTTGCTGCATCTATGAAAATAATCAGCCATACATCATAATGAGACCAGCTTTTTGTGGGGATCAAGAAAAATCTTTAACATTCCTATGATCACAACCCTCCAAAACTCTTTCCAAAACCATTTCTTCTAAGCAATTCAAACACAAATATAATTCCCCAATAAACTTAGGAACATGTGATTATCTATAACAATTAAGAATATAAAATTAAGGCCCTGACCAGGTAGCTCAGTTGGTTAGAGTAGTGCTAATATGCCAAAGTTGCAGGTTCCATCACCCGTCAGGGTACATACCAGAAACAACCAATAAATGCACAAATAAGTGGAACAATGAGTTGATATTTTTCTCTTTCCTCTCTAAAATTCATAAAGCAATAAAAAATAAAATTAGATAAAAATATACAAATTAAAATGAAGTTATTCCCATTAAGAAGACAATTTAAAAAACAAACATTCTCAGAGTCCAGTGGCAGAAGTATAAAATGGTACAATCCCTTCTGAAAAGGTTTTCTGGTTATATGAAAAAAAACCTTAATATCTGAATAAGAGAGCACCATCTGCATTATCATTCAAAAAAACCCACCAGAAAGAGCCAAAGCCAGTGGGTGGAAAGCCATAATCAAAGAAGCCAGGGAAAAGAACAATATTATAACAAGACTGATTCCATAAACATATACCCCAAGGTACTAAAAGGTACAGATTTTAGGAAATAAATGAGAATATTACATGATGTTCCAACCCATAACCTGCAGAATTAAAGTTCAGGAACATGGAAGGCTTATAAGAGAAGTGGAGATCACAGAGCTTGGGACCCATGGTCACAGAGCAAAAAAACATCAAGGGCTACCTTTAGCCTCATTGTTTTAATTTCCTCAACCTATTATTAGGGTTGAAAAGGAGCCAGCTTTGCAGGTGATGATCAAATTTGACTAAGCAGACATAAGTAAGCACTGACTCACCATACAAAACTCATAATCCACAGTATTACAGGGTGGCCATTTCCCAACCCCCCCCCCCCCCACCACACACACACACACAAACACATATCTGCCCGTATGCCAAGCTCTCCGTGAAACAGGGGAACTGCCTAAATCAAAGGCTGGTCTTCAAACATAAAAACACAGGTGTACTCATAACACAGACCTCAAGAGATTCAGAGAAAAAGTTTTAGGAGAAAACATTTTCGATCTCTATGTCCTGTTGCCCAGTTCACCACATTGTTTACCTCAAATATTAAAAACCAGCAACATCTAAGTATTTTGTTACAAGAGGTAGAAGCAAAACAACAAAAATAGACAATATTTTAAAAAGTTGGCCACCAGTTATCTAGTACAACATTCCTTATAATAGAGATTTTAGAGTATACAATGGAAATGTGATATAACATGTGTTGATGGGAAATTGGGCCTTAGCATGTGCATTAAAGAACAATTTTACTCGCAAAAAGAAATAGGAAAAAATCACATGTCAAAAAAAAAGGAAAATGTTTTTTAAAATCTAAATAACGCCCATGGACACAGACAATAGGTTGGTAAAGGCCTGGGGGGAAGGGGGACTGGAGCAGGTAGAAGGGAAAAAAGGGGAACATATGTAATACTTCACCAATAAAGATTTAATAATAATAACCCTATATAATAAAAGCCTAATATGCAAATCCACCGAATGTCCGAACAACCTGTGGAACAATCGGTTGCTATGATTCACACTGACCACCAGGGGGCAGATGCTCAATGCAGGAGCTGCCCACAGCCCACAGGCCTCAGGCCAGGCAAGGTGGGTGCCAGCAGGGGCTTCCCAAATCAGGGGGCAGGGCCAGCAAGCGGGCAGCACCAGGCCGGCCAAGGCAGGTTCCAGTGGGGGCCCCCCTACCACCCCACCAGTCACCCCACAGAGGGAGGCAACCTGTGGCGGTGGAGGGTGGGGCCGGTGAGCAGGTGGCGCCAGGCTGGCCAAGGCAGGTGCCAGTAGGGGCCCCCCAATTGCCCCACCAGTCGCCCCACAGATTAGCCCTGATTGCTGGCCAGGCCTAGGGACCCTACCCATGCATGAATTTCATGCACCCGGCCTCTAGTAAAATATAAAATCTAAATAACTGGGCAAGTTAATTTTCACATGTCTGTAAATAAAAAAGTATTAGAATACAAAATAGCCCAACCAGTGAGCTCAGTGGTTGAGTGTCGACCTATGAACCAGGATATCATGGTTCGATTCCCTGTCAGGGCACATGCCAGCATTGTGTGTTCAATCCCCAGTAGGGAGCATGCAGGAGACAGTTGATCAGTGATTCTCTCTCATCACTGATGTTTCTCTCTCTCTTTTCCTCTCCCTTCCTCCGTGAAATATATATATATATATATATAGTATATGTATAATATATATATTATATACTGAAATATATATATGTGTATATATATATTTAAAGTGGTCTTTAAAAATGCAAAATAATTATAGTAAATGTAATACAAGTATATCATTAATACTTAGGAGAATTTATAAATATCATATATATTCACTAAAATTTCAGTGTAATAACAGGCAAATGTCAAAGAGAAATACAACAGGTTAAGTTACTGAAAAATTGCTCACTCTAGTCACAGAAATGCAGATTAAATAAGGTACAACTTTTCACAATGGAATTAGCAAGAACTAAAAATGATGCATAGCCCTGACTGGTTTGGCTCAGTGGATAAAGCGTCAGTCTGCAGACTGAAGGGTCCCGGGTTCGATTCCAGTCAAGGGCATGTACCTTGGTTGCAAGCACATCCCCAGTAGGAGGTATGTAGGAGGCAGCTGACCAATGTTTCTCTCTCATTGATGTTTCTAACTCTCTATCCCTCTCCCTTCCTCTCTGTAAAAAATCAATAAAAATATATATATATTTTTAAATGATGCATCTACCCAATGCAATGAAGGTATGGTAAAATAGGTGCAGTTATATATTGCTAGAGAGATATAAACTCATATAATTCTTTCAAAAGCCAAGTTCATAATACATATATTAAGAACCTTAAATTATTCCAAGCCCTTGACCCAGTAATTGCATTTCTGGGAATTTATCCCATGAAATAATGCAAACAACAACAAATGAAAGCATTATGCATAAAAATGTTCATTGAAACATTATTTATAAAAGTAGGAAGGAGGGAATCAATCTATCTATCTATATGCACATGCTGCACTATTAGTATTATATTGGGACACAGAAAAGAATCAAATAACCGTATCGTGAGGTAGAAGGTTGGGAGGATTTCACAAAAGTAACTCTTCACAAGAGTATTAAAAAATAAGCAGATTTTACCAAGAAAAAAAGAAGGGAAATACGAATTTCATACAGAGTACATCGGGTGCAAAATCATGTCATCATGAAATTCTATATTCAAGTATGGTATATCTGTAATATGTTTAGAACATGCTGCTTCCTATCTCGCAATGGTTTTCAGAAAGTGATGTTTTCCAGTGGTACAAACACACACAGAACAATAAACACAAATATAAAACATTAGGCTAGCTGGATGTGATTATTCATCTATGTATAATCTGATATACCAGGAGGCATGTTAGAAGGGTTTTAACCTTTTGCACTCGGATGTCAAGTGTGACTCGACACGGTTAGCATTAGAATAAAGGAATCGAGAAAAAAGCAAGCGAGTGCAAAGGGTTAAAAAAGAGATGAGAGTTTGACTTAAGCTAAACTCATCATGAGGTTGTATGATGTATTAGAAAGAATATCTAACTACTGGCAATTGGTAAGCCACAGCCAATCTCTCTAGTTCTCACTTACATCACCTTAAAAGGAGAAAATAAGTGTTCAACTACATCAAATTATTGTTATAGTCATGTGAAATAGATTTGAACATAAGGTAATACAATCTCCTACCTCCCAAACTAGCTCAACCTCATTCCTTTAAATTATTATGTACCTCATATTTATCCCTCTGCCCATACACATTGCTACTAGTCTAGTATTACCACCTGACACCAATTTCTACAATAAACACTGGTCTTTCTTTCCATTTAACAGATTTCTTCCAACTCTATCTTTCTAAAACAACTTTTTAATCATGTCACAACGCTGCTTAAAAATCTATTAGCTAATCCAAATTTCCCTTTCTAACTTACTTATTATTTTCAAACAAATTTTAGGTAGGTTTCCCTCCATTCATTTCTTTGTTCAGGTTGCCATTCTAAGATAAAGTATCTACAACCTCCTTTAAAGCCCAACTGAAATTGAACCCCTTTAATTCCAAACCATTTTTCCCTTTTACATTTAGAGATATCAATAGCAATACTTAAGCATATGAACTATCCTGAACCATGCTACCTTCGCATAGAATATAAACTCATATTATTGGCGGGAGGGGAGTGTGGGTAATATCTAGTTGGCAGGTTGTATTAAAAAATAGTAAATATTAACTTTGACATGGACCACACTGGAGATGAATATACTGTTTCTCAATAAGTCCAGATAAGTCCAACACAACCAATCTGGCCACTAGCATTAAAACAAATATAATTTACTGAGTTCCAGATACTCATAGCTGGCCTGCAATTAGGAGCTATGATACACAAAAAATATTTATATTAAGACCTAAGAGCCACACTTACTGTAAGACACTCACACTGCAAGAGCTACTGAGGAACAGAAAGCACCTGATTCATGTATCCCACCTAGACCAGAAGTTCACTGAGTAAATGATGGCCATTAAAATTGTTTTTTCCTTCCCTACCCCCAGTTATTTTCCTAACATAAATAACTGAATTTCCATAAGTTAAACTCACAAAAGACGAGACTTGACTCTATGTATACCCTTTCTCTCTAAATAAATTACTAACTCCTTGAGCATATTACAGGCCATGCATTTTATTCTGGGCACCCTGAACTTTTTCCAGTTATTAAGATAGATGCTGACCTGATTCTTGTTCTCAATTTATTTAACTAATCACTACTGCCTAATATGAGATTATTAGCACATCACAATAATACTAAACATGAGAAACTAATAAGCGTTTTTTATTTGTTTCTCTGGGTAACTACAGGACTATTTTTAGCTCACTTGTGAAGAGCTGAGATTACAAATACAGAAGCAAACATGCCAGATACATGTAATTAATTTAGTTGGTACCTCTGGGCTTCAGCTGTAACATATCAAATGCTACCTACTTAGAATAAAATATTTGCAATGAGTCCCAAAAAATGACCTAGTTCAAAAGGTGTCTCACATTAAGATGAAAAAGGTCAAATTCAAGGTACTATATGTCATAGCACACTTCATTAAAAAACAAACAAAACCCAGTAAATTCTAGTCACTTTCTATTTGGAGTGTTTTGTTTTTTTCTTCCTGAGCATGGCTTCCTCCTACCCTCCCATTTCACACATAGTACAAAAGCACTTACACATTCTTTAAACAAGTTTTTTTCTTTTATGAGTTTTGGCAAGTACACCTATGAACAGACTTTCTGGAGAGAGAAGGGGAAGGAGCTTTTACCTAACGTGCCAAAGTTACTACATGTTCTCTTCCTGGACCAACTGTTTACTGTTTACACAGCCCTTCCCTAACCCTTTAACTTCCGACTTCAAATCCCCAAGGTCTGATTATAGATATTTTCTCAACAAGCTTGCAGAAAATATTAATGACAACACACAGGAATTCAATGTTATGACACTTAGACCACAATGAAGAAAATATTTTTTTCCTTATTGATTTTAGAGAGAGAAATATGGATGTGAGAGGTACATCGATCAATTGCCTCTGCTACATGCCCCCACTGGGAATCAAACCCCCAACTTAGGTACCCGCCCTGTCCAGGAATCGAACTCTCAATCTTCCAGTGCACTGGACGCTATGGTCACTGTTCCAACCAACTGAGCCATGCTTGCCAGAGCAATGGAGTATATCTTGATACTCAATTATATAACAATGCTCCACTCCACTTAACCTCATTTAAAAGCCTCCCTTAACACTGTTTATCCTTTTTGTTGTTCCTACCCACCTCCTAACAATACTTCCATTAGCTCTGAAGTAGCCCCTCTTTTAAAATAGAGATCTGACCCACAACCTCTGTCGGTTACTGTTGCCTCACAGACCTATTGCTTTCAGTATGCTACACTAACAAGCCATAAAAGGAGAAACCGGGGGAAGCCTTGTGGAGGTCAGAGTAGAAGCAGGTGTGAGTGGGTCCAGCAGAAGGAGACATGGCTGCCAAAGTGTTTGAATCCATTGGCAAGTTTGGCGTGGCCTTAGCCCTTGCGGGAGGCGTGGTGAACTCGGCCTTGTATAATGTGGATGCTGGGCACAGAGCTGTCATCTTTGACCGGTTCCGTGGCGTGCAGGACATCGTGGTGGGGGAAGGGACTCACTTTCTCATCCCCTGGGTACAGAAACCGATTATCTTTGACTGTCGCTCTCGACCCCGTAACGTGCCAGTCATCACTGGCAGCAAAGATTTACAGAATGTCAACATCACCCTGCGTATCCTTTTCCGTCCGGTCGCTAGCCAGCTTCCCCGCATCTTCACCAGCCTCGGCGAGGACTATGACGAGCGCGTGCTGCCGTCCATCACCACAGAGATCCTCAAGTCAGTGGTGGCTCGCTTTGACGCTGAAGAACTCATCACCCAGAGAGAGCTGGTCTCCAGGCAGGTGAGCGACGACCTTACGGAGCGAGCCGGGACCTTCGGGCTCATCCTGGATGACGTGTCCTTGACGCATCTGACCTTCGGGAAGGAGTTCACAGAAGCAATAGAAGCCAAACAGGTGGCCCAGCAGGAAGCCGAGAGGGCCAGATTTGTGGTGGAAAAGGCCGAGCAGCAGAAGAAGGCAGCCATCATCTCTGCTGAGGGCGATTCCAAGGCCGCAGCGCTGATCGCAAACTCGCTTGCTACTGCGGGCGATGGCCTGATCGAGCTGCGCAAGCTGGAAGCCGCGGAGGACATCGCCTACCAGCTCTCTCGCTCTCGGAACATCACCTACCTGCCTGCCAGGCAGTCGGTGCTCCTCCGGCTTTCCCAGTGAGGCCTGCCCAGCCCGCACCTGCTCGGCCCCGTGGGCCACAGCCCTGAGGAGTCTTAACATTGTGTTCCCTCTGCCCCTCCCCCAGAATCACTGTGAAATTTCATGATTGGCTTCAAGTGAAGGAAATAAAAGTAAAATCACTTCAGACCTCTAAAAAAATAAAAAAAAGGAGAAACATCATCCTGAGACTTATAGACTGCTCCCTGATTTGTTTCAGATCCTCAAGATGAGCTTTCTTGCTTTTTTTGGTCACCATAATGGTTTAGGTTAACAATAATCTTTCTTACAAGGAAGTTCAAAAGTATGTTTCAACCATCCTATCCTATATAATAAAAGGCTAATATGCAAATCGACCGAACGGTGGAATGACCAGTCGCTATGACACGCACTGACCACTAGGGAGCAGACACTCAACGCAGGAGCTGCCCCCTGGTGGTCAGTGCACTCCCACAGAGGGAGCACCACTCAGCCAGAGGCCCTGAGCCGGGCTCAGGGCTGGCAAGTGCAGCGGCGGTGGCAGGAGCCTCTCCTGCCTCCGCAGCAGCGCTAAGGATGTCCAACTGCCAGATGTCCAACAGGAGCCAGCCTAAGCCGTCAGTTGGACATCCCCCGAGGACTCCCAGACTGCAAGAGGGCGCAGGCCAGGCTGAGGGATTCCCCAAGTGCATGAATTTCGTGCACCGGGCCTCTAGTGTCATCATAGAAACTGGAAAAGATGTAAGTATGGCTTCTCTCTAAACTCAGACACAAAATAGCCTTCTACTTCCACCTTTCATTTACCTCAAAACTCATCATCATACAAGATAACAAAAAATGATTATGTAAACGTTTTAAGGTTTCCTTCTGAACATTTCTTGCAAGCAAATATTCATCACAATTTTGCAAATAAGGAAAGTAAAACCAATTTCATTATCTTAGTACAACAATAATAAAGTTAGGTAAAGACTAACCACTGAAAATAAGACCTTGTACATTTACGTTTGAATTTTTTTTTATCTTTTCTTTTCATGCTCTATTTTTAGTGTGATTTATTATTAGTGAAATTCAGAACTAATAGAATTACAAGTTATTGTTGGTCTTCTTCATTCATCCAAAGGAACTAAAAAAAAAGTAGAAGAGTTTTTTGAGTCAGTTATCAAATCCCCTTGGAAATTGAGAAAAGGGAAAGCAAGGTGATATTCTCCCTGCTCAATGTTGTTAACAGATATGACCACACATTAGGTTTCAAGAAAAACCATTTATAAAAGCACAGGAAAAGAACAAAGTAGGGAGTAGTTCTGGTTAATGCCATGTGAAACACAATATTTTGAGTAACTTTGACCAGAAAGGGTAGTTTTGTCTATTTTAACCTGCCTTTACAAACAACACCTATCATTGAAACTGATTAACCCACCTTCTCTAGAGAAAGCCACACAGTCAATTGTGAAAGCTATGGAGAAAGAAGAGGATCCCATACCATTTTCTTTTCCTTCTCGGAGAAGTGTGGAACAGGGTGATCTCAAAAAGACGGCAGAACCACAACCACTCCCATTGCCCATTTGACCTAGCTTTATTTGTCATATAGAGGACTCATGGTGTCCTTTTTTGGATCTCTGAATATTCAGTTTACTCATTCTTCTTGGTCTAATTCAATGCTACTTAAACCAAAGAGCCTTTCTAATGATTCCAACCAGTAGTTATCTCTGCCCTATTCTGAGCTTTCACAAATTTTAATCCACAGCTCTCCCAAGATTGTTTGAAGACAGTATTAACATGACGAATGAAGGTAGCTGCCCCCCTTTTCCCCTATTATTATACTAAAACAATGAGTATATCAAATACCTGTGATTCTCCTGTGGTTGTCTTTAGTTAGTTGATTCATTTCTTAAGTAATGGCTAAATTGTCTACTGTTTTTGTTGGATTACTAGTATTTTTAAAATTGAGTCCATTACCTCATATTTCTTTTTTATATAAACATGAATCTGAAACAAAATCCAAAACCTTCATTTTGGTGAAAATATAAGGTCTTCTGTCCATCTGATTTATCAAGTGGAAAAGGAAGGGAAATTAGATTTATTTGAATTTTACTCCCTTTTATTTCCACAGCTTATTCTGTGATGAGATGCTAAAGAGCAGGGAAATAGTTGAAGGGACAATAGTCAAAGGGAGAGAAAAAAAGGGCATAGAATAATTCACAAAATGACTAATTTAACCTCAAATAATGGCAAGTTAACTGTATATATAGTTATTATCCTACACAACTCAAAACTAAAATGTAACACGTCGTCCTTTAATAACCTTTGAATTTATTATTTAGAAAAAAAGTACAGCCTACCATCAGCTAGATTAAATTTGGCCATATATTCTGTTATATTACTAACATATCCAGCCATTTGTGAAGCCAAGAAAGAGTAAAATGTACTCTTAGGACTGGTACTCAACCTTGAAGTGCTGAAAGCTACTTCATCATCTACTGTGGGGACAAACACATGCATGCACATGTGAACCTAACACTTTGTTGTGTGGAAAGCTCAGCATAAACACCGTCATTGTAAATCACTGAGGTATCCATTCCTTTTAACATACACAAATCAAGGCAGAGCTAGAGCTCCCTGTGATTCCTACAAGGATATCTGAAATCACATATAACTTTTTTCTCCTCCCGCTTTTCTCACTGAAAGCTTGAAATGTGGAGGTTATTTTCCTCTCCCACAACATGCAGGAAACTATCATAGCACAACTATTTTACACATTATCATTTAAATACTGTTAAGACCACAGTTGTGCTTAATATTCCACAAATGACCCAGAAAGCAGAAAAGACCTCATTAGATTCCTTCTAAAAAATTAGAGTTATCTTTCTAGTTTTATGTTTAGCATTATCCTAATCCAATTATAATGTCTTGATTTTCCTTCCCATTTTGCCTTACAACACTCATAAACTAAAAGTAGTCACTTTTCTGCATATTGGTTGAAATTGTTTTATAGGCTAATCAATTACAGTTTCCTAAAACTACACATAACTATAAAATATAATTAATAATATTTTCAAATCAAAGATAATTCAGTTATTTATCTATGATCAAAGTCATAAAACATAATTTTCCAAAAATTATAATGGTTGTATAATTTAGATTTGTTTGGTTTGGGCCAAGATGAGATACATGATGAGTAATATATTAATGACCTTTTACACTTGGTTCCTTCAAAGCTTCTTCATTTTATTCAGCATTTAGTTTAAATTAAATATTTTAAATTGAAGCTGTTCTATGTTGCAAACACAGCTAAAATGAAGAGCTTCTGTGGCAGCAGTGACCAGATTTTAAATGCAGGTAGATCAATAAAAATAAAAAAATAAAAAAAAACACCAAGCACAGGCTCCATGTGTGAGTGGAATGGTTTATAATAGCTTGCAAATGACTATGTGCTTGCTGTAACCAGCTGTTCTTAAATTATGAATATGCAACCAATTCATGTTAAAGCCAAATCCCTGCACTATTTCTACAGAGAAATCCCAGTAGTTTTGCTTGTTCTACATGTTAGCTCTGTTAAGGATACAAATAGCAGTAAGCTTCGGAACAAATAGGACCAAACTATTGGCATTTTATGCACTGGGTCCATTATCACAGCAGGGGATGTCAATCATTGGGACATTCCTATAACAGCTCAGGCAATATGACAATGATCTTGGGGGTGGGGGGGAATCAACAATCTCTGCAGCATACTCAAAGTCCTGACAACCTAATGCTTTCTTACTTCAGCCAATCAGATTGTCAAACCTGACCTACTAGAAGACTTGCATCAAGCTTGAAACATTCAAAAGCATCAATCATAAAAACAAAGACAGGACATTGAATTATACAGTATTAACCTCCAGGGTTTGCATACAAAGACCTTAGATTTATTTATGTCCCAGTGAGTTAAGAGCTTCAGTACACCGTTCTTTACACCAAACTGACTGCCAATTTGATGAACCTCTCTGCCCTCAGCAGGAGTGCACTGTCTTTGATTAATGAGTGCATGCTTGTGGAAAAGTGTTAAGAGGAGAAAACAGAGGAAAAACACACAATTATGTCTACATATAGCTTAAGTACCAATACAATAACTACCTTCCAAACAAATGCTCCTTTTTCCTTATATACACATGCATACATGTGAACAAACAAAATTAATAAAGGTTCCTATCTATACTGGTATATCACCTTCATTATTACTATTATTTCTAACACAATTTTTATTTTGAATGAAAAGCATTCAAAAACCTAAGTACAGGTCAAATTTCATATATTATAAAAATAACTATTATTAAACCTCACCCAAGGATATTTTTTTCCATTGATTTTTCAGAGGATGGAAGGGAGGGAGAGAGACAGAGACATTCCGCACTAGCACGACTGGGGTGGGGGATCAAAACCTGTAATGGAAGCACTTCCCTTGGTCAGAACCGAACGCAGGAGCCTTCAGTCCTTGGGCCAATACTCTAACCACTGAGGAAAACCTGCTAGGTCTACACATAACTATTTTAAAAAACAAGTTGAAAACTCCCTATGTTATATAGTAATTTTTTTAATATGCCTCATATTCTTTAAAAAGCCTATTCATTTTGAAAACTCAATGTTTAACTTATAAATATAAGGACTATTAAATATTTTATATCTCAAATTGTATTGATTTGCCACAAATCACAGAGCATTCAAAATTGATTTAAAAGTCATGTAAATTCATTTTATTTCTTTCAGCAAAGATGTCAATATTTTATAACTCCATATGTAACTGTAAATTAATTAAATATATTTATTGCCCAAAATGTCAAAGTTATATAAATTAAAATACTTATGAATTAAAGTTTTAAGCTTTTTATGACTCTTGTGATTAGAACTGCCCTCCTTTAAGAAACCCAATGAGGAAAAATTCCTACTTAAATTATGGGATACTAAAAGTAAGCTAAGCATTCAGATTTCTTTAAAAAATTTTTCATTTAATATATAACTCAATTTCACACAATCTAACTTATGACTATCTTCACTGACACAAATATGTTATGAGTAAATGTATTTCTTAAAAATTTTATCACAGGCTAAGGTAATGATCTTCTTTTTAAGAAACTGTATGGCTGTTATATAGAAGGGTGGAGAAAGCATATTACCTCAATATAAATCTTAACTTTAGTCTCAGTAATGTATGATCTATAAACTTATGATTTCAGGAAACTATAATCCTGCAATCACTCAACAGTGTACGGTAAGTGTTTTAAATCTATTTATATTGTATAGTAAGTCTTTTTAATGGGATTTAACTCAGCAAATTATATATTCTAATCATCAATTTTACATTTTAAGTGTTTTAAAAGCAAACTATTTTATTTGAAATATAAATTTTATGCTCTGAAAATCTGTTTGAATGTATATTTAAAGATTTAAAAATTAGAAGTCAATAAATATTAGGACTAGAAAAATCTCTTAACATTAACAAACTACATTATATCTTTAAACTTATCATCCTAAAGTCTTCTTACAGAAAATTTGTTGTTGTTGTTGTTGTTTTCTGTTGGGATTATCACTGTTTTTCCTCTTTCCTTCTTCATATCTCTTCTCCCACCAAGAAGAAAAAGGCAGCAAATAATCAGAAAAAGTAGAGTACAGGCACCAAAAGAATGACCATTTTAGTACCACAGTTTGACAGTTGGAACTATCAAAAAAAGTTATTAGTGCAATAAATATATGATTTCAATTTTTAAAATAATTAAATGACAATTCTTTAATAATATCTTCATCACTTTATAAAGAAAATTAAACACAAAGCTGCCCATTTCCTCAATAATTCTTTTCTGAATATCTTTTGCAACAAGTTTAAACAAATATTTAATCAAATTAGTAAATATTTATTAAATAAAGCACAATATTTTTAAAACCTCATGGTATGAAATATTTAACTTTATAATTTAAAAATCTCATAAAATACCTAACTAGGTAATTTAAATAGTACCTCAGGACATCAAGTACATTAAATGTCATTAAACCTTGGTGACACAATTTTATCTAGGAATCAAAATCACCACATTACTTCGTTTATGATAAATCATACCTTCTTTTGGTAGTTCTAGCAAGGACTAGGTAAAAAAAAAAAAACAAAAAAAAACAACACCTCAAATAACAACTTAAAATCTTTCTTTGAGAAATCTTTAAATCTAAAAGTAATCAAGTTCTAACACATACTTTCACTAATTCAAGGAGATAAGACAGAAAAAAACATGAACTTTCATGCAACTGTGATATCCTACATCTTGTATAGTAACACAAAAGTAGCAACAAAGACATTAACAATTGCAGTTCAAGCTGGGAGTGACTGTTCTGTTTCAATTCAATGACACCACTAATGGCTTCTTAGCAGCTCCATGAAATCAACCAGCTGTCAAGTTGATGCATCAGAAGGAACAGTTATGCACTCCCATAAGAAAAAGCAACACATCAGGATGTTGGGCAAAACATCTGCTCCTTTAACAGTGCAGTTCTAATAAACATGCAAACAAAGAAATAGGAGAAAGGGCAACAGGACTAAAATTCCAAGGTTTCCATTACAGTCTTATATGCATTTTAAATAAAAGGCTCATAAAAATAAAAACAAATTTCTGCCAAGTTGGATACTTTAAATTATACCATATCTTTTGAAAATGCTAGTTATAACTACTCAGATTCTAGAAAGGTAAAAACTACATTAAAAAATCTTTACATTTTAAAAATTGAGAGTAAAATCATTTTCATGTTATGCACAAAACTCAAATATTAATACTAAAATATGTTCTTCATTTAATAAGTACTTAGTAAATTATGTCAACAGTAAATCTAGTAAGTGCATTTCCAAGACTGAATAGTCTAAAAATATTTTTCAGTAGTGTTTGAAAGACTAAATGTGTTATACTTCAATATTATTTTAACATATGAAAACAGTAAAGATATTATTCTCTGGATTTTAAAATATGTACCTACTTCTCTCAAACCATTTTATGACTATAACAGTATTAAGTTCTCATAAATAACTTCCTATGTTTAAAATATACAATTTGATTTCCTAAAAAAAAAAAGAAATAAGTTTATTTGTCATCATATGCTTAAAATAATTTTACATTTAACCATTCATTTCAAACATTTGTAAAATCTTACTTTTTTCTATCTGATACTTACAAGTGCCTCAATGTTGCCCAAATTATTGATTATGCAGCACAGTGACAATGTGTATAGTGTTTACAATAGGTGTGAGACATCAAATATATTTAACTACCATTTTCTTAAACTGCTTATCCTCTGTTGCTTGCCATTTGTAATCTGCCAAATCTTCTAGTCCTTTGTTGCATGTATAATTTAGAACCATCTGTTCTATGTGCTTATAACTATTTAAACATTTTTACCTACCTACAATTCACATAAATGGCAGACATTCAATTCAGTCAAGCTTTCTATATAGCCTTTTACATAAAGCAAATTCCTAGATAAAAAGCATAGCAGATAACACCAAAGAAGACTGCTACAGAGATAAAAACATACCACATACAAGTTTTTGTCTTAGACAAACCTTTTCATGTATTCAGAATTGTTTCTATTATTTTTTGAATTAATTGTAGTCAATGTTTTTCCCCAACCCAGAAGACAAAGAGAATGCAAATTAAATACAGACAGTTTCATGTCCTTGTTAGAAGAGAAGTAAATATGCTGACTGCAAATGACTACAGGAGACAGAATTCCACTTTCCCATTCAATTTACAGTGCTTCTTATTTATATAGCAGTCAGTGTATCATTAAGTTTGATCATGTGACCAACTGAACTTTTGTGAGGTAAAAAACTATTTTAGACAGCAAATTTAAACAACACCGGTTTTTATTGTTTATCTTTTCATAATGGCTGACAGGGCTCATAGCTTGAGGTTATAAAATATATTTTAAAATCAATTCTGCATTTTAAATACTAACCACATTTTCACCAGTCGTTTGACTTAATATCTGCTATTAAATTTAAAAAGGATCCAGGACCTCCAAGTATTTTCAATGGTTATGTATTTTCAAAATATAAACACATATGTATAAAACAGAGTAATTACAAAAGGGAATCTAGGTAATCTAAAATAAGTATACCTAAATATTAACCAAACTGATTAAAGAAAATTCCATAGCAGAGAGTGAGATAAATAAAAAAGGGAACAAGCAGATTAAAAATAACATTTGAAACCCTCAAAGAATAAAAAGCACGTAGACAAAAAAGCTAGGTGAATACCAACTGACACTATAAAACTTTATACCATTTTTTGCACAATTTTCCACCTGTTACCAGAGCATACAATGTGTAGACACTGAGGTTCATTTTTGAGAACAGAACACAAAAATAACCAGTACAACTTATCCTTAATCAGTAAGTGGCACGGTCCTTTAAAACAGGGTGGGGGGGAATAAGCGAAAAATTGACTCTTGGGACAAATACCCAATAAAGTTTACATGACGTCACTGAGCCCCTGAACATTCCCTAAACTTTGAGTCTTATCCAGACACACTTTTTGCCTTTCTAAGGCTTCTTCCCCTTCCTCAAAAATAAAAAAAGAGAGAGACTTGGGAATAAAAATTGCCCAAGATGGCGAAACGCTTGTTGTTTAGAGGGCAGAGGGAAAAAATGGAGGATATTGTAATATACACAAAGGGATAAATTTCCACAACTCGGCCAAGGACTGCAGCTGCTTCTCCCTTCACAAGGAAGCCACACACAAAAGACACAGCCGCAGAGCCAGCAAAGAGGAGAAAATCGCCCCAACAGCAGGGCCAGCTCTGACTCTCCGAACATTTCCTTCCTCCCCAAGTCCCAATTCTGGGGTTCGTGGAACTACTCTAAGGGGAGGGGAGCCGCGAAGGGGAAAGGGGGGAGGGGGCCATGAGGATTAAGAGAGCGAAGAAGAGTTGCGAGCTGGCGGCGGTTCCCGGGGAGAGCTGCTCCGAGACAGACATTTCTGTAGGAACAGCCCTGCTCCTCTAACCCCGAGTGTGCGACACACAGACCTTCCAGGTATTTTCCCAGTTCCACCTGCCCCCACCCCACCCCACCCCAGCCCACCCCAGCTCGTGTTCTGTCCACTCGAGAGCTCCGAGCCCCAGCGAGAAAGAGCAGGAGGCCCGAACTGGGGTGGCAGCGCAGCTCATCAGTCCGGCAGGAAAGAGGGGGCGGAGGCAAAAAAGGGCAGCAGTGGGCGGACGGGGGGGGGGCGGGGGGGTAACCTCGCAGCTACCCCGGCGAGAAGGGGGGCAGTGGATATTCCCGGGTTGGAACAGCGATCTCAACCAGGCCAGAGATGGTTGTTTTTTACGAAGCAAAACTGTTGGCGGCGACCAGAGCGCCGGGAGCCGAAGGAAGGAAGGGGGACGCCGGCCGGGCGGCCGAGCAGGGCGGCCGGCACAAAGGACGCGGACGCCGGCGGCAGCTGCCCGCGCCGCGGAGGCACGGCCCGCGGCCCTGCTGGACCGAAGTCCCGCACCGGCAGCCAGGAATAAAGTTTACGTTCTCCTGAGACCGCACCCCCCACCTCCCACCCAGGACCGCGCCTCTCCGCGTCCTGCTCCCCCAAACTCCACTCGGGACCCCGAGCACCACCCCAGCCTCGCAGCCAGCACAACAAAGAGACACACCGACCGGCGAGCGTAAACAGCCGCGGCTGGGCGAGCAGGGCGGGCAGGGCGAGCGCCTCGAGATAGCAACTCCGGAGTCTGCCCGGCTCGCTGGAGCGTAGTTTCTCCTTTTCTGTTTCAGCCGGCCTTAGAACATTCGGAATTTTCATTTTCACCCGCACCCCTCAGACCCGAGGATTTCTAACTCACCTTTACTTTCGAACTGAGTTGCGGTGGATGGGATTTTTGTCTTCCCCGGATGGCTGAAGGTTACGATTTTTGTTTTTCGTTTTGGAAAGCCCAACACCTCCTTATTCCTGTTATTTTTGCAAGAAAAGTAGAGAGTTGGAGTGGAGGTGAGACTTGTGATCGGGAAAGCCCTGGACTCCCTCCTGCTCCGTCTTCCGCCTCTCTCTCTCTGATTAGTTCCTATCCAGCAGCAGATTGAAGCAGGAGATGATTCTTCTCAAGGTTTGTTCAGCAGCTTCACTTCTAGGCGAAGGCTTCATGAACCAAGTGACGTCAACCAACAAGGCTTCTCTCTCTCTCCTCTCTCTAACAATGAAAGTTGCTGTTAACAAGGGAAAAAAAGAGAGAGAATTGTTTATACCATTTCACTTCCAATAATAAATGACCTATCAGCTCCTAAAGGAGCCAAGGGAGGGAGGGGGTTGCTTCTTCCTCCCAAGAATCCTGTAGCTTTAAGTTTGCACCGTTCCTGGTCCCAGGAAAAAGTTAGGAAACTTAATGTTTTGTTTTGCTTTGCTTTTAAAAGCAGAGAGGACAGAAAATGAGATCGAAAACGGAATTTTTCAAAAACGTAAACTGGAGAATCGGGAGCATAGATTAACCATTTCCACCTAAACTTTTTTTGTCCGTAAACTCAGAATTTGGTTGAAGTCCACAAGCCAACTAAATTAATATGCCAAGAATTCGTGGGTGTTTGGAAATCAAAATAAAAAGAAGGACGCAAGATTGTCCCGGGATTAAACGCTACTGCCCTAACACGGGCAAGTTAAACTATCTGTAATGTTTATGCATGGAGTTAAAATTTAAATAAAACACTTTAAAATAGTAAACCGTTTTAAATTTATAAATTAAAACTGTAAAAGGTAATCTCAATAGTAGCTCCCTCCCCCCTCCCAATTTCTGAGAGGTTAAAGGGGGGGGATAGCTAATTGTAGGAATTGAACACTTGTAAAAATATCAAAGTTAAGTAAGACTGGTAGCCCATTGCTCCATCTTTAAACTACACACGAGTTATGCTATTTGTCTACTCCAAAAATTTCTTCCAACTTTGTTTTTTACCCTACTATTTTTCACAATTCCAACATTCTGAAATCAGTAAAGTTAAACTAAAGGTAAAGTACAGCACATTCTCTTCCTGCACACACTCCATAGTTAGTTAAAAATGGTTTTAAAAGAAGTCTTTACCTTGGTAATGCTCTATTACCCAATATGATAAATAATTTTTAAATTTTTCATTGAGGTAGTGTTTTTCCCCCCACCAGCACATTAAAGTCTCAAAGTTCATATAATTAAAAATTGCATAATTTAATTTTCAGGATGAAGAGCAAGGGAAAGGAAAGCTCTAGAAGAATAATTTGACCATATATATTTGTACATCTATGTGTGGATAAATGTATCTTAAAAGACGCTATTGTTTTATGTTTCCTCTTCAGCCACTGGCTGTGAGTTTAATTGTGCTGGAGGATCTTCATTAGTATTAACACATGGGGAGATTTCACAAAGCTGCTTCATTAGGGGGAAAAAAAGAAAGCTTGGCAGACTAGGTCTTTTTGCATGCACTGAGAATGTCAGCCTTACCTCGGTCATTTGTAACATAATAAGTGCAAGTACAATGATTGCAATGCTGAAGCACTGGGGGAAGGGTGGAAATACTGCCTGTCTAATAGGGATATCTGAAAAGAAGGCTGCTCATTACATAGTAAAATATATGCTAAAAATTAGTGAAGATGATGGCTCAGGAGACTGATGCTAAATAAATTAATGTGCTGATATGTTTTTAATTATTATTTTTGTAGTAGTTTATTTCATTCTCAGGATTCACATTGAGCAGCAAAGCTTGTGCTAGCACTTATTGATTTTTTTCCCCTGCCACATTCCCGGAATACAGATTTTAATCATTTCACTACACCACACTCAGTAATTTCATTAAAAACTGGAACCTTCCATCCCAGAAAAGCATTTAATTTCAATGACATACAATTTCTCTCTTAGCAGAAAACTGTCTGTACAGTAAAAGCTGGCCTAAGGTTCAAATGCATAATTTAATCCTGAGTTTTCCATGCTCTGCATTCCTTTGAAGCTATAATTTGAGTAACTACCTAATAACTATAATAAGGACAATAATTCCCTTTAATATATTATTAACTCATATTTAATTAACTCAGAGGCCAAGCTCTGTACATGTATGACTGGGTCAACAGTTCTACAATTTCAAAATTTACTAATATTGTTCCAGAAAAAAATATAGATTAAAATATAAGTAAATGCTAGCATTTAGATATTCTATAGAAACTAATATGCGAAAAAGTTCATGCATGTTTATACAATAGAGGACATTACTCATATAAACAGTATTTTAAAACAATTGGAAGTAAACAAGGCCTTCCCTAATATTTCTATATATAAAGTATTATAATATTTCAACAATCCATTTCTGATAGTTTATGCAATCACTAGCATAACTGTTAAAAACATTCAATTTTGAAAGGATTAAAAAAGGGCTAGATTCAAGTCTCAATTTTCATAAAGAATTCCTTTAAAACATTTTTTGAAATAATATTAAATGGCATATTTGATTAGCTTGAATAACTAAGAATATATCTTTTTTTTAATTGAATCTATTGGGGTGATTTAGTTAATAAAACCATAAGGTTTCAAGTGGGCAACTCTATATAACACATCATCTGCAAACTGCATTGTGCACTCACCACCCAAAATCAAGTCTCTTTCCACCACCATTTATTCCCCCCTTTTCCCCCTTCCACAAGGATATATCTTTTACTTGAATATTCTTTAAAATATACTGCAAAGCATGGTGCAATTTTTGGTTCAAATAATATTTTGAAATAATATTGGACTTAAAGATGGCACGTTGGTTTTCCAAACAATTGGTTTTATGAGGACATTTAATTTACATTGCCTGGTTTTTAAAGAAGAAACCTCTGGGGAAAATACTTGACATAATAAAATTCAATTGCTAATTTAACATTTAGATATATGGCTAAAAAACAGAAAAAATGGTACACATGCAATGAAAGGGATTAACTCATATAAAACTTACATTAAAAAAACTCCTACCATTCTACTGGGTAATTTTAGACCACAGTTCTAAAAAAATTTTAAAGAGTATGTACATATATTTTCAAGTTGATGCCACAAACAAAACAAAGTTGTCTTTTCCTTGGTTAAATGATGAAGGAACTTAAAATAAAAGTGTCCTCAAAATGTTGGTATTAAAAGTGGTGATAGTGAAGAACTTGATTTTAGTGTCTTTAAAATATTTTTAAACTATTTTTTTTATCATCAAGGGCTACGTATATAGTTTGGAAAATATTTTTGCAACATTCTCAAAGATAAAATGCAGTTCCATGTAAATCAATGAATTAAAAAAATAATTGGTAAATGAAAAAGTCACATAGATTGATATCTAAAATTCAAAAGCTGAATTCCTATATTTCAGTAAAATAAAGCTTCAGTTTTTATACTAAAATATATCAAATAATTTGGTAACTCAAATAATGTTCTTAATCTATACTTTTAAAACTGTCTTTTAAAAAGAAGGGTATACTAGAAATTTAAAACTGAATTACTCCAATATTTGATACCCTCTTACTAAGAAGTTGTGCTTAATTATTTTTTAATATGATTCCTTCCCTTTTTTCATGTTATCACATTTGATTGTCTGAGAGATTACAACATAGTCATAGAATTGAGGGGGAAAAAACAAAATAATTACTATCGTTATAGAACAACTTGGCTCCCATAGCATTTAATCTTCTGCCTACGATCATCATCTAAATTAGTACTTCATCATGTACAGAATTATAAAAGAATTAAATGATCAAACAGATCTTTTCCAATATTACTGGTAATTATTTCTATATGATTTACACCTATCCCACAGACTAATTATGCCACCACTAAAGACTCAATTGTTGCACTTTCTTCTTTAAAGCAGCATCTATTTTAGGACCAAGACAGAAGTTCATAAATAGATAGATATGAAAGTAAAGATGAATATCTCATTTATCACTATAGGTATTGCACATGGACCTTCAAAGAGTAAGAAATTGCCCTGTACAGAGAACAAAGTCTAGGAAGGCTGACTACAAAAAGTCCAAAGAATGAGAGTTCAAAATAGGAGAACAAGCTGGCCACTGCCATGTCTTATTTCTGTTTCATTGGTACAGACTAATGAAGCTTTATTTGTTTGTATTCACTGAACAAACATTTGAGTGCTTGCTATATCCTGTGCACTCTGCTAGAGGCTGGAAACATGAAAAGCTCACAGTCTGGTTGATGTTGAAAGTGTGAAATTCCTGGGAGATTAGAGACTTACATAAATCACGTTATAAAGATACAAATAATAAAGTTTTGCTAGAATAAAGAGGATGGGGCAACAAATTCTGACATAGTCTTTTAAAAAAAGCTTTATCAAAGAGATGCCTTTTGAACTGCATCTCAAATACTGAAAGCTTACGGGGCAGAAGGAGGAGGGAGTGGATTCTAAATGAAAAAAAAAAAAAAAAAAAAAACAACTAAGTTTAAATATAAAGTGCCACTAGGTCTGGTATCCATCCACTTGCGAGAAATTCAGTTGTAACAATAATATTCAATGTGAGCTATGGAATAATAGGGTAAAGGAGGAAAAGGAGGCCAGAGGCTATACCATTGATGGTAAAGTGGTTGAATTTATCCTGAGAGCCAACTAAGGTCAGCAAAGGAGTGACATGATCGACCTTGTTTTCAGGGAACAATAACTGTGAAGCCAGGGCAGATGATAGACTGTATAGACTGTATGCTTAAGAGTGCATGCGAAAGATGGTAAAAGACAGTGGCTTTGGGGATTTAAAGCCAGATTTTTTTTAAAATGTAAAATGTGGATTTGGTGACCAACTGAAAACAGAGTAAAGGGAGAGTAAGAACTGAATGAAGACTACAGAGATTTCTGGCTTAGGGAATTGGGCATACCAGAGTCATTAAGGAATGTCTAAGATACATAAGGGAAAACAAATCATAAGGTAGTCTGGAATTAGAACTTGACATTATGCTTTATAAGTCATTTTATTTTTTAATATTCTTTATTGATTAAGGTATTACATATGTCTCCTTTTCCCCTCATTGCCCCCCTCCCCAGCACATGCCCATGTGTCGGTGTCCATTGGTTATGCTTGTATGCATGCACACAAGCCCTATGGTTGATCTCTAACCCACTCCTTCTCCCCTCCCCTGCCTTCTCTCTGAGGTTTGATAGTCTGTTAGATGCTTCTCTGTCTCTGGATCTATTTTTGTTCATCAGCTTATGTTGTTCATTCTATTCCACAAATGAGTGAAATCATGTGATATTTCTCTTTCTCCGACAGGCTTATTTCGCTTAGCATAATGTTCTCCAGGTCCATCCCTGCTGTTGTGAATGGTAGGAGTTCCTTCTTTTTTACAGCAGCGTAGTATTCCATTGTGTAGATATCCCACAGTTTTCTAATCCACTCATCTGCTGATGGGCACTTAGGCTGTTTCCCAATCTTAGCTATGGTAAATTGTGCTGCTTGAACATAGGGGTGCATATAACCTTTCTGATTGGTGTTTCTGATTTCTTGGGATATATTCCTAGATGTGGGATTATTCGGTCAAATGGGAGTTCCATTTTTAACTTTTTGAGGAAACTGCATACTGTTCTCCACAGTGGCTGCACCAGTCTGCATTCCCACCAGCAGTGCATGAGGGTTCCTTTTTCTCCACATCCTCACCAGCACTTGTCGTTGGTTGATTTGTTGATGACAGCCATTCAGACAGGTGTGAGATGGTACCTCATTGTCCTTTTGATTTGCATCTCTCAGATGATTAGTGACTTTGAGCATGTTTTCTTGGCCTTCCTTATGTCCTCTTTCGAAAAGTGTCTATTTAGGGCAACAGACACGTTTGATTGGATTGTTTATCTTCCTTTTGTTAAGTTGTATGAGTTCCCTGTAAATTTTGGAGATTAAACCCTTATCGGAGATAACATTGGCAAATATGTTCTCCCATGCAGTGGGCTTTCTTGTTGTTTTGTTGATGGTTTCTTTTGCTGTTCAGAAGCTTTTTATTTTGATGTAGTCCCATTTGTTTATTTTCTCCTTAGTTTCCATTGCCCTAGGAGCTGTATGGGTAAAGATATTGCTACGACATATGTCTTATATTTTGCTGCCTGTGGATTCCTCTAATATTTTTATGGTTTCTTTTGAATTTCTTTTTGTGTATGGTGTAAGTTGATGATGTAGTTTCAGATTTTTGCATGTATCTGTCCAATTTTCCCAACACCATTTATTGAAGAGACTATCTTAAGTCCATTGTATGTTCTTGACTCCTTTGTCAAATATTAATTGAGCATAGTGGCTTGAGTCGATTTCTGGGTTATCTGTTCTGTTCCATTGGTCAATATATCTGTTCTTGTGCCAGTAACAGGCAGTTTTGAGGACAGTGGCTTGGTAATACAGCTTGATATCTGGTATTGAGATCCCTCCTACTTTGTTCTTCTTTCTCAGGATTACTGCAGCTATTCAGGGTCTTTTTTATTACATATGAATTTTTGGAGAGTTTGTTCTAGGTCTGTGAAATATGCCATTGGTATTTTAATGCGGAGTGCATTGAAACTATAGCTTCCTTTGGGTGGTATTGACATTTTAATGATGTTGATTTTACCAATCCATGAGCACGGTATATCCTTCCATTTGTTTATGTCTTCCTTTATGTCTTTTTGCAATGTCCTATAGTTTTCCAAGTAGAGGTCTTTTACCTCCTTAGTTAAGTTTATTCCTAGGTATCTTAATTTTTTTTGTTGTGATGGTAAATGGGATTGTTTTTTTAATCTCTTTCTGTAAATTCACTGTCCTATATAATAAAAGGCTAATATGCAAATCAATCGAACAGCAGAACGACCAGTAACTATGACGCACACTGACCACCAGGGGGCAGACACTCAATGCAGGAGCTGCCCCTTGATGGTCAGTATGCTCCCACAGGGGGAGCACTGCTCAGCCACAAGCTGGGCTAATGGCTAGCGAGTGCAGCAGTGGTGGCGGGAGCCACCCACCTCCGTAGCAGTGCTAAGGATGTCCGACTATGGATTAGGCCCATTCCCCAGGGCTCCCGGACTGCTAAAATATATATATAAATGGCTAAGTTGACGAATGTCATGCACCAGGCCTCTAGTCTATATATATAAAGGGCTAATATGCTAAGTGTCTCTCTGACTGGTCACTATGACGTGCACTGACCACCAGGGGGCAGACACTCAACGCAGGAGCTGCTGTGATGCACACTGGCCACTTACAAAGAAATGGCACAGCAGGCCTGGCATCGACAAAGCAACACTTAACTTTTCCCAAGTGGAATATAGGCCCTGCCACCATCCCAGAGCAGCGGACCACCAAATCGCAGCCATGGTGCTGAGACCCCATGGTGTAAAATGTGGCCCATAGCTCAGCCCAGCCCAGAAACAGTGGCTGTGGGCGCCGGGTAATGACATCACAGAGCAATGCCCAGCTACTTCTCCCTAGCGACTAGCCTCCTTGGAGTTTCTTCAACCTAGGAACACAACTTGCTTTATAGCCATGTGCAAACATTTTACACTTTAACCAAATGTCTGTGAAGCGTTTTCCCGTACCTCATCTCATTTGATCCTCACAGAAGTCCTGGAGTGGTAGATAGGAGATTCGATGGAATCTTATTTTATTTTCATTAGCCGGAAAATGGAGATTTAGAAAGTTTAGAAACTTGACCCGACTGAAAAGAAGAAATGGTGGACCTTGAAAATGACTTCAGGTTTTCTCATTGTACAGAATATAGTCAAACACTGTTGCAATTAAATATTTTACCCTTTGTTCTCCCTGCGTGATCTACAATAATAATCTGCTTTGTGTTGATATTTACTGCTGTGTTGCTGACAATTACCTGAAGAGAAGTTGGGATGCTTCACTGGGCTGGAAAAGGTTTGGCTACCTCAGAAAGCAGGTCTAATTAAGCAAGTTTATTCTATATATATATAAAAGGCTAAGTTGACTTGCACATGTGCAATACATATAAAGCTCTCGCTGGCACAAATCACATGTGTGTTTTGATCTGTCATTGTTGATCGTGAATTTGGTTGACACTTCTAGTATAGAGAAAGGGTGAATAGCGATATTAAAATATTTCTTCTAATTAATTTCCTTTCAATGTGCATAAATCCATGCACTGGGCCATTAGTTGGTATATAAAAATGCCATAGATTTCTGGGTGTTAATTTTGTATCCTGCTACATTGCCGAATTCATTTATTAAGTCTAATAATTTTTTGATTGAGTCTTTAGGGTTTTCTACAGAGTATCATGTCATCTGTGAATAATGACAGTTTTACGTCTTCTTTTCCAGTTTGGATACCTTTTATTTCTTCTTCTTGTCTAATCATTATGGCTGGCACTTCCAATAATATGTCGAACAGGAGTGGCAAAACTGGGCATCCCTGTCTTGTTCCTATTTTTAGGTTAAATGGTTTTAGTTTTTACCCATTGTGTATATGTTGGCTATAGGTTTGTCATATAAGGCTTTTATTATGTTGAGGTATGATCCCTCTATTCCCACTTTGCTGAGGGTTTTTATCAGGAAAGGGTGTTGGATTTTGTCAAATGCTTTTTCTGCATCAATTGATATGACTTTGTGATTTTTATCTCAATTTGTTTATGTGATTGATCACTTTTTTTTATTCTTTTGTCCTTTTAAAAAAATTTATATATATATATATATGTATGTGTGTGTGTGTGTGTGTGTGTGTGTGTATATATATGCCTAAGCAACCATATTACCAGAACGACTAGTCACTATGATGCACACCGACCACCAGGGGACAGACGCTCAACACAGGAGCTGCCCCCTAGTGGTAAATGCGCTCCCACAGCCAGCAGGCCCCTGTCGTCCCTGATAGCCGGCCAGGCCTAGTGACCCCACCCATGCATGAATTTCGTGCACTGGGCCTCTAGAGTGTGTGTGTAAAATTTTATTGATTTCAGAGAGAAAAAGAGAGAGATAGGGAGATAGAAACATCAATGATGAGAGAGAATCATTGATTGGCTACCTCCTGCATACCCCCTACTGGGGGAGATTGAGCCCACAACCCTGGCATGTGCCCTTGGCTGGAATTGAACCTGGGACCCTTTAGTCTACAGGCCAACGCTCTATCCACTGAGCTGAACCAGCTATGGTTGTATCACTTTTATTGATTTGCGGATATTGTACCATCCTTGCATCCATGGAATAAATCCCACTTGGTTATGGTGTATGATCTTTCTAATGTAATACTGGATCTGATTTGCTAGAATATTGTTGAGGACTTTGGCATCTATGTTCATGAGGGATATTGGCCTGTAATTCTCTTTCTTTGTATTGTCTTTATCTGGTTTTGGGATTAGGGTAAAGCTGGCTTCATAGAAAGAGCTTGGAAGTGTTCCTTCCTCTTGAATTTTTTGCAATAGTCTGAGATGGATAGGCTTTAGTTCTTCTTTGAATGTTTGGTAAAACTCCCCTGTACCCGGGCTTTTGTTTGCTGGAAGTTTTTTGATGACTGCTTCAATTTCCTCCTTAGTTATTGGCCTATTGAGATTTTTTGATTCTTCCTAATTGAGTTTTGGAAGGTCATATTTTTCTAGGACTGTGTCCATTTCCTCTAGGTTAGTTTGTTGGAATAGAGTTGTTCCTAGTATTTTTTTTTTTTTTACAATCCCTTGTATTTCTGTAGGGTCTGTTATTTTGCCTCTTTTATTTCTGATTTTGTTTATTTGGGTCCTTTCTCTTTGCTTCTTAGTGAGTCTGGCTAGAGGTTCATCAATCTTGTCTATCCTTTCAAAGAATCAGCTCTTGGTTTCATTGATCTTTTTTTTTTAAATATATTTTATTGATTTTTTACAGAGAGGAAGAAAGAGGGATAGAGAGTTAGAAACATCCATGAGAGAGAAACATCGATCAGCTGCCTCTTGCACACCCCCTACTGGGGATGTGCCCGCAACCATGGTACATGCCCTTGACCGGAATCGAACCTGGGACCCTTGAGTCCGCAGGCCAACGCTCTATCCACTGAGCCAAACCGGTTTCAGCTCATTGATCTTTTGTATTTTTTTTTTCTCTATGTAATTTTTTCTGCTCTGATCTTTATTATCTTCTTCCTTCTGCTCACTCTGGACTTTTTTGTTGCTCTCTTTCTAATTCTTTAAGTTGTAGAGTTAGAGAAATTATTACCAATTTTTCTTGTTTTTTGAGGTAGGCCTGTAATGCTATGAACTTCCCTCTCAGGACTGCTTTATAAGTCATTTAATGGGATTATCAGAATCAACTGAAAGAACTTTTTCAAAATGTACATACCCAGGGCCAATATCCAGAGATTCACTAGGTCTGGGGTAGGACTTAGTTCCTCTTTTTTCTTTTCTTTTTTTTTTTTAAGTCTGACAATGCCTCGATAAACACTCCTGATTAAGGACACTATGCTAAGCACAAGCTCATTATAAAATTCATTTGGAACTTAAAAATCAGAAAAAGGCCGAAAACCCTGAAAAATTCGAGTGTTGGGAGTGGTGGGTGTCCATCATGCCAGATGTTAAAATATGCTATAAAGCCTTTATACTTTAACATTTGGTATTGGCATGTGAATAAAAGACCAATAGAATACAATAGAAAATTGAGAAATTGACCCAAGTGCATATAGAAATTTAACATAAATAAAAGCTATATTTCAAAGAAGTGAGGAAGAGATGGACTCTTCTTTTTTAATACATGGTGGGATAACTAGGTAGTCATAAGGAAAAATGAATTTGAATCTGTTCCAAGAATAAATTTCAAAGAGACCAGATATTTGAATATAAAAATTTGAATCATACAAGTACTAAGATAAATTATGGGTCAATTCTTTAATTGGAGGGTAGGGAAATTTTTTCTAGTAATGGTAAAAACTAAATGCAATAAAGTGAAATATTGATAATTCTCAATATCTGAAAATGAAAAGCTGTTGTATGGCCAAAAAATAATATAAAACATACCGCAAGCAAAGTATGAAGTCAAATGAGAAACTGTGAAAAAATATTTATAATTTATATAAGAGACATGTAATATCTTAACTATAAAGATTTCCTAAAAGAGAATAAAAGATCAACACCCTGATAGAAAAATGGCAAGAGATGAACAGATATTTTACAGAAAAAGAAATGCAAATGCATTTTAAATACACAAACATTCTCAATCTTGCTCATAAGAGAAATGCAAATTAAGAATCACTGAGATACTAATTTTTAACCAACAAATAGGCAAAAATCCAGAAGTTTCACAACACACCCTGTCATTGAGGCACTTTTGAAGAAAAGTGGCACTCTCATATATTGCTTGTTGGAGTAAAAAATGGAAAACCCAACAAGAAAGAATTTGACAGTATTTAGTAAAGTTACATATGCATTTATTTTTCAACTAGCAAATCTCACTTCCAAGAATCTGACCAACACTAAAAAATATATAAAATAGGTATATAAGAAGTTATTCATTGAAGCATTGTTGATTATAGCAAAAGTTTGGAAATTCCCAAGTTTCCTTTGTAGGAAAATGGTTGAATTAGTTATGGTACACATACACAGTGGAGAACTATACAAGTATTAACAAGGAATGAAGAATGTAAGTACTATACAGTCAAGCCCAGTATATATTGTTAAATAAAAGGAAGATGGAGATTCCCAGCTAGTTTGGGTCAGTGGTTGAGTGTCGCTCTATGAACCAGGAGGTCACAGTTCGATTCCTGGGCAGGGCGTTTGCCTGGGTTGTGGACTTGATCCCCAGAGGGGGGCATGCAGGAGGCATATGTATATATGTATATACTATACTAGAGGCCCAGTGCATGAATTTCATGCACAGGGGGCGGGGGATGTCCCTCAGCCCAGCCTGCACACTTTCCAATCTGGGACCCCTTGAGGAATGTCCGAACACCCCTTTAGGCCCGATCCCACTGGGGTGGTTGGACATCCCTCTCACAATCCAGGACTGCTGGCTCCCAACTGCCCTCCCCTGCAGGCGTGGTCCCCCCCAACTGCTCTCCCCTTCAGGCCTGCCACCCCCAACTGCCCTCACCTGCAGTCCTGGTCCCCCCCCCAACTGCCATCCCCTGCTGATCTGGTCTCCCCCAACTGCCCTCCTCTGCCGGCCTGGTCACCCCTAACTGTCCTCCCCTGCTGGCCTGGTCACCCCTAACTTCCCACAACTGCCCTCCCCTGCAGGCCATCTTGTGGTGGCCATCTTGTGTCCACCTGGGGCAGCCATCTTTGACCACATGGGGGTGGCCATCTTGTGTCTTGGGTGTGACGGTCAATTTGTATATTACTTTTATTAGATAGGATACACATGTATCCTATCTAATAATAGACAAATATGCAAATTGATTAGATAGGATACACATGTATCCTATCTAATAATAGACAAATATGCAAATTGACCATACCTCCGACACACCCACAAGCCACGCCCACCATCCAATCAGAGCGACTATGCAAATTAACCCAAACCAAGATGGCTATAGCCACAGAGAGCAAGGTTTCCTAGGTAACAGAGGAAGCCAAGGTTTCCACCTGCCCTTGCCAGGCCTAAGCCTCCACTCAAGCTACAAAGTTTCAATTATAGAAGGTAAACAAATTCAAACAAATGGCGGCAGAATGGAGCTTGAGAGAGCAGGCCAGGGTTGCCGCTGGCAACAGGGGAAGCAAAGCTTTCCGCACACCCTGGCCGGGCTTACCTGCTTAAGGCAACAAAGTTTCAATTATAACCCCAACACAAATGGCTGCCGGCCCTCAGAGGGAGCCCCAGGGTTGGCTCCGCTCCAGGCTACAAAGTTTCAATTGTAGAAGGAAAATAAATTCCAGATACCAGGGCCTCTGCTTGGGTTGCCAGGGGGCGTGGCCGGCCTGCAAACCACCACAGGCCCCTCGCTCAGGCCGCCCCACACCCCAAGGGAACCCCAACCTGATCCGGGACACCCTTCAGGGCAAACCAGCTGGCCCCCACCCCTGTACCAGGCCTCTATCCTATCTAATAAAAGAGTAATATACAAATTGATCATCACTGCAACACACAATATAGCTGCCTCCATGTGGTCAAAGATCCTGCCCCCATGTGGACACAAGATGGCCACCACAAGATGGCCAGCAGGAGAGGGCAGTTGGGAGGCACCCGGCCTGCAAGGGAGGGCAGTTGAGAGGGACCAAGCCTGCAAGGGAGGGCAGTTGGAGGCGATCAACCTGCAGGGGAAGGCAGTTAGGGGTGACCAGGCCAGCAGAGGAGGGAAGTTGGGGGCAAACAGGCTGGCAGCAGAGTGGTTAGGGGGTGATCAGGCTGGCAGGCAGAAGCAGTTAGGGGCAATCAGGAAGGCAGGCAGGCAAGCAGTTGGGAGCCAGCAGTCCTGGATTGTGGGATGTCCGACTGCCCGTTTAGGATCGGGCCTAAACAGGCAGTCGGACATCCCTCAAGGGGTCCCATATTGGAGAGGGTACAGGCTAGGCTGAGGGACAACTCCCCTTCCTGCACGAATTTTGTGCACTGGGCCTCTAGTATACTATAAAGGATATACTGTTGAAATAACTGTGCATGTTCTTTTTAAAAATTGTGTTAAATGTCACTTGGAATATTCTTCTTTGAATACTTATGCCACCAACTCCACATATAATTAAGTTCATTTATTTTATTTAGCTTTCATTTTTATGGCATTTTTAATATTAAATTTGTTTTATAATTATGCAAATGATTTTATGTTTCCAACTTTATATATATTTATATAATATATATTTATATTATATGTTTATATACATATTTTATATATATACAGCCAAATCATTCATCATTGATGTTTCTATCTCTCTCTCCCTCTCCTTTCATCTCTGAAATCAATACAAAAATGCGTATACACACACACACACACACACACACCCTGGCCAGTGTAGCTCAGTTGGTTGGGTGTGGTACTGTGCACTTAAGGGTTGCCAGTTTGATTCCGGGTCCAGGCAAGAGCCAGGATTATAGGCTCTACCTCTGGTGGGGGGCATGCAGGAGGCAGCTGATCAATGTGTTTCTCTCACATCAATGTTTCTCTCTCCCTCTTCCTTCCTCTCTCTCTAATAATCAATAAAAAAATATTTTTTAAAAAAACTTTTAAAATAAACAAAACCATTTACCTATAAGGAGAAAGAAAACAGGGTGGTAAAGATAAAATAGTAGGAAGATTTCTCATGAAACTCATTTTATATAATATATATATATATATATATATATATATATATATATGTAATATAAATATACATAAAGTTGGAACCATATAAAATCATTTGCATAATTATAAAACAAATTTAATATTAAAAATGCCATAAAAATGAAAGCTAAATAAAATAAACTTAGTTATATATGGAGTTGCTGGCATAACTATTCAGAGAAGAATATTCCAAGTGACATTTAACACAATTTTTAAAAAGAACATGCACAGTTATTTCAACAGCATATCCTTTATAGTATATACACTAAGAAAAAGAAATTTAAAGTCAGAACAACAAAACAGGAACTTAAATTATCCCTAATCAAATTTTTATGGTATTGATTGGTAGTGGTGTAATTTTGTTGCATGTATAGTATGAGAAAAAGCAAATAAGTTGGTGTTTTTGGAAGTCAATTTTACTATGGGACAAAAAAGAAACATAAAATCAATGTTACATAAAAACACTGTGATCCTGAATTTGGAAAAAGCAAATAAGTTGGTGTTTTTGGAAGTCAATTTTACTATGGGACAAAAAAGAAACATAAAATCAATGTTACATAAAAACACTGTGATCCTGAATTTGAACTGGGTATAGCAGAATGAACATTTTGTATTTAAAAATATCTATTTCTTCATTTAGTCTACTGTAAATGCCAAAAAAAGGGTGGGGGAATCATCGCAATAACAAGAAGCAGACATCTGTGTACCCAGATTATGGTCGCTAAACACCGTTTGTCTTTGAAAAGAATTCCTGAAGCAAAGGCTGAGTCCAGGTTTGGGACAGGAAATGTCCAAAATAAGCCTAGAATATCCTATCACACCATTAAGTGTGAAAACTATCAAAGATTATTGGGGTCACATTGAGAACCTATTTGAAGAGGCCAAATTGAAGTGGCTCCTACTGGTCAAAGATGAATAACTACAATGGAATGAAATATAATAAATATATCTTAATATATGAGTTCATAATAAGATTTAGAAAAATTCATTGTTCATCTCTGAAGGATACTATGAAATAATCTTATTATTTTGAAAACTGGTAAAGAAAACAAATTAAGAATTTATTCAACATTTCCTATCCAATGTGCCTTAGGTTACCTAATTTGAAATTATGTTTGTATGTACATATATATGTTTATATGTATATGTGTGTTCTATATAGTATATATACATATATCTTAAGATTTCAAATTAATGTTTCTTTTTTTATAAAATAATTTTTAAAATGTTACTGATGTATACTAACAGTTATTGTGATCAAGTGTACAATTTGTTTATTCCAAGGCAGACAAAACAAAGAAGGAATATGATACCATTATCCTTATCTATCTCTATATATAAAAAGCCAGCGACCAGAACACCAGAACGACCGGAACCACCGGTCGCTACGATGCCCACTGCGGCCAGCACACCTGCCCAATCGGCCGGCCAACCTCCCATGGCCCCTCCCCCCAGCTGTTCTGCCCCTGATCAGCCTCTCCCACTCAGATTGAGGGTGGGGTGGCTGGCCAACCACCCCCCGCAGCCCCCTCCCCGGCTGGCCTCGCCCCTGATTGCCCCCCCTACTCCAATAGGGGGCAGGGCCAGCCGGCCAACCTCCTGTAGCCCCACCCCCTGGCCAGCCCCACCCCCGATGGGCCTCCACCACCCTGATCGGCCTGTGGCCCCTCCTTCCAGCCAGCTCCGTCTCCAGCCCACCACCCTTGGCCCCTCCCCCAGGCTGCTGGCCCCCGATCAACCCCCCAACCCCACAGCCCCTTTCCCGACGAGCCATCCAGCCAACCTCCCACTGTTTCCTCCTCCCGACAGGCCCGGCCCCGATCCGCCAATTGGGGCCAGGCCGGCTGGACCCCACCTGTGCATGAATTTGTGCACTGGGCCTCTAGTCTAATAAATAAGACATACCAAATCAATAAAACAAACTTAAAACGTTAGAGTAACATATCAAAGTTTTTTAAAGTAATTGTATTGCAACTGTATAGACATCATTTTTATGGTCTTCTGCATAGCAAGCCTCCATGAAAATGAGGGGCAATAATCTATAATAATAAAAGCATAATATGCTAATTAGACAGGATGTCCTTTCTGGACATCCTTCCTTCTGGACAAAGCCGCAGTGGGTGGGGGCCATGGCAGAGGCGGCAGAGGCCCTGGCCACGGTGGACAGGGGCTGGGGCCAAGGCCCTTGCATGAATTTCATGCATCGGGTCTCTAGTAATGAATATATTTAACTTGATTGAGTTAACTCCATTACCAGACTGTTGCTCACCCAAGGCAATCTTATACAGCTGTGTAGATCATACACAGCACCACTCCATGGACAGAATATACTGAATCCGGGTCATATCAGTTCCTGA